>NW_027488375.1:7232409-7871701 GCF_051014445.1 Colletes latitarsis | reverse complement strand
TGAAAAACGTGAAAGTATGAGCCTGATGAGGGCAAATCCCAGACCTATCCCAGACCTAACTTGCGTTATCCTCTAAAATATTGATCGAAACCTGGTTTAATCGACTGTTTCAGTGTGGTACCACATTACTATGTGATCCAAACCAGAAAATAACCCAGGATCTGTCCAACGAGTATGTGAAGTGTGCGAAAGTATGAGTCTGATGAGGGCAAATCCTAGACCTAACCCAAACCTAACATGCGTTATCCTGTAAAATATTTATCAAGACCAGGTTTAATTGAATGCTCCAGTGTGGTACCACATTACTACGTGAACCAAACCAGAAAAAACCCAGGATCCGTTCAACAAGTATGTGAAGAATGCGAAAGTATGAGACTGATGAGTGAAAATCCCAGGCCTAACCCAGACCTAACATGCGTTATCCTCAAAAATATTGATCGAAACCTGGTTTAATCGACTGTCTCAGTGTGGTACCACATTACTATGTGATCCAAACCAGAAAATAACCCAGGATCTGTTCAACGAGTATGTGAAGTGTGCGAAAGTATGAGCCTGACGAGGGCAAATCCTAGACCTAACCCAGACCTAACATGCGTTATCCTCTACAATATTTATCATGAGCAGGTTTAATTGATTGCTTCAGTGTGGTCCCACATTACTACGTGATCCAAACCAGAAAATAACCCAGGATCTGTTCAACGAGTATGTGAAGTGTGCGAAAGTATAAGTCTGATGGGGGCAAATCCTAGACCTATCCCATACCTAACATGCGTTATCCTCTAAAGTATTTATCAAGACCAGGTTTAATTGTCTGTTTCAGTGTGGTACCACATTGCTACGTGATCCAAACCAGCAAAAACCCAGGATCCGTTCAACAAGTATGTGAAGAATGCGAAAGTATGAGTCTGATGAGGGCAAATCCTAGACCTATCCCAGACCTACCATGCGTTATCCTCTAAAATATTGATCCAAACCAGGTTTAGTGGACTGTTTCAGTGTGGTACCACATTACTACGTGATCCAAACCAGAAAATAACCCAGGATCTGTTCAACGAGTATGTGAAGTGTGCGAAAGTATGAGTCTGATGAGGGCAAATCCCAGACCTATCCCAGACCTAACATGCGTTATCCTCTAAAATATTTATCATGACCAGGTTTAATTGATTGTTTCAGTGTGGTCCCACATTACTACGTGATCCAAACCAGAAAAAACCCAGGATCCGTTCAACAAGTATGTGAAGAATGCGAAAGTATGAGTCTGATGAAGGCAAATCCTAGACCTGTCCCAGACCTACCATGCGTTATCCTCTAAAATATTGATCGAAACCAGGTTTAATTGACTGTTTTAGTAGTGGCACCACTTTACTACGTGATCCAAAGCAGAAAAAACCCTCGATCAGGTCAACATGCATGTTAAAACTGCGAAAGTATGACCCTAATGAGGGCAAATCCCAAGCCTAACCTAGACCTAACATGCGTTATCTTCTAAAATATTGAGCGAAACCAGGTTTAATTGACTGTTTCAGTGTCGTACCACATTACTACGTGATCCAATCCAGAAATAGCCCAGGATCTAGCCATGAAGTATGAGAAATATGCGAAAGTATGAGCCTGATGAGGGCAAATCCCAGACCTAACCCAGACCTAACATGCGTTGTCCTCTAAAATATTTATCAAGACCAGGTTTAATCGACTGTTTCAGTGTGGTCCCACATTACTACGTGATCCAAACCAGAAAAAACCCAGGATCTCTTCAACAAGTATGTGAAAAACGCAAAAGTATGAGCCTGATGAGGGCAAATCCCAGACCTATCCCAGACCAAACTTGCGTTATCCTCTAAAATATTGATCGAAACCTGGTTTAATCGACTGTTTCAGTGTGGTACCACATTACTATGTGATCCAAACCAGAAAATAACCCAGGATCTGTTCAACGAGTATGTGAAGTGTGCGAAAGTATGAGTCTGATGAGGGCAAATCCTAGACCTATCCCAGACCTAACATGCGTTATCCTCTAAAATATTTATCAAGACCACGTTTAATTGACTGTTTCAGTGTGGTACCACATTACTATGTGATCCAAACCAGAAAAAGCCCAGGATCTGTTCAACAAGTATGTGAAAAACACGAAAGTATGAGTCTGATGAGGGCAAATCCCAGACCTATCCCAGACCTAACATGCGTTATCCTCTAAAATATTTATCAAGACCAGGTTTAATTGACTGTTTCAGTGTGGTACCACATTGCTACGTGATCCAAACCAGAAAAAGCCCAGGATCTGTTCAACAAGTATGTGAAAAACACGGAAGTATGAGCCTGGTGAGGGCAAATCCTAGACCTATCCCAGACCTAACATGCGTTATCCTCTAAAATATTTATCAAGACAAGGTTTAATTGACTGTTTCAGTGTGGTACCACATTGCTACGTGATCCAATCCAGAAATACCCCAGGATCTAGCCATGAAGTATGAGAAATATGCGAAAGTATGAGCCTGACGAGGGCAAATCCTACACCTAACGCAGACCTAACATGCGTTATCCTCTAAAATATTTATCAAGACCAGGTTCATTTGATTGTTTCAGTGTGGTCCCACATTACTACGGAATCCAAACCAGAAAAAACACAGGATCCGTTCAACAAGTATGTGAAAAACGCGAAAGTATGAGCCTGATGAGGGCAAATCCCAGACCTATCCCAGACCTAACTTGCGTTATCCTCTAAAATATTGATCGAAACCTGGTTTAATCGACTGTTTCAGTGTGGTACCACATTACTATGTGATCCAAACCAGAAAATAACCCAGGATCTGTCCAACGAGTATGTGAAGTGTGCGAAAGTATGAGTCTGATGAGGGCAAATCCTAGACCTAACCCAAACCTAACATGCGTTATCCTGTAAAATATTTATCAAGACCAGGTTTAATTGAATGCTCCAGTGTGGTACCACATTACTACGTGAACCAAACCAGAAAAAACCCAGGATCCGTTCAACAAGTATGTGAAGAATGCGAAAGTATGAGTCTGATGAGTGAAAATCCCAGGCCTAACCTAGACCTAACATGCGTTATCCTCAAAAATATTGATCGAAACCTGGTTTAATCGGTTGTCTCAGTGTGGTACCACATTACTATGTGATCCAAACCAGAAAATAACCCAGGATCTGTTCAACGAGTATGTGAAGTGTGCGAAAGTATGAGCCTGACGAGGGCAAATCCTAGACCTAACCCAGACCTAACATGCGTTATCCTCTAAAATATTTTTCATGAGCAGGTTTAATTGATTGCTTCAGTGTGGTCCCACATTACTACGTGATCCAAACCAGAAAATAACCCAGGATCTGTTCAACGAGTATGTGAAGTGTGCGAAAGTATAAGTCTGATGGGGGCAAATCCTAGACCTATCCCATACCTAACATGCGTTATCCTCTAAAGTATTTATCAAGACCAGGTTTAATTGTCTGTTTCAGTGTGGTACCACATTGCTACGTGATCCAAACCAGCAAAAACCCAGGATCCGTTCAACAAGTATGTGAAGAATGCGAAAGTATGAGTCTGATGAGGGCAAATCCTAGACCTATCCCAGACCTACCATGCGTTATCCTCTAAAATATTGATCCAAACCAGGTTTAGTGGACTGTTTCAGTGTGGTACCACATTACTACGTGATCCAAACCAGAAAATAACCCAGGATCTGTTCAACGAGTATGTGAAGTGTGCGAAAGTATGAGTCTGATGAGGGCAAATCCCAGACCTATCCCAGACCTAACATGCGTTATCCTCTAAAATATTTATCATGACCAGGTTTAATTGATTGTTTCAGTGTGGTCCCACATTACTACGTGATCCAAACCAGAAAAAACCCAGGATCCGTTCAACAAGTATGTGAAGAATGCGAAAGTATGAGTCTGATGAGGGCAAATCCTAGACCTGTCCCAGACCTACCATGCGTTATCCTCTAAAATATTGATCCAAACCAGGTTTAGTGGACTGTTTCAGTGTGGTACCACTTTACAACGTGATCCAAAGCAGAAAAAACCCACGATCCGTTCAACAAGTATGTGAAAAACACGAAAGTATGAGCCTGGTGAGGGCAAATCCTAGACCTATCCCAGACCTAACATGCGTTATCCTCTAAAATATTTATCAAGACAAGGTTTAATTGACTGTTTCAGTGTGGTACCACATTGCTACGTGATCCAATCCAGAAATACCCCAGGATCTAGCCATGAAGTATGAGAAATATGCGAAAGTATGAGCCTGACGAGGGCAAATCCTACACCTAACGCAGACCTAACATGCGTTATCCTCTAAAATATTTTTCAAGACCAGGTTCATTTGATTGTTTCAGTGTGGTCCCACATTACTACGTAATCCAAACCAGAAAAAACACAGGATCCGTTCAACAAGTATGTGAAAAACGCGAAAGTATGAGCCTGATGAGGGCAAATCCCAGACCTATCCCAGACCTAACTTGCGTTATCCTCTAAAATATTGATCGAAACCTGGTTTAATCGACTGTTTCAGTGTGGTACCACATTACTATGTGATCCAAACCAGAAAATAACCCAGGATCTGTCCAACGAGTATGTGAAGTGTGCGAAAGTATGAGTCTGATGAGGGCAAATCCTAGACCTAACCCAAACCTAACATGCGTTATCCTGTAAAATATTTATCAAGACCAGGTTTAATTGAATGCTCCAGTGTGGTACCACATTACTACGTGAACCAAACCAGAAAAAACCCAGGATCCGTTCAACAAGTATGTGAAGAATGCGAAAGTATGAGTCTGATGAGTGAAAATCCCAGGCCTAACCTAGACCTAACATGCGTTATCCTCAAAAATATTGATCGAAACCTGGTTTAATCGACTGTCTCAGTGTGGAACCACATTACTATGTGATCCAAACCAGAAAATAACCCAGGATCTGTTCAACGAGTATGTGAAGTGTGCGAAAGTATGAGTCTGATGGGGGCAAATCCTAGACCTATCCCATACCTAACATGCGTTATCCTCTAAAATATTTATCAAGACCAGGTTTAATTGTCTGTTTCAGTGTGGTACCACATTGCTACGTGATCCAAACCAGATAAAACCCAGGATCAGTTCAACAAGTATGTGAAAAACGCGAAAGTATGAGCCTGATGAGGGCAAATCCCAGACCTATCCCAGACCTAACTTGCGTTATCCTCTAAAATATTGATCGAAACCTGGTTTAATCGACTGTTTCAGTGTGGTACCACATTACTATGTGATCCAAACCAGAAAATAACCCAGGATCTGTTCAACGAGTATGTGAAGTGTGCGAAGGTATGAGTCTGATGAGGGCAAATCCTAGACCTATCCCAGACCTAACATGCGTTATCCTCTAAAATATTTATCAAGACCAGGTTTAATTGACTGTTTCAGCGTGGTACCACGTTACTACGTGATACAATCCAGAAATAGCGCAGGATCTAGCCATCAAGTATGAGAAATATGCGAAAGAATGAGCCTGATGAGAGCAAATCCCAGACCTAACCTAGACATAACATGAATTATTCTCTAAAATATTGATCCAAACCAGGTTTAATGGACTGTTTCAGTGTGGTACCACTTTACTACGTGATCCAAAGCAGAAAATACCCTCGATCAGGTCAACATGCATGTTAAAACTGCGAAAGTATGACCCTGATGAGGTCAAATCCCAGACCTATCCCAGACCTGACATGCGTTATCCTCTAAAATATTGATCCAAACCAGGTTTAATTGACTGTTTCAGTGTGGTCCCACATTACTACGTGATACAATCCAGAAACAGCCCAGGATCTAGCCATGAAGTATGAGAAATATGCGAATGTATGAGCCTGATGATGACAAATTCTAGACCTAACCCAAACCTAACATGCGTTATCCTCCAAAATATTTATCAAGACCAGGTTTAATTAAATGTTTCAGTGTGGTGCCACATTACTACGTGAACCAAACCAGAAAAAACCCACGATCCGTTCAACAAGTATGTGAAGAATGCGAAAGTATGAGTCTGATGAGTGAAAATCCCAGGGCTAACCTAGACCTAACATGTGTTATCCTCTAAAATATTGATCCAAACCAGGTTTAATTGACTGTTTCAGCGTGGTACCACGTTACTACGTGATACAATCCAGAAATAGCACAGGATCTAGCCATCAAGTATGAGAAATATGCGAAAGAATGAGCCTGATGAGAGCAAATCCCAGACCTAACCTAGACATAACATGAATTATTCTCTAAAATATTGATCGAAACCAGGTTTTATTGACTGTTTCAGTGTGGTGCCACATTACTACGTGATCCAATCCAGAAATAGCCCAGGATCTAGCCATGAAGTATGAGAAATATGCGAAAGTATGAGCCTGACGAGGGCAAATCCTAGACCTAACCCAGACCTAACATGCGTTATCCTCTAAAATATTTATCACGAGCAGGTTTAATTGATTGCTTCAGTGTGGTCCCACATTACTACGTGATCCAAGCCAGAAAATAACCCAGGATCTGTTCAACGAGTATGTGAAGTGTGCAAAAGTATGAGTCTGATGGGGGCAAATCCTAGACCTATCCCATGCCTAACATGCGTTATCCTCTAAAATATTTATCAAGACCAGGTTTAATTGTCTGTTTCAGTGTGGTACCACATTGCTACGTGATCCAAACCAGAAAAAACCCAGGATCCGTTCAACAAGTATGTGAAGAATGCGAAAGTATGAGTCTGATGGGGGCAAATCCTAGACCTATCCCATACCTAACATGCGTTATCCTCTAAAATATTTATCAAGACCAGGTTTAATTGTCTGTTTCAGTGTGGTACCACATTGCTACGTGATCCAAACCAGAAAAAACCCAGGATCCGTTCAACAAGTATGTGAAGAATGCGAAAGTATGAGTCTGATGAGGGCAAATCCTAGACCTATCCCAGACCTACCATGCGTTATCCTCTAAAATATTGATCCAAACCAGGTTTAGTGGACTGTTTCAGTGTGGTACCATATTACTACGTGATCCAAACCAGAAAATAACCCAGGATCTGTTCAACGAGTATGTGAAGTGTGCGAAAGTATGAGTCTGATGAGGGCAAATCCCAGACCTATCCCAGACCTAACATGCGTTATCCTCTAAAATATTTATCATGACCAGGTTTAATTGATTGTTTCAGTGTGGTCCCACATTACTACGTGATCCAATCCAGAAATAGCCCAGGATCTAGCCATGAAGTATGAGAAATTTGCGAAAGTATGAGCCTGACGAGGGCAAATCCTAGACCTAACCCAGACCTAACATGCGTTATCCTCTAAAATATTTATCATGAGCAGGTTTAATTGATTGCTTCAGTGTGGTCCCACATTACTACGTGATCCAAACCAGAAAATAACCCAGGATCTGTTCAACGAGTATGTGAAGTGTGCGAAAGTATGAGTCTGATGAGGGCAAATCCCAGACCTATCCCAGACCTAACATGCGTTATCCTCTAAAATATTTATCATGACCAGGTTTAATTGATTGTTTCAGTGTGGTCCCACATTACTACGTGATCCAAACCAGAAAAAACCCAGGATCCGTTCAACAAGTATGTGAAGAATGCGAAAGTATGAGTCAGATGAGTGAAAATCCCCGGCCTAAAACAGACCTAACATGCGTTATCCTCTAAAATATTGATCCAAACCAGGTTTAGTGGACTGTTTCAGTGTGGTACCACTTTACAACGTGATCCAAAGCAGAAAAAACCCTCGATCACGTCAACATGTATGATAAAACTGCGAAAGTATGACCCTGATGAGGGCAAATCCCAGACGTATCCCAGACCTAACTTGCGTTATCCTCTAAAATATTGATTGAATCCAGGTTTAATTGACTGTTTCAGTGTGGTACCACATTACTACGTGATCCAATCCAGAAATAGCCCAGGATCTAGCAATGAAGTATGAGAAATATGCGTAAGTATGAGCCTGACGAGGGCAAATCCTAGACCTAACCCAGACATAACATGCGTTATCCTCTAAAATATTGATCCAAACCAGGTTTAATGGACTGTTTCAGTGTGGTACCACACTACTACGTGATCCAAACCAGAAAAAACCCAGGATCTGTTCAACAAGTATGTGAAAACTGCGAAAGTATGATCCTAATGAGGGCAAATCCCAGGCCTAACCTTGACCTAACATGCGTTACCTTCTAAAATATTGATGGAAACCAGGTTTAATTGTCTGTTTCAATGTTGTTCTTCATTACTACGTGATACAATCCAGAAAAAGCCCAGGATCTAGCCATCAAGTATGAGAAATATGCGAAAGAATGAGCCTGATGAGAGCAAATCCAAGACCTAACATAGACCTAACATGAATTATTCTCTAAAATATTGATCAAAACCAGGTTTAATTGACTGTTTCAGTGTGGTACCACATTACTACGTGATCCAATCCAGAAATAGCCCAGGATCTAGCCATGAAGTACGAGAAATATGCGAAAGTAAGAGCCTGATGAGGGCAAATCCCAGACCTAACCTAGACCTAAAATGCGTTATCCTAAAAAATATTGATCGAAACCTGGTTTAATCGACTGCTTCAGTGTGGTACCACATTACTACGTGACCCAAACCAGAAAAACCCCAGGATCTCTTCAACAAGTATGTGAAAAACGCAAAAGTATGAGCCTGATGAGGGCAAATCCCAGACCTATCCCAGACCAAACTTGCGTTATCCTCTAAAATATTGATCGAAACCAGGTTTAATCGACTGTTTCTGTGTGGTCCCACATTACTACGTGATCCAAACCAGAAAAAACCCAGGATCCGTTCAACAAGTATGTGAAGAATGCGAAAGTATGAGTCTGATGAGGGCTAATCCCAGACCTATCCCAGACCTAACTTGCGTTATCCTCTAAAATAATGATCGAAACCAGGTTTAATTGACTGTTTTAGTTGTGCTACCACTTTACTACGTGATCCAAAGCAGAAAAAACCCTCGATCAGGTCAACATGCATGTTAAAACTGCGAAAGTATGACCCTGATGGGGGCAAATCCTAGACCTATCCCATACCTAACATGCGTTATCCTCTAAAATATTTATCAAGACCAGGTTTAATTGTCTGTTTCAGTGTGGTACCACATTGCTACGTGATCCAAACCAGAAAAAACCCAGGATCCGTTCAACAAGTATGAGAAGAATGCGAAAGTATGAGTCTGATGAGGGCAAATCCCAGACCTATCCCAGACCTAACATGCGTTATCCTCCAAAATATTTATCATGACCAGGTTTAATTGATTGTTTCAGGGTGGTCCCACATTACTACGTGATCCAAACCTGAAAAAACCCAGGATCCGTTCAACAAGTATGTGAAGAATGCGAAAGTATGAGTCTGATGAGGGCAAATCCTAGACCTATCCCAGACCTAACATGCGTTATCCTCTAAAATATTGATCCAAACCAGGTTTAATGGACTGTTTCAGTGTGGTACCACACTACCACGTGATCCAAACCAGAAAAAACCCAGGATCTGTTCAACAAGTATGTGAAAACTGCGAAAGTATGACCCTAATGAGGGCAAATCCCAGGCCTAACCTTGACCTAACATGCGTTACCTTCTAAAATATTGATGGAAACCAGGTTTAATTGTCTGTTTCAATGTTGTTCTTCATTACTACATGATACAATCCAGAAAAAGCCCAGGATCTAGCCATCAAGTATGAGAAATATGCGAAAGAATGAGCCTGATGAGAGCAAATCCAAGACCTAACATAGACCTAACATGAATTATTCTCTAAAATATTGATCAAAACCAGGTTTAATTGACTGTTTCAGTGTGGTACCACATTACTACGTGATCCAATCCAGAAATAGCCCAGGACCTAGCCATGAAGTATGAGAAATATGCGAAAGTATGACCCTGATGAGGGCAAATCCCAGACCTAACCCAGACCTAACATGCGTTGTCCTCTAAAATATTTATCAAGACCAGGTTTAATCGACTGTTTCAGTGTGGTCCCACACTACTACGTGATCCAAACCAGAAAAAACCCAGGATCCGTTCAACAAGTATGTGAAGAATGCGAAAGAATGAGTCAGATGCGTGAAAATCCCAGGCCTAACCTAGACCTAAAATGCGTTATCCTAAAAAATATTGATCGAAACCTGGTTTAATCGACTGCTTCAGTGTGGTACCACATTACTACGTGACCCAAACCAGAAAAAACCCAGGATCTGTTCAACAAGTTTGTGAAAACTGCGAAAGTATGACCCTAATGAGGGCAAATCCCAGGCCTAACCTTGACCTAACATGCGTTACCTTCTAAAATATTGATGGAAACCAGGTTTAATTGTCTGTTTCAATGTTGTTCTTCATTACTACGTGATACAATCCAGAAAAAGCCCAGGATCTAGCCATCAAGTATGAGAAATATGCGAAAGAATGAGCCTGATGAGAGCAAATCCAAGACCTAACATAGACCTAACATGAATTATTCTCTAAAATATTGATCAAAACCAGGTTTAATTGACTGTTTCAGTGTGGTACCACATTACTACGTGATCCAATCCAGAAATAGCCCAGGATCTAGCCATGAAGTACGAGAAATATGCGAAAGTATGAGCCTGATGAGGGCAAATCCCAGACCTAACCTAGACCTAAAATGCGTTATCCTAAAAAATATTGATCGAAACCTGGTTTAATCGACTGCTTCAGTGTGGTACCACATTACTACGTGACCCAAACCAGAAAAACCCCAGGATCTCTTCAACAAGTATGTGAAAAACGCAAAAGTATGAGCCTGATGAGGGCAAATCCCAGACCTATCCCAGACCAAACTTGCGTTATCCTCTAAAATATTGATCGAAACCAGGTTTAATCGACTGTTTCTGTGTGGTCCCACATTACTACGTGATCCAAACCAGAAAAAACCCAGGATCCGTTCAACAAGTATGTGAAGAATGCGAAAGTATGAGTCTGATGAGGGCTAATCCCAGACCTATCCCAGACCTAACTTGCGTTATCCTCTAAAATAATGATCGAAACCAGGTTTAATTGACTGTTTTAGTTGTGCTACCACTTTACTACGTGATCCAAAGCAGAAAAAACCCTCGATCAGGTCAACATGCATGTTAAAACTGCGAAAGTATGACCCTGATGGGGGCAAATCCTAGACCTATCCCATACCTAACATGCGTTATCCTCTAAAATATTTATCAAGACCAGGTTTAATTGTCTGTTTCAGTGTGGTACCACATTGCTACGTGATCCAAACCAGAAAAAACCCAGGATCCGTTCAACAAGTATGAGAAGAATGCGAAAGTATGAGTCTGATGAGGGCAAATCCCAGACCTATCCCAGACCTAACATGCGTTATCCTCTAAAATATTGATCGAAACCAGGTTTAATCGACTGTTTCTGTGTGGTCCCACATTACTACGTGATCCAAACCAGAAAAAACCCAGGATCCGTTCAACAAGTATGTGAAAACTGCGAAAGTATGACCCTAATGAGGGCAAATCCCAGGCCTAACCTTGACCTAACATGCGTTACCTTCTAAAATATTGATGGAAACCAGGTTTAATTGTCTGTTTCAATGTTGTTCTTCATTACTACATGATACAATCCAGAAAAAGCCCAGGATCTAGCCATCAAGTATGAGAAATATGCGAAAGAATGAGCCTGATGAGAGCAAATCCAAGACCTAACATAGACCTAACATGAATTATTCTCTAAAATATTGATCAAAACCAGGTTTAATTGACTGTTTCAGTGTGGTACTACATTACTACGTGATCCAAACCAGTAAAAACCCAGGATCTGTTCAACAAGTATGTGAAGAATGCGAAAGTATGTGTCTGATGATGGCTAATCCCAGACCTATCCCAGACCTAACTTGCGTTATCCTCTAAAATAATGATCGAAACCAGGTTTAATTGACTGTTTTAGTAGTGGCACCACTTTACTACGTGATCCAAAGCAGAAAAAACCCTCGATCAGGTCAACATGCATGTTAAAACTGCGAAAATATGACCCTAGTGAGGGCAAATCCCAGGCCTAACCTAGACCTAACATGCGTTATCTTCTAAAATATTGAGCGAAACCAGGTTTAATTGACTGTTTCAGTGTGGTACCACATTACTACGTGATCCAATCCAGAAATAGCCCAGGACCTAGCCATGAAGTATGAGAAATATGCGAAAGTATGACCCTGATGAGGGCAAATCCCAGACCTAACCCAGACCTAACATGCGTTGTCCTCTAAAATATTTATCAAGACCAGGTTTAATCGACTGTTTCAGTGTGGTCCCACACTACTACGTGATCCAAACCAGAAAAAACCCAGGATCCGTTCAACAAGTATGTGAAGAATGCGAAAGTATGAGTCTGATGAGTGAAAATCCCAGACCTAACCTAGACCTAACATGAATTATTCTCTAAAATATTGATCGAAACCTGGTTTAATCTATTGTTTCAGTGTGGTACCACATTACTATTAGATCCAAACCAGAAAATAACCCAGGATCTGTTCAACGAGTATGTGAAGTGTGCGAAAGTATGAGTCTGATGAGGTCAAATCCCAGACCTATCCCAGACCTAACTTGCGCTATCCTCAAAAATATTGATCGAAACCAGGTTTAATTGACTGTTTCAGCGTGGTACCACATTACTACGTGATACAATCCAGAAACAGCCAAGGATCTAGCCATGAAGTATGAGAAATATGCGAATGTATGAGCCTGATGAGGATAAAACCTAGACCTAACCCAAACCTAACATGCGTTATCCTCTAAAATATTTATCAAGACCAGGTTTAATTGAATGTTTCAGTGTGGTACCACATTACTACGTGAATCAAACCAGAAAAAACCCAGGATCCGTTCAACAAGTATGTGAAGAATGCGAAAGTATGAGTCTGATGAGTGAAAATCCCAGGTCTAACCCAGACCTAACATGCGTTATCCTCCAAAATATTGATCCAAACCAGGTTTAATGGACTGTTTCAGTGTGGTACCACTTTACTACGTGAACCAAACCAGAAAAAACCCAGGATCCGTTCAACAAGTATGTGAGGAATGCGAAAGTATGAGTCTGATGAGTGAAAATCCCAGGGCTAACCTAGACCTAACATGCGTTATCCTCCAAAATATTTATCAAGACCAGGTTTAATTGAATGTTTCAGTGTGGTACCACATTACTACGTGAACCAAACCAGAAAAAACCCAGGATCCGTTCAACAAGTATGTGAAGAATGCGAAAGTATGAGTCTGATGAGTGAAAATCCCAGGTCTAACCCAGACCTAACATGAATTATTCTCTAAAATATTGATCGAAACCTGGTTTAATCTATTGTTTCAGTGTGGTACCACATTACTATTAGATCCAAACCAGAAAATAACCCAGGATCTGTTCAACAAGTATGTGAAGTGTGCGAAAGTATGAGTCTGATGAGTGAAAATCCCAGACCTAACCTAGACCTAACATGAATTATTCTCTAAAATATAGATCGAAACCAGGTTTAATTGACTGTTTCAGCGTGGTACCACAATACTACGTGATACAATCCAGAAACAGCCAAGGATCTAGCCATGAAGTATGAGAAATATGCGAATGTATGAGCCTGATGAGGATAAATCCTAGACCTAACCCAAACCTAACATGCGTTATCCTCCAAAATATTTATCAAGACCAGGTTTAATTGAATGTTTCAGTGTGGTACCACATTACTACGTGAATCAAACCAGAAAAAACCCAGGATCCGTTCAACAAGTATGTGAAGAATGCGAAAGAATGAGTCTGATGAGTGAAAATCCCAGGTCTAACCCAGACCTAACATGCGTTATCCTCCAAAATATTGATCCAAACCAGGTTTAATGGACTGTTTCAGTGTGGTACCACTTTACTACGTGATCCAAAGCATTAAGAATCCTCGATCAGGTCAACATGCATGTTAAAACTGCGAAAGTATGACCCTGATGACGGCAAATCCCAGGCCTTACCTAGACCTAACATGCGTTGTCCTCTAAAATATTGATGGAAACCAGGTTTAATTGACTGTTTCAGTGTGGTACCACCTTACTACGTGAACCAAACCAGAAAAAACCCAGGATCCGTTCAACAAGTATGTGAGGAATGCGAAAGTATGAGTCTGATGAGTGAAAATCCCAGGGCTAACCTAGACCTAACATGCGTTATCCTCTAAAATATTGATCCAAACCAGGTTTAATGGAATGTTTCAGTGGGGTACCACTTTACTACGTGATCCAAAGCAGAAAAAACACTCGATCCGGTCAACATGTATGTTAAAACTGCGAAAGTATGACCCTGATGAGGGCAAATCCCAGACCAATCCGAGACCTAACTTGCGTTGTCCTCTAAGATATTGATCCAAACCAGGTTTAATTGACCGTTTCAGTGTGGTCCCACATTACTACGTGATCCAAACCAGAAAAAACCCAGGATCTAGCCATCAAGTATGAGAAACATTGCGAAAGAATGAGCCTGATGATAGCAAATCCCAGACCTAACCTAGACCTAACATGAATTATTCTCTAAAATATTGATCGAAACCAGGTTTAATTGACTGTTTCAGTGTGGTCCCACATTACTACGTGATCCAAACCAGAAAAAACCCAGGATCCATTCAACAAGTATGTGAAGAATGCGAAAGTATGAGTCTGATGAGTGAAAATCCCAGGCCTAACCTAGACCTAACATGAATTATTCTCTAAAATATTGATCGAAACCTGGTTTAATCTATTGTTTCAGTGTGGTACCACATTACTATTAGATCCAAACCAGAAAATAAACCAGGATCTGTTCAACGAGTATGT
Source organism: Colletes latitarsis (assembly GCF_051014445.1). Classification (NCBI taxonomy): domain Eukaryota; kingdom Metazoa; phylum Arthropoda; class Insecta; order Hymenoptera; family Colletidae; genus Colletes; species Colletes latitarsis. The sequence continues at coordinate 7,856,893 of NW_027488375.1, read as the reverse complement.
GAAGTGTGCGAAAGTATGAGTCTGATGAGGTCAAATCCCAGACCTATCCCAGACTTAACATGCGTTATCCTCTAAAATATTGATCGAAACCGGGTTTAATCGACTGATTCAGTGTGGTACCACATTACTACGTGATCCAAACCAGAAAAAACCCAGGATCCGTTCAACAAGTATGTGAAGAATGCGAAAGTATGAGTCTGATGAGTGAAAATCCCAGACCTAACCTAGACCTAACATGAATTATTCTCTAAAATATTGATCGAAACCTGGTTTAATCTATTGTTTCAGTGTGGTACCACATTACTATTAGATCCAAACCAGAAAATAACCCAGGATCTGTTCAACGAGTATGTGAAGTGTGCGAAAGTATGAGTCTGATGAGTGAAAATCCCAGACCTAACCTAGACCTAACATGAATTATTCTCTAAAATATAGATCGAAACCAGGTTTAATTGACTGTTTCAGCGTGGTACCACAATACTACGTGATACAATCCAGAAACAGCCAAGGATCTAGCCATGAAGTATGAGAAATATGCGAATGTATGAGCCTGATGAGGATAAATCCTAGACCTAACCCAAACCTAACATGCGTTATCCTCCAAAATATTTATCAAGACCAGGTTTAATTGAATGTTTCAGTGTGGTACCACATTACTACGTGAATCAAACCAGAAAAAACCCAGGATCCGTTCAACAAGTATGTGAAGAATGCGAAAGTATGAGTCTGATGAGTGAAAATCCCAGGTCTAACCCAGACCTAACATGCGTTATCCTCCAAAATATTGATCCAAACCAGGTTTAATGGACTGTTTCAGTGTGGTACCACTTTACTACGTGATCCAAAGCATTAAGAATCCTCGATCAGGTCAACATGCATGTTAAAACTGCGAAAGTATGACCCTGATGACGGCAAATCCCAGGCCTTACCTAGACCTAACATGCGTTGTCCTCTAAAATATTGATGGAAACCAGGTTTAATTGACTGTTTCAGTGAGGTACCACCTTACTACGTGAACCAAACCAGAAAAAACCCAGGATCCGTTCAACAAGTATGTGAGGAATGCGAAAGTATGAGTCTGATGAGTGAAAATCCCAGGGCTAACCTAGACCTAACATGCGTTATCCTCTAAAATATTGATCCAAACCAGGTTTAATGGAATGTTTCAGTGGGGTACCACTTTACTACGTGATCCAAAGCAGAAAAAACACTCGATCAGGTCAACATGTATGTTAAAACTGCGAAAGTATGACCCTGATGAGGGCAAATCCCAGACCAATCCGAGACCTAACTTGCGTTGTCCTCTAAGATATTGATCCAAACCAGGTTTAATTGACCGTTTCAGTGTGGTCCCACATTACTACGTGATCCAAACCAGAAAAAACCCAGGATCTAGCCATCAAGTATGAGAAACATTGCGAAAGAATGAGCCTGATGATAGCAAATCCCAGACCTAACCTAGACCTAACATGAATTATTCTCTAAAATATTGATCGAAACCAGGTTTAATTGACTGTTTCAGTGTGGTCCCACATTACTACGTGATCCAAACCAGAAAAAACCCAGGATCCATTCAACAAGTATGTGAAGAATGCGAAAGTATGAGTCTGATGAGTGAAAATCCCAGGCCTAACCTAGACCTAACATGAATTATTCTCTAAAATATTGATCGAAACCTGGTTTAATCTATTGTTTCAGTGTGGTACCACATTACTATTAGATCCAAACCAGAAAATAACCCAGGATCTGTTCAACGAGTATGTGAAGTGTGCGAAAGTATGAGTCTGATGAGGTCAAATCCCAGACCTATCCCAGACTTAACATGCGTTATCCTCTAAAATATTGATCGAAACCGGGTTTAATCGACTGATTCAGTGTGGTACCACATTACTACGTGATCCAAACCAGAAAAAACCCAGGATCCGTTCAACAAGTATGTGAAGAATGCGAAAGTATGAGTCTGATGAGTGAAAATCCCAGACCTAACCTAGACCTAACATGAATTATTCTCTAAAATATTGATCGAAACCTGGTTTAATCTATTGTTTCAGTGTGGTACCACATTACTATTAGATCCAAACCAGAAAATAACCCAGGATCTGTTCAACGAGTATGTGAAGTGTGCGAAAGTATGAGTCTGATGAGGTCAAATCCCAGACCTATCCCAGACCTAACTTGCGCTATCCTCAAAAATATTGATCGAAACCAGGTTTAATTGACTGTTTCAGCGTGGTACCACATTACTACGTGATACAATCCAGAAACAGCCAAGGATCTAACCATGAAGTATGAGAAATATGCGAATGTATGAGCCTGATGAGGATAAATCCTAGACCTAACCCAAACCTAACATGCGTTATCCTCTAAAATATTTATCAAGACCAGGTTTAATTGAATGTTTCAGTGTGGTACCACATTACTACGTGAATCAAACCAGAAAAAACCCAGGATCCGTTCAACAAGTATGTGAAGAATGCGAAAGTATGAGTCTGATGAGTGAAAATCCCAGGTCTAACCCAGACCTAACATGCGTTATCCTCCAAAATATTGATCCAAACCAGGTTTAATGGACTGTTTCAGTGTGGTACCACTTTACTACGTGAACCAAACCAGAAAAAACCCAGGATCCGTTCAACAAGTATGTGAGGAATGCGAAAGTATGAGTCTGATGAGTGAAAATCCCAGGGCTAACCTAGACCTAACATGCGTTATCCTCCAAAATATTTATCAAGACCAGGTTTAATTGAATGTTTCAGTGTGGTACCACATTACTACGTGAACCAAACCAGAAAAAACCCAGGATCCGTTCAACAAGTATGTGAAGAATGCGAAAGTATGAGTCTGATGAGTGAAAATCCCAGGTCTAACCCAGACCTAACATGCGTTATCCTCCAAAATATTGATCCAAACCAGGTTTAATGGACTGTTTCAGTGTGGTACCACTTTACTACGTGATCCAAACCATTAAGAATCCTCGATCAGGTCAACATGCATGTAAAAACTGCGAAAGTATGACCCTGATGAGGTCAAATCCCAGACTTATCCCAGACCTGACATGCGTTATCCTCTAAAATAGTTATCAAGACCAGGTTTAATTGATTGTTTCGGTGTGGTCCCACATTACTACGTGATCCAAACCAGAAAAAACCCAGGATCCGTTCAACAAGTATGTGAAGAATGCGAAAGTATGAGTCTGATGAGTGAAAATCCCAGACATAACTTAGACCTAACATGCGTTATCCTCTAAAATATTGATCCAAACCAGGTTTAATGGACTGTTTCAGTGGGGTACCACTATAGTACGTGATCCAAAGCAGAAAAAACACTCGATCAGGTCAACATGTATGTTAAAACTGCGAAGGTATGACCCTGATGAGGGCAAATCCCAGACCAATCCGAGACCTAACTTGCGTTGTCCTCTAAGATATTGATCCAAACCAGGTTTAATTGACCGTTTCAGTGTGGTCCCACATTACTACGTGATCCAAACCAGGAAAAACCCAGGATCTAGCCATCAAGTATGAGAAACATTGCGAAAGAATGAGCCTGATGATAGCAAATCCCAGACCTAACCTAGACCTAACATGAATTATTCTCTAAAATATTGATCGAAACCAGGTTTAATTGATTGTTTCAGTGTGGTCCCACATTACTACGTGATCCAAACCAGAAAAAACCCAGGATCCATTCAACAAGTATGTGAAGAATGCGAAAGTATGAGTCTGATGAGTGAAAATCCCAGGCCTAACCTAGACCTAACATGAATTATTCTCTAAAATATTGATCGAAACCTGGTTTAATCTATTGTTTCAGTGTGGTACCACATTACTATTAGATCCAAACCAGAAAATAACCCAGGATCTGTTCAACGAGTATGTGAAGTGTCCGAAAGTATGAGTCTGATGAGTGAAAATCCCAGACCTAACCTAGACCTAACATGAATTTTTCTCTAAAATATTGATCGAAACCTGGTTTAATCTATTGTTTCAGTGTGGTACCACATTACTATTAGATCCAAACCAGAAAATAACCCAGGATCTGTTCAACGAGTATGTGAAGTGTGCGAAAGTATGAGTCTGATGAGGTCAAATCCCAGACCTATCCCAGACCTAACTTGCGTTATCCTCAAAAATATTGATCGAAACCAGGTTTAATTGACTGTTTCAGCGTGGTACCACATTACTACGTGATACAATCCAGAAACAGCCAAGGATCTAGCCATGAAGTATGAGAAATATGCGAATGTATGAGCCTGATGAGGATAAATCCTAGACCTAACCCAAACCTAACATGCGTTATCCTCTAAAATATTTATCAAGACCAGGTTTAATTGAATGTTTCATTGTGGTACCACATTACTACGTGAATCAAACCAGAAAAAACCCAGGATCCGTTCAACATGCATGTTAAAACTGCGAAAGTATGACCCTGATGAGGGCAAATCCCAGGCCTTACCTAGACCTAACATGCGTTGTCCTCTAAAATATTGATGGAAACCAGGTTTAATTGACTGTTTCAGTGTGGTACCACCTTACTACGTGAACCAAACCAGAAAAAACCCAGGATCCGTTCAACAAGTATGTGAAGAATGCGAAAGTATGAGTCTGATGAGTGAAAATCCCAGGGCTAACCTAGACCTAACATGCGTTATCCTCTAAAATATTGATCCAAACCAGGTTTAATTGACTGTTTTAGTTGTGGTACCTCTTTACTATGTGATCCAAAGCAGAAAAAACCCTCGATCAGGTCAACATGCATGTTAAAACTGCGAAAGTATGACCCTGATGAGGTCAAATCCCAGACCTATCCCAGACCTGACATGCGTTATCCTCTAAAATATTGATCCAAACCAGGTTTAATTGACTGTTTCAGTGTGGTCCCACATTACTACATGACACAATCCTGAAACAGCCCAGGATCTAGCCATGAAGTATGAGAAATATGCGAATGTATGAGCCTGATGAGGACAAATCCTAGACCTATCCCAAACCTAACATGCGTTATCCTCCAAAATATTTATCAAGACCAGGTTAAATTGAATGTTTCAGTGTGGTACCACTTTACTACGTGATCCAAAGCATTAAGAACCCTCGATCAGGTCAACATGTATGTTAAAACTGCGAAAGTATGACCCTGATGAGGGCAAATCCCAGGCCTTACCTAGACCTAACATGCGTTGTCCTCTAAAATATTGATGGAAACCAGGTTTAATTGACTGTTTCAGTGTTGTACTTCATTACCACGAGATGCGATCCAGAAAAAGCCCAGGATCTAGCCATCAAGTATGAGAAATATGCGAAAGAATGAGCCTGATGAGGGCAAATCCCAGACCTAACCTAGACATAACATACATTATTCTCTAAAATATTGATCAAAACCAGGTTTAATTGACTGTTTCAGTGTGGTACCACATTACTACGTGATCGAATCCAGAAATAGCCCAGGATCTAGCCATGAAGTATGAGAAATATGCGAAAGTATGAGCCTGACGAGGGCAAATCCTAGACCTTACCCAGACCTAACATGCGTTATCCTCTAAAGTATTTATCATAACCAGGTTTAATTGATTGTTTCAGTGTGGTCCCACATTACTACGTGATCCAAACCAGAAAAAACCCAGGATCCGTTCAACAAGTATGTGAAGAATGCGAAAGTATGAGTCTGATGAGGGCTAATCCCAGACCTATCCCAGACCTAACTTGCGTTATCGTCTAAAATAATGATCGAAACCAGGTTTAATTGACTGTTTTAGTTGTGGTACCGCTTTACCACGTGATCCAAAGCAGAAAAAACCCTCGATCAGGTCAACATGCATGTTAAAACTGCGAAAGTATGACCCTGATGAGGTCAAATCCCAGACTTATCCCTGACCTGACATGCGTTATCCTCTAAAATAGTTATCAAGACCAGGTTTAATTGATTGTTTCAGTGTGGTACCACTTTACTACGTGATCCAAAGCAGAAAAAACCCTCGATCAGGTCAACATGCATGTTAAAACTGCGAAAGTATGACCCTGATGAGGTCAAATCCCAGACCTATCCCAGACCTGACATGCGTTATCCTCTAAAATATTGATCCAAACCAGGTTTAATTGACTGTTTCAGTGTGGTCCCACATTACTACGTGATACAATCCAGAAACAGCCCAGGATCTAGCCATGAAGTATGAGAAATATGCGAATGTATGAGCCTGATGAGGACAAATCCTAGACCTAACCCAAACCTAACATGCGTTATCCTCCAAAATATTTATCAAGACCAGGTTTAATTGAATGTTTCAGTGTGGTACCACATTACTACGTGAACCAAACCAGAAAAAACCCAGGATCCGTTCAACAAGTATGTGAAGAATGCGAAAGTATGAGTCTGATGAGTGAAAATCCCAGGGCTAACCTAGACCTAACATGCGTTATACTCTAAAATATTGATCCAAACCAGGTTTAATGGACTGTTTCAGTGTGGTACCACTTTACTACGTGATCCAAAGCATTAAGAACCCTCGATCAGGTCAACATGTATGTTAAAACTGCGAAAGTATGACCCTGATGTGGGCAAATCCCAGGCCTTACCTAGACCTAACATGCGTTGTCCTCTAAAATATTGATGGAAACCAGGTTTAATTGACTGTTTCAGTGTTGTACCTCATTACCACGTGATGCGATCCAGAAAAAGCCCAGGATCTAGCCATCAAGTATGAGAAATATGCGAAAGAATGAGCGTGATGAGAGCAAATCCCAGACCTATCCCAGACCTGACATGCGTTATCCTCTAAAATATTGATCCAAACCAGGTTTAATGGACTGTTTCAGTGTGCTACCACTTTACTACGTGATCCAAAGCAGAAAAAACCCTCGATCATGTCAACATGCATGTTAAAACTGCGAAAGTATGACCCTGATGAGGTCAAATCCCAGACCTATCCCAGACCTGACATGCGTTATCCTCTAAAATATTGAGCCAAACCAGGTTTAATTGACTGTTTCAGTGTGGTCCCACATTACTACGTGATACAATCCCGAAACAGCCCAGGATCTAGCCATGAAGTATGAGAAATATGCGAATGTATGAGCCTGATGAGGACAAATCCTAGACCTAACCCAAACCTAACATGCGTTATCCTCCAAAATATTTATCAAGACCAGGTTTAATTGAATGTTTCAGTGTGGTACCACATTACTACGTGAACCAAACCAGAAAAAACCCAGGATCCGTTCAACAAGTATGTGAAGAATGCGAAAGTATGAGTCTGATGAGTGAAAATCCCAGGGCTAACCTAGACCTAACATGCGTTATCCTCTAAAATATTGATCCAAACCAGGTTTAATGGACTGTTTCAGTGTGGTACCACTTTACTACGTGATCCAAAGCATTAAGAACCCTCGATCAGGTCAACATGTATGTTAAAACTGCGAAAGTATGACCCTGATGAGGGCAAATCCCAGGCCTTACCTAGACCTAACATGCGTTGTCCTCTAAAATATTGATGGAAACCAGGTTTAATTGACTGTTTCAGTGTTGTACTACATTACCACGTGATGCGATCCAGAAAAAGCCCAGGATCTAGCCATCAAGTATGAGAAATATGCGAAAGTATGAGCCTGATGAGAGCAAATCCCAGACCTAACCTAGACATAACATGAATTATTCTCTAAAATATTGATCAAAACCAGGTTTAATTGATTGTTTCAGTGTGGTCCCACATTACTACGTGATCCAAACCAGAAAAAACCCAGGATCCGTTCAACAAGTATGTGAAGAATGCGAAAGTATGAGTCTGATGAGGGCTAATCCCAGACATATCCCAGACCTAACTTGCGTTATCGTCTAAAATAATGATCGAAACCAGGTTTAATTGACGGTTTTAGTTGTGGTACCACTTTACCACGTGATCCAAAGCAGAAAAAACCCTCGATCAGGTCAACATGCATGTTAAAACTGCGAAAGTATGACCCTGATGAGGTCAAATCCCAGACCTATCCCAGACCTGACATGCGTTATCCTCTAAAATAGTTATCAAGACCAGGTTTAATTGATTGTTTCGGTGTGGTCCCACATTACTACGTAATCCAAACCAGAAAAAACCCAGGATCCGTTCAACAAGTATGTGAAGAATGCGAAATTATGAGTCTGATGAGTGAAAATCCCAGACATAACCTAGACCTAACATGCGTTATCCTCTAAAATATTGATCCAAACCAGGTTTAATGGACTGTTTCAGTGACGTACCACTTTACTACGTGATCCAAAGCAGAAAAAACACTCGATCAGGTCAACATGTATGTTAAAACTGCGAAAGTATGACCCTGATGAGGGCAAATCCCAGACCTATCCCAGACCTAACTTGCGTTGTCCTCTGAGATGTTGATCCAAACCAGGTTTAATTGACTGTTTCAGTGTGGTCCCACATTACTACGTGATCCAAACCAGAAAAAACCCAGGATCTAGCCATGAAGTATGAGAAATATGCGAATGTATGAGCCTGATGAGGACAAATCCTAGACCTAACCCAAACCTAACATGCGTTATCCTCTAAAATATTTATCAAGACCAGGTTTAATTGAATGTTTCAGTGTGGTACCACATTACTACGTGAACCAAACCAGAAAAAACCCAGGATCCGTTCAACAAGTATGTGAAGAATGCGAAAGTATGAGTCTGATGAGTGGAAATCCCAGGTCTAACCCAGACCTAACATGCGTTATCGTCTAAAATAATGATCGAAACCAGGTTTAATTGACTGTTTTAGTTGTGGTACCACTTTACCACGTGATCCAAAGCAGAAAAAACCCTCGATCAGGTCAACATGCATGTTAAAACTGCGAAAGTATGACCCTGATGAGGTCAAATCCCAGACTTATCCCAGACCTGACATGCGTTATCCTCTAAAATAGTTATCAAGACCAGGTTTAATTGATTGTTTCAGTGTGGTACCACTTTACTACGTGATCCAAAGCAGAAAAAACCCTCGATCAGGTCAACATGCATGTTAAAACTGCGAAAGTATGACCCTGATGAGGTCAAATCCCAGACCTATCCCAGACCTGACATGCGTTATCCTCTAAAATATTGATCCAAACCAGGTTTAATTGACTGTTTCAGTGTGGTCCCACATTACTACGTGATACAATCCAGAAACAGCCCAGGATCTAGCCATGAAGTATGAGAAATATGCGAATGTATGAGCCTGATGAGGACAAATCCTAGACCTAACCCAAACCTAACATGCGTTATCCTCCAAAATATTTATCAAGACCAGGTTTAATTGAATGTTTCAGTGTCGTACCACATTACTACGTGAACCAAACCAGAAAAAACCCAGGATCCGTTCAACAAGTATGTGAAGAATGCGAAAGTATGAGTCTGATGAGTGAAAATCCCAGGGCTAACCTAGACCTAACATGCGTTATACTCTAAAATATTGATCCAAACCAGGTTTAATGGACTGTTTCAGTGTGGTACCACTTTACTACGTGACCCAAAGCATTAAGAACCCTCGATCAGGTCAACATGTATGTTAAAACTGCGAAAGTATGACCGTGATGTGGGCAAATCCCAGGCCTTACCTAGACCTAACATGCGTTGTCCTCTAAAATATTGATGGAAACCAGGTTTAATTGACTGTTTCAGTGTTGTACTTCATTACCACGTGATGCGATCCAGAAAAAGCCCAGGATCTAGCCATCAAGTATGAGAAATATGCGAAAGAATGAGCGTGATGAGAGCAAATCCCAGACCTATCCCAGACCTGACATGCGTTATCCTCTAAAATATTGATCCAAACCAGGTTTAATGGACTGTTTCAGTGTGCTACCACTTTACTACGTGATCCAAAGCAGAAAAAACCCTCGATCATGTCAACATGCATGTTAAAACTGCGAAAGTATGACCCTGATGAGGTCAAATCCCAGACCTATCCCAGACCTGACATGCGTTATCCTCTAAAATATTGAGCCAAACCAGGTTTAATTGACTGTTTCAGTGTGGTCCCACATTACTACGTGATACAATCCCGAAACAGCCCAGGATCTAGCCATGAAGTATGAGAAATATGCGAATGTATGAGACTGATGAGGACAAATCCTAGACCTAACCCAAACCTAACATGCGTTATCCTCCAAAATATTTATCAAGACCAGGTTTAATTGAATGTTTCAGTGTGGTACCACATTACTACGTGAACCAAACCAGAAAAAACCCAGGATCCGTTCAACAAGTATGTGAAGAATGCGAAAGTATGAGTCTGATGAGTGAAAATCCCAGGGCTAACCTAGACCTAACATGCGTTATCCTCTAAAATATTGATCCAAACCAGGTTTAATGGACTGTTTCAGTGTGGTACCACTTTACTACGTGATCCAAAGCATTAAGAACCCTCGATCAGGTCAACATGTATGTTAAAACTGCGAAAGTATGACCCTGATGAGGGCAAATCCCAGGCCTTACCTAGACCTAACATGCGTTGTCCTCTAAAATATTGATGGAAACCAGGTTTAATTGACTGTTTCAGTGTTGTACTACATTACCACGTGATGCGATCCAGAAAAAGCCCAGGATCTAGCCATCAAGTATGAGAAATATGCGAAAGTATGAGCCTGATGAGAGCAAATCCCAGACCTAACCTAGACATAACATGAATTATTCTCTAAAATATTGATCAAAACCAGGTTTAATTGATTGTTTCAGTGTGGTCCCACATTACTACGTGATCCAAACCAGAAAAAACCCAGGATCCGTTCAACAAGTATGTGAAGAATGCGAAAGTATGAGTCTGATGAGGGCTAATCCCAGACATATCCCAGACCTAACTTGCGTTATCGTCTAAAATAATGATCGAAACCAGGTTTAATTGACGGTTTTAGTTGTGGTACCACTTTACCACGTGATCCAAAGCAGAAAAAACCCTCGATCAGGTCAACATGCATGTTAAAACTGCGAAAATATGACCCTAGTGAGGGCAAATCCCAGGCCTAACCTAGACCTAACATGCGTTATCTTCTAAAATATTGAGCGAAACCAGGTTTAATTGACTGTTTCAGTGTGGTACCACATTACTACGTGATCCAATCCAGAAATAGCCCAGGACCTAGCCATGAAGTATGAGAAATATGCGAAAGTATGACCCTGATGAGGGCAAATCCCAGACCTAACCCAGACCTAACATGCGTTGTCCTCTAAAATATTTATCAAGACCAGGTTTAATCGACTGTTTCAGTGTGGTCCCACACTACTACGTGATCCAAACCAGAAAAAACCCAGGATCCGTTCAACAAGTATGTGAAGAATGCGAAAGTATGAGTCTGATGAGTGAAAATCCCAGACCTAACCTAGTCCTAACATGAATTATTCTCTAAAATATTGATCGAAACCTGGTTTAATCTATTGTTTCAGTGTGGTACCACATTACTATTAGATCCAAACCAGAAAATAACCCAGGATCTGTTCAACGAGTATGTGAAGTGTGCGAAAGTATGAGTCTGATGAGGTCAAATCCCAGACCTATCCCAGACCTAACTTGCGCTATCCTCAAAAATATTGATCGAAACCAGGTTTAATTGACTGTTTCAGCGTGGTACCACATTACTACGTGATACAATCCAGAAACAGCCAAGGATCTAGCCATGAAGTATGAGAAATATGCGAATGTATGAGCCTGATGAGGATAAATCCTAGACCTAACCCAAACCTAACATGCGTTATCCTCTAAAATATTTATCAAGACCAGGTTTAATTGAATGTTTCAGTGTGGTACCACATTACTACGTGAATCAAACCAGAAAAAACCCAGGATCCGTTCAACAAGTATGTGAAGAATGCGAAAGTATGAGTCTGATGAGTGAAAATCCCAGGTCTAACCCAGACCTAACATGCGTTATCCTCCAAAATATTGATCCAAACCAGGTTTAATGGACTGTTTCAGTGTGGTACCACTTTACTACGTGAACCAAACCAGAAAAAACCCAGGATCCGTTCAACAAGTATGTGAGGAATGCGAAAGTATGAGTCAGATGAGTGAAAATCCCAGGGCTAACCTAGACCTAACATGCGTTATCCTCCAAAATATTTATCAAGACCAGGTTTAATTGAATGTTTCAGTGTGGTACCACATTACTACGTGAACCAAACCAGAAAAAACCCAGGATCCGTTCAACAAGTATGTGAAGAATGCGAAAGTATGAGTCTGATGAGTGAAAATCCCAGGTCTAACCCAGACCTAACATGCGTTATCCTCCAAAATATTGATCCAAACCAGGTTTAATGGACTGTTTCAGTGTGGTACCACTTTACTACGTGATCCAAACCATTAAGAATCCTCGATCAGGTCAACTTGCATGTAAAAACTGCGAAAGTATGACCCTGATGAGGTCAAATCCCAGACTTATCCCAGACCTGACATGCGTTATCCTCTAAAATAGTTATCAAGACCAGGTTTAATTGATTGTTTCGGTGTGGTCCCACATTACTACGTGATCCAAACCAGAAAAAACCCAGGATCCGTTCAACAAGTATGTGAAGAATGCGAAAGTATGAGTCTGATGAGTGAAAATCCCAGGCCTAACCTAGACCTAACATGAATTATTCTCTAAAATATTGATCGAAACCTGGTTTAATCTATTGTTTCAGTGTGGTACCACATTACTATTAGATCCAAACCAGAAAATAACCCAGGATCTGTTCAACGAGTATGTGAAGTGTGCGAAAGTATGAGTCTGATGAGTGAAAATCCCAGACCTAACCTAGACCTAACATGAATTATTCTCTAAAATATAGATCGAAACCAGGTTTAATTGACTGTTTCAGCGTGGTACCACAATACTACGTGATACAATCCAGAAACAGCCAAGGATCTAGCCATGAAGTATGAGAAATATGCGAATGTATGAGCCTGATGAGGATAAATCCTAGACCTAACCCAAACCTAACATGCGTTATCCTCCAAAATATTTATCAAGACCAGGTTTAATTGAATGTTTCAGTGTGGTACCACATTACTACGTGAATCAAACCAGAAAAAACCCAGGATCCGTTCAACAAGTATGTGAAGAATGCGAAAGTATGAGTCTGATGAGTGAAAATCCCAGGTCTAACCCAGACCTAACATGCGTTATCCTCCAAAATATTGATCCAAACCAGGTTTAATGGACTGTTTCAGTGTGGTACCACTTTACTACGTGATCCAAAGCATTAAGAATCCTCGATCAGGTCAACATGCATGTTAAAACTGCGAAAGTATGACCCTGATGAGGGCAAATCCCAGACCAATCCGAGACCTAACTTGCGTTGTCCTCTAAGATATTGATCCAAACCAGGTTTAATTGACCGTTTCAGTGTGGTCCCACATTACTACGTGATCCAAACCAGAAAAAACCCAGGATCTAGCCATCAAGTATGAGAAACATTGCGAAAGAATGAGCCTGATGATAGCAAATCCCAGACCTAACCTAGACCTAACATGAATTATTCTCTAAAATATTGATCGAAACCAGGTTTAATTGACTGTTTCAGTGTGGTCCCACATTACTACGTGATCCAAACCAGAAAAAACCCAGGATCCATTCAACAAGTATGTGAAGAATGCGAAAGTATGAGTCTGATGAGTGAAAATCCCAGGCCTAACCTAGACCTAACATGAATTATTCTCTAAAATATTGATCGAAACCTGGTTTAATCTATTGTTTCAGTGTGGTACCACATTACTATTAGATCCAAACCAGAAAATAACCCAGGATCTGTTCAACGAGTATGTGAAGTGTGCGAAAGTATGAGTCTGATGAGGACAAATCCCAGACCTATCCCAGACTTAACATGCGTTATCCTCTAAAATATTGATCGAAACCGGGTTTAATCGACTGATTCAGTGTGGTACCACATTACTACGTGATCCAAACCAGAAAAAACCCAGGATCCGTTCAACAAGTATGTGAAGAATGCGAAAGTATGAGTCTGATGAGTGAAAATCCCAGACCTAACCTAGACCTAACATGAATTATTCTCTAAAATATTGATCGAAACCTGGTTTAATCTATTGTTTCAGTGTGGTACCACATTACTATTAGATCCAAACCAGAAAATAACCCAGGATCTGTTCAACGAGTATGTGAAGTGTGCGAAAGTATGAGTCTGATGAGGTCAAATCCCAGACCTATCCCAGACCTAACTTGCGCTATCCTCAAAAATATTGATCGAAACCAGGTTTAATTGACTGTTTCAGCGTGGTACCACATTACTACGTGATACAATCCAGAAACAGCCAAGGATCTAACCATGAAGTATGAGAAATATGCGAATGTATGAGCCTGATGAGGATAAATCCTAGACCTAACCCAAACCTAACATGCGTTATCCTCTAAAATATTTATCAAGACCAGGTTTAATTGAATGTTTCAGTGTGGTACCACATTACTACGTGAATCAAACCAGAAAAAACCCAGGATCCGTTCAACAAGTATGTGAAGAATGCGAAAGTATGAGTCTGATGAGTGAAAATCCCAGGTCTAACCCAGACCTAACATGCGTTATCCTCCAAAATATTGATCCAAACCAGGTTTAATGGACTGTTTCAGTGTGGTACCACTTTACTACGTGAACCAAACCAGAAAAAACCCAGGATCCGTTCAACAAGTATGTGAGGAATGCGAAAGTATGAGTCTGATGAGTGAAAATCCCAGGGCTAACCTAGACCTAACATGCGTTATCCTCCAAAATATTTATCAAGACCAGGTTTAATTGAATGTTTCAGTGTGGTACCACATTACTACGTGAACCAAACCAGAAAAAACCCAGGATCCGTTCAACAAGTATGTGAAGAATGCGAAAGTATGAGTCTGATGAGTGAAAATCCCAGGTCTAACCCAGACCTAACATGCGTTATCCTCCAAAATATTGATCCAAACCAGGTTTAATGGACTGTTTCAGTGTGGTACCACTTTACTACGTGATCCAAACCATTAAGAATCCTCGATCAGGTCAACATGCATGTAAAAACTGCGAAAGTATGACCCTGATGAGGTCAAATCCCAGACTTATCCCAGACCTGACATGCGTTATCCTCTAAAATAGTTATCAAGACCAGGTTTAATTGATTGTTTCGGTGTGGTCCCACATTACTACGTGATCCAAACCAGAAAAAACCCAGGATCCGTTCAACAAGTATGTGAAGAATGCGAAAGTATGAGTCTGATGAGTGAAAATCCCAGACATAACTTAGACCTAACATGCGTTATCCTCTAAAATATTGATCCAAACCAGGTTTAATGGACTGTTTCAGTGGGGTACCACTATAGTACGTGATCCAAAGCAGAAAAAACACTCGATCAGGTCAACATGTATGTTAAAACTGCGAAGGTATGACCCTGATGAGGGCAAATCCCAGACCAATCCGAGACCTAACTTGCGTTGTCCTCTAAGATATTGATCCAAACCAGGTTTAATTGACCGTTTCAGTGTGGTCCCACATTACTACGTGATCCAAACCAGGAAAAACCCAGGATCTAGCCATCAAGTATGAGAAACATTGCGAAAGAATGAGCCTGATGATAGCAAATCCCAGACCTAACCTAGACCTAACATGAATTATTCTCTAAAATATTGATCGAAACCAGGTTTAATTGATTGTTTCAGTGTGGTCCCACATTACTACGTGATCCAAACCAGAAAAAACCCAGGATCCATTCAACAAGTATGTGAAGAATGCGAAAGTATGAGTCTGATGAGTGAAAATCCCAGGCCTAACCTAGACCTAACATGAATTATTCTCTAAAATATTGATCGAAACCTGGTTTAATCTATTGTTTCAGTGTGGTACCACATTACTATTAGATCCAAACCAGAAAATAACCCAGGATCTGTTCAACGAGTATGTGAAGTGTCCGAAAGTATGAGTCTGATGAGTCAAAATCCCAGACCTAACCTAGACCTAACATGAATTATTCTCTAAAATATTGATCGAAACCTGGTTTAATCTATTGTTTCAGTGTGGTACCACATTACTATTAGATCCAAACCAGAAAATAACCCAGGATCTGTTCAACGAGTATGTGAAGTGTGCGAAAGTATGAGTCTGATAAGGTCAAATCCCAGACCTATCCCAGACCTAACTTGCGTTATCCTCAAAAATATTGATCGAAACCAGGTTTAATTGACTGTTTCAGCGTGGTACCACATTACTACGTGATACAATCCAGAAACAGCCAAGGATCTAGCCATGAAGTATGAGAAATATGCGAATGTATGAGCCTGATGAGGATAAATCCTAGACCTAACCCAAACCTAACATGCGTTATCCTCTAAAATATTTATCAAGACCAGGTTTAATTGAATGTTTCATTGTGGTACCACATTACTACGTGAATCAAACCAGAAAAAACCCAGGATCCGTTCAACATGCATGTTAAAACTGCGAAAGTATGACCCTGATGAGGGCAAATCCCAGGCCTTACCTAGACCTAACATGCGTTGTCCTCTAAAATATTGATGGAAACCAGGTTTAATTGACTGTTTCAGTGTGGTACCACCTTACTACGTGAACCAAACCAGAAAAAACCCAGGATCCGTTCAACAAGTATGTGAAGAATGCGAAAGTATGAGTCTGATGAGTGAAAATCCCAGGGCTAACCTAGACCTAACATGCGTTATCCTCTAAAATATTGATCCAAACCAGGTTTAATTGACTGTTTTAGTTGTGGTACCACTTTACTATGTGATCCAAAGCAGAAAAAACCCTCGATCAGGTCAACATGCATGTTAAAACTGCGAAAGTATGACCCTGATGAGGTCAAATCCCAGACCTATCCCAGACCTGACATGCGTTATCCTCTAAAATATTGATCCAAACCAGGTTTAATTGACTGTTTCAGTGTGGTCCCACATTACTACATGACACAATCCTGAAACAGCCCAGGATCTAGCCATGAAGTATGAGAAATATGCGAATGTATGAGCCTGATGAGGACAAATCCTAGACCTAACCCAAACCTAACATGCGTTATCCTCCAAAATATTTATCAAGACCAGGTTAAATTGAATGTTTCAGTGTGGTACCACTTTACTACGTGATCCAAAGCATTAAGAACCCTCGATCAGGTCAACATGTATGTTAAAACTGCGAAAGTATGACCCTGATGAGGGCAAATCCCAGGCCTTACCTAGACCTAACATGCGTTGTCCTCTAAAATATTGATGGAAACCAGGTTTAATTGACTGTTTCAGTGTTGTACTTCATTACCACGTGATGCGATCCAGAAAAAGCCCAGGATCTAGCCATCAAGTATGAGAAATATGCGAAAGAATGAGCCTGATGAGGGCAAATCCCAGACCTAACCTAGACATAACATACATTATTCTCTAAAATATTGATCAAAACCAGGTTTAATTGACTGTTTCAGTGTGGTACCACATTACTACGTGATCCAATCCAGAAATAGCCCAGGATCTAGCCATGAAGTATGAGAAATATGCGAAAGTATGAGCCTGACGAGGGCAAATCCTAGACCTTACCCAGACCTAACATGCGTTATCCTCTAAAGTATTTATCATAACCAGGTTTAATTGATTGTTTCAGTGTGGTCCCACATTACTACGTGATCCAAACCAGAAAAAACCCAGGATCCGTTCAACAAGTATGTGAAGAATGCGAAAGTATGAGTCTGATGAGGGCTAATCCCAGACCTATCCCAGACCTAACTTGCGTTATCGTCTAAAATAATGATCGAAACCAGGTTTAATTGACTGTTTTAGTTGTGGTACCGCTTTACCACGTGATCCAAAGCAGAAAAAACCCTCGATCAGGTCAACATGCATGTTAAAACTGCGAAAGTATGACCCTGATGAGGTCAAATCCCAGACTTATCCCAGACCTGACATGCGTTATCCTCTAAAATAGTTATCAAGACCAGGTTTAATTGATTGTTTCAGTGTGGTACCACTTTACTACGTGATCCAAAGCAGAAAAAACCCTCGATCAGGTCAACATGCATGTTAAAACTGCGAAAGTATGACCCTGATGAGGTCAAATCCCAGACCTATCCCAGACCTGACATGCGTTATCCTCTAAAATATTGATCCAAACCAGGTTTAATTGACTGTTTCAGTGTGGTCCCACATTACTACGTGATACAATCCTGAAACAGCCCAGGATCCTGCCATGAAGTATGAGAAATATGCGAATGTATGAGCCTGATGAGGACAAATCCTAGACCTAACCCAACCTAACATGCGTTATCCTCCAAAATATTTATCAAGACCAGGTTTAATTGAATGTTTCAGTGTGGTGCCACTTTACTACGTGATCCAAAGGATTAAGAACCCTCGATCAGGTCAACATGTTTGTTAAAACTGCGAAAGTATGACCCTGATGAGGGCAAATCCCAGGCCTTACCTAGACCTAACATGCGTAGTCCTCTAAAATATTGATGGAAACCAGGTTTAATTGACTGTTTCAGTGTTGTACTTCATTACCACGTGATGCGATCCAGAAAAAGCCCAGGATCTAGCCATCAAGTATGAGAAATATGCGAAAGAATGAGCCTGATGAGAGCAAATCCCAGACCTAACCTAGACATAACATACATTATTCTCTAAAATATTGAACAAAACCAGGTTTAATTGACTGTTTCAGTGTGGTACCACATTACTACGTGATCCAATCCAGAAATAGCCCAGGATCTAGCCATGAAGTATGAGAAATATGCGAAAGTATGAGCCTGACGAGGGCAAATCCTAGACCTTACGCAGACCTAACAGGCGTTATCCTCTAAAATATTTATCATAACCAGGTTTAATTGATTGTTTCAGTGTGGTCCCACATTACTACGTGATCCAAACCAGAAAAAACCCAGGATCCGTTCAACAAGTATGTGAAGAATGCGAAAGTATGAGTCTGATGAGGGCTAATCCCAGACCTATCCCAGACCTAACTTGCGTTATCGTCTAAAATAATGATCGAAACCAGGTTTAATTGACTGTTTTAGTTGTGGTACCACTTTACCACGTGATCCAAAGCAGAAAAAACCCTCGATCAGGTCAACATGCATGTTAAAACTGCGAAAGTATGACCCTGATGAGGTCAAATCCCCGACTTATCCCAGACCTGACATGCGTTATCCTCTAAAATAGTTATCAAGAGCAGGTTTAATTGATTGTTTCGGTGTGGTCCCACATTACTACGTAATCCACACCAGAAAAAACCCAGGATCCGTTCAACAAGTATGTGAAGAATGCGAAAGTATGAGTCTGATGAGTGAAAATCCCAGACATAACCTAGACCTAACATGCGTTATCCTCTAAAATATTGATCCAAACCAGGTTTAATGGACTGTTTCAGTGGGGTACCACATTACTATTAGATCCAAACCAGAAAATAACCCAGGATCTGTTCAACGAGTATGTGAAGAATGCGAAAGTATGAGTCTGATGAGTGAAGATCCCAGGCCTAACCTAGACCTAACATGAATTATTCTCTAAAATATTGATCGAAACCTGGTTTAATCTATTGTTTCAGTGTGGTACCACATTACTATTAGATCCAAACCAGAAAATAACCCAGGATCTGTTCTACGAGTATGTGAAGTGTGCGAAAGTATGAGTCTGATGAGGTCAAATCCCTGACCTATCCCAGACCTAACTTGCGTTATCCTCGAAAATATTGATCGAAACCAGGTTTAATTGACTGTTTCAGCGTGGTACCACATTACTACGTGATACAATCCAGAAACAGCCAAGGATCTAGCCATGAAGTATGAGAAATATGCGAATGTATGAGCCTGATGAGGACAAATCCTAGACCTAACCCAAACCTAACATGCGTTATCCTCTAAAATATTTATCAAGACCAGGTTTAATTGAATGTTTCAGTGTGGTACCACGTTACTACGTGAACCAAACCAGAAAAAACCCAGGATCCGTTCAACAAGTAAGTGAAGAATGCGAAAGTATGAGTCTGATGAGTGAAAATCCCAGGTCTAACCCAGACCTAACATGCGTTATCCTCTAAAATATTGATCCAAACCAGGTTTAATGGACTGTTTCAGTGTGGTACCACTTTACTACGTGATCCAAAGCATTAAGAATCCTCGATCAGGTCAACATGTATGTTAAAACTGCGAAAGTATGACCCTGATGAGGGCAAATCCCAGGCCTTACCTAGACCTAACATGCGTTGTCCTCTAAAATATTGATGGAAACCAGGTTTAATTGACTGTTTCAGTGTTGTACTTCATTACTACGTGATGCAATCCAGAAATAGCCCAGGATCTAGCCGTGAAGTATGAGAAATATGCGAAAGTATGAGTCTGACGAGGGCAAATCCTAGACCTAACTCAGACCTAACATGCGTTATCCTCTAAAATATTTATCATGACCAGGTTTAATTGATTGTTTCAGTGTGGTCCCACATTACTACGTGATCCAAACCAGAAAAAACCCAGGATCCGTTTAAGAAGTATGTGAAGAATGCGAAAGTATGAGTCTGATGAGTGAAAATCCCAGGCCTAACCTAGACCTAACATGCGTTATCCTCAAAAATATTGATCGCAACCAGGTTTAATTGACTGTTTCTGCGTGGTACCACATTACTACATGATACAATCCAGAAACAGCCAAGGATCTAGCCATGAAGTCTGAGAAATTTGCGAATGTATGAGCCTGATGAGGACAAATCCTAGACCTAACCCAAACCTAACATGCGTTATCCTCTAAAATATTTATCAAGACCAGGTTTATTTGAATGTTTCAGTGTGGTACCACATTACTACGTGAACCAAACCAGAAAAAACCCAGGATCCGTTCAACAAGTATGTGAAGAATGCGAAAGTATGAGTCTGATGAGTGAAAATCCCAGGCCTAACCTAGACCTAACATGCGTTATCCTCAAAAATATTGATCGAAACCAGGTTTAATTGACTGTTTCAGTGTGGTACCACATTACTATGTGATCCAATCCAGAAATAGCCCAGGATCTAGCCGTGAAGTATGAGAAATATGCGATAGTATGAGTCTGACGAGGGCAAATCCTAGACCTAACTCAGACCTAACATGCGTTATCCTCTAAAATATTTATCATGACCAGGTTTAATTGATTGTTTCAGTGTGGTCGCACATTACTACGTAATCCAAACCAGAAAAAACCCAGGATCCGTTTAACAAGTATGTGAAGAATGCGAAAGTATGAATCTGATGAGTGAAGATCCCAGGCCTAACCTAGACCTAACATGCGTTATCCTCAAAACTATTGCTCGAAACCTGGTTTAATCGACTGGTTCAGTGTGGTACCACATTACTATGTGATCCAAACCAGAAAATAACCCAGGGTCTGTTCAACGAGTATGTGAAGTGTGCGAAAGTATGAGTCTGATGAGGGCAATTCCTAGACCTATCCCAGACCTAACATGCGTTATCCTCTAAAATATTTATCAAGACCAGGTTTAATTGACTGTTTCAGTGTGGTACCACATTGCTACGTGATCCAAACCAGAGAAAACCCAGGATCCGTTCAACAAGTATGAGAAATATGCGAAAGTATGAGCCTGATGTGGGCAAATCCCAGGCCTAACCTAGACCTAACATGCGTTGTCCTCTAAAATATTGATGGAAACCAGGTTTAATTGACTGTTTCAGTGTTGTACTTCATTACTACGTGACGCAATCCAGAAAAAGCCCAGGATCTAGCCATCAAGTATGAGAAATATGCGAAAGAATGAGCCTGATGAGAGCAAATCCCAGACCTAACCTAGACCTAACATGAATTATTCTCTAAAATATTGATGAAAACCAGGTTTAATTGACTGTTTCAGTGTGGTACCACATTACTACGTGATCTAGTCCAGAAATAGCCCAGGATCTAGCCATGAAGTATGAGAAATATGCGAAAGTATGACCCTGACGATGGCAAATCCTAGACCTAACCCAGACCTAACTTGCGTTATCCTCTAAAATATTTATCAAGACCAGGTTTAATTGATTGTTTCAGTGTGGTCCGACATTACTACGTGATCCAAACCAGAAAAAACCCAGGATCCGTTCAACAAGTATGTGAAGAATGCGAAAGTATGAGTCTGATGAGTGAAAATCCCAGGCCTAACCTAGACCTAACATGCGTTATCCTCAAAGATATTGATCGAAACCTGGTTTAATCGACTGTTTCAGTGTGGTACCACATTACTATGTGATCCAAACCAGAAAATAACCCAGGATCTGTTCAACGGGTATGTGAAGTGTGCGAAAGTATGAGTCTGATGAGGGCAAATCCTAGACCTATCCGAGACCTAAAATGCATTATCCTCTAAAATATTTATCAAGACCAGGTTTAATTGAATGTTTCAGTGTGGTACCACATTACTACGTGATCCAATCCAGAAATAGCCCAGGATCCAGCCATGAAGTATGAGAAATATGCGAAAGTATGAGCCTGATGGGGGCAAATCCTAGAACTAACCCAGACCTAACATGCGTTATCCTCTAAAATATTGATCGAAACCAGGTTTAATCGACTGTTTCAGTGTGGTACCACACTACTACGTGACCCAAACTGGGAAAAACCCAGGATCTGTTCAACAAGTGTGTGAAAAACGCGAAAGTATGAGCCTGATGAGGGCAAATCCCAGTCCTATCCCAGACCTAACTTGCGTTATCCTCAAAAATATTGATCGAAACCTGGTTTAATCGACTGTTTCAGTGTGGTACCACATTACTACGTGTACCAATCCAGAAATAGCCGAGGATCTAGCCATGAAGTATGAGAAATATGCGAAAGTATGAGCCTGACGAGGACAAATCCTAGACCTAACCCAGGCCAAACATGCGATATCCTCAAAAATATTGATCGAAACCGGGTGTAATCGACTGTTTCAGAGTGGTACCACATTACTACGTGATCCAAACCAGAAAAAACCCAGGATCCGTTCAACAAGTATGTGAAGAATGCGAAAGTATGAGTCTGATGAGTAAAAATACCAGGCCTAACCTAGACCTAACAAGCGTTATCCTCAAAAATATTGATCAAAACGTGGTTTAATCGACTGTTTCAGTGAGGTACCACATTACTATGTGATCCAAACCAGAAAATAACCCAGGATCTGTTCAACGAGTATGTGAAGTGTGCGAAAGTATGAGTATGATGAGGGCAAATCCCAGACCTATCCCAGACCTAACTTGCGTTATCCTCAAAAATATTGATCGAAACCTGGTTTAATCGACTGTTTCAGTGTGGTGCCACATTACTACGTGATCCAATCCAGAAATAGCCCAGGATCTAGCCATGAGATATGAGAAATATGCGAAAGTATGAGCCTGACGAGGGCAAACCCTAGACCTAACCCAGACCTAACATGCGTTATACTCTAAAATATTTATCAAGACCAGGTTTAATTGATTGCTTCAGTGTGGTCCCACATTACTACGTGATCCAAACCAGAAAAAACCCAGGATCCGTTCAACAAGTATGTGAAGAATGCGAAAGTATGAGTCTGATGAGTGAAATTCCCCGGCCTAACCTGGACCTAACATGCGTTATCCTCAAAAATATTGACCGAAACCAGGTTTAATTGACTGTTTCAGTGTGGTACCACATTACTACTCGATCCAAACCAGAAAAAAACCCAGGACCTGTTCAACAAGTATTTGAAGTATGCGAAAGAATGAGTCTGATGAGGGCAAATCCCAGGCCTAAACTAGACCTAACATGCGTTATCCTCAAAAATATTGATCAAAACCTAGTTTAATCGACTGTTTCAGTGTGGTACCACATTACTATGTGATCCAAACCAGAAAATAACCCAGGATCTGTTCAACGAGTATGTGAAGTGTTCGAAAGAATGAGCATGATGAGGGCAAATCCCAGACCTATCCCAGACCTAACATGCGTTATCCTCTAAAATATTTATCAAGACCAGGATTAATTGATTGTTTCAGTGTGGTCCCACATTACTACGTGATCCAAACCAGAAAAAACCCAGGATCCGTTCAACAAGTATGTGAAGAATGCGAAAGTATGAGTGTGATGAGTGAAAAACCCCGGCCTAACCTAGACCTAACATGCGTTATCCTCAAAAATATTGATCGAAACCTGGTTTAATCGTCTGTTTCAGTGTGGTGCCACATTACTATGTGATCCAAACCAGAAAAAACCCTGTATCTGTTCAACAAGTATGTGAAGAATGCGAAAGTATGAGTCTGATGAGTGAAAATCTCAGGGCTAACCTAGACCTAACAAGCGTTATCCTCTAAAATATTTATCAAGACCAGGTTTAATTGACTGTTTCAGCGTGGTACCACATTACTACGTGACACAATCCAGAAACAGCCCAGGATCTAGCCATGAAGTATGGGAAATATGCGAAAGTATGAGCCTGATGAGGGCAAATCCTAGACCTAACCCAAACCTAACATGCGTTATCCACTAAAATATTCATCAAGACCAGGTTTAATTGATTGCTTCAGTGTGGTCCCACATTACTACGTGATCCAAACCAGTAAAAACCCAGGATCCGTTCAACAAGTATGTGGAGAATGCGAAAGTATGAGTCTGATGAGTGAAAATCCTCGGCCTAACCTATACCTAACATGCGTTATCCTAAAAAATATTGATCGAAACCAGGTTTAATCGACTGTTTCAGTGTGGTAGCACATGACTACGTGATCCAAACCAGAAAAAAACCCAGGACCTGTTCAACAAGTATTTGAAGTATGCGAAAGAATGAGTCTGATGAGGGCAAATCCCAGGCCTAAACTAGACCTAACATGCGTTATCCTCAAAAATATTGGGCAAAACCTGGTTTAATCGACTGTTTCAGTGTGGTACCACATTACTATGTGATCCAAACCTGAAAATAATCCAGGATCTGTTCAAGGAGTATGTCAAGTGTGCGAATGTATGAGTATGATGAGGGCAAATCCCAGACCTATCCCAGACCTAACATGCGTTATCCTCTAAAATATTTATCAAGACCAGCTTTAATGGAATGTTTCAGTGTGGTACCACATTACTACGTGATCCAAACCAGTAAAAACCCAGAATCCGTTCAACAAGTATGTGGAGAATGCGAAAGTACGAGTTTGATGAGTGAAAATCCTCGGCCTAACCTAGACCTAACATGCGTTGTCCTCTAAAATATTGATGGAAACCAGGTTTAATTGACTGTTTCAGTGTTGCACTTCATTACTACGTGATCCAAACCAGTAAAAACCCAGGATCCGTTCAACAAGTATGTGGAGAATGCGAAAGTATGAGTCTGATGAGTGAAAATCCTCGGCCTAACCTAGACCTAACATGCGTTATCCTCAAAAATATTGATCGAAACCAGGTTTAATCGACTGTTTCAGTGTGGTATCACATTACTACGTGATCCAAACCAGTAAAAACCCAGGATCCGTTCATCAAGTATGTGGAGAATGCGAAAGTATGAGTCTGATGAGTGAAAATCCTCGGCCTAACCTAGACCTAACATGCGTTGTCCTCTAAAATATTGATGGAAACCAGGTTTAATTGACTGTTTCAGTGTTGCACTTCATTACTACGTGATCCAAACCATTAAAAACCCAGGATCCGTTCAACAACTATGTGAAGAATGCGACAGTATGAGTGTGATGAGTGAAAACCCCCGGCCTAACCTAGACCTAACATGCGTTATCCTCAAAAATATTGATCGAAACCTGGTTTAATCGTCTGTTTCAGTGTGGTGCCACATTACTATGTGATCCAATCCAGAAAAAACCCTGTATCTGTTCAACAAGTATGTGAAGAATGCGAAAGTATGAGTCTGATGAGTGAAAATCCCAGAGCTAACCTAGACCTAACAAGCGTTATCCTCTAAAATATTTATCAAGACCAGGTTTAATTGACTGTTTCAGCGTGGTACCACATTATTACGTGACACAATCCAGAAACAGCCCAGGATCTAGCCATGAAGTATGAGAAATAAGCGAAAGTATTAGCCTGATGAGGGCAAATCCTAGACCTAACCCAGACCTAACATGCGTTATCCTCAAAAATATTGATCGAAACCAGGTTTAATCGACTGTTTCAGTGTGGTACCACATTACTATGTGATACAAACCTGAAAATAATCCAGGATCTGTTCAAGGAGTATGTGAAGTGTGCGAAAGTATGAGTATGATGAGGGCAAATCCCAGACCTATCCCAGACCTAACATGCGTTATCCTCTAAAATATTTATCAAGACCAGGTTTAATTGATTGTTTCAGTGTGGTCCCACATTACTACGTGACACAATCCAGAAACAGCCCAGGATCTAGCCATGAAGTATGAGAAATATGCGAAAGTATGAGCCTGATGAGGGCAAATCCTAGACCTAACCCAAACCTAACATGCGTTATCCTCTAAAATATTTATCAAGACCAGCTTTAATTGAATGTTTCAGTGTGGTACCACATTACTACGTGATCCAAACCAGTAAAAACCCAGGATCCGTTCAACAAGTATGTGAAGAATTCGAAAGTATGAGTGTTATGAGTGAAAAACCCCGGCCTAACATAGACCTAACATGCGTTATCCTCAAAAATATTGATCGAAACCTGGTTTAATCGTCTGTTTCAGTGTGGTGCCACATTACTACGTGATCCAATCCAGAAATAGCCCAGGATCTAGCCATGATATATGAGAAATATGCGAAAGTATGAGCCTGACGAGGGCAAACCCTAGACCTAACCCAGACCTAACATGCGTTATACTCTAAAATATTTATCAAGACCAGGTTTAATTGATTGCTTCAGTGTGGTCCCACATTACTACGTGATCCAAACCAGAAAAAACCCAGGATCCGTTCAACAAGTATGTGAAGAATGCGAAAGTATGAGTCTGATGAGTGAAATTCCCCGGCCTAACCTGGACCTAACATGCGTTATCCTCAAAAATATTGATCGAAACCAGGTTTAATCGAATGTTTCAGTGTGGTACCACACTACTACGTGACCCAAACCGGAAAAAACCCAGGATCTGTTCAACAAGTATGTGAAAACGCGAAAGTATGAGTCTGATGAGTGAAAATCCCAGACCTATCCCAGACCTAACATGCGTTATCCTGTAAAATATTTATCAAGACCAGGTTTAATCGACTGTTTCAGTGTGGTACCACATTACTACGTGATCCAAACCAGTAAAAACCCAGGATCCGTTCAACAAGTATGTGGAGAATGCGAAAGTATGAGTCTGATGAGTGAAAATCCTCGGCCTAACCTAGACCTAACATGCGTTGTCCTCTAAAATATTGATCGAAACCAGGTTTAATTGACTGTTTCAGTGTTGCACTTCATTACTACGTGATCCAAACCAGTAAAAACCCAGGATCCGTTCAACAAGTATGTGAAGAATGCGAAAGTATGAGTGTGATGAGTGAAAAACCCCGGCCTAACCTAGACCTAACATGCGTTATCCTCAAAAATATTGATCGAAACCTGGTTTAATCGTCTGTTTCAGTGTGGTGCCAAATTACTATGTGATCCAAACCAGAAAAAACCCTGTATCTGTTCAACAAGTATGTGAAGAATGCGAAAGTATGAGTCTGATGAGTGAAAATCCCAGGGCTAACCTAGACCTAACAAGCGTTATCCTCTAAAATATTTATCAAGACCAGGTTTAATTGACTGTTTCAGCGTGGTACCACATTACTACGTGACACAATCCAGAAACAGCCCAGGATCTAGCCATGAAGTATGAGAAATATGCGAAAGTATGAGCCTGATGAGGGCAAATCCTAGACCTAACCCAAACCTAACATGCGTTATCCTCTAAAATATTTATCAAGACCAGGTTTAATTGATTGTTTCAGTGTGGTCCCACATTACTACGTGACACAATCCAGAAACAGCCCAGGATCTAGCCATGAAGTATGAGAAATAAGCGAAAGTATGAGCCTGATGAGGGCAAATCCTAGACCTAACCCAGACCTAACATGCGTTATCCTCAAAAATATTGATCGAAACCAGGTTTAATCGACTGTTTCAGTGTGGTACCACATTACTATGTGATACAAACCTGAAAATAATCCAGGATCTGTTCAAGGAGTATGTGAAGTGTGCGAAAGTATGAGTATGATGAGGGCAAATCCCAGACCTATCCCAGACCTAACATGCGTTATCCTCTAAAATATTTATCAAGACCAGGTTTAATTGATTGTTTCAGTGTGGTCCCACATTACTACGTGACACAATCCAGAAACAGCCCAGGATCTAGCCATGAAGTATGAGAAATATGCGAAAGTATGAGCCTGATGAGGGCAAATCCTAGACCTAACCCAAACCTAACATGCGTTATCCTCTAAAATATTTATCAAGACCAGCTTTAATTGAATGTTTCAGTGTGGTACCACATTACTACGTGATCCAAACCAGTAAAAACCCAGGATCCGTTCAACAAGTATGTGAAGAATTCGAAAGTATGAGTGTTATGAGTGAAAAACCCCGGCCTAACCTATACCTAACATGCGTTATCCTTAAAAATATTGATCGAAACCTGGTTTTATCGTCTGTTTCAGTGTGGTACCACATTACTACGGGACCCAAACCAGAAAAAACCCAGGATCTGTTCAACAAGTATGTGAAGAATGCGAAGGTATGAGTCTGATGAGTGAAAATCCCAGACCTATCCCAGACCAAACTTGGGTTATCCTCTAAAATATTGATCCAAACCAGGTTTAATCGACTGTTTCAGTGTGGTACCACACTACTACGTGACCCAAACCGGAAAAAACCCAGGATCTGTTCAACAAGTATGTGAAAAACGCGAAAGTATGGGCCTGATGAGGGCAAATCCCAGACCTATCCCAGACCTAACTTGCGTTATCCTCAAAAATATTTATCAAGACCAGGTTTAATTCATTGTTTCAGTGTGGTCCCACATTACTACGTGATCCAAACCAGAAAAAACCCAGGATCCGTTCAACAAGTATGTGAAGAATGCGAAAGTATGAGTCTGATGAGTGAAAGTCCCAGGCCTAACCTAGACCAAACATGCCTTATCCTCAAAAATATTGATCGAAACCTGGTTTAATTGACTGTTTCAGTGTGGTACCACATTACTACGGGACCCAAACCAGAAAAAACCCAGGATCTGTTCAACAAGTATGTGAAGAATGCGAAGGTATGAGTCTGATGAGTGAAAATCCCAGACCTATCCCAGACCAAACTTGGGTTATCCTCTAAAATATTGATCCAAACCAGGTTTAATCGACTGTTTCAGTGTGGTACCACACTACTACCTGACCCAAACCGGAAAAAACCCAGGATCTGTTCAACAAGTATGTGAAAAACGCGAAAGTATGAGCCTGATGAGGGCAAATCCCAGACCTATCCCAGACCTAACATGCGTTATCCTCTAAAATATTTATCAAGACCAGGTTTAATTGATTGTTTCAGTGTGGTCCCACATTACTACGTGATCCAAACCAGAAAAAACCCAGGATCCGTCCAACAAGTATGTGAAGAATGCGAAAGTATGAGTCTGATCAGTGAAAATCCCCGGCCTAACCTAGACCTAACATGCGTTATCCTCAAAAATATTGATCGAAACCAGGTTTAATCGACTGTTTCAGTGTGGTACCACACTACTACGTGACCCATACCGGAAAAAACCCAGGATCTGTTCAACAAGTATGTGAAGAATGCGAAAGTATGAGTATGATGAGGGCAAATCCCAGACCTATCCCAGACCTAACATGCGTTATCCTCTAAAATATTTATCAAGACCAGGTTTAATTGATTGTTTCAGTGTGGTCCCACATTACTACGTGATCCAAACCAGAAAAAACCCAGGATCCGTCCAACAAGTATGTGAAGAATGCGAAAGTATGAGTCTGATGAGTGAAAATCCCCGGCCTAACCTAGACCTAACATGCGTTATCCTCAAAAATATTGATCGAAACCAGGTTTAATCGACAGTTTCAGTGTGGTACCACATTACTACGTGATCCAAACCAGAAAAAAACCCAGGACCTGTTCAACAAGTATTTGAAGTATGCGAAAGTATGAGTCTGATGAGGGCAAATCCCAGGCCTAAACTAGACCTAACATGCGTTATCCTCAAAAATATTGATCAAAACCTGGTTTAATCGACTGTTTCAGTGTGGTACCACATTACTATGTGATCCAAACCAGAAAATAACCCAGGATCTGTTCAACGAGTTTGTGAAGTGTGCGAAAGTATGAGTATGGTGAGGGCAAATCCTAGACCTAACCCAGACCTAACATGCGTTACCCTCAAAAATATTGATCGAAACCTGGTTTAATCGACTGTTTCAGTGTGGTACCACATTACTACCGGACCCAAACCAGAAAAAACCCAGGATCTGTTCAACAAGTATGTGAAGAATGCGAAAGTATGAGTCTGATGAGTGAAAATCCCAGACCTATCCCAGACCTAACTTGCGTTATCCTCTAAAATATTGATCGAAACCAGGTTTAATTGGCTGTTTCAGCGTGGTACCACATTACTACGTGATACAATCCAGAAACAGCCCAGGTTCTAGCCATGAAGTATGAGTAATATGCGAAAGTATCAGCCTGATGAGGGCAAATCCTAGACCTTACCCAAACCTAACATGCGTTATCCTCTAAAATATTGATCCAAACCAGGTTTAATGGACTGCTTCATTGTGGTACCTCTTTACTACGTGATCCAAAGCAGAAAAAAACCCAGGATCTGTTCAATAAGTATGTGAAGTATGCGAAAGTATGAGTTTGATCAGGGCAAATCCCAGGCCTAAACTAGACCTAACATGCGTTATCCTCAAAAATATTAATCGAAACCAGGTTTAATCGACTGTTTCAGTGTGGTACCACATTACCACGTGATCCAAACCAGAAAAAAACCCTGGATCTTGTCAAGGAGTATGTGAAGTGAGCGAAAGTATGAGTCTGATGAGGGATAATCCGAGACCTATCCCAGACCTAACTTGCGTTATCCTCTAAAATAGTGATCGAAACCAGGTTTAACTGACTGTTTTAGTTGTGGTACCACTTTACTACGTGATCCAAAGCAGAAAAAACCCTCGATCAGATCAGCATGCATGTTAAAACTGTGAAAGTATGACCCTGATGAGGGCAAATCCCAGGCCTAACCTAAACCTAACACGCGTCATCTTCTAAAATATTGAGCGAAACCAGGTTTCATTGATTGTTTCAGTGTGGTACCACATTACTACGTGATCCAATCCAGAAATAGCCCAGGATCCAGCCATGAAGTATGAGAAATATGCGAAAGTATGAGCCTGATGGGGGCAAATCCTAGACCTAACCCTAACCTAACATGCGTTATCCTCTAAAATATTTATCAAGACCAGGTTTAATTGAATGTTTCAGTGTGGTACCACATTACTACGTGAACCAAACTAGAAAAAACCCAGGAGCCGTTCAACAACTATGTGAAGAATGCGAAAGTGTGAGTCTGATGAGTGAATATCCCCGGCCTAACCTAGACCTAACATGCGTTATCCCCAAAAATATTGATCGAAACCAGGTTTAATCGACTGTTTCAGTGTGGTACCACATTACTACGTGATCCAAACCAGAAAAAACCCCAGGATCTTTTCAACAAGAATGTGAAGAATGCGAAAGTATGAGTCTGATGAGGGCAAATCCCAGACCTAAACTAGACATAACTTTCGTTATCCTCTAAAATATTGATCGAAACCAGGTTTAATTGACTGTTTTAGTGTGGTACCACTTTTCTACGTGATCCGAAGCAGAGAAAACCCTCGATCAGGTCAACATGCATGTTAAAACTGCGAAAGTATGAGCCTGATGTGGGCAAATCCCAGACCTATCCCAGACCTAACATGCGTTATCCTCAAAAATATTAATCGAAACCAGGCTTAATCGACTGTTTCAGTGTGGTACTACATTACTACGTGATCCAAACCAGAAAAAAACCCAGGATCTTGTCAACGAGTATGTGAAGTGTGCGAAAGTATGAGTCTGATGAGGGCTAATCCCAGACCTATCCCAGACCTAACTTGCGTTATCCTCTAAAATATTGAACGAAACCAGGTTTAATTGACTGTTTCAGCGTGGTACCACATTACTACGTGATACAATCCAGAAACAGCCCAGGATCTAGCCATGAAGTATGAGAAATATGCGAAAGTATCAGCCTGATGAGGGCAAATCCTAGACCTAACCCTAACCTAACATGCGTTATCTTCTAAAATATTGATCCAAACCAGGTTTAATGGACTGCTTCAGTGTGGTACCTCTTTACTACGTGATCCAAACCAGAAAAAAACCCAGGATCAGTTCAACAAGTATGTGAAGTATGCGAAAGTATGAGTCTGATGAGGGCAAATCCCAGGCCTCAACTAGACATAACTTTCGTTATCCTCTAAAATATTGATCGAAACCAGGTTTAATTGACTGTTTTAGTGTGGTACCACTTTACTACATGATCCAAAGCAGAAAAAACCCTCGATCAGGTCAACATGCATGTTAAAACTGCGAAAGTATGAGTCTGATGAAGGCAAATCCCAGACCTATCCCAGACCTAACATGCGTTATCCTCAAAAATATTAATCGAAACCAGGTTTAATCGACTGTTTCAGTGTGGTACCACATTACTACGTGATCCAAACCAGAAAAAAACCCTGGATCTTGTCAAGGAGTATGTGAAGTGTGCGAAAGTATGAGTCTGATGAGGGATAATCCGAGACCTATCCCAGACCTAACTTGCGTTATCCTCTAAAATAGTGATTGAAACCAGGTTTAATTGACTGTTTTAGTTGTGGTACCACTTTACTACGTGATCCAAAGCAGAAAAAACCCTCGATCAGGTCAACATGCATGTTAAAACTGTGAAAGTATGACCCTGATGAGGGCAAATCCCAGGCCTAACCTAGACCTAACATGCGTTATCCTCATAAATATTGATCGAAACCTGGTTTAATCGACTGTTTCAGTGTGGTACCACATTACTACGTGACCCAAACCAGAAAAAACCCAGGATCTGTTCAACAAGTATGTGAAAAACGCGAAAGTATGAGCCTGATGAGGGCAAATCCCAGACCTATCCCAGACCTAACTTCCGTTATCCTCTAAAATATTGATCGAAACCAGGTTTAATTGACTGTTTCAGTGTGGTACCACATTACTACGTGATCCAGTCCAGAAATAGCCCAGGATCTAGCCGTGAAGTATGAGAAACATGCGAAAGTATGAGCCTGACGAGGGCAAAGCCTAGACCTAACCCAGACCTAACATGCGTTATCCTCTAAAATATTTACCATGACCAGGTTTAATTGATTGTTTCAGTGTGGCCCCACATTACTACGTGATCCAAACCAGAAAAAACCCAGGATCCGTTCAACAAGTATGTGAAGAATGCGAATGTATGAGTCTGATGAGTGAAAATCCCAGGCCTAACCTAGACCTTACATGCGTTATCCTCAAAATTATTGATCGAAACCTGGTTTAATCGACTGTTTCAGTGTGGTACCACATTACTACGTGACCCAAAGCAGAAAAAACCCTCGATCAGGTCAACATGCATGTTAAAACTGCGAAAGTATGAGTCTGATGAAGGCAAATCCCAGACCTATCCCAGACTAAACTTGCGTTATCCTCTAAAATATTGATCGAAACCTGGTTTAATCGACTGTTTCAGCGTGGTACCACATTACTACGTGACCCAAACCAGAAAAAACGCAGAATCTGTTCAACAAGTATGTGAAAAACGCGTAAGTATGAGCCTGATGAGGGCAAATCCCAGACCTATCCCAGACCAAACTTGCGTTATCCTCTAAAATATTGATCGAAACCAGGTTTAATTGACTGTTTCAGCGTGGTACCGCATTACTACGTGATACAATCCAGAAACAGCCCAGGATCTAGCCACGAAGTATGAGAAATATGCGAAAGTATGAGCCTGATGAGGGCCAATCCTAGACCTAACCCAGACCTAACATGCGTTGTCCTCTAAAATATTTATCAAGGCCAGGTTTAATTGATTGTTTTAGTTGTGGTACCACTTTACTACGTGATCCAAAGCAGAAAAAACCCTCGATCAGGTCAACATGCATGTTAAAACTGCGGAAGTATGAGCCTGATGAGGGCAAATCCCAGACCTATCCCAGACCTAACATGCGTTATCCTCAAAACTATTGATCGAAACCAGGTTTAATCGACTGTTTCAGTGTGGTACCACACTACTACGTGACCCAAGCCGGAAAAAACCCAGGATCTGTTCAACAAGTATGTGAAAAACGCGAAACTATGAGCCTGATGAGGGCAAATCCCAGACCTATCCCAGACCTAACTTGCGTTATCCTCTAAAATATTGAACGAAACCAGGTTTAATTGACTGTTTCAGCGTGGTACCACATTACTACGTGATACAATCCAGAAACAGCCCAGGATCTAGCCATGAAGTATGAGAAGTATGCGAAAGTATGAGCCTGATGTGGGCAAATCCCAGGCCTAGCCTAGACCTAACATGCGTTGTCCTCTAAAATATTGATCGAAACCAGGTTTAATTGACTGTTTTAGTGTGGTACCACTTTACTACGTGATCCAAAGCAGAAAAAACCCTCGATCAGGTCAACATGCATGTTAAAACTGCAAAAGTATGAGCCTGATGAGGGCAAATCCCAGACCGATCTCAGTCCTAACATGCGTTATCCTCAGAAATATTAATCGAAACCAGGTTTAATCGACTGTTTCAGTGTGGTACCACATTACTACGTGATCCAATCCAGAAATAGCCCAGGATCTAGCCATGAAGTATGAGAAATATGCGAAAGTATGAGCCTGATGGGGGCAAATCCTAGACCTAACCCAGACCTAACATGCGTTGTCCTCTAAAATATTTATCAAGACCAGGTTTAATTGATTGTTTCAGTGTGGTCCCACATTACTACGTGATGCAATCCAGAAAAAGCCCAGGATCTAGCCATCATGTATGAGAAATATGCGAAAGAATGAGCCTGATGAGAGCAAATCCCAGACCTTACCTAGACCTAACATGAATTATTCTCTAAAATATTGATCGAAACCTGGTTTAATTGACTGTTACAGTGTGGACCCACATTACTACGTGATCCAAATCAGAAAAAACCCAGGATCCGTTCAACAAGTATGTGAAGAATGCCAAAGTATGAGTCTGATTTGTGAAAATCCCAGACCTAACCTAGACCTAACATGCGTTATCCTCTAAAATATTGATCCAAACCAGGTTTATTGGACTGTTTCAGTGTGGTACCACACTACTACGTGATCCAAACCAGAAAAAACCCAGGATCTATTCAACAAGTATGTGAAAAACGCGAAAGTATGAGCCTGATGAGAGCAAATCCCAGACCTATCCCAGACCTAACTTGCGTTGTTCTCTAAGATATTGATGGAAACCAGGTTTAATTGACTGTTTCAGTGTGGTACCACATTACTATGTGATCCAAACCAGAAAATAATCCAGGATCTGTTCAACAAGTATGTGAAGACTGCGAAGGTATGAGTCTGAAGAGTGAAAATCCCAGACCTATCCCAGACCAAACTTGGGTTGTCCTCTAAAATATTGATCCAAACCAGGTTTAATCGACTGTTTCAGTGTGGTACCACACTACTACGTGACCCAAACCGGAAAAAACCCAGGATCTGTTCAACAAGTATGTGAAAAACGCGAAAGTATGAGCCTGATGAGAGCAAATCCCAGACCTATCCCAGACCTAACTTGCGTTGTTCTCTAAGATATTGATGGAAACCAGGTTTAATTGACTGTTTCAGTGTGGTACCACATTACTATGTGATCCAAACCAGAAAATAATCCAGGATCTGTTCAACAAGTATGTGAAGACTGCGAAGGTATGAGTCTGAAGAGTGAAAATCCCAGACCTATCCCAGACCAAACTTGGGTTATCCTCAAAAATATTGATCGAAACCAGGTTTAATCGACTGTTTCAGTGTGGCGCCACATTACTACGTGATCGAAACCAGAAAAAAACCCAGGACCTGTTCAACAAGTATTTGAAGTATGCGAAAGTATGAGTCTGATGAGGGCAAATCCCAGGCCTAAACTAGACCTAACATGCGTTATCCTCAAAAATATTGATCAAAACCTGGTTTAATCTACTGTTTCAGTGTGGTACCACATTACTACGTGACCCAAACCGGAAAAAACCCAGGATCTGTTCAACAAGTATGTGAAAAACGCGAAAGTATGGGCCTGATGAGGGCAAATCCCAGACCTATCCCAGACCTAACTTGCGTTATC
This sequence comes from Colletes latitarsis, assembly GCF_051014445.1. Lineage (NCBI taxonomy): Eukaryota > Metazoa > Arthropoda > Insecta > Hymenoptera > Colletidae > Colletes > Colletes latitarsis. Next base: position 7,820,698 of record NW_027488375.1, on the reverse strand, counting down.
CTCAAAAATATTTATCAAGACCAGGTTTAATTCATTGTTTCAGTGTGGTCCCACATTACTACGTGATCCAAACCAGAAAAAACCCAGGATCCGTCCAACAAGTATGTGAAGAATGCGAAAGTATGAGTCTGATGAGTGAAAGTCCCAGGCCTAACCTAGACCAAACATGCGTTATCCTCAAAAATATTGATCGAAACCTGGTTTAATTGACTGGTTCAGTGTGGTACCACATTACTACGGGACCCAAACCAGAAAAAACCCAGGATCTGTTCAACAAGTATGTGAAGACTGCGAAGGTATGAGTCTGATGAGTGAAAATCCCAGACCTATCCCAGACCAAACTTGGGTTATCCTCTAAAATATTGATCCAAACCAGGTTTAATCGACTGTTTCAGTGTGGTACCACACTACTACGTGACCCAAACCGGAAAAAACCCAGGATCTGTTCAACAAGTATGTGAAAAACGCGAAAGTATGAGCCTGATGAGGGCAAATCCCAGACCTATCCCAGACCTAACATGCGTTGTCCTCTAAAATATTTATCAAGACCAGCTTTAATTGAATGTTTCAGTGTGGTACCATATTACTACGTGATCCAAACCAGAAAAAACTCAGGATCCGTTCAACAAGTATGTGGAGAATGCGAAAGTATGAGTCTGATGAGTGAAAATCCTCGGCCTAACCTATACCTAACATGCGTTATCCTCAAAAATATTGATCGAAACCAGGTTTAATCGACTGTTTCAGTGTGGCGCCACATTACTACGTGATCGAAACCAGAAAAAAACCCAGGACCTGTTCAACAAGTATTTGAAGTATGCGAAAGTATGAGTCTGACGAGGGCAAATCCCAGGCCTAAACTAGACCTAACATGCGTTATCCTCAAAAATATTGATCAAAACCTGGTTTAATCTACTGTTTCAGTGTGGTACCACATTACTGCGTGACCCAAACCGGAAAAAACCCAGGATCTGTTCAACAAGTATGTGAAAAACGCGAAAGTATGGGCCTGATTTGGGCAATTCCCAGACCTATCCCAGACCTAACTTGCGTTATCCTCAAAAATATTTATCAAGACCAGGTTTAATTCATTGTTTCAGTGTGGTCCCACATTACTACGTGATCCAAACCAGAAAAAACCCAGGATCCGTCCAACAAGTATGTGCAGAATGCGAAAGTATGAGTCTGATGAGTGAAAATACCCGGCCTAACCTAGACCTAACATGCGTTATCCTCAAAAATATTGATCGAAACCAGGTTTAATCGACTGTTTCAGTGTGGTACCACATTACTACGTGATCCAAACCAGAAAAAAACCCAGGACCTGTTCAACAAGTATTTGAAGTATGCGAAAGTATGAGTCTGATGAGGGTAAATCCCAGACCTATCCCAGACCTAACATGCGTTATCCTCTAAAATATTTATCAAGACCAGGTTTAATTGATTGTTTCCTGTGGTCCCACATTACTACGTGATCCAAACCAGAAAAAACCCAGGGTCCGTCCAACAAGTATGTGAAGAATGCGAAAGTATGAGTCTGATGAGTGAAAATCCCCGGCCTAACCTAGACCTAACATGCGTTATCCTCAAAAATATTGATCGAAACCAGGTTTAATCGACTGTTTCAGTGTGGTACCACATTACTACGTGATCCAAACCAGAAAAAAACCCAGGACCTGTTCAACAAGTATTTGAAGTATGCGAAAGTATGAGTCTGATGAGGGCAAATCCCAGGCCTAAACTAGACCTAACATGCGTTATCCTCAAAAATATTGATCAAAACCTGGTTTAATCGACTGTTTCAGTGTGGTACCACATTACTATGTGATCCGAACCAGAAAATAACCCAGGATCTGTTCAACGAGTTTGTGAAGTGTGCGAAAGTATGAGTATGGTGAGGGCAAATCCCAGACCTATCCCAGACCTAACATGCGTTATCCTCTAAAATATTTATCATGACTTGGTTTAATTGAGTGTTTCAGTGTGGTCCCACATTACTACGTGATCCAAACCGGAAAAAACCCAGGATCCGTTTAACAAGTATGGGAAGAATGCGAAAGTATGAGCCTGATGGGGGCAAATCCTAGACCTAACCCTGACCTAACATGCGTTATCCTCAAAAATATTGACCGAAACCTGGTTTAATCGACTGTTTCAGTGTGGTACCACATTACTACGTGATCCAAACCAGAAAAAAACCCAGGACCTGTTCAACAAGTATGTGAAGAATGCGAAAGTATGAGTCTGATGGGGGCAAATCCCAGGCCTAAACTAGACCTAACATGCGTTATCCTCAAAAATATTGATCAAAACCTGGTTTAATCGACTGTTTCAGTGTGGTACCACATTACTATGTGATCCAAACCAGAAAATAACCCAGGATCTGTTCAACGAGTTTGTGAAGTGTGCCAAAGTATGAGTATGGTGAGGGCAAATCCCAGACCTATCCCAGACCTAACATGCGTTATCCTCTAAAATATTTATCATGACTAGGTTTAATTGAGTGTTTCAGTGTGGTCCCACATTACTACGTGATCCAAACCGGAAAAAACCCAGGATCCGTTTAACAAGTATGGGAAGAACGCGAAAGTATGAGCCTGACGAGGGCAAATCCTAGACCTAACCCAGACCTAACATGCGTTATCCTCAAAAATATTGACCGAAACCTGGTTTAATCGACTGTTTCAGTGTGGTACCACATTACTACCGGACCCAAACCAGAAAAAACCCAGGATCTGTTCAACAAGTATGTGAAGAATGCGAAAGTATGAGTCTGATGTGTGAAAATCCCAGACCTATCCCAGACCTAACTTGCGTTATCCTCTAAAATATTGATCGAAACCAGGTTTAATTGACTGTTTCAGCGTGGTACCACATTACTACGTGATACAATCCAGAAACAGCCCAGGATCTAGCCATGAAGTATGAGAAATACGCGAAAGTATGAGCCTGATGAGGGCAAATCCTAGACCTAACCAAAACCTAACATGCGTTATCCTCTAAAATATTGATCCAAACCAGGTTTAATTGACTGTTTCAGCGTGGTACCACATTACTACGTGATACAATCCAGAAACAGCCCAGGATCTAGCCATGAAGTATGAGAAATATGCGAAAGTATGAGCCTGATGAGGGCAAATCCTAGACCTAACCAAAACCTAACATGCGTTATCCTCTAAAATATTGATCCAAACCAGGTTTAATCGACTGTTTCAGTGTGGTACCACACTACTACGTGACCCAAACCGGAAAAAACCCAGGATCTGTTCAACAAGTATGTGAAAAACGCGAAAGTGTGAGCCTGATGAGGGCAAATCCCAGACCTATCCCAGACCTAACATGCGTTATCCTCTAAAATATTTATCAAGACCAGGTTTAATTGATTGTTTCAGTGTGGTCCCACATTACTACGTGATCCAAACCAGAAAAAACCCAGGATCCGTCCAACAAGTATGTGCAGAATGCGAAAGTATGAGTCTGATGAGTGAAAATACCCGGCCTAACCTAGATCTAACATGCGTTATCCTCAAAAATATTGATCGAAACCAGGTTTAATCGACTGTTTCAGTGTGGACCCACATTACTACGTGATCCAAATCAGAAAAAACCCAGGATCCGTTCAACAAGTATGTGAAGAATGCCAAAGTATGAGTCTGATTTGTGAAAATCCCAGACCTAACCTAGACCTAACATGCGTTATCCTCTAAAATATTGATCCAAACCAGGTTTATTGGACTGTTTCAGTGTGGTACCACACTACTACGTGATCCAAACCAGAAAAAACCCAGGATCTATTCAACAAGTATGTGAAAAACGCGAAAGTATGAGCCTGATGAGAGCAAATCCCAGACCTATCCCAGACCTAACTTGCGTTGTTCTCTAAGATATTGATGGAAACCAGGTTTAATTGACTGTTTCAGTGTGGTACCACATTACTATGTGATCCAAACCAGAAAATAATCCAGGATCTGTTCAACAAGTATGTGAAGACTGCGAAGGTATGAGTCTGAAGAGTGAAAATCCCAGACCTATCCCAGACCAAACTTGGGTTGTCCTCTAAAATATTGATCCAAACCAGGTTTAATCGACTGTTTCAGTGTGGTACCACACTACTACGTGACCCAAACCGGAAAAAACCCAGGATCTGTTCAACAAGTATGTGAAAAACGCGAAAGTATGAGCCTGATGAGGGCAAATCCCAGACCTATCCCAGACCTAACATGCGTTGTCCTCTAAAATATTTATCAAGACCAGCTTTAATTGAATGTTTCAGTGTGGTACCACATTACTACGTGATCCAAACCAGTAAAAACCCAGGATCCGTTCAACAAGTATGTGAAGAATTCGAAAGTATGAGTGTGTTGAGTGAAAAACCCCGGCCTAACCTAGACCTAACATGCGTTATCCTCAAAAATATCGATCGAAACCTGGTTTAATCGTCTGTTTCAGTGTGGTACCACATTACTATGTGATCCAAACCAGAAAAAACTCAGGATCCGTTCAACAAGTATGTGGAGAATGCGAAAGTATGAGTCTGATGAGTGAAAATCCTCGGCCTAATCTATACCTAACATGCGTTATCCTCAAAAATATTGATCGAAACCAGGTTTAATCGACTGTTTCAGTGTGGCGCCACATTACTACGTGATCGAAACCAGAAAAAAACCCAGGACCTGTTCAACAAGTATTTGAAGTATGCGAAAGTATGAGTCTGATGAGGGCAAATCCCAGGCCTAAACTAGACCTAACATGCGTTATCCTCAAAAATATTGATCAAAACCTGGTTTAATCTACTGTTTCAGTGTGGTACCACATTACTACGTGACCCAAACCGGAAAAAACCCAGGATCTGTTCAACAAGTATGTGAAAAACGCGAAAGTATGGGCCTGATGAGGGCAAATCCCAGACCTATCCCAGACCTAACTTGCGTTATCCTCAAAAATATTTATCAAGACCAGGTTTAATTCATTGTTTCAGTGTGGTCCCACATTACTACGTGATCCAAACCAGAAAAAACCCAGGATCCGTCCAACAAGTATGTGAAGAATGCGAAAGTATGAGTCTGATGAGTGAAAGTCCCAGGCCTAACCTAGACCAAACATGCGTTATCCTCAAAAATATTGATCGAAACCTGGTTTAATTGACTGGTTCAGTGTGGTACCACATTACTACGGGACCCAAACCAGAAAAAACCCAGGATCTGTTCAACAAGTATGTGAAGACTGCGAAGGTATGAGTCTGATGAGTGAAAATCCCAGACCTATCCCAGACCAAACTTGGGTTATCCTCTAAAATATTGATCCAAACCAGGTTTAATCGACTGTTTCAGTGTGGTACCACACTACTACGTGACCCAAACCGGAAAAAACCCAGGATCTGTTCAACAAGTATGTGAAAAACGCGAAAGTATGAGCCTGATGAGGGCAAATCCCAGACCTATCCCAGACCTAACATGCGTTGTCCTCTAAAATATTTATCAAGACCAGCTTTAATTGAGTGTTTCAGTGTGGTCCCACATTACTACGTGATCCAAACCGGAAAAAACCCAGGATCCGTTTAACAAGTATGGGAAGAACGCGAAAGTATGAGCCTGACGAGGGCAAATCCTAGACCTAACCCAGACCTAACATGCGTTATCCTCAAAAATATTGACCGAAACCTGGTTTAATCGACTGTTTCAGTGTGGTACCACATTACTACCGGACCCAAACCAGAAAAAACCCAGGATCTGTTCAACAAGTATGTGAAGAATGCGAAAGTATGAGTCTGATGTGTGAAAATCCCAGACCTATCCCAGACCTAACTTGCGTTATCCTCTAAAATATTGATCGAAACCAGGTTTAATTGACTGTTTCAGCGTGGTACCACATTACTACGTGATACAATCCAGAAACAGCCCAGGATCTAGCCATGAAGTATGAGAAATACGCGAAAGTATGAGCCTGATGAGGGCAAATCCTAGACCTAACCAAAACCTAACATGCGTTATCCTCTAAAATATTGATCCAAACCAGGTTTAATTGACTGTTTCAGCGTGGTACCACATTACTACGTGATACAATCCAGAAACAGCCCAGGATCTAGCCATGAAGTATGAGAAATATGCGAAAGTATGAGCCTGATGAGGGCAAATCCTAGACCTAACCAAAACCTAACATGCGTTATCCTCTAAAATATTGATCCAAACCAGGTTTAATCGACTGTTTCAGTGTGGTACCACACTACTACGTGACCCAAACCGGAAAAAACCCAGGATCTGTTCAACAAGTATGTGAAAAACGCGAAAGTGTGAGCCTGATGAGGGCAAATCCCAGACCTATCCCAGACCTAACATGCGTTATCCTCTAAAATATTTATCAAGACCAGGTTTAATTGATTGTTTCAGTGTGGTCCCACATTACTACGTGATCCAAACCAGAAAAAACCCAGGATCCGTCCAACAAGTATGTGCAGAATGCGAAAGTATGAGTCTGATGAGTGAAAATACCCGGCCTAACCTAGATCTAACATGCGTTATCCTCAAAAATATTGATCGAAACCAGGTTTAATCGACTGTTTCAGTGTGGTACCACATTACTACGTGATCCAAACCAGAAAAAAACCCAGGACCTGTTCAACAAGTATTTGAAGTATGCGAAAGTATGAGTCTGATGAGGGCAAATCCCAGACCTATCCCAGACCTAACATGCGTTATCCTCTAAAATATTTATCAAGACCAGGTTTAATTGATTGTTTCCTGTGGTCCCACATTACTACGTGATCCAAACCAGAAAAAACCCAGGGTCCGTCCAACAAGTATGTGAAGAATGCGAAAGTATGTGTCTGATGAGTGAAAATCCCCGGCCTAACCTAGACCTAACATGCGTTATCCTCAAAAATATTGATCGAAACCAGGTTTAATCGACTGTTTCAGTGTGGTACCACATTACTACGTGATCCAAACCAGAAAAAAACCCAGGACCTGTTCAACAAGTATTTGAAGTATGCGAAAGTATGAGTCTGATGAGGGCAAATCCCAGGCCTAAACTAGACCTAACATGTGTTATCCTCAAAAATATTGATCAAAACCTGGTTTAATCGACTGTTTCAGTGTGGTACCACATTACTATGTGATCCAAACCAGAAAATAACCTAGGATCTGTTCAACGAGTTTGTGAAGTGTGCGAAAGTATGAGTATGGTGAGGGCAAATCCCAGACCTATCCCAGACCTAACATGCGTTATCCTCTAAAATATTTATCATGACTAGGTTTAATTGAGTGTTTCAGTGTGGTCCCACATTACTACGTGATCCAAACCGGAAAAAACCCAGGATCCGTTTAACAAGTATGGGAAGAATGCGAAAGTATGAGCCTGATGGGGGAAATCCTAGACCTAACCCTGACCTAACATGCGTTATCCTCAAAAATATTGACCGAAACCTGGTTTAATCGACTGTTTCAGTGTGGTACCACATTACTACGTGATCCAAACCAGAAAAAAACCCAGGACCTGTTCAACAAGTATGTGAAGAATGCGAAAGTATGAGTCTGATGAGGGCAAATCCCAGGCCTAAACTAGACCTAACATGCGTTATCCTCAAAAATATTGATCAAAACCTGGTTTAATCGACTGTTTCAGTGTGGTACCACATTACTATGTGATCCAAACCAGAAAATAACCCAGGATCTGTTCAACGAGTTTGTGAAGTGTGCGAAAGTATGAGTATGGTGAGGGCAAATCCCAGACCTATCCCAGACCTAGCTTGCGTTATCCTCTAAAATATTGATCGAAACCAGGTTTAATTGACTGTTTCAGCGTGGTACCACATTACTACGTGATACAATCCAGAAACAGCCCAGGATCTAGCCATGAAGTATGAGAAATATGCGAAAGTATGAGCCTGATGGGGGAAATCCTAGACCTAACCCTGACCTAACATGCGTTATCCTCAAAAATATTGACCGGAACCTGGTTTAATCGACTGTTTCAGTGTGGTACCACATTACTACGTGATCCAAACCAGAAAAAAACCCAGGACCTGTTCAACAAGTATGTGAAGAATGCGAAAGTATGAGTCTGATGAGGGCAAATCCCAGGCCTAAACTAGACCTAACATGCGTTATCCTCAAAAATATTGATCAAAACCTGGTTTAGTCGACTGTTTCAGTGTGGTACCACATCACTACGTGATCCAAACCAGAAAAAAACCCAGGACCTGTTCAACAAGTATGTGAAGAATGCGAAAGTATGAGTCTGATGAGGGCAAATCCCAGGCCTAAACTAGACCTAACATGCGTTATCCTCAAAAATATTGATCAAAACCTGGTTTAATCGACTGTTTCAGTGTGGTACCACATTACTATGTGATCCAAACCAGAAAATAACCCAGGACCTGTTCAACAAGTATGTGAAGAATGCGAAAGTATGAGCCTGACGAGGGCAAATCCTAGACCTAACCCAGACCTAACATGCGTTATCCTCAAAAATATTGACCGAAACCTGGTTTAATCGACTGTTTCAGTGTGGTACCACATTACTACCGGACCCAAACCAGAAAAAACCCAGGATCTGTTCAACAAGTATGTGAAGAATGCGAAAGTATGAGTCTGATGTGTGAAAATCCCAGACCTATCCCAGACCTAACTTGCGTTATCCTCTAAAATATTGATCGAAACCAGGTTTAATTGACTGTTTCAGCGTGGTACCACATTACTACGTGATACAATCCAGAAACAGCCCAGGATCTATCCATGAAGTATGAGAAATATGCGAAAGTATGAGCCTGATGAGGGCAAATCCTAGACCTAACCAAAACCTAACATGCGTTATCCTCTAAAATATTGATCCAAACCAGGTTTAATGGACTGCTTCAGTGTGGTACCTCTTTACTACGTGATCCAAAGCAGAAAAAACCCAGGATCCGTTCAACAAGTATGTGAAGAATGCGAAAGTATGAGTCTGATGAGTGAAAATCCCCGGCCTAACCTAGACCTAACATGCGTTATCCTCAAAAATATTGATCGAAAGCTGGTTTAATCGTCTGTTTCAGTGTGGTACCACATTACTATGTGATCCAAACCAGAAAATAACCCAGGATCTGTTCAACGAGTATGTGAAGTGTGCGAAAGTATGAGTCTGATGAGGGCAAATCCCAGACCTATCCCAGACCTAACATGCATTATCCTCTAAAATATTTATCAAGACCAGGTTTAATTGATTGTTTCAGTGTGGTCCCACATTACTACCTGACACAATCCAGAAACAGCCCAGGATCTAGCCATGAAGTATGAGAAATATGCGAAAGTATGAGCCTGATGAGGGCAAATCCTAGACCTAACCCAAACCTAACATGCGTTATCCTCTAAAATATTGATCGAAACCAGGTTTAATTGACTGTTTCAGCGTGGTACCACATTACTAGGTGATACAATCCAGAAACAGCCCAGTATCTAGCCATGAAGTATGAGAAATATGCGAAAGTATGAGCCTGATGAGGGCAAATCCTAGACCTAACCCAAACCTAACATGCGTTATCCTCTAAAATAGTGATCGAAACCAGGTTTAATTGACTGTTTCAGTGTGGTACCACATTACTACGTGATCCAGTCCAGAAATAGCCCAGGATCTAGCCATGAAGTATGAGAAACATGCGAAAGTATGAGCCTGACGAGGGCAAAGCCTAGACCTAACCCAGACCTAACATGCGTTATCCTCTAAAATATTTACCATGACCAGGTTTAATTGATTGTTTCAGTGTGGCCCCACATTACTACGTGATCCGAACCAGAAAAAACCCAGGATCCGTTCAACAAGTATGTGAAGAATGCGAATGTATGAGTCTGATGAGTGAAAATCCCAGGCCTAGCCTAGACCTAACATGCGTTATCCTCAAAATTATTGATCGAAACCTGGTTTAATCGACTGTTTCAGTGTGGTACCACATTACTACGTGACCCAAACCAGAAAAAACCCAGAATCTGTTCAACAAGTATGTGAAAAACGCGTAAGTATGAGCCTGATGAGGGCAAATCCCAGACCAAACTTGCGTTATCCTCTAAAATATTGATGGAAACCAGGTTTAATTGACTGTTTCAGTGTTGCACTTCATTACTACGGGATGAAAGCCAGTAAAAACCCAGGATCCGTTCAACAAGTATGTGAAGAATGCGAAAGTATGAGTGTGATGAGTGAAAAACCCCGGCCTAACCTAGACCTAACATGCGTTATCCTCAAATATATTGATCGAAACCTGGTTTAATTGACTGTTTCAGTGTTGCACTTCATTACTACGTGATCCAAACCAGTAAAAACCCAGGATCCGTTCAACAAGTATGTGCAGAATGCGAAAGTATGAGTGTGATGTGTGAAAAACCTCGGCCTAACCTAGACCTAACATGCGTTGTCCTCTAAAATATTGATCGAAACCAGGTTTAATTGACTGTTTTAGTGTGGTGCCACTTTACTACGTGATCCAAAGCAGAAAAAACCCTCGATCAGGTCAACATGCATGTTAAAACTGCAAAAGTATGAGCCTGATGAGGGCGAATCCCAGACCTATCCCAGACCTAACTTTTTTTTTTTTTTTTTTTTTTTTTTTTTGTCGTGGGGAAAATCTCCGAAAGACTCCCTCCCACCTCCTTGGGGAGAGGTGGGAGGGGTGTGTGGGATTCCCCGTGCCCGTACAACGACAGGCGCGGGACCTACCCACTAAAAACCCCACGGTGACCCTTCGGCACGCTTTGGGAGGATACCGGGAATCGCTCGAAGCATTCTTCTGGTATCCTCCCCGTGCCCGCGCTTTCGCGCCCATCCCCCGGGGGGACAATCGGTCCCCCCAGTAGACACGCTGCCTCATAGCGGCGGGACGGGGCCACTCCATCCCGCCGCTATCCGTCCCGGGGCCGCGTTTAGTGGCGGCTGCGAGCCCCAACTCGCAACCGCCCGCGACCCCGTTTCCGCCCCTCGGCGGCCGGGCGTTCATGGCCGCACCAGACCGCCGAGGGTGCCTCCCCTTGCGTCGGACCGGTAGGGGGAGGCACTCCTACCCCCAACCGGTCCGACCCGGCGCCGCCTGGCGGGAGGAGGGTCCCCTCAGGACCCCCCTCCCAATCCCAGACCTAACTTGCGTTATCCTCTAAAATAGTGATCGAAACCAGGTTTAAGTGACTGTTTTAGTTGTGGTACCACTTTACTACGTGATCCAAAGCAGAAAAAACACTCGATCAGGTCAACATGCATGTTAAAACTGCGAAAGTATGAGCCTGATGAGGGCAAATCCAAGACCTAACCCAAACCTAACATGAGTTATTCTCTAAAATATTTATCAAGACCAGGTTTAATTGAATGTTTCAGTGTGGTACCACATTACTACGTGAACCAAACCAGAAAAAACCCTGTATCTGTTCAACAAGTATGTGAAGAATGCGAAAGTATGAGTCTGGGGAGTGAAAATCCCAGGGCTAACCTAGACCTAACAAGCGTTATCCTCTAAAATATTGATCCAAACCAGGTTTAATTGACTGTTTCAGTGTGGTACAACTTTACTGCGTGATCCAAAGCAGAAAAAACCCTCGATCAGGTCAACATGTATGTTAAAACTGCGAAAGTATGACCCTGATGTGGGCAAATCCCAGGCCTAACCTAGACCTAACATGCGTTGTCCTCTAAAATATTGATGGAAACCAGGTTTAATTGACTGTTTCAGTGTTGCACTTCATTACTACGTGATCCAAACCAGTAAAAACCCAGGATCCGTTCAACAAGTATGTGAAGAATGCGAATGTATGAGTGTGATGAGTGAAAAACCCCGGCCTAACCTAGACCTAACATGCGTTATCCTCAAATATATTGATCGAAACCTGGTTTAATCGTCTGTTTCAGTGTGTTACCACATTACTATGTGATCCAAACCAGAAAATAACCCAGGATCTGTTCAACGAGTATGTGAAGTGTGCGAAAGTATGAGTCTGATGAGGGCAAATCCCAGACCTACCCGAGACCTAACATGCATTATCCTCTAAAATATTTATCAAGACCAGGTTTAATTGATTGTTTCAGTGTGGTCCCACATTACTACGTGATACAATCCAGAAACAGCCCAGGATCTAGCCATGAAGTATGAGAAATATGCGAAAGTATGAGCCTGACGAGGGCAAATCCTAGACCTAACCCAGACCAAACATGCGTTATCCTCATAAATATTGATCGAAACCAGGTTTAATCGACTGTTTCAGTGTGGTACCACATTACTACGTGATCCAAACGAGAAAAAACCCAGGATCCGTTCAACAAGTATGTGAAGAATGCGAAAGTATGAGTCTGATGAGTGAAAATCCCCGGCCTAACCTAGACCTAACATGCGTTATCCTCAAAAATATTGATCGAAAGCTGGTTTAATCGTCTGTTTCAGTGTGGTACCACACTACTACGTGACCCAAACCGGAAAAAACCCAGGATCTGTTCAACAAGTATGTGAAGAACGCGAAAGTATGAGCCTGATGAGGGCAAATCCCAGACCTATCCCAGACCTAACTTGCGTTATCCTCAAAAATATTGATAGAAACCTGGTTTAATCGACTGTTTCAGTGTGGTACCACATTACTACGTGATCCAATCCAGAAATAGCCCAGGATCTAGCCATGAAATATGAGAAATATGCGAAAGTATGAGCCTGACGATGGCAAATCCTAGACCTAACCCAGACCTAACATGCGTTATCCTCTAATATATTTATCAAAACCAGGTTTAATTGATTGTTCCAGTGTGGTCCCACATTACTACGTGATCCAAACCAGAAAAAACCCAGGATCCGTTCAACAAATATGTGAAGAATGCGAAAGTATGAGTCTGATGAGTGAAAATCCCAGACCTATCGTCAGACCTAACATGCGTTATCCTCTAAAATATTTATCAAGACCAGGTTTAATTGAATGTTCCAGTGTGGTACCACATTACTACGTGAACCAAACCAGAAAAAACCCTGTATCTGTTCAACAAGTATATGAAGAATGCGAAAGTATGAGTGTGATGAGTGAAAAACGTCGGCCTAACCTAGACCTAACATGCGTTGTCCTCAAAAATATTGATCGAAAGCTGGTTTAATCGTCTGTTTCAGTGTGGTACCACATTACTATGTGATCCAAACCAGTAAAAACCCAGGATCCGTTCAACAAGTATGTGAAGAATGCGAAAGTATGAGTGTGATGAGTGAAAAACCCCGGCCTAACCTAGACCTAACATGCGTTATCCTCAAATATATTGATCGAAACCTGGTTTAATTGACTGTTTCAGTGTTGCACTTCATTACTACGTGATCCAAACCAGTAAAAACCCAGGATCCGTTCAACAAGTATGTGAAGAATGCGAAAGTATGAGTCTGATGAGTGAAAATCCCAGACCTATCGTCAGACCTAACATGCGTTATCCTCTAAAATATTTATCTAGACCAGGTTTAATTGAATGTTTCAGTGTGGTACCACATAACTAAGTGAACCAAACCAGAAAAAACCCTGTATCTGTTCAACAAGCATGTGAAGAATGCGAAAGTATGAGTGTGATGAGTGAAAAACGCCGGCCTAACCTAGACCTAACATGCGTTATCCTCAAAAATATTGATCGAAAGCTGGTTTAATCGTCTGTTTCAGTGTGGTACCACATTACTATGTGATCCAAACCAGAAAATAACCCAGGATCTGTTCAACGAGTATGTGATGTGTGCGAAAGTATGAGTCTGATGAGGGCAAATCCCAGACCTATCCCAGACCTAACATGCATTATCCTCTAAGATATTTATCAAGACCAGGTTTAATTGATTGTTTCAGTGTGGTCCCACATTACTACGTGACACAATCCAGAAACAGCTCAGGATCTAGCCATGAAGTATGAGAAATATGCGAAAGTATGAGCCTGATGAGGGCAAATCCTAGACCTAACCCAAACCTAACGTGCGTTATCCTCTAAAATATTTGTCAAGACCAGGTTTAATTGAATGTTTCAGTGTGGTACCACATTACTACGTGATCCAAACAAGTAAAAACCCAGGATCCGTTCAACAAGTACGTGGAGAATGCGAAAGTATGAGTTTGATAAGTGAAAATCGTCGGCCTAACCTAGACCTAACATGCGTTATCCTCAAAAATATTGATCGAAACCAGGTTTAATCGACTGTTTCAGTGTGGTACCACATTACTACGTGATCCAAACCAGTAAAAACCCAGGATCCGTTCAACAAGTATGTGGAGAATACGAAAGTATGAGTCTGATGAGTGAAAATCCTCGGCCTAACCTAGACCTAACATGCGTTGTCCTCTAAAATATTGATGGAAACCAGGTTTGATTGACTGTTTCAGTGTTGCACTTCATTACTACGTGATCAAAACCAGTAAAAACCCAGGATCCGTTCAACAACTGTGTGAAGAATGCGAAAGTATGAGTGTGATGAGTGAAAAACCCCGGCCTAACCCAGACCTAACATGCGTTATCCTCAAATATATTGATCGAAACCTGGTTTAATTGACTGTTTCAGTGTTGCACTTCATTACTACGTGATCGAAACCAGTAAGAACCCAGGATCCGTTCAACAAAAATGTGAAGAATGCGAAAGTATGAGTCTGATGAGTGAAAATCCCAGACCTATCGTCAGACCTAACATGCGTTATCCTCTAAAATATTTATCTAGACCAGGTTTAATTGAATGTTTCAGTGTGGTACCACATAACTAAGTGAACCAAACCAGAACAAACCCTGCCACTGTTCAACAAGTATGTGAAGAATGCGAAAGTATGAGTGTGATGAGTGAAAAACGCCGGCCTAACCTAGACCTAACATGCGTTATCCTCAAAAATATTCATCGAAAGCTGGTTTAATCGTCTGTTTCAGTGTGGTACCACATTACTATGTGAGCCAAACCAGAAAATAAACCAGGATCTGTTCAACGAGTATGTGATGTGTGCGAAAGTATGAGTCTGATGAGGGCAAATCCCAGACCTACCCCAGACCTAGCATGCATTATCCTCTAAAATATTTATCAAGACCAGGTTTAGTTGATTGTTTCAGTGTGGTCCCACATTACTACGTGACACAATCCAGAAACAGCCCAGGATCTAGCCATGAAGTATGAGAAATATGCGAAAGTATGAGCCTGATCAGGGCAAATCCTAGACCTAACCCAAACCTTACATGCGCTATCCTCTAAAATATTTATCAAGACCAGGTTTAATTGAATGTTTCAGTGTGGTACCACATTACTACGTGAACCAAACCAGTAAAAACCCAGGATCCGTTCAACAAGTATGTGGAGAATGCGAAAGTATGAGTTTGATGAGTGAAAATCCTCGGCCTAACCTAGACCTAACATGCGTTATCCTCAAAAATATTGATCGAAACCAGGTTTAATCGACTCTTTCAGTGTGGTACCACATTACTACGTGATCCAAACCAGTAAAAACCCAGGATCCGTTCAACAAGTATGTGGAGAATGCGAAAGTATGAGTCTGATGAGTGAAAATCCTCGGCCTAACCTATACCTAACATGCGTTATCCTCAAAAATATTGATCGAAACCAGGTTTAATCGACTGTTTCAGTGTGGTACCACATTACTACTCGATCCAAACCAGAAAAAAACCCAGAACCTGTTCAACAAGTATTTGAAGTATGCGAAAGAATGAGTCTGATGAGGGCAAATCCCAGGCCTAAACTAGACCTAACATGCGTTATCCTCAAAAATATTGATCAAAACCTAGTTTAATCGACTGTTTCAGTGTGGTACCACATTACTATGTGATCCAAACCAGAAAATAACCCAGGATCTGTTCAACGAGTATGTGAAGTGTGCGAAAGAATGAGTATGATGAGGGCAAATCCCAGACCTATCCCAGACCTAACATGCGTTATCCTCTAAAATATTTATCAAGACCAGGATTAATTGATTGTTTCAGTGTGGTCCCACATTACTACGTGATCCAAACCAGAAAAAACCCAGGATCCGTTCAACAAGTATGTGAAGAATGCGAAAGTATGAGTCTGATGAGTGAAAGTCCCAGGCCTAACCTAGACCTAACATGCGTTATCCTCAAAAATATTGATCGAAACCTGGTTTAATCGACTGTTTCAGTGTGGTACCACAATTCTACCGGACCCAAACCAGAAAGACCCAGGATCTGTTCAACAAGTATGTGAAGAATGCGAAAGTATGAGTCTGAGGAGTGAAAATCGCAGACCTATCCCTGACCAAACTTGCGTTATCCTCTAAAATATTGATCGAAACCTGGTTTAATCGACTGTTTCAGTGTGGTACCACTCTGCTACGTGATCCAAACCAGAAAAAACCCAGGATCAGTTCAACAAGTATGTGAAAAACGCGAAAGTATGAGCCTGATGAGGGCGAATCCCAGACCTATCCCAGACCTAACTTGCGTTATCCTCTAAAATATTGATCGAAACCAGGTTTAATTGACTGTTTCAGCGTGGTACCACATTACTACGTGATACAATCCAGAAACAGCCCAGGATCTAGCCATGAAGTATGAGAAATATGCGAAAGTATGAGCCTGATGAGGGCAAATCCTAGACCTAACCCAAACCTAACATGCGTTATCCTCTAAAACATTGATCCAAACCAGGTTTAATGGACTGCTTCAGTGTGGCACCTCTTTACTACGTGATCCAAAGCAGAAAAAAACCCAGGATCTGTTCAATAAGTATGTGAAGTATGCGAAAGTATGAGTCTGATGAGGGCAAATCCCAGGCCTAAACTAGACCTAACATGCGTTATCCTCTAAAATATTCATCAAGACCAGGTTTAATTGATTGTTTCAGTGTGGTCCCACATTACTACGTGATCCAAACCAGAAAAAACCCAGGATCCGTTCAACAAGTATGTGAAGAATGCGAAAGTATGAGTCTGATGAGTGAAAATCCCCGGCCTAACCTAGACCTAACATGCGTTATCCTCAAAAATATTGATCGAAACCAGGTTTAATTGACTGTTTCAGTGTGGTACCACATTACTATGTGATCCAAACCAGAAAATAACCCAGGATCTGTTCAACGAGTATGTGAAGTGTGCGAAAGTATGAGTCTGATGAGGGCAAATCCCAGACCTATCCCAGACCTATCCCAGACCTAACATGCATTATCCTCTAAAATATTTATCAAGACCAGGTTTAATTGCTTGTTTCAGTGTGGTCCCACATTACTACCTGACACAATCCAGAAACAGCCCAGGATCTAGCCATGAAGTATGAGAAATATGCGAAAGTATGAGCCTGATGAGGGCAAATCCTAGACCTAACCCAAACCTAACATGCGTCATCCTCTAAAATATTTATCAAGACCAGGTTTAATGAATGTTTCAGTGTGGTACCACATTACTACGTGATCCAAACCAGTAAAAACCCAGGATCCGTTCAACAAGTACGTGGAGAATGCGAAAGTATGAGTTTGATGAGTGAAAATCCTCGGCCTAACCTAGACCTAACATGCGTTATCCTCAAAAATATTGATCGAAACCAGGTTTAATCGACTGTTTCAGTGTGGTACCACATTACTACGTGATCCAAACCAGTAAAAACCCAGGATCCGTTCAACAAGTACGTGGAGAATGCGAAAGTATGAGTCTGATGAGTGAAAATCCTCGGCCTAACCTAGACCTAACATGCGTTGTCCTCTAAAATATTGATGGAAACCAGGTTTAATTGACTGTTTCAGTGTTGCACTTCATTACTACGGGATGAAAACCAGTAAAAACCCAGGATCCGTTCAACAAGTATGTGAAGAATGCGAAAGTATGAGTGTGATGAGTGAAAAACCCCGGCCTAACCTAGACCTAACATGCGTTATCCTCAAATATATTGATCGAAACCTGGTTTAATTGACTGTTTCAGTGTTGCACTTCATTACTACGTGATCCAAACCAGTAAAAACCCAGGATCCGTTCAACAAGTATGTGCAGAATGCGAAAGTATGAGTGTGATGTGTGAAAAACCTCGGCCTAACCTAGACCTAACATGCGTTATCCTCAAATATATTGATCGAAACCTGGTTTAATCGTCTGTTTCAGTGTGGTACCACATTACTATGTGATCCAAACCAGAAAATAACCCAGGATCTGTTCAACGAGTATGTGAAGTGTGCGAAAGTATGAGTCCGATGAGGGCAAATCCCAGACCTATCCGAGACCTAACATGCATTATCCTCTAAAATATTTATGAAGACCAGGTTTAATTGATTGTTTCAGTGTGGTCCCACATTACTACATCATACAATCCAGAAACAGCCCAGGATCTAGCCATGAAGTATGAGAAATATGCGAAAGTATGAGCCTGATGAGGGCAAATCCTAGATCTAACCCAAACCTTACATGCGCTATCCTCTAAAATATTTATCAAGACCAGGTTTAATTGAATGTTTCAGTGTGGTACCACATTACTACGTGATCGAAACCAGTAAAAACCCAGGATCCGTTCAACAAGTATGTGGAGAATGCGAAAGTATGAGTTTGATGAGTGAAAATCCTCGGCCTAACCTAGACCTAACATGCGTTATCCTCAAAAATATTGATCGAAACCAGGTTTAATCGACTGTTTCAGTGTGGTACCACATTACTACGTGATCCAAACCAGTAAAAACACAGGATCCGTTCAACAAGTATGTGGAGAATGCGAAAGTATGAGTCTGATGAGTGAAAATCCTCGGCCTAACCTAGACCTAACATGCGTTGTCCTCTAAAACATTGATGGAAACCAGATTTAATTGACTGTTTCAGTGTTGCACTTCATTGCTACGTGATCCAAACCAGTAAAAACCCAGGATCCGTTCAACAAGTATGTGAAGAATGCGAAACTATGAGTGTGATGAGTGAAAAACCCCGGCCTAACCTAGACCTAACATGCGTTATCCTAAAAAATATTGATCGAAACCTGGTTTAATCGTCTGTTTCAGTGTGGTACCACATTACTATGTGATCCAAACCAGAAAAAACCCTGTATCTGTTCAACAAGTATGTGAAGAATGCGAAAGTATGAGTCTGATGAGTGAAAATCCCAGGGCTAACCTAGACCTAACAAGCGTTATCCTCTAAAATATTTATCAAGACCAGGTTTAATTGACTGTTTCAGCGTGGTACCACATTACTACGTGACACAATCCAGAAACAGCCCAGGATCTAGCCATGAAGTATGAGAAATATGCGAAAGCATGAGCCTGATGAGGGCAAATCCTAGACCTAACCCAAACCTAACATGCGTTATCCTCTAAAATATTTATCAAGGTCAGGTTTAATTGAATGTTTCAGTGTGGTACCACATTACTACGTGATCCAAACCAGTAAAAACCCAGGATCCGTTCAACAAGTATGTGGAGAATGCGAAAGTATGAGTCTGATGAGTGAAAATCCTCGGCCTAACCTATACCTAACATGCGTTATCCTCAAAAATATTGACCGAAACCAGGTTTAATCGACTGTTTCAGTGTGGTACCACATTACTACTCGATCCAAACCAGAAAAAAACCCAGGACCTGTTCAACAAGTATTTGAAGTATGCGAAAGAATGAGTCTGATGAGGGAAAATCCCAGGCCTAAACTAGACCTAACATGCGTTATCCTCAAAAATATTGATCAAAACCTAGTTTAATCGACTGTTTCAGTGTGGTACCACATCACTATGTGATCCAAACCAGAAAATAACCCAGGATCTGTTCAACGAGTATGTGAAGTGTGCGAAAGAATGAGCATGATGAGGGCAAATCCCAGACCTATCCCAGACCTAACTTGCGTTATCCTCTAAAATATTGATCGAAACCTGGTTTAATCGACTGTTTCAGTGTGGTACCACATTACTACCGGACCCAAACCTGAAAGACCCAGGATCTGTTCAACAAGTATGTGAAGAATGCGAAAGTATGAGTCTGAGGAGTGAAAATCCCAGACCTATCCCAGACCAAACTTGCGTTATCCTCTAAAATATTGATCGAAACCTGGTTTCATCGACTGTTTCAGTGTGGTACCACTATGCTACGTGATCCAAACCAGAAAAAACCCAGGATCAGTTCAACAAGTATGTGAAAAACGCGAAAGTATGAGCCTGATGAAGGCGAATCCCAGACCTATCCCAGACCTAACTTGCGTTATCCTCTAAAATATTGATCGAAACCAGGTTTAATTGACTGTTTCAGCGTGGTACCACATTACTACGTGATACAATCCAGAAACAGCCCAGGATCTAGCCATGAAGTATGAGAAATATGCGAAAGTATGAGCCTGATGAGGGCAAATCCTAGACCTAACCCAAACCTTACATGCGTTATCCTCTAAAATATTGATCCAAACCAGGTTTAATGGACTGCTTCAGTGTGGCACCTCTTTACTACGTGATCCAAAGCAGAAAAAAACCCAGGATCTGTTCAATAAGTATGTGAAGTATGCGAAAGTATGAGTCTGATGAGGGCAAATCCCAGGCCTAAACTAGACCTAACATGCGTTATCCTCTAAAATATTCATCAAGACCAGGTTTAATTGATTGTTTCAGTGTGGTCCCACATAACTACGTGATCCAAACCAGAAAAAACCCAGGATCCGTTCAACAAGTATGTGAAGAATGCGAAAGTATGAGTCTGATGAGTGAAAATCCCCGGCCTAACCTAGACCTAACATGCGTTATCCTCAAAAATATTGATCGAAAGCTGGTTTAATCGTCTGTTTCAGTGTGGTACCACACTACTACGTGACCCAAACCGGAAAAAACCCAGGATCTGTTCAACAAGTATGTGAAGAAATCGAAAGTATGAGCCTGATGAGGGCAAATCCCAGACCTATCCCAGACCTAACATGCGTTATCCTCTAAAATATTTATCAAGACCAGGTTTAATTGATTGTTTCAGTGTGGTCCCACATTACTACGTGATCCAAACCAGAAAAAACCCAGGATCCGTTCAACAAATATGTGAAGAATGCGAAAGTATGAGTGTGATGAGTGAAAAACGCCGGCCTAACCTAGACCTAACATGCGTTATCCTCAAAAATATTGATCGAAAGCTGGTTTAATCGTCTGTTTCAGTGTGGTACCACATTACTATGTGATCCAAACCAGAAAATAACCCAGGATCTGTTCAACGAGTATGTGAAGTGTGCGAAAGTATGAGTCTGATGAGGGCAAATCCCAGACCTATCCCAGACCTATCCCAGACCTAACATGCATTATCCTCTAAAATATTTATCAAGACCAGGTTTAATTGCTTGTTTCAGTGTGGTCCCACATTACTACCTGACACAATCCAGAAACAGCCCAGGATCTAGCCATGAAGTATGAGAAATATGCGAAAGTATGAGCCTGATGAGGGCAAATCCTAGACCTAACCCAAACCTAACATGCGTCATCCTCTAAAATATTTATCAAGACCAGGTTTAATGAATGTTTCAGTGTGGTACCACATTACTACGTGATCCAAACCAGTAAAAACCCAGGATCCGTTCAACAAGTACGTGGAGAATGCGAAAGTATGAGTTTGATGAGTGAAAATCCTCGGCCTAACCTAGACCTAACATGCGTTATCCTCAAAAATATTGATCGAAACCAGGTTTAATCGACTGTTTCAGTGTGGTACCACATTACTACGTGATCCAAACCAGTAAAAACCCAGGATCCGTTCAACGAGTACGTGGAGAATGCGAAAGTATGAGTCTGATGAGTGAAAATCCTCGGCCTAACCTAGACCTAACATGCGTTGTCCTCTAAAATATTGATGGAAACCAGGTTTAATTGACTGTTTCAGTGTTGCACTTCATTACTACGTGATCAAAACCAGTAAAAACCCAGGATCCGTTCAACAAGTATGTGAAGAATGCGAAAGTATGAGTGTGATGAGTGAAAAACCCCGGCCTAACCTAGACCTAACATGCGTTATCCTCAAATATATTGATCGAAACCTGGTTTAATTGACTGTTTCAGTGTTGCACTTCATTACTACGTGATCCAAACCAGTAAAAACCCAGGATCCGTTCAACAAGTATGTGGAGAATGCGAAAGTATGAGTTTGATGAGTGAAAATCCTCGGCCTAACCTAGACCTAACATGCGTTATCCTCAAAAATATTGATCGAAACCAGGTTTAATCGACTGTTTCAGTGTGGTACCACATTACTACGTGATCCAAACCAGTAAAAACCCAGGATCCGTTCAACAAGTATGTGGAGAATGCGAAAGTATGAGTCTGATGAGTGAAAATCCTCGGCCTAACCTAGACCTAACATGCGTTGTCCTCTAAAACATTGATGGAAACCAGATTTAATTGACTGTTTCAGTGTTGCACTTCATTGCTACGTGATCCAAACCAGTAAAAACCCAGGATGCGTTCAACAAGTATGTGAAGAATGCGAAACTATGAGTGTGATGAGTGAAAAACCCCGGCCTAACCTAGACCTAACATGCGTTATCCTCAAAAATATTGATCGAAACCTGGTTTAATCGTCTGTTTCAGTGTGGTACCACATTACTATGTGATCCAAACCAGAAAAAACCCTGTATCTGTTCAACAAGTATGTGAAGAATGCGAAAGTATGAGTCTGATGAGTGAAAATCCCAGGGCTAACCTAGAACTAACAAGCGTTATCCTCTAAAATATTTATCAAGACCAGTTTTAATTGACTGTTTCAGCGTGGTACCACATTACTACGTGACACAATCCAGAAACAGCCCAGGATCTAGCCATGAAGTATGAGAAATATGCGAAAGCATGAGCCTGATGAGGGCAAATCCTAGACCTAACCCAAACCTAACATGCGTTATCCTCTAAAATATTTATCAAGGTCAGGTTTAATTGAATGTTTCAGTGTGGTACCACATTACTACGTGATCCAAACCAGTAAAAACCCAGGATCCGTTCAACAAGTATGTGGAGAATGCGAAAGTATGAGTCTGATGAGTGAAAATCCTCGGCCTAACCTATACCTAACATGCGTTATCCTCAAAAATATTGACCGAAACCAGGTTTAATCGACTGTCTCAGTGTGGTACCACATTACTACTCGATCCAAACCAGAAAAAAACCCAGGACCTGTTCAATAAGTATTTGAAGTATGCGAAAGAATGAGTCTGATGAGGGCAAATCCCAGGCCTAAACTAGACCTAACATGCGTTATCCTCAAAAATATTGATCAAAACCTAGTTTAATCGACTGTTTCAGTGTGGTACCACGTTACTATGTGATCCAAACCAGAAAATAACCCAGGATCTGTTCAACGAGTATGTGAAGTGTGCGAAAGAATGAGCATGATGAGGGCAAATCCCAGACCTATCCCAGACCTAACATGCGTTATCCTCTAAAATATTTATCAAGACCAGGATTAATTGATTGTTTCAGTGTGGTCCCACATTACTACGTGATCCAAACCAGAAAAAACCCAGGATCCGTTCAACAAGTATGTGAAGAATGCGAAAGTATGAGTCTGATGAGTGAAAGTCCCAGGCCTAACCTAGACCTAACATGCGTTATCCTCAAAAATATTGATCGAAACCTGGTTTAATCGACTGTTTCAGTGTGGTACCACATTACTACCGGACCCAAACCAGAAAGACCCAGGATCTGTTCAACAAGTATGTGAAGAATGCGAAAGTATGAGTCTGAGGAGTGAAAATCCCAGACCTATCCCAGACCAAACTTGCGTTATCCTCTAAAATATTGATCGAAACCTGGTTTCATCGACTGTTTCAGTGTGGTACCACTATGCTACGTGATCCAAACCAGAAAAAACCCAGGATCAGTTCAACAAGTATGTGAAAAACGCGAAAGTATGAGCCTGATGAAGGCGAATCCCAGACCTATCCCAGACCTAACTTGCGGTATCCTCTAAAATATTGATCGAAACCAGGTTTAATTGACTGTTTCAGCGTGGTACCACATTACTACGTGATACAATCCAGAAACAGCCCAGGATCTAGCCATGAAGTATGAGAAATATGCGAAAGTATGAGCCTGATGAGGGCAAATCCTAGACCTAACCCAAACCTTACATGCGTTATCCTCTAAAATATTGATCCAAACCAGGTTTAATGGACTGCTTCAGTGTGGCACCTCTTTACTACGAGATCCAAAGCAGAAAAAAACCCAGGATCTGTTCAATAAGTATGTGAAGTATGCGAAAGTATGAGTCTGATGAGGGCAAATCCCAGGCCTAAACTAGACCTAACATGCGTTATCCTCTAAAATATTCATCAAGACCAGGTTTAATTGATTGTTTCAGTGTGGTCCCACATTACTACGTGATCCAAACCAGAAAAAACCCAGGATCCGTTCAACAAGTATGTGAAGAATGCGAAAGTATGAGTCTGATGAGTGAAAATCCCCGGCCTAACCTAGACCTAACATGCGTTATCCTCAAATATATTTATCGAAAGCTGGTTTAATCGTCTGTTTCAGTGTGGTACCACACTACTACGTGACCCAAACCGGAAAAAACCCAGGATCTGTTCAACAAGTATGTGAAGAAATCGAAAGTATGAGCCTGATGAGGGCAAATCCCAGACCTATCCCAGACCTAACATGCGTTATCCTCTAAAATATTTATCAAGACCAGGTTTAATTGATTGTTTCAGTGTGGTCCCACATTACTACGTGATCCAAACCAGAAAAAACCCAGGATCCGTTCAACAAATATGTGAAGAATGCGAAAGTATGAGTGTGATGAGTGAAAAACGCCGGCCTAACCTAGACCTAACATGCGTTATCCTCAAAAATATTGATCGAAAGCTGGTTTAATCGTCTGTTTCAGTGTGGTACCACATTACTATGTGATCCAAACCAGAAAATAACCCAGGATCTGTTCAACGAGTATGTGAAGTGTGCGAAAGTATGAGTCTGATGAGGGCAAATCCCAGACCTATCCCATACCTAACATGCATTATCCTCTAAAATATTTATCAAGACCAGGTTTAATTGATTGTTTCAGTGTGGTCCCACATTACTACCTGACACAATCCAGAAACAGCCCAGGATCTAGCCATGAAGTATGAGAAATATGCGAAAGTATGAGCCTGATGAGGGCAAATCCTAGACCTAACCCAAACCTAACATGCGTCATCCTCTAAAATATTTATCAAGACCAGGTTTAATGAATGTTTCAGTGTGGTACCACATTATTACGTGATCCAAACCAGTAAAAACCCAGGATCCGTTCAACAAGTACGTGGAGAATGCGAAAGTATGAGTTTGATGAGTGAAAATCCTCGGCCTAACCTAGACCTAACATGCGTTATCCTCAAAAATATTGATCGAAACCAGGTTTAATCGACTGTTTCAGTGTGGTACCACATTACTACGTGATCCAAACCAGTAAAAACCCAGGATCCGTTCAACAAGTACGTGGAGAATGCGAAAGTATGAGTCTGATGAGTGAAAATCCTCGGCCTAACCTAGACCTAACATGCGTTGTCCTCTAAAATATTGATGGAAACCAGGTTTAATTGACTGTTTCAGTGTTGCACTTCATTACTACGTGATCAAAACCAGTAAAAACCCAGGATCCGTTCAACAAGTATGTGAAGAATGCGAAAGTATGAGTGTGATGAGTGAAAAACCCCGGCCTAACCTAGACCTAACATGCGTTATCCTCAAATATATTGATCGAAACCTGGTTTAATTGACTGTTTCAGTGTTGCACTTCATTACTACGTGATCCAAACCAGTAAAAACCCAGGATCCGTTCAACAAGTATGTGCAGAATGCGAAAGTATGAGTGTGATGTGTGAAAAACCTCGGCCTAACCTAGACCTAACATGCGTTATCCTCAAATATATTGATCGAAACCTGGTTTAATCGTCTGTTTCAGTGTGGTACCACATTACTATGTGATCCAAACCAGAAAATAACCCAGGATCTGTTCAACGAGTATGTGAAGTGTGCGAAAGTATGAGTCCGATGAGGACAAATCCCAGACCTATCCGAGACCTAACATGCATTATCCTCTAAAATATTTATCAAGACCTGGTTTAATTGATTGTTTCAGTGTGGTCCCACATTACTACATGATACAATCCAGAAACAGCCCAGGATCTAGCCATGAAGTATGAGAAATATGCGAAAGTATGAGCCTGATGAGGGCAAATCCTAGATCTAACCCAAACCTTACATGCGCTATCCTCTAAAATATTTATCAAGACCAGGTTTAATTGAATGTTTCAGTGTGGTACCACATTACTACGTGATCCAAACCAGTAAAAACCCAGGATCCGTTCAACAAGTATGTGGAGAATGCGAAAGTATGAGTTTGATGAGTGAAAATCCTCGGCCTAACCTAGACCTAACATGCGTTATCCTCAAAAACATTGATCGAAACCAGGTTTAATCGACTGTTTCAGTGTGGTACCACATTACTACGTGATCCAAACCAGTAAAAACCCAGGATCCGTTCAACAAGTATGTGGAGAATGCGAAAGTATGAGTCTGATGAGTGAAAATCCTCGGCCTAACCTAGACCTAACATGCGTTGTCCTCTAAAATATTGATGGAAACCAGGTTTAATTGACTGTTTCAGTGTTGCACTTCACTAGTACGTGATCCAAACCAGTAAAAACCCAGGATCCGTTCAACAAGTATGTGAAGAATGCGAAACTATGAGTGTGATGAGTGAAAAACCCCGGCCTAACCTAGACCTAACATGCGTTATCCTCAAAAATATTGATCGAAACCTGGTTTAATCGTCTGTTTCAGTGTGGTACAACATTACTATGTGATCCAAACCAGAAGAAACCCTGTATCTGTTCAACAAGTATGTGAAGAATGCGAAAGTATGAGTCTGATGAGTGAAAATCCCAGGGCTAAACTAGACCTAACAAGCGTTATCCTCTAAAATATTTATCAAGACCAGGTTTAATTGACTGTTTCAGCGTGGTACCACATTACTACGTGACACAATCCAGAAACAGCCCAGGATCTAGCCATGAAGTATGAGAAATATGCGAAAGTATGAGCCTGATGAGGGCAAATCCTAGACCTAACCCAAACCTAACATGCGTTATCCTCTAAAATATTTATCAAGGTCAGGTTTAATTGAATGTTTCAGTGTGGTACCACATTACTACGTGATCCAAACCAGTAAAAACCCAGGATCCGTTCAACAAGTATGTGGAGAATGCGAAAGTATGAGTCTGATGAGTGAAAATCCTCGGCCTAACCTATACCTAACATGCGTTATCCTCAAAAATATTGACCGAAACCAGGTTTAATCGACTGTTTCAGTGTGGTACCACATTACTACGTGATCCAAACCTGAAAAAAACCCAGGATCAGTTCAACGAGTATGTCAAAAACGCGAAAGTATGAGCCTGATGAGGGCGAATCCCTGACCTATCCCAGACCTAACTTGCGTTATCCTCTAAAATATTGATCGAAACCAGGTTTAATGGACTGTTTCAGTGTGGTCCCACATTACTACGTGATCCAAACCAGAAAAAACCCAGGATCCGTTCAACAAGTATGTGAAGAATACGAAAGTATGTGTCTGATGAGTGAAAATCCCAGGCCTAACCTAGACCTAACATGCGTTATCCTCATAAATATTGATCGAAACCTGGTTTAATCGACTGTTTCAGTGTGGCACCACATTACTACGTGATCCAAACCAGTAAAAACCCAGGATCCGTTCAACAAGTACGTGAAGAATGCGAAAGTATGAGTGTGATGAGTGAAAATCCCAGGGCTAACCTAGACCTAACAAGCGTTACCCTCTAAAATATTTATCAAGACCAGGTTTAATTGACTGTTTCAGTGTGGTCCCACATTACTACGTGATGCAATCCAGAAAAAGCCCAGGATCTAGCCATCAAGTATGAGAAATATGCGAAAGAATGAGCCTGATGAGAGCAAATCCCAGACCTAACCTAGACCTAACATGAATAATTCTCTAAAATATTGATCGATACCAGGTTTAATCGACTGTTTCAGTGTGGTACCACATTACTACGTGATCCAAACCAGTAAAAATCCAGGATCCGTTCAACAAGTATGTGGAGAATGCGAAAGTATGAGTCTGATGAGTGAAAATCCTCGGCCTAACCTAGACCTAACATGCGTCGTCCTCTAAAATATTGATGGAAGCAGGTTTAATTGACTGTTTCAGTGTTGCACTTCATTACTACCTGATCCAAACCAGTAAAAACCCAGGATCCGTTCAACAAGTACGTGAAGAATGCGAAAGT
Organism: Colletes latitarsis; assembly: GCF_051014445.1. Lineage (NCBI taxonomy): Eukaryota > Metazoa > Arthropoda > Insecta > Hymenoptera > Colletidae > Colletes > Colletes latitarsis. The sequence goes on along the minus strand of NW_027488375.1, from coordinate 7,792,529 downwards.
ATGAGTGTGATGAGCGAAAATCCCAGGGCTAACCTAGACCTAACAAGCGTTACCCTCTAAAATATTTATCAAGACCAGGTTTAATTGACTGTTTCAGCGTGGTACCACATTACTACGTGACACAACCCAGAAACAGCCCAGGATCTAGCCATGAAGTATGAGAAATATGCGAAAGTATGAGCCTGATGAGGGTAAATCCTAGACCTAACCCAAACCTAACATGCGTTATCCTCTAAAATATTTATCAAGACCAGGCTTAATTGAATGTTTCAGTGTGGTACCACATTACTACGTGATACAATCCAGAAACAGCCCAGGATCCGTTCAACAAGTATGTGAAGAATACGAAAGTATGTGTCTGATGAGTGAAAATCCCAGGACTAACCTAGACCTAACATGCGTTATCCTCATAAATATTGATGGAAACCAGATTTAATTGACTGTTGCAGTGTTGTACTTCATTACTACGTGATGCAATCCAGGAAAAGCCCAGGATCTAGCCATCAAGTATGAGAAATATGCGAAAGAATGAGCCTGATGAGAGCAAATCCCAGACCTAACCTAGACCTAACATGAATTATTCTCTTAAATATTGATCGAAACCTGGTTTAATCGACTGTTTCAGTGTGGTACCACATTACTACCGGACCCAAACCAGAAAAAACCCAGGATCTGTTCAACAAGTATGTGAAGAATGCGAAAGTATGAGTCTGATGAGTGAAAATCCCAGACCTATCCCAGACCAGACTTGCGTTATCCTCTAAAATATTGATCGAAACCAGGTTTAATCGACTGTTTCAGTGTGGTACCACTTTGCTACGTGATCCAAACCAGTAAAAACCCAGGATCCGTTCAACAAGTATGTGGAGAATGCGAAAGTATGAGTCTGATGAGTGAAAATCCTCGGCCTAACCTAGACCTAACATGCGTTGTCCTCTAAAATATTGATGGAGGCAGGTTTAATTGACTGTTTCAGTGTTGCACTTCATTACTACCTGATCCAAACCAGTAAAAACCCAGGATCAGTTCAACAAGTATGTGAAGAATGCGATAGTATGAGTCTGATGAGTGAAAATCCCAGGGCTAACCTAGACCTAACATGCGTTATCCTCTAAAATATTGATCGAAACCAGGTTTAATCGACTGCTTCAGTGTGGTATCACACTACTACGTGACCCAAAACAGAAAAAACCCATGATCTGTTCAACAAGTATGTGAAAAACGCGAAAGTATGAGCCTGATGAGGGCAAGTCCTAGACCTAACCCAGACCTAACATGCGTTATCCTCTAAAATATTTACCAAGACCAGGTTTAATTTATTGTTTCAGTGAGGTCCCACATTACTACGTGATCCAAACCAGAAAAAACCCAGGATCCGTTCAACAAGTATGTGAAGAATGCGAATGTATGAGCCTGATGAGTGAAAATCCCAGGCCTACCCTAGACCAAACTTGCGTTGTCCTCTAAAATATTGATCGAAACCAGGTTTAATTGACTGTTTCAGCGTGGTACCACATTACTACGTGACACAACCCAGAAACAGCCCAGGATCTAGCAATCAAGTATGAGAAATATGCGAAAGAATGGGCCAGATGAGAGCAAATCCCAGGACTAACCTAGACCTAACATGCGTTATCCTCATAAATATTGATGGAAACCAGATTTAATTGACTGTTGCAGTGTCGTACTTCATTACTACGTGATGCAATCCAGGAAAAGCCCAGGATCTAGCCATCAAGTATGAGAAATATGCGAAAGAATGGGCCAGATGAGAGCAAATCCCAGACCTAACCTAGACCTAACGTGAATTATTCTCTTAAATATTGATCGAAACCTGGTTTAATCGACTGTTTCAGTGTGGCACCACATTACTACGTGATCCAAACCAGTAAAAACCCAGGATCCGTTCAACAAGTACGTGAAGAATGCGAAAGTATGAGTGTGATGAGCGAAAATCCCAGGGCTAACCTAGACCTAACAAGCGTTACCCTCTAAAATATTTATCAAGACCAGGTTTAATTGACTGTTTCAGCGTGGTACCGCATTACTACGTGACACAACCCAGAAACAGCCCAGGATCTAGCCATGAAGTATGAGAAATATGCGAAAGTATGAGCCTGATGAGGGCAAATCCTAGACCTAACCCAAACCTAACATGCGTTATCCTCTAAAATATTGATCCAAACCAGGTTTAATGGACTGTTTCAGTGTGGCACCTCATTACTACGTGATCCAAACCAGAAAAAACCCAGGATCAGTTCAACAAGTATGTGAAGAATGCGAAAGTATGAGCCTGATGAGTGAAAATCCCAGGCCTAACCCAGACCAAACTTGCGTTGTCCTCTAAAATATTGATCGAAACCAGGTTTAATTGACTGTTTCAGCGTGGTACCACATTACTACGTGATACAATCCAGAAACAGCCCAGGATCTAGCCATCAAGTATGAGAAATATGCGAAAGAATGGGCCAGATGAGAGCAAATCCCAGACCTAACCTAGACCTAACATGAATTATTCTCTTAAATATTGATCGAAACCTGGTTTAATCGACTGTTTCAGTGTGGTACCACATTACTACATGATCCAAACCAGAAAAAGCCCAGGATCTGTTCAACAAGTATGTGAAAAACGCGAAAGAATGAGCCTGATGAGGGCAAATCCCAGACATATCCCAGACCTAACTTGCGTTGTCCTCTAAGGTATTGATGGAAACCATGTTTAAATGACTGATTCAGTGTTGTACTTCATTACTACCTGATCCAAACCAGAAAGAGCCCAGGATCTAGCCATCAAGTATGAGAAATATGCGAAAGAATAAGCCTGATGAGAGCAAATCCCAGACCTAACCTAGACCTAACATGAATTATTCTCTAAAATACTGATCGAAATCAGGTTTAATTGACTGTTTCAGTGTGGTCCCACATTACTACGTGATCCAAACCAGAAAAAACCCAGGATCCGTTCAACAAGTATGTGAAGAACGCGAAAGTATGAGTCTGATGAGTGAAAATCCCAGACCTAACCTAGACCTAACATGCGTTATCCTCTAAAATATTGATCCAAACCAGGTTTAATGGACTGTTTCAGTGTGGTACCACACTACTACGTGATCCAAACCCGAAAAAACCCAGGATCTGTTCAACAAGTATGTGAAGAATGCGAAAGTATGAGTCTGAAGAGTGAAAATCCCAGGGCTAACCTAGACCTAACATGCGTTATCCTCTAAAATATTGATCGAAACCAGGTTTAATGGACTGTTTCAGTGTGGCACCACATTACTACGTGATCCAAACCAGAAAAAACCCAGGATCAGTTCAACAAGTATGTGAAGAATGCGAAAGTATGAGTCTGATGAGTGAAAATCCCAGGGCTAACCTAGACCTAACATGCGTTATCCTCTAAAATATTGATCCAAACCAGGTTTAATGGACTGTTTCAGTGTGGTACCACACTACTACGTGATACAAACCAGAAAAAACCCAGGATCTGTTCAACAAGTATGTGAAAAACGCGAAAGTATGAGCCTGATGAGGGCAAATCCCAGACTTATCCCAGACCTAGCTTGCGTTGTTCTCTAAGATATTGACGGAAACCAGGTTTAATTGACTGTTTCAGTGTTGTACTTCATTACTACGTGATGCAATCCAGAAAAAGCCCAGGATCTAGCCACCAAGTATGAGAAATATGCGAAAGAATGAGCCTGACGGGAGCAAATCCCAGACCTAACCCAGACCTAACATGCGTTATCCTCTAAAATATTGATCCAAACCAGGTTTAATGGACTGTTTCAGTGTGGTACCACACTACTACGTGATACAAACCAGAAAAAACCCAGGATCTGTTCAACAAGTATGTGAAAAACGCGAAAGTATGAGCCTGATGAGGGCAAATCCCAGACTTATCCCAGACCTAGCTTGCGTTGTTCTCTAAGATATTGACGGAAACCAGGTTTAATTGACTGTTTCAGTGTTGTACTTCATTACTACGTGATGCAATCCAGAAAAAGCCCAGGATCTAGCCACCAAGTATGAGAAATATGCGAAAGAATGAGCCTGACGAGAGCAAATCCCAGACCTAACCTAGACCTAACATGAATTATTCTCTAAAATATTGATCGAAACCAGGTTTAATTGACTGTTTCAGTGTGGTCCCACATTACTACGTGATCCGAACCAGAAAAAACCCAGGATCCGTTCAACAAGTATGTGAAGAATGCGAAAGTATGAGCCTGATGAGTGAAAATCCCAGGCCTAACCTAGACCTAACTTGCGTTGTCCTCTAAGATATTGATGGAAACCAGGTTTAATTGACTGTTTCAGTGTGGTACCACACTACTTCGTGATCCAAACCAGAAAAAACCCGGGACCTGTTCAACAAGTATGTGAAAAACGCGAAAGTATGAGCCTGAAGAGGGCAAATCCCAGACCTATCCCAGACCTAACTTGCGTTATCCTCTAAAATATTGATCGAAACCTGGTTTAGTCGACTGTTTCAGTGTGGTACCACATTACTACATGATCCAAACCAGAAAAAACCCAGGATCCGTTCAACAAGTATGTGAAGAATGCGAAAGTATGAGCCTGATGAGTGAAAATCCCAGGCCAAACCTAGACCTAACTTGCGTTGTCCTCTAAGATATTAATGGAAACCAGGTTTAATGGACTGTTTCAGTGTGGCACCACATTACTACGTGATCCAAACCAGAAAAAACCCAGGATCAGTTCAACAAGTATGTGAAGAATGCGAAAGTATGAGTCTGATGTGTGAAAATCCCAGGGCTAACCTAGACCTAACATGCGTTATCCTCTAAAATATTGATCCAAACCAGGTTTAATGGACTGTTTCAGTGTGGCACCACATTACTACCTGATCCAAACCAGAAAAAACACAGGATCAGTTTAACAAGTATGTGAAGAATGCGATAGTATGAGTCTGATGAGTGAAAATCCCAGGGCTAACCTAGACCTAACATGCGTTATCCTGTAAAATATTGATCGAAACCAGGTTTAATCGACTGCTTCAGTGTGGTATCACTTTACTACGTGATCCAATCCAGAAAATAACCCAGGATCTGTTCAAGGAGTATGTGAAGTGTTGCGAAAGTATGAGTCTGATGAGGTCAAATCCCAGTCCTATCCCAGACCTAACTTGCGTTATCCTCTAAAATATTGATCGAAACCAGGTTTAATCGACTGTTTCAGTGTGGTCCCACATTACTACGTGATCGAAACCAGAAAGAAGCCAGGATCTGTTCAACATGTATGAGAAATATGCGAATGAATCAGCCTGATGAGAGCAAATCCCAGATCTAACATAGACCTAACATGAATTATTCTCTAAAATATTGATCGAAACCAGGTTTAACTGACTGTTTCAGTGTGGTCCCACATTACTACGTGATCCAAACCAGAAATAACCCAGGATCCGTTCAACAAGTATGTGAAGAATACGAAAGTATGAGTCTGATGAGTGAAAATCCCAGGCCTAACCTAGATCTATCATGCGTTATCCTCTAAAATATTGATCCAAACCAGGTTTAATGGACTGTTTCAGCGTGGTACCACACTACTACGTGATCCAAACCAGAAAAAACCCAGGATCTGTTCAACAAGTATGTGAAAAACGCGAAAGTATGAGCCTGATGAGGTCAAATCCCAGACCTATCCCAGACCTAACTTGCGTTATCCTCTAAAATATTGATCGAAACCAGCTTTAATCGACTGTTTCAGTGTGGTACCACATTACTACGTGATCCAAACCAGAAAAAACCCAGGATCCGTTCAACAAGTATGTGAAGACTGCGAAAGTATGAGCCTGATGAGGGCAAATCCAAGACCTATCCCAGACCTAACTTGCGTTGTCCTCTAAGATATAGATGGAAACCAGGTTTAATTGACTGTTTCAGTGTTGTACTTCATTACTACGTGATGCAATCCAGAAAAAGCCCAGGATCTAGCCATGAAGTATGAGAAATATGCGTAAGTATGAGCCTGATGAGGGCAAATCCTAGACCAAACCCAGACCTAACATGCGTTAGCCTTTAAAATATTTATCAAGACCAGGTTTAATTGAAAGTTTCAGTGTGGTACCACATTACTACGTGATGCAATCCAGAAGAAGCCCAGGATCTAGCCATCAAGTTTGAGAAATATGCGAAAGAAAGTGCCTGATGAGAGCAAATCCCAGACCTAACCTAGACCTTACATGAATTATTCTCCAAAATATTGATCGAAACCAGGTTTAATTGACTGTTTCAGTGTGGTCCCACATTACTACGTGATCCAAACCAGAAATAACCCAGGATCCGTTCAACAAGTATGTGAAGAATGCGAAAGTATGAGTCTGATGAGTGAAAATCCCAGGCCTAACCTAGACCTAACATGCGTTATCTTCTAAAATATTGATCCAAACCAGGTTTAATGGACTGTTTCCGCGTGGTACCACAATACTACGTGATCCAAACCAGAAAAAACCCAGGATCTGTTCAACAAGTATGTGTAAAACGCGAAAGTATGAGCCTGATGAGGGAAAATCCCGGACATATCCCAGACCTAACTTGCGTTGTCCTCTAAGATATTGATCGAAACCAGGTTTAATCGACTGTTTTAGTCTGGCACCACACTACTACGTGATCCAATCCAGAAATAACCCAGGGTCCGTTCAACAAGTATGTGAAGAATGCGAAAGTATGAGTCTGATGAGTGAAAATCCCAGACCTAACCTAGACCTAACATGCGTTATCCTCTAAAATATTGATCCAAACCAGGTATAATGGACTGTTTCAGTGTGGTACCACAATACTACGTGATCCAAACCAGAAAAAACCAAGGATCTGTTCAACAAGTTTCTGAAAAACGCGACAGTATGAGCCTGATGAGGGCAAATCCAAGACCTATCCCAGACCTAACTTGCGTTGTCCTCTAAGATATTGATGGAAACCAGGTTTAATTGAATGTTTCACTGTGGTACCACATTACTACGTGATGCAATCTAGAAAAAGCCCAGGATCTAGCCATCAAGTTTGAGAAATATGCGAAAGAATGAGCCTGATGAGGGCAAATCCTAGGCCTAACCCAGACCTAACTTGCGTTATCCTCTAAAATATTGATCGAAACCAGGTTTAATTGACTGTTTCAGTGTGGTACCACATTACTACGTGATCCAATCCAGAAATAGCCCAGGATCTAGCCATGAAGTATGAGAAATATGCGAAAGAATGAGCCTGATGAGAGCAAATCCCAGACCTAACCTAGACCTAACATGCGTTATCCTCTAAAATATTGAGCGAAACCAGGTTTAATGGACTGTTTCAGTGTGGTACCACACTACTTCGTGATCCAAACCAGAAAAAACCCAGGATCTGTTCATCAAGTATGTGAAAAACGCTAAACTGTGTGCCTGATGAGGGCAAATCTTAGACCTAACCCAGACCTAAGATGCGTTAAACTCTAAAATATTTATCCAGACCAGGTTTAATTGAATGTTTCAGTGTGGTACCACGTTACTACGTGATCCAAACTAGAAAAAAACCAGGATCCGTTCAACAAGTATGTGAAGTATGCGATAGTGTGAGTCTGATGAGTGAAAATCCCAGGCCTAACCTAGACCTAACATGCGTTATCCTCTAAAATATTGATCGAAACCTGGTTTAATCGACTGTTTCAGTGTGGTACCACATTACTACGTGATCCAAACCAGAAAAAACCCAGGATCCGTTCAACAAGTATGTGAAGAATGCGAAGGTATGAGTCTGATGAGGTCAAATCCCAGACCATTCCCAGACTTAACTTGCGTTATCCTCTAAAATATTGATCGAAACCAGGTTTAACCGACTGTTTCAGTGTGGTACCACATTACTACGTGATCCAAACCAGAAAAAACCCAGGACCTAGCCATCAAGTATGAGAAATATGCGAAAGAATGAGCCTGATGGGAGCAAATCCCAGACCTAACCTAGACCTTACATGAATTATTCTCTAAAATATTGATCGGAACCAGGTTTAATCGACTGTTTCAATGTGGTACCACATTACTATGTGATCGATTCCAGAAAATAACCCAGGATCTGTTCAACGAGTATGTGAAGTGTGCGAAAGTATGAGTCTGATGAGGTCAAATCCCAGACCATTCCCAGACTTAACTTGCGTTATCCTCCAAAATATTGATCCTAACCAGGTTTAATCGACTGTTTCAGTGTGGTACCACATTACTACGTGATCCAAACCAGAAAAAACCCAGGATCTAGCCATCAAGTATGAGAAATATGCGAAAGAATGAGCCTGATGAGAGCAAATCCCAGACCCAACCAAGACCTTACATGCGTTATCCTCTAAAATATTGAGCGAAACCAGGTTTAATGGACTGTTTCAGTGTGGTACCACACTACTTCGTGATCCAAACCAGAAAAATCCCAGGATCTGTTCAACAAGTATGTGAAAAACGCTAAACTGTGAGCCTGATGAGGGCAAATCTTAGACCTAACCCAGACCTAAGATGCGTTATCCTATAAAATATTTATCCAGACCAGGTTTCATTGAATGTTTCAGAGTGGTACCACTTTACTACGTGATCCAATCCAGATATAGCCCAGGATCTAGCCATGAAGTATGAGAAATATGCGAAAGTAAGAGCCTGATGAGGGCAAATCCTAGACCTAACCCGGACCTAACATGCGTCATCCTCTAAAATATTTATCAAGACCAGGTTTAATTGATTGTTTCAGTGTGGTCCCACATTACTACGTGATCCAAACCAGAAATAACCCAGGATCCGTTCAACAAGTAAGTGAAGAATGCGAAGGTATGAGTCTGATGAGTGAAAATCCCAGGCCTAACCTAGACCTAACATGCGTTATCCTCTAAAATATTGAGCGAAACCAGGTTTAATGGACTGTTTCAGCGTGGTACCACACTACTACGTGATCCAATCCAGAAAAAACCCAGGATCTGTTCAACAAGTATGTGAAAAACCCGAAAGTATGAGCCTGATGAGGGCAAATCTTAGACCTAACCCAGACCTAAGATGCGTTATCCTATAAAATATTTATCCAGACCAGGTTTCATTGAATGTTTCAGAGTGGTACCACTTTACTACGTGATCCAATCCAGATATAGCCCAGGATCTAGCCATGAAGTATGAGAAATATGCGAAAGTAAGAGCCTGATGAGGGCAAATCCTAGACCTAACCCGGACCTAACATGCGTTATCCTCTAAAATATTTATCAAGACCAGGTTTAATCGACTGTTTCAGTGTGGTATCACATTACTACGTGATCCAAACTAGAAAAAACCCAGGATCCGTTCAACAAGTATGTGAGGAATGCGAAAGTATGAGTCTGATCAGTGAAAATCTCAGGCCTTACCTAGACCTAACTTGCGTTGTCCTCTAAAATATTGATGGAAACCAGGTTTCATTGGCTGTTTCAGTGTGGTACTACATTACTATGTGATCCAAACCAGAAAATAACCCAGGATCTGTTCAAGGAGTATGTGAAGTGTGCGAAAGTACGAGTCTCATGAGGTCAAATCCCAGACTTATCCCAGACCTAACTTGCGTTATCCTCAAAAATATTGATCGAAACCAGGTTTAATCGACTGTTTCAGTGTGGTACCACATTACTACGTGATCCAAACCAGAAAAAACCAAGGATCCGTTCAACAAGTATGTGAAGAATGCGAAAGTATGAGTCTGATGAGTGAGAATCCCAGGGCTAACATAGACCTAACATGCGTTATCCTCTAAAATATTGATCGAAACCAGGTTTAATCGACTGTTTCAGTGTGGTACCACATTACTACGTGATCCAAACCAGAAAAAACCCCGGGATCAGTTCAACAAGTATGTGATGAATGCGAAAGTATGAGTCCGATGAGTGAGAATCACAGGGCTAACATAGACCTAACATGCGTTATCCTCTAGAATATTGATCGAAACCAGGTTTAATCGACTGTTTCAGTGTGGTACCACATTACTACGTGATCCAAACCAGAAAAAACCCAGGATCAGTTCGACAAGTATGTGAAAAATACGAAAGTATGAGTCCGATCAGTGAAAATCTCAGGCCTTACCTAGACCTAACTTGCGTTGTCGTCTAAAATATTGATTGAAACCAGGTTTCATTGACTGCTTCAGTGTGGTACCACATTACTACGTGATCCAAACCAGAAAAAACCCAGGATCCGTTCAACAAGTATGTGAAGAATGCGAAAGTATGAGTCTGATGAGTGAAAATCCCAGGCCTAACCTAGACCTAACATGCGCTGTACTCTAAAATATTGATGGAAACCAGGTTTCATTGACTGTTTCAGTGTGGTACCACAATACTACGTGACCCAAACCAGAAAAAACCCAGGATCAGTTCAACAAGTATGTGAAGAATGCGAAAGTATGAGTCTGATGAGTGTAATTCCCAGGGCTAACCTAGACCTAACATGCGTTGTCCTCTAAAATATTGATAGAAACCAGGTTTAATGGACTGTTTCAGTGTGGTACCACACTACTTCGTGATCCAAACCAGAAAAAACCCAGGATCTGTTCAACAAGTACGTGAAAAACGCGAAACTGTGAGCCTGATGAGGGCAAATCTTAGACCTAACCCAGACCTAACTTGCGTTATCCTCTAAAATATTGATCGAATCCAGGTTTAATTGACTGTTTCAGCGTGGTACCACATTACTACGTGATACAATCCAGAAACAGCCCAGCATCTAGCCATGAAGTATGAGAAATATGCGAAAGAATGAGCCTGATGAGAGCAAATACCAGACCTAACCTTGACCTAACATGAATTATTCGCTAAAATATTGATCGAAACCAGGTTTAATTGACTGTTTCAGTGTGGTCCCACATTACTACGTGGTCCAAACCAGAAAAAACCCAGGATCCGTTCAACAAGAATGTGAAGAATGCGAAAGTATGAGTCTGATGAGGTCAAAACCCAGACATATCCCAGACCTAACTTGCGTTGTCCTCTAAGATATTGATGGAAACCAAGTTTAATTGACTGTTTCAGCGTGGTACCACATTACTACGTGATACAATCCAGAAACAGCCCAGGATCTAGCCATGAAGTATGAGAAATATGCGAAAGTATGAGCCTCATGAGGGCAAATCCTAGACCTAACCCAGACCTAACATGCGTTATCCTCTAAAATATTTATCAAGATCAGGTTTAATTGACCGTTTCGGTGTGGTACCACATTACTACGTGATCCAAACCAGAAAAAACCCAGGATCTAGCCATCAAGTATGAGTAATATGCGAAAGAATGAGCCTGATGAGAGTAAATCCCAGACCTAACCTAGACCTAACATGCGTTATCCTCTAAAATATTGATCGAAAACAGGTTTAATTGACTGTTTCAGTGTGGTCCCACATTACTACGTGATCCAAACCAGAAAAAACCCAGGATCCGTTCAACAAGTATGTGAAGAATGCGAAAGTATCAGTCTGATGAGGTCAAATCCCAGACCTGTCCCAGACCTAACTTGCGTTATCCTCTAAAATATTGATCGAAACCAGGTTCAATTGACCGTTTCGGTGTGGCACCACATTACTACGTGATCCAAACCAGAAAAAACCCAGGATCCGTTCAACAAGTATGTGAAGAATGCGAAAGTATGAGTCTGATGAGTGAAAGTCCCAGGCCTAACCTAGACCTAACATGCGTTAGCCTCAAAAATATTTATCCAGACCAGGTTTCATTGAATGTTTCAGTGTGGTACCACTTTACTACGTGATCCAATCCAGAAATAGCCCAGGATCTAGCCATGAAGTATGAGATATATGCGAAAGTAGGAGCCTGATGAGGGCAAATCCTAGACCTATCCCAGACCTAACTTGCGTTATCCTCTAAAATATCGATCGAATCCAGGTTTAATTGACTGTTTCAGCGTCGTACCACATTACTACGTGATACAATCCAGAAACAGCCCAGCATCTAGCCATGAAGTATGAGAAATATGCGAAAGAATGAGCCTGATGAGAGTAAATACCAGACCTAACCCTGACCTAACATGAATTATTCTCTAAAATATTGATCGAAACCAGGTTTAATTGACTGTTTCTGTGTGGTCCCACATTACTACGTGATCCAAACCAGAAAAAACCCAGGATCCGTTCAACAAGAATGTGAAGAATGCGAAAGTATGAGTCTGATGAGGTCAAAACCCAGACATATCCCAGACCTAACTTGCGTTGTCCTCTAAGATATTGATGGAAACCAGGTTTAATTGACTGTTTCAGTGTTGTACTTCATTACTACGTGATGCAATCCAGAAAAAGCCCAGGATCTAGCCATCAAGTATGAGAAATATGCGAAAGAATGAGCCTGATGAGAGCAAAACCCAGACCTAACCTAGACCTAACATGCGTTATCCTCTAAAATATTGAGCGAAACCAGGTTTAATGGACTGTTTCAGCGTGGTACCACACTACTACGTGATCCAAACCAGAAAAAACCCAGGATCTGTTCAACAAGTATCTGAAAAACGCGAAAGTATGAGCCTGATGAGGGCAAATCCCAGACATATCCCAGACCTAACTTGCGTTGTCCTCTAAGATATTGATCGAAACCAGGTTTAATCGACTGTTTTAGTCTGGCACCACATTACTACGTGATCCAAACCAGAAAAAACCCAGGATCCGTTCAACAAGTATGTAAAGACTGCGAAAGTATGAGTCTGATGAGGTCAAATCCCAGACCTATCCCAGACCTAACTTGCCTTATCCTCTAAAATATTGATCGAAACTAGGTTTAATCGACTGTTTCAGTGTGGTACCACATTACTACGTGATCCAAACCAGAAAAAACCCAGGATCCGTTCAACAAGTATGTGAAGAATGCGAAAGTATGAGTCTGATGAGTGAAAATCCCAGGCCTAACCTAGACCTAACTTGCGTTATCCTCCAAAATATTGATCGAAACCAGGTTTAATTGACTGTTTCAGTGTGGTCCCACATTACTACGTGATCCAAACCAGAAATAACCCAGGATCCGTTCAACAAGTATGTAAAGACTGCGAAAGTATGAGTCTGATGAGTGAAAATCCCAGGCCTAACCTAGACCTAACATGCGTTATCCTCTAAAATATTGTTCCAAACCAGGTTTAATGGACTGTTTCAGCGTGGTACCACACTACTACGTGATCCAAACCAGAAAAAACCCAGGATCTGTTCAACAAGTATGTGAAAAACGCGAAAGTATGAGCCTGATGAGGGCAAATCCCAGACATATCCCAGACCTAACTTGCGTTGTCCTCTAAGATATTGATCGAAACCAGGTTTAATCGACTGTTTTAGTCTGGCACCACATTACTACGTGATCCAAACCAGAAAAAACCCAGGATCCGTTCAACAAGTATGTAAAGACTGCGAAAGTATGAGTCTGATGAGTGAAAATCCCAGACCTAACCTAGACCTAACATGAATTATTCTCTAAAATATTGATCGAAACCAGGTTTAATTGACTGTTTCAGTGTGGTCCCACATTACTACGTGATCCAAACCAGAAAGAACCCAGGATCCGTTCAACAAGTATGTGAAGAATGCGAAAGTATGAGTCTGATGAGTGAAAATCCCAGGCCTAACCTAGACCTAACATGCTTTATCCTCTAAAATATTGATCCAAACCAGGTTTAATGGACTGTTTCAGTGTGGTACTACACTACTACGTGATGCAATCCAGAAAAAGCCCAGGATCTAGCCATGAAGTATGAGAAATATGCGAATGAATGAGCCTGATGAGAGCTAATCCCAGTCCTAACCTAGACCTAACATGCGTTATCCTCTAAAATATTGAGCGAAACCAGGTTTAATGGACTGTTTCAGTGTGGTACCACACTACTTCGTGATCCAAACCAGAAAAAACCCAGGATCTGTTCAAGAAGTATGTGAAAAACCCTAAACTGTGAGCCTGATGAGGGCGAATCGTAGACCTAACCCAGACCTAAGATGCGTTATCCTCTAAAATATTTATCCAGATCAGGTTTCATTAAATGTTTCAGTGTGGTATCACTTTACTACGTGATCCAATACAGAAATAGCCCAGGATCTAGCCATGAAGTATGAGAAATATGAGAAAGCAAGAGCCTGATGAGGGCAAATCCTAGACCTATCCCAAACCGAACTTGCGTTATCCTCCAAAATATTGATCGAAACCAAGTTTAATTGACTGTTTCAGCGTGGTACCACATTACTACGTGATACAATCCAGAAACAGCCCAGGATATGTTCAACATGTATGAGAAGTATGCGAAAGAAAGAGCCTGATGAGAGCAAATCCCAGACCTAACCTAGACCTAACATGAATTATTCTCTAAAATATTGATCGAAACCAGGTTTAATTGACTGTTTCAGTGTGGTACCACACTACTTCGTGATCCAAACCAGACAAAACCCAGGATTTTCAACAAGAAAGTGAAAAACGCGAAACTGTGAGCCTGATGAGGGCAAATCTTAGACCTAACCCAGACCTAAGATGCGTTATCCTCTAAAATATTTATCCAGACCAGGTTTCATTGAATGTTTCAGTGTGGTACCACATTACTATGTGATCCAAACCAGAAAATAACCCAGGATCTAGCCATCAAGTATGAGAAATATGCGAAAGAATGAGCCTGATGAGAGCAAATCCCAGACCTAACCTAGACCTAACATGAATTATTCTCTAAAATATTGATCGAAACCAGGTTTCATTGGCTGTTTCAGTGTGGTACTACATTACTATGTGATCCAAACCAGAAAATAACCCAGGATCTGTTCAAGGAGTATGTGAAGTGTGCGAAAGTACGAGTCTCATGAGGTCAAATCCCAGACTTATCCCAGACCTAACTTGCGTTATCCTCAAAAATATTGATCGAAACCAGGTTTAATCGACTGTTTCAGTGTGGTACCACATTACTACGTGATCCAAACCAGAAAAAACCAAGGATCCGTTCAACAAGTATGTGAAGAATGCGAAAGTATGAGTCTGATGAGTGAGAATCCCAGGGCTAACATAGACCTAACATGCGTTATCCTCTAAAATATTGATCGAAACCAGGTTTAATCGACTGTTTCAGTGTGGTACCACATTACTACGTGATCCAAACCAGAAAAAACCCCGGGATCAGTTCAACAAGTATGTGATGAATGCGAAAGTATGAGTCCGATGAGTGAGAATCACAGGGCTAACATAGACCTAACATGCGTTATCCTCTAGAATATTGATCGAAACCAGGTTTAATCGACTGTTTCAGTGTGGTACCACATTACTACGTGATCCAAACCAGAAAAAACCCAGGATCAGTTCGACAAGTATGTGAAAAATACGAAAGTATGAGTCCGATCAGTGAAAATCTCAGGCCTTACCTAGACCTAACTTGCGTTGTCGTCTAAAATATTGATTGAAACCAGGTTTCATTGACTGCTTCAGTGTGGTACCACATTACTACGTGATCCAAACCAGAAAAAACCCAGGATCCGTTCAACAAGTATGTGAAGAATGCGAAAGTATGAGTCTGATGAGTGAAAATCCCAGGCCTAACCTAGACCTAACATGCGCTGTACTCTAAAATATTGATGGAAACCAGGTTTCATTGACTGTTTCAGTGTGGTACCACAATACTACGTGATCCAAACCAGAAAAAACCCAGGATCAGTTCAACAAGTATGTGAAGAATGCGAAAGTATGAGTCTGATGAGTGTAATTCCCAGGGCTAACCTAGACCTAACATGCGTTGTCCTCTAAAATATTGATAGAAACCAGGTTTAATGGACTGTTTCAGTGTGGTACCACACTACTTCGTGATCCAAACCAGAAAAAACCCAGGATCTGTTCAACAAGTACGTGAAAAACGCGAAACTGTGAGCCTGATGAGGGCAAATCTTAGACCTAACCCAGACCTAACTTGCGTTATCCTCTAAAATATTGATCGAATCCAGGTTTAATTGACTGTTTCAGCGTGGTACCACATTACTACGTGATACAATCCAGAAACAGCCCAGCATCTAGCCATGAAGTATGAGAAATATGCGAAAGAATGAGCCTGATGAGAGCAAATACCAGACCTAACCTTGACCTAACATGAATTATTCGCTAAAATATTGATCGAAACCAGGTTTAATTGACTGTTTCAGTGTGGTCCCACATTACTACGTGGTCCAAACCAGAAAAAACCCAGGATCCGTTCAACAAGAATGTGAAGAATGCGAAAGTATGAGTCTGATGAGGTCAAAACCCAGACATATCCCAGACCTAACTTGCGTTGTCCTCTAAGATATTGATGGAAACCAAGTTTAATTGACTGTTTCAGCGTGGTACCACATTACTACGTGATACAATCCAGAAACAGCCCAGGATCTAGCCATGAAGTATGAGAAATATGCGAAAGTATGAGCCTGATGAGGGCAAATCCTAGACCTAACCCAGACCTAACATGCGTTATCCTCTAAAATATTTATCAAGATCAGGTTTAATTGACCGTTTCGGTGTGGTACCACATTACTACGTGATCCAAACCAGAAAAAACCCAGGATCTAGCCATCAAGTATGAGTAATATGCGAAAGAATGAGCCTGATGAGAGTAAATCCCAGACCTAACCTAGACCTAACATGCGTTATCCTCTAAAATATTGATCGAAAACAGGTTTAATTGACTGTTTCAGTGTGGTCCCACATTACTACGTGATCCAAACCAGAAAAAACCCAGGATCCGTTCAACAAGTATGTGAAGAATGCGAAAGTATCAGTCTGATGAGGTCAAATCCCAGACCTGTCCCAGACCTAACTTGCGTTATCCTCTAAAATATTGATCGAAACCAGGTTCAATTGACCGTTTCGGTGTGGCACCACATTACTACGTGATCCAAACCAGAAAAAACCCAGGATCCGTTCAACAAGTATGTGAAGAATGCGAAAGTATGAGTCTGATGAGTGAAAGTCCCAGGCCTAACCTAGACCTAACATGCGTTAGCCTCAAAAATATTTATCCAGACCAGGTTTCATTGAATGTTTCAGTGTGGTACCACTTTACTACGTGATCCAATCCAGAAATAGCCCAGGATCTAGCCATGAAGTATGAGATATATGCGAAAGTAGGAGCCTGATGAGGGCAAATCCTAGACCTATCCCAGACCTAACTTGCGTTATCCTCTAAAATATCGATCGAATCCAGGTTTAATTGACTGTTTCAGCGTCGTACCACATTACTACGTGATACAATCCAGAAACAGCCCAGCATCTAGCCATGAAGTATGAGAAATATGCGAAAGAATGAGCCTGATGAGAGTAAATACCAGACCTAACCCTGACCTAACATGAATTATTCTCTAAAATATTGATCGAAACCAGGTTTAATTGACTGTTTCTGTGTGGTCCCACATTACTACGTGATCCAAACCAGAAAAAACCCAGGATCCGTTCAACAAGAATGTGAAGAATGCGAAAGTATGAGTCTGATGAGGTCAAAACCCAGACATATCCCAGACCTAACTTGCGTTGTCCTCTAAGATATTGATGGAAACCAGGTTTAATTGACTGTTTCAGTGTTGTACTTCATTACTACGTGATGCAATCCAGAAAAAGCCCAGGATCTAGCCATCAAGTATGAGAAATATGCGAAAGAATGAGCCTGATGAGAGCAAAACCCAGACCTAACCTAGACCTAACATGCGTCATCCTCTAAAATATTGAGCGAAACCAGGTTTAATGGACTGTTTCAGCGTGGTACCACACTACTACGTGATCCAAACCAGAAAAAACCCAGGATCTGTTCAACAAGTATCTGAAAAACGCGAAAGTATGAGCCTGATGAGGGCAAATCCCAGACATATCCCAGACCTAACTTGCGTTGTCCTCTAAGATATTGATCGAAACCAGGTTTAATCGACTGTTTTAGTCTGGCACCACATTACTACGTGATCCAAACCAGAAAAAACCCAGGATCCGTTCAACAAGTATGTAAAGACTGCGAAAGTATGAGTCTGATGAGGTCAAATCCCAGACCTATCCCAGACCTAACTTGCCTTATCCTCTAAAATATTGATCGAAACTAGGTTTAATCGACTGTTTCAGTGTGGTACCACATTACTACGTGATCCAAACCAGAAAAAACCCAGGATCCGTTCAACAAGTATGTGAAGAATGCGAAAGTATGAGTCTGATGAGTGAAAATCCCAGGCCTAACCTAGACCTAACTTGCGTTATCCTCCAAAATATTGATCGAAACCAGGTTTAATTGACTGTTTCAGTGTGGTCCCACATTACTACGTGATCCAAACCAGAAATAACCCAGGATCCGTTCAACAAGTATGTAAAGACTGCGAAAGTATGAGTCTGATGAGTGAAAATCCCAGGCCTAACCTAGACCTAACATGCGTTATCCTCTAAAATATTGTTCCAAACCAGGTTTAATGGACTGTTTCAGCGTGGTACCACACTACTACGTGATCCAAACCAGAAAAAACCCAGGATCTGTTCAACAAGTATGTGAAAAACGCGAAAGTATGAGCCTGATGAGGGCAAATCCCAGACATATCCCAGACCTAACTTGCGTTGTCCTCTAAGATATTGATCGAAACCAGGTTTAATCGACTGTTTTAGTCTGGCACCACATTACTACGTGATCCAAACCAGAAAAAACCCAGGATCCGTTCAACAAGTATGTAAAGACTGCGAAAGTATGAGTCTGATGAGTGAAAATCCCAGACCTAACCTAGACCTAACATGAATTATTCTCTAAAATATTGATCGAAACCAGGTTTAATTGACTGTTTCAGTGTGGTCCCACATTACTACGTGATCCAAACCAGAAAGAACCCAGGATCCGTTCAACAAGTATGTGAAGAATGCGAAAGTATGAGTCTGATGAGTGAAAATCCCAGGCCTAACCTAGACCTAACATGCTTTATCCTCTAAAATATTGATCCAAACCAGGTTTAATGGACTGTTTCAGTGTGGTACTACACTACTACGTGATGCAATCCAGAAAAAGCCCAGGATCTAGCCATGAAGTATGAGAAATATGCGAATGAATGAGCCTGATGAGAGCTAATCCCAGTCCTAACCTAGACCTAACATGCGTTATCCTCTAAAATATTGAGCGAAACCAGGTTTAATGGACTGTTTCAGTGTGGTACCACACTACTTCGTGATCCAAACCAGAAAAAACCCAGGATCTGTTCAAGAAGTATGTGAAAAACCCTAAACTGTGAGCCTGATGAGGGCGAATCGTAGACCTAACCCAGACCTAAGATGCGTTATCCTCTAAAATATTTATCCAGATCAGGTTTCATTAAATGTTTCAGTGTGGTATCACTTTACTACGTGATCCAATACAGAAATAGCCCAGGATCTAGCCATGAAGTATGAGAAATATGAGAAAGCAAGAGCCTGATGAGGGCAAATCCTAGACCTATCCCAAACCGAACTTGCGTTATCCTCCAAAATATTGATCGAAACCAAGTTTAATTGACTGTTTCAGCGTGGTACCACATTACTACGTGATACAATCCAGAAACAGCCCAGGATATGTTCAACATGTATGAGAAGTATGCGAAAGAAAGAGCCTGATGAGAGCAAATCCCAGACCTAACCTAGACCTAACATGAATTATTCTCTAAAATATTGATCGAAACCAGGTTTAATTGACTGTTTCAGTGTGGTACCACACTACTTCGTGATCCAAACCAGACAAAACCCAGGATTTTCAACAAGAAAGTGAAAAACGCGAAACTGTGAGCCTGATGAGGGCAAATCTTAGACCTAACCCAGACCTAAGATGCGTTATCCTCTAAAATATTTATCCAGACCAGGTTTCATTGAATGTTTCAGTGTGGTACCACATTACTATGTGATCCAAACCAGAAAATAACCCAGGATCTAGCCATCAAGTATGAGAAATATGCGAAAGAATGAGCCTGATGAGAGCAAATCCCAGACCTAACCTAGACCTAACATGAATTATTCTCTAAAATATTGATCGAAACCAGGTTTAATTGACTGTTTCAGTGTGGTCCCACATTACTACGTGATCCAAACCAGAAAAAACCCAGGATCCGTTCAACAAGTATGTGAAGAATGCGAAAGTATGAGTCTGATGAGTGAAAGTCCCAGGCCTAACCTAGACCTAACATGCGTTAGCCTCAAAAATATTTATCCAGACCAGGTTTCATTGAATGTTTCAGTGTGGTACCACTTTACTACGTGATCCAATCCAGAAATAGCCCAGGATCTAGCCATGAAGTATGAGATATATGCGAAAGTAGGAGCCTGATGAGGGCAAATCCTAGACCTATCCCAGACCTAACTTGCGTTATCCTCTAAAATATCGATCGAATCCAGGTTTAATTGACTGTTTCAGCGTCGTACCACATTACTACGTGATACAATCCAGAAACAGCCCAGCATCTAGCCATGAAGTATGAGAAATATGCGAAAGAATGAGCCTGATGAGAGTAAATACCAGACCTAACCCTGACCTAACATGAATTATTCTCTAAAATATTGATCGAAACCAGGTTTAATTGACTGTTTCTGTGTGGTCCCACATTACTACGTGATCCAAACCAGAAAAAACCCAGGATCCGTTCAACAAGAATGTGAAGAATGCGAAAGTATGAGTCTGATGAGGTCAAAACCCAGACATATCCCAGACCTAACTTGCGTTGTCCTCTAAGATATTGATGGAAACCAGGTTTAATTGACTGTTTCAGTGTTGTACTTCATTACTACGTGATGCAATCCAGAAAAAGCCCAGGATCTAGCCATGAAGTATGAGAAATATGCGAAAGTATGAGCCTGATGCAGGCAAATCCTAGGCCTATCCCAGACCTAACTTGCGTTATCCTCCAAAATATTGATCGAAACCAAGTTTAATTGACTGTTTCAGCGTGGTACCACATTACTACGTGATACAATCCAGAAACAGCCCAGGATCTAGCCATGAAGTATGAGAAATATGCGAAAGTATGAGCCTGATGAGGGCAAATCCTAGACCTAACCCAGACCTAACATGCGTTATCCTCTAAAATATTTATCAAGATCAGGTTTAATTGACCGTTTCGGTGTGGTACCACATTACTACGTGATCCAAACCAGAAAAAACCCAGTATCTAGCCGTCAAGTATGAGTAATATGCGAAAGAATGAGCCTGATGAGAGTAAATCCCAGACCTAACCTAGACCTAACATGCGTTATCTTCTAAAATATTGATCGAAACCAGGTTTAATTGACTGTTTCAGTGTGGTCCCACATTACTACGTGATCCAAACCAGAAAAAACCCAGGATCCGTTCAACAAGTATGTGAAGAATGCGAAAGTATGAGTCTGATGAGCTCAAATCCCAGACCTATCCCAGACCTAACTTGCGTTATCCTCTAAAATATTGATCGAAACCAGGTTCAATTGACCGTTTTGGTGTGGTACCACATTACTACGTGATCCAAACCAGAAAAAACCCAGGATCCGTTCAACAAGTATGTGAAGAATGCGAAAGTATGAGTCTGATGAGTGAAAATCCCAGGCCTAACCTAGACCTAACATGCGTTAGCCTCAAAAATATTGATCGAAACCTGGTTTAATCGACTGTTTCAGTGTGGTACCACATTACTATGTGATCCAAACTAGAAAATAACCCAGGATCTGTTCAACGAGTATGTGAAGGGTGCGAGAGTATGAGTCTGATGAGGTCAAATCCCAGACCTATCCCAGACCTAACTTGCGTTATCCTCTAAAATATTGATCGAAACCAGGTTTAGTGGACTGTTTCAGTGTGGTACTACACTACTACGTGATGCAATCCAGAAAAAGCCCAGGATCTAGCCATCAAGTATGAGAAATATGCGAAAGAATGAGCCTGATGAGAGCAAAACCCAGACCTAACCTAGACCTAACATGCGTTATCCTCTAAAATATTGAGCGAAACCAGGTTTAATGGACTGTTTCAGCGTGGTACCACACTACTACGTGATCCAAACCAGAAAAAACCCAGGATCTGTTCAACAAGTATCTGAAAAACGCGAAAGTATGAGCCTGATGAGGGCAAATCCCAGACATATCCCAGACCTAACTTGCGTTGTCCTCTAAGATATTGATCGAAACCAGGTTTAATCGACTGTTTTAGTCTGGCACCACATTACTACGTGATCCAAACCAGAAAAAACCCAGGATCCGTTCAACAAGTATGTAAAGACTGCGAAAGTATGAGTCTGATGAGGTCAAATCCCAGACCTATCCCAGACCTAACTTGCCTTATCCTCTAAAATATTGATCGAAACTAGGTTTAATCGACTGTTTCAGTGTGGTACCACATTACTACGTGATCCAAACCAGAAAAAACCCAGGATCCGTTCAACAAGTATGTGAAGAATGCGAAAGTATGAGTCTGATGAGTGAAAATCCCAGGCCTAACCTAGACCTAACTTGCGTTATCCTCCAAAATATTGATCGAAACCAGGTTTAATTGACTGTTTCAGTGTGGTCCCACATTACTACGTGATCCAAACCAGAAATAACCCAGGATCCGTTCAACAAGTATGTAAAGACTGCGAAAGTATGAGTCTGATGAGTGAAAATCCCAGGCCTAACCTAGACCTAACATGCGTTATCCTCTAAAATATTGTTCCAAACCAGGTTTAATGGACTGTTTCAGCGTGGTACCACACTACTACGTGATCCAAACCAGAAAAAACCCAGGATCTGTTCAACAAGTATGTGAAAAACGCGAAAGTATGAGCCTGATGAGGGCAAATCCCAGACATATCCCAGACCTAACTTGCGTTGTCCTCTAAGATATTGATCGAAACCAGGTTTAATCGACTGTTTTAGTCTGGCACCACATTACTACGTGATCCAAACCAGAAAAAACCCAGGATCCGTTCAACAAGTATGTAAAGACTGCGAAAGTATGAGTCTGATGAGTGAAAATCCCAGACCTAACCTAGACCTAACATGAATTATTCTCTAAAATATTGATCGAAACCAGGTTTAATTGACTGTTTCAGTGTGGTCCCACATTACTACGTGATCCAAACCAGAAAGAACCCAGGATCCGTTCAACAAGTATGTGAAGAATGCGAAAGTATGAGTCTGATGAGTGAAAATCCCAGGCCTAACCTAGACCTAACATGCTTTATCCTCTAAAATATTGATCCAAACCAGGTTTAATGGACTGTTTCAGTGTGGTACTACACTACTACGTGATGCAATCCAGAAAAAGCCCAGGATCTAGCCATGAAGTATGAGAAATATGCGAATGAATGAGCCTGATGAGAGCTAATCCCAGTCCTAACCTAGACCTAACATGCGTTATCCTCTAAAATATTGAGCGAAACCAGGTTTAATGGACTGTTTCAGTGTGGTACCACACTACTTCGTGATCCAAACCAGAAAAAACCCAGGATCTGTTCAAGAAGTATGTGAAAAACCCTAAACTGTGAGCCTGATGAGGGCGAATCGTAGACCTAACCCAGACCTAAGATGCGTTATCCTCTAAAATATTTATCCAGATCAGGTTTCATTAAATGTTTCAGTGTGGTATCACTTTACTACGTGATCCAATACAGAAATAGCCCAGGATCTAGCCATGAAGTATGAGAAATATGAGAAAGCAAGAGCCTGATGAGGGCAAATCCTAGACCTATCCCAAACCGAACTTGCGTTATCCTCCAAAATATTGATCGAAACCAAGTTTAATTGACTGTTTCAGCGTGGTACCACATTACTACGTGATACAATCCAGAAACAGCCCAGGATATGTTCAACATGTATGAGAAGTATGCGAAAGAAAGAGCCTGATGAGAGCAAATCCCAGACCTAACCTAGACCTAACATGAATTATTCTCTAAAATATTGATCGAAACCAGGTTTAATTGACTGTTTCAGTGTGGTACCACACTACTTCGTGATCCAAACCAGACAAAACCCAGGATTTTCAACAAGAAAGTGAAAAACGCGAAACTGTGAGCCTGATGAGGGCAAATCTTAGACCTAACCCAGACCTAAGATGCGTTATCCTCTAAAATATTTATCCAGACCAGGTTTCATTGAATGTTTCAGTGTGGTACCACATTACTATGTGATCCAAACCAGAAAATAACCCAGGATCTAGCCATCAAGTATGAGAAATATGCGAAAGAATGAGCCTGATGAGAGCAAATCCCAGACCTAACCTAGACCTAACATGAATTATTCTCTAAAATATTGATCGAAACCAGGTTTAATTGACTGTTTCAGTGTGGTCCCACATTACTACGTGATCCAAACCAGAAAAAACCCAGGATCCGTTCAACAAGTACGTGAAGAATGCGAAAGTATGAGTCTCATGAGTGAAAATCCCAGGCCTAACCTAGACCTAAAACGCGTTATCCTCTAAAATATTGATCGAAACCTGGTTTAATCGACTGTTTCAGTGTGGTACCACATTACTATGTGATCCAAACCAGAAAATAACCCAGGATCTGTTCAAGGAGTATGTGAAGTGTGCGAAAGTATGAGTCTGATGAGGTCAAATCCCAGACCTATCCCAGACCTAACTTGCGTTATCCTCTAAAATTTTGATCGAAACCAGGTTTAATCGACTGTTTCAGTGTGGTACCACATTACTACGTGATCCAAACCAGAAAAAACCCAGGATCCGTTCAACAAGTATGAAGAATGCGAAAGTATGAGTCTGATGAGTGAAAATCCCAGTCCTAACCTAGACCTAACATGCGTTATCCTCTAAAATATTGATCCAAACCAGGTTTAATGGACTGTTTCAGTGTGGTACCACACTACGACGTGATCCAAACCAGAAAAAACCTAGGATCTAGCCATGAAGTATGAGAAATATGCGAAAGTATGAGCCTGATGAGGGCAAATCCTAGACTTAACCCAACCCTAACATGCGTTATCCTCTCAAATATTTATCAAGATCAGGTTTAATTGAATGTTTCAGTGTGGTACCTCATTACTACGTGAAACAAACCAGAAAAAACCCAGGATCCGTTCAACAAGTATGTGAAGAATGCGAAAGTATGAGTCTGATGAGGGCGAATCCCAGACCTATGCCAGACCTAACTTGCGTTATCCTCTAAACTATTGATCGAAACCAGGTTTAATTGACTGTTTCAGCGTGGTACCACATTACTACGTGATACAATCCAGAAACAGCCCAGGATCTAGCCATCAAGTATGAGAAATATGCGAAAGTATGAGCCTGATGAGGGCAAATCCTAGACTTGACCCAAACCTAACATGCGTTATCCTCTCAAATATTTATCAAGATCAGGTTTAATTGAATGTTTCAGTGTGGTACCACATTACTACGTGAACCAAACCAGAAAAAACCCAGGATCCGTTCAACAAGTATGTGAAGAATGCGAAAGTATGAGTCTGATGAGTGATAATCCCAGGGCTAACCTAGACCTAACATGCGTTATCCTCTAAAATATTGATCCAAACCAGGTTTAATGGACTGTTTCAGTGTGGTACCACTTTACTACGTGATGCAAAGCAGAAAAAACCCTCGATCAGGTCAACATGTATGCTAAAACTGCGAAAGAATGCCCCTGATGAGGGCAAATCCCAGGCCTAACCTAGACCAAGCATGCGTTGTCCTCTAAAATATTGATGGAAACCAGGTTTAATTGACTGTGTCAGTGTTGTACTTCATTACTACGTGATGCAATCCAGAAAAAGCCCAGGATCTAGCCATCAAGTATGAGAAATATGCGAAAGAATGAGCCTCATGAGAGCAAATCCCAGACCTAACCTAGACCTAACATGAATTATTCTCTAAAATATTTATCAAAACCAGGTTTAATTGACTGTTTCAGTGTGGTACCACATTACTACGTGATCCAATCCAGAAATAGACCAGGATCTAGCCATGAAGTATGAGAAATATGCGAAAGTATGTGCCTGATGAGGGCAAATCCTAGACCTAACCCAGACCTAACATGCGTTATCCTCTAAAATATTGATGGAAACCAGGTTTAATTGACTGTTTCAGTGTTGTACTTCATTACTACGTGATTCAATCCAGAGAAAGCCCAGGATCTATCCAACAAGTATGAGAAACATGCGAAAGTATGAGCCTGATGAGGGCAAATCGTAGACCTAACCCAGACCTAACATGCGTTATCCTCTAAAATATTGATGGAAACCAGGTTTAATGGACTGTTTCAGCGTGGTACCACATTACTACGTGATGCAATCCAGAAACAGCCCAGGATCTAGCCATCAAGTATGAGAAATATGCGAAAGTATGAGCCTGATGAGGGCAAATCCTAGACTTAACCCAAACCTAACATGCGTTATCCTCTCAAATATTTATCAAGATCAGGTTTAATTGAATGTTTCAGTGTGGTACCACATTACTACGTGAACCAAACCAGAAAAAACCCAGGATCCGTTCAACAAGTATGTGAAGAATGCGAAAGTATGAGTCTGATGAGTGAGAATCCCAGGGCTAACATAGACCTAACATGCGTTATCCTCTAAAATATTGATCGAAACCAGGTTTAATCGACTGTTTCAGTGTGGTACCACATTACTACGTGATCCAAACCAGAAAAAACCCCGGGATCAGTTCAACAAGTATGTGATGAATGCGAAAGTATGAGTCCGATGAGTGAGAATCACAGGGCTAACATAGACCTAACATGCGTTATCCTCTAGAATATTGATCGAAACCAGGTTTAATCGACTGTTTCAGTGTGGTACCACATTACTACGTGATCCAAACCAGAAAAAACCCAGGATCAGTTCGACAAGTATGTGAAAAATACGAAAGTATGAGTCCGATCAGTGAAAATCTCAGGCCTTACCTAGACCTAACTTGCGTTGTCGTCTAAAATATTGATTGAAACCAGGTTTCATTGACTGCTTCAGTGTGGTACCACATTACTACGTGATCCAAACCAGAAAAAACCCAGGATCCGTTCAACAAGTATGTGAAGAATGCGAAAGTATGAGTCTGATGAGTGAAAATCCCAGGCCTAACCTAGACCTAACATGCGCTGTACTCTAAAATATTGATGGAAACCAGGTTTCATTGACTGTTTCAGTGTGGTACCACAATACTACGTGATCCAAACCAGAAAAAACCCAGGATCAGTTCAACAAGTATGTGAAGAATGCGAAAGTATGAGTCTGATGAGTGTAATTCCCAGGGCTAACCTAGACCTAACATGCGTTGTCCTCTAAAATATTGATAGAAACCAGGTTTAATGGACTGTTTCAGTGTGGTACCACACTACTTCGTGATCCAAACCAGAAAAAACCCAGGATCTGTTCAACAAGTACGTGAAAAACGCGAAACTGTGAGCCTGATGAGGGCAAATCTTAGACCTAACCCAGACCTAACTTGCGTTATCCTCTAAAATATTGATCGAATCCAGGTTTAATTGACTGTTTCAGCGTGGTACCACATTACTACGTGATACAATCCAGAAACAGCCCAGCATCTAGCCATGAAGTATGAGAAATATGCGAAAGAATGAGCCTGATGAGAGCAAATACCAGACCTAACCTTGACCTAACATGAATTATTCGCTAAAATATTGATCGAAACCAGGTTTAATTGACTGTTTCAGTGTGGTCCCACATTACTACGTGGTCCAAACCAGAAAAAACCCAGGATCCGTTCAACAAGAATGTGAAGAATGCGAAAGTATGAGTCTGATGAGGTCAAAACCCAGACATATCCCAGACCTAACTTGCGTTGTCCTCTAAGATATTGATGGAAACCAAGTTTAATTGACTGTTTCAGCGTGGTACCACATTACTACGTGATACAATCCAGAAACAGCCCAGGATCTAGCCATGAAGTATGAGAAATATGCGAAAGTATGAGCCTGATGAGGGCAAATCCTAGACCTAACCCAGACCTAACATGCGTTATCCTCTAAAATATTTATCAAGATCAGGTTTAATTGACCGTTTCGGTGTGGTACCACATTACTACGTGATCCAAACCAGAAAAAACCCAGTATCTAGCCGTCAAGTATGAGTAATATGCGAAAGAATGAGCCTGATGAGAGTAAATCCCAGACCTAACCTAGACCTAACATGCGTTATCTTCTAAAATATTGATCGAAACCAGGTTTAATTGACTGTTTCAGTGTGGTCCCACATTACTACGTGATCCAAACCAGAAAAAACCCAGGATCCGTTCAACAAGTATGTGAAGAATGCGAAAGTATGAGTCTGATGAGCTCAAATCCCAGACCTATCCCAGACCTAACTTGCGTTATCCTCTAAAATATTGATCGAAACCAGGTTCAATTGACCGTTTCGGTGTGGTACCACATTACTACGTGATCCAAACCAGAAAAAACCCAGGATCCGTTCAACAAGTATGTGAAGAATGCGAAAGTATGAGTCTGATGAGTGAAAATCCCAGGCCTAACCTAGACCTAACATGCGTTAGCCTCAAAAATATTGATCGAAACCTGGTTTAATCGACTGTTTCAGTGTGGTACCACATTACTATGTGATCCAAACTAGAAAATAACCCAGGATCTGTTCAACGAGTATGTGAAGGGTGCGAGAGTATGAGTCTGATGAGGTCAAATCCCAGACCTATCCCAGACCTAACTTGCGTTATCCTCTAAAATATTGATCGAAACCAGGTTTAGTGGACTGTTTCAGTGTGGTACTACACTACTACGTGATGCAATCCAGAAAAAGCCCAGGATCTAGCCATCAAGTATGAGAAATATGCGAAAGAATGAGCCTGATGAGAGCAAAACCCAGACCTAACCTAGACCTAACATGCGTTATCCTCTAAAATATTGAGCGAAACCAGGTTTAATGGACTGTTTCAGCGTGGTACCACACTACTACGTGATCCAAACCAGAAAAAACCCAGGATCTGTTCAACAAGTATCTGAAAAACGCGAAAGTATGAGCCTGATGAGGGCAAATCCCAGACATATCCCAGACCTAACTTGCGTTGTCCTCTAAGATATTGATCGAAACCAGGTTTAATCGACTGTTTTAGTCTGGCACCACATTACTACGTGATCCAAACCAAAAAAAACCCAGGATCCGTTCAACAAGTATGTAAAGACTGCGAAAGTATGAGTCTGATGAGGTCAAATCCCAGACCTATCCCAGACCTAACTTGCCTTATCCTCTAAAATATTGATCGAAACTAGGTTTAATCGACTGTTTCAGTGTGGTACCACATTACTACGTGATCCAAACCAGAAAAAACCCAGGATCCGTTCAACAAGTATGTGAAGAATGCGAAAGTATGAGTCTGATGAGTGAAAATCCCAGGCCTAACCTAGACCTAACTTGCGTTATCCTCCAAAATATTGATCGAAACCAGGTTTAATTGACTGTTTCAGTGTGGTCCCACATTACTACGTGATCCAAACCAGAAATAACCCAGGATCCGTTCAACAAGTATGTAAAGACTGCGAAAGTATGAGTCTGACGAGTGAAAATCCCAGGCCTAACCTAGACCTAACATGCGTTATCCTCTAAAATATTGTTCCAAACCAGGTTTAATGGACTGTTTCAGCGTGGTACCACACTACTACGTGATCCAAACCAGAAAAAACCCAGGATCTGTTCAACAAGTATGTGAAAAACGCGAAAGTATGAGCCTGATGAGGGCAAATCCCAGACATATCCCAGACCTAACTTGCGTTGTCCTCTAAGATATTGATCGAAACCAGGTTTAATCGACTGTTTTAGTCTGGCACCACATTACTACGTGATCCAAACCAGAAAAAACCCAGGATCCGTTCAACAAGTATGTAAAGACTGCGAAAGTATGAGTCTGATGAGTGAAAATCCCAGACCTAACCTAGACCTAACATGAATTATTCTCTAAAATATTGATCGAAACCAGGTTTAATTGACTGTTTCAGTGTGGTCCCACATTACTACGTGATCCAAACCAGAAAGAACCCAGGATCCGTTCAACAAGTATGTGAAGAATGCGAAAGTATGAGTCTGATGAGTGAAAATCCCAGGCCTAACCTAGACCTAACATGCTTTATCCTCTAAAATATTGATCCAAACCAGGTTTAATGGACTGTTTCAGTGTGGTACTACACTACTACGTGATGCAATCCAGAAAAAGCCCAGGATCTAGCCATGAAGTATGAGAAATATGCGAATGAATGAGCCTGATGAGAGCTAATCCCAGTCCTAACCTAGACCTAACATGCGTTATCCTCTAAAATATTGAGCGAAACCAGGTTTAATGGACTGTTTCAGTGTGGTACCACACTACTTCGTGATCCAAACCAGAAAAAACCCAGGATCTGTTCAAGAAGTATGTGAAAAACCCTAAACTGTGAGCCTGATGAGGGCGAATCGTAGACCTAACCCAGACCTAAGATGCGTTATCCTCTAAAATATTTATCCAGATCAGGTTTCATTAAATGTTTCAGTGTGGTATCACTTTACTACGTGATCCAATACAGAAATAGCCCAGGATCTAGCCATGAAGTATGAGAAATATGAGAAAGCAAGAGCCTGATGAGGGCAAATCCTAGACCTATCCCAAACCGAACTTGCGTTATCCTCCAAAATATTGATCGAAACCAAGTTTAATTGACTGTTTCAGCGTGGTACCACATTACTACGTGATACAATCCAGAAACAGCCCAGGATATGTTCAACATGTATGAGAAGTATGCGAAAGAAAGAGCCTGATGAGAGCAAATCCCAGACCTAACCTAGACCTAACATGAATTATTCTCTAAAATATTGATCGAAACCAGGTTTAATTGACTGTTTCAGTGTGGTACCACACTACTTCGTGATCCAAACCAGACAAAACCCAGGATTTTCAACAAGAAAGTGAAAAACGCGAAACTGTGAGCCTGATGAGGGCAAATCTTAGACCTAACCCAGACCTAAGATGCGTTATCCTCTAAAATATTTATCCAGACCAGGTTTCATTGAATGTTTCAGTGTGGTACCACATTACTATGTGATCCAAACCAGAAAATAACCCAGGATCTAGCCATCAAGTATGAGAAATATGCGAAAGAATGAGCCTGATGAGAGCAAATCCCAGACCTAACCTAGACCTAACATGAATTATTCTCTAAAATATTGATCGAAACCAGGTTTAATTGACTGTTTCAGTGTGGTCCCACATTACTACGTGATCCAAACCAGAAAAAACCCAGGATCCGTTCAACAAGTACGTGAAGAATGCGAAAGTATGAGTCTCATGAGTGAAAATCCCAGGCCTAACCTAGACCTAAAACGCGTTATCCTCTAAAATATTGATCGAAACCTGGTTTAATCGACTGTTTCAGTGTGGTACCACATTACTATGTGATCCAAACCAGAAAAAACCCAGGATCCGTTCAACAAGTATGTGAGGAATGCTAAAGTATGAGTCTGATGAGTGAAAATCCCAGGCCTAACCTAGCCAAACATGCGTTATCCGCTAAAATATTGATCGAAACCTGGCTTAATCGACTGTTTCAGTGTGGTACCACATTAATATGTGATCCAAACCAGAAAATAACCCAGGATCTGTTCAAGGAGTATGTGAAGTGTGCGAAAGTATGAGTCTGATGAGGTCAAATCCCAGACCTATCCCAGACCTAACTTGCGTTATCCTCTAAAATTTTGATCGAAACCAGGTTTAATCGACTGTTTCAGTGTGGTACCACATTACTACGTGATCCAAACCAGAAAAAACCCAGGATCCGTTCAACAAGTATGTGAAGAATGCGAAAGTATGAGTCTGATGAGTGAAAGTCCCAGACCTAACCTAGACCTAACATGCGTTATCCTCTAAAATATTGATCCAACCCAGGTTTAATGGACTGTTTCAGTGTGGCACCACACTACTACGTGTTCCAAACCAGAAGAAACCCAGGATCTGTTCAACAAGTATGTGAAAAACGCGAAAGTATGAGCCTGATGAGGGCAAATCCCAGACATATCCCAGACCTAACTTGCGTTGTCCTCTAAGATATTGATGGAAACCTGATTTAATTGACTGTTTCAGTGTTGTACTTCATTACTACGTGATGCAATCCAGAAAAAGCCCAGGATCTAGCCATCAAGTATGAGAAATATGCGAAAGAATGAGCCTGATGCGAGCAAATCCCAGACCTAACCTAGACCTAACATGAATTATTCTCTAAAATATTGATCGAAACCAGGTTTAAACGACTGTTTCAGTGTGGTACCACATTACTACGTGACCCAAACCAGAAAAAACCCACGATCTGTTCAACATATATGTGAAAGACGCGAAAGTATGAGCCTGATGAGGGCAAATCCCAGACCTATCCCAGACCAGACTTGCGTTATCCTCTAAAATATTGATCGAAACCAGGTTTAATTGACCGTTTCAGTGTGGTACCTCATTACTACGTGATCCAAACCAGAAAAAACCCAGGATCCGTTCAACAAGTATGTGAAGAATGCGAAAGTATGAGTATGATCAGTGAAAATCTCAGGCCTTACCTAGACCTAACTTGCGTTGTCCTCTAAAATAGTGATGGAAACCAGGTTTCATTGACTGTTTCAGTGTGGTACTACATTACTACGTGATGCAATCCAGAAAAAGCCCAGGATCTAGCCATCAAGTATGAGAAATATGCGAAAGTATGAGCCTGATGAGTGAAAATCCCCGGCCAAACCTAGACCTAACATGCGTTGTCCTCTAAAATATTGATGGAAACCAGGTTTAATTGACTGTTTCAGTGTTGTACTTCATTACTACGTGATGCAATCCAGAGAAATCCCAGGATCTATCCATCAAGTATGAGAAATATGCGAAAGAATGAGCCTGATGAGAGCAAATCCCAGACCTAACCTAGACCTAACATGAATTATTCTCTAAAATATTGATCGAAACCAGGTTTAATTGACTGTTTCAGTGTGGTCCCACATTACTACGTGATCCAAACCAGAAAATAACCCAGGATGTGTTCAAGGAGTATGTGAAGTGTGCGAAAGTATGAGTCTGATGAGGTCAAATCCCAGACCTATCCCAGACCTAACTTGCGTTATCCTCTAAAATATTGATCGAAACCAGGTTTAAACGACTGTTTCAGTGTGGTTCCACATTACTACGTGACACAAACCAGAAAAAACCCACGATCTGTTCAACAAGTATGTGAAAAACGCGAAAGTATGAGCCTGATGAGGGCAAATCCTAGACCTAACCCAGACCTAACATGCGTTATCCTCTAAAATATTGATCGCAACCAGGTTTAATGGACTGTTTCAGTGTGGTACCACACTACTACGTGATGTAAACCAGAAAAAACCGAGGATCTGTTCAACAAGTATGTGAAAAACGCGAAAGTATGAGTCTGATGAGGTGAAATCCCAGACCTATCCCAGACGTAACTTGCGTTATCCTCTAAAATATTGATCGAAACCAGGTTTAATCGACTGTTTCAGCGTGGTACCACATTACTATGTGATACAATCCAGAAACTGCCCAGGATCTAGCCATGAAGTATGAGAAATATGCGAAAGTATGAGCCTGATGAGTGAAAATCCCCGGCCAAACCTAGACCTAACATGCGTTGTCCTCTAAAATATTGATGGAAACCAGGTTTAATTGACTGTTTCAGTGTTGTACTTCATTACTACGTGATGCAATCCAGAGAAAGCCCAGGATCTATCCATCAAGTATGAGAAATATGCGAAAGAATGAGCCTGATGAGAGCAAATCCCAGACCTAACCTAGACCTAACATGAATTATTCTCTAAAATATTGATCGAAACCAGGTATAATTGACTGTTTCAGTGTTGTACTTCATTACTACGTGATGCAATCCAGAAAAAGTCCAGGATCTAGCCGACAAGTATGAGAAATATGCGAAAGAATGAGCCTGATGTGAGCAAATCCCAGACCTAACCTAGACTTAACATGAATTATTCTCTAAAATATTGATCAAAACCAGGTTTAATCGACTGTTTCAGTGTTGTACTTCATTACTACGTGATGCAATCCAGAGAAAGCCCAGGATCTATCCATCAAGTATGAGAAATATGCGAAAGAATGAGCCTGATGAGAGCAAATCCCAGACCTAACCTAGACCTAACATGAATTATTCTCTAAAATATTGATCGAAACCAGGTTTAATGGACTGTTTCAGTGTGGTACCACACTACTCCGTGATCCAAACCAGAAAAAACCCAGGATCTGTTCAACAAGTATGTGAAAAACGCGAAAGTATGAGTCTGATGAGGTGAAATCCCAGACCTATCCCAGACGTAACTTGCGTTATCCTCTAAAATATTGATCGAAACCAGGTTTAATCGACTGTTTCAGCGTGGTACCACATTACTATGTGATACAATCCAGAAACTGCCCAGGATCTAGCCATGAAGTATGAGAAATATGCGAAAGAATGAGCCTGATGAGAGCAAATCCCAGACCTAACCTAGACCTAACATGAATTATTCTCTAAAATATTTATCAAAACCAGGTTTAATTGACTGTTTCAGTGTGGTACCACATTACTACGTGATCCAATCCAGAAAAAGCCCAGGATCTAGCCATCAAGTATGAGAAATATGCGAAAGAATGAGCCTGATGAGAGCAAATCCCAGACCTAACCTAGACCTAACTTGCGTTGTCCTCTAAAATAGTGACGGAAACCGGGTTTCATTGACTGTTTCAGTGTGGTACTACATTACTACGTGATGCAATCCAGAAAAAGCCCAGGATCTAGCCATGAAGTATGAGAAATATGCGAAAGTAAGAGCCTGATGAGGGCAAATCCTAGACCTATCCCAGACCTAACTTGCGTTATCCTCTAAAATATTGATCGAAACCAGGTTTAATTGACTGTTTCAACGTGGTACCACACTACTTCGTGATCCAAACCAGTCAAAACCCAGGATCTGTTCAACAAGAATGTGAAAAACGCGAAACTGTGAGCCTGATGAGGGCAAATCTTAGACCTAACCCAGACCTAAGATGCGTTATCCTCTAAAATATTTATCCAGACCAGGTTTCATTGAATGTTTCAGTGTGGTACCACTTTACTACGTGATCCAATCCAGAAATAGCCCAGGATCTAGCCATGAAGTATGAGAAATATGCGAAAGTGAGAGCCTGATGAGGGCAAATCCTAGACCTATCCCAGACCTAACTTGCGTTATCCTCTAAAATATTGATGGAAACCAGGTTTAATTGACTGTTTCAGTGTTGTACTTCATTACTACGTGATGCAATCCAGAGAAAGCCCAGGATCTATCCATCAAGTATGAGAAATATGCGAAAGAATGAGCCTGATGAGAGCAAATCCCAGACCTAACCTAGACCTAACATGAATTATTCTCTAAAATATTGATCGAAACCAGGTTTAATTGACTGTTTCAGTGTGGTCCCACATTACTACGTGATCCAAACCAGAAAATAACCCAGGATGTGTTCAAGGAGTATGTGAAGTGTGCGAAAGTATGAGTCTGATGAGGTCAAATCCCAGACCTATCCCAGACCTAACTTGCGTTATCCTCTAAAATATTGATCGAAACCAGGTTTAAACGACTGTTTCAGTGTGGTACCACATTACTACGTGACACAAACCAGAAAAAACCCACGATCTGTTCAACAAGTATGTGAAAAACGCGAAAGTATGAGCCTGATGAGGGCAAATCCTAGACCTAACCCAGACCTAACATACGTTATCCTCTAAAATATTGATCGCAACCTGGTTTAATGGACTGTTTCAGTGTGGTACCACACTACTACGTGATGTAAACCAGAAAAAACCGAGGATCTGTTCAACAAGTATGTGAAAAACGCGAAAGTATGAGTCTGATGAGGTGAAATCCCAGACCTATCCCAGACGTAACTTGCGTTATCCTCTAAAATATTGATCGAAACCAGGTTTAATCGACTGTTTCAGCGTGGTACCACATTACTATGTGATACAATCCAGAAACTGCCCAGGATCTAGCCATGAAGTATGAGAAATATGCGAAAGTATGAGCCTGATGAGTGAAAATCCCCGGCCAAACCTAGACCTAACATGCGTTGTCCTCTAAAATATTGATGGAAACCAGGTTTAATTGACTGTTTCAGTGTTGTACTTCATTACTACGTGATGCAATCCAGAGAAAGCCCAGGATCTATCCATCAAGTATGAGAAATATGCGAAAGAATGAGCCTGATGAGAGCAAATCCCAGACCTAACCTAGACCTAACATGAATTATTCTCTAAAATATTGATCGAAACCAGGTATAATTGACTGTTTCAGTGTTGTACTTCATTACTACGTGATGCAATCCAGAAAAAGTCCAGGATCTAGCCGACAAGTATGAGAAATATGCGAAAGAATGAGCCTGATGTGAGCAAATCCCAGACCTAACCTAGACTTAACATGAATTATTCTCTAAAATATTGATCAAAACCAGGTTTAATCGACTGTTTCAGTGTGGTACCACATTACTACCTGACCCAATCCAGAAATAGCCCAGGATCCGTTCAACAAGTATGTGAAGAATGCGAAAGTATGAGTCTGATGAGTGAAAATCCCAGACCTAACCTAGACCTAACATGCGTTATCCTCTAAAATATTGATCCAAACCAGGTTTAATGGACTGTTTCAGTGTGGTACCACACTACTCCGTGATCCAAACCAGAAAAAACCCAGGATCTGTTCAACAAGTATGTGAAAAACGCGAAAGTATTAGCCTGATGAGGGCAAATCCCAGACATATCCCAGACCTAACTTGAGTTGTCCTCTAAGATATTGATGGAAACCAGGTTTAATTGACTGTTTCAGTGCTGTACTTCATTACTACGTGATGTAATCCAGAAAAAGCCCAGGATCTGTTCAACAAGTATGTGGAGAATGCGAAAGTATGAGTCTGATGAGTGAAAATCCCTGGGCTAACCTAGACCTAACATGCGTTATCCTCAAAAATATTGATCGAAACCTGGTTTAATCGACTGTTTCACTGTGGTACCACATTACTATGTGATCCAAACCAGAAAATAACCCAGGATCTGTTCAAGGAGTATGTGAAGTGTGCGAAAGTATTAGTCTGATGAGGTCAAATCCCAGACCAATCCCAGACCTAACTTGCGTTATCCTCTAAAATATTGATCGAAACTAGGTTTAATCGACTGTTTCAGTGTGGTACCACATTACTACGTGATCCAAACCAGAAAAAACCCAGGATCAGTTCAACAAGTATGAGAAGAATGCGAAAGTATGAGTCTGATGAGTGAAAATCCCAGGGCTAACCTAGACCTAACATGCGTTATCCACTAAAATATTGATCGAAACCAGGTTTAATCGACTGTTTCAGTGTGGTATCACATTACTACGTGATCCAAACCAGACAAAACCCAGGATCTGTTCAACAAGAATGTGAAAAACGCGAAACTGTGAGCCTGATGAGGGCAAATCTTAGACCTAACCCAGACCTAAGATGCGTTATCCTCTAAACTATTTATCCAGACCAGGTTTCATTGAATGTTTCAGTGTGGTACCACTTTACTACGTGATCCAATCCAGAAATAGCCCAGGATCTAGCCATGAAGTATGAGAAATATGCGAAAGTATGAGCCTGATGAGGGCAAATCCCAGACATATCCCAGACCTAACTTGCGTTGTCCTCTAAGATATTGATGGAAACCAGGTTTAATTGACTGTTTCAGTGTTGTACTTCATTACTACGTGATGCAATCCAGAAAAAGCCCAGGATCTAGCCATCAAGTATGAGAAATATGCGAAAGAATGAGCCTGATGAGAGCAAATCCCAGACCTAACCTAGGCCTAACATGAATTATTCTCTAAAATATTGATCGAAACCAGGTTTAATTGACTGTTTCAGCGTGGTACCACACTACTTTGTGATCCAAACCAGTCAAAACCCAGGATCTGTTCAACAAGAATGTGAAAAACGCGAAACTGTGAGCCTGATGAGGGCAAATCTTAGACCTAACACAGACCTAAGATGCGTTATCCTCTAAAATATTTATCCAGACCAG
Organism: Colletes latitarsis; assembly: GCF_051014445.1. NCBI lineage: Eukaryota > Metazoa > Arthropoda > Insecta > Hymenoptera > Colletidae > Colletes > Colletes latitarsis. The sequence continues at coordinate 7,754,604 of NW_027488375.1, read as the reverse complement.
GTTTCATTGAATGTTTCAGTGTGGTACCACTTTACAACGTGATCCAATCCAGAAATAGCCCAGGATCTAGCCATGAAGTATGAGAAATATGCGAAAGTGAGAGCCTGATGAGGGCAAATCCTAGACCTATCCCAGACCTAACTACCGTTGTCCTCTAAAACATTGATCGAAACCAGGTTTAATGGACTGTTTCAGTGTGGTACCACATTACTGCGTGATCCAAACCAGAAAAAACCCAGGATCCGTTCAACAAGTATGTGAAGAATGCGAAAGTATGAGTCTGATCAGTGAAAATCCCAGGCCTAACCTAGACCTAACATGAGTTATACTCTAAAATATTGATCGAAACCTGGTTTAATCGACTGTTTCAGTGTGGTACCACATTACTATGTGATCCAAACCAGAAAATAACCCAGGATCTGTTCAACGAGTAAGTGAAGTGTGCGAAAGTATGAGTCTGATGAGGTCAAATCCCAGACCTATCCCAGACATAACTTGCGTTATCCTCTAAAATATTGATCGAAACCAGGTTTAATCGACTGTTTCAGTGTGGTACCACATTACTACGTGATCCAAACCAGAAAAAACCCAGGATCAGTTCAACAAGTATGAGAAGAATGCGAAAGTATGAGTCTGATGAGTGAAAATCCCAGGGCTAACCTAGACCTAACATGCGTTATCCTCTAAAATATTGATCCAAACCAGGTTTAATGGACTGTTTCAGTGTGGTACCACACTACTACGTGATACAAACCAGAAAAAACCCAGGATCTGTTCAACAAGTATGTGAAAAACGCGAAAGTATGAGCCTGATGAGGGCAAATCCCAGACCTATCCCAGACCTAACTTGCGTTGTCCTCTAAGATATTGATGGAAACCAGGTTTAATTGACTGTTTCATTGTTGTACTTCATTACTACGTGATGCAATCCAGAAAAAGCCCAGGATCTAGCCATCAAGTATGAGAAATATGCGAAAGAATGAGCCTGATGAGAGCAAATCCCAGACCTAACCTAGACCTAACATGAATTATTCTCTAAAATATTGATCGAAACCAGGTTTAATTGACTGTTTCAGTGTGGTCCCACATTACTACGTGATCCAAACCAGAAAAAACCCAGGATCCGTTCAACAAGTATGTGATGAATGCGAAAGTATGAGCCCGATGAGTGAAAATCTCAGGCCTAACCTAGACCTAACATGCGTTATCCTCAAAAATATTGATCGAAACCTGGTTTAATCGACTGTTTCAGTGTGGTACCACATTACTATGTGATCCAATCCAGAAAATAACCCAGGATCTATTCAACAAGTATGTGAGGTGTGCGAATGTATGAGTCTGATGAGGTCAAATCCCAGAACAATCCCAGACTTAACTTGCGTTATCCTCTAAAATATTGATCGAAACCAGGTTTAATCGACCGTTTCAGTGTGGTACCACATTACTACGTGATCCAAACCAGAAAAAACCCAGGATCTGTTCAACAAGTATGTGAAGAATGCGAAATTATGAGTCTGATGAGTGAAAATCCCAGGGCTAACCTAGACCTAACATGCGTTATCCTCTAAAATATTGATCGAAACCAGGTTTAATCGACTGTTTCAGTGTGGTACCACATTACTACGTGATCCAAACCAGAAAAAACCCAGGATCAGTTCAACAAGTATGTGAAGAATGCGAAAGTATGAGTCTGATCAGTGAAAATCCCTGGCCTAACCTAGACCCAGCTTGCGTTATCCTCTAAAATATTGATCGAAACCAGGTTTAATCGACTGTTTCAGTGTGGTACCACATTACTACGTGACCCAAACCAGAAAAAACCCATGATCTGTTCAACAAGTATGTGAAAAACGCGAAAGTATGAGCCTGATTCCCTCAGGGGCTGCCAGCCTTTCAGCTGCAGTACGGGCTTAACGAACCCGGGGTACCCGAGTCATACACACACCGTAAGCCTCCTGTTGGTCGTCACAACGACCCATTCACAATTCCCTATTGGTTTTGTGAATGGTACGTGACGGCAGGAGGAACGGGGTTCTTGGCTTAACCGCCTGGGCCACGAGTATGGCGACTCTATAAAATCGCCCTCCAATCCTAAGCTATGGTGCGCGGCGATGGGATGCATGGTTGGGGGAGAAGGCCCAATCCCAAGCGACCACCTCCGGGGAACCTGCCGAACCCCCGGAGTATTAGGCTTACCCGGGTAAGGCGGCTCTGCCCGGGTGGACCTTTATTTCCGACCATCTCGTGGGATTTTTATGGACACAGAAAATAAAATGGGGATGGGGCGGGTTTTGTCGGTTGGGGAGGACGGAGACGGGCTTGGGGTTAGGGTGGCGGCGCTCGCGCCCCACTCAGCGCCAGGTCCGGCTTCGTGGAGGGTGGAGGAGGACGACGAGACGGCGTCGGTCTCGTCCTTCTCCTCCAGCACGAGCCACATAGGCTCTAAGAGGAAGAGGACGGGGCAGGCCGTCGTCGAGGTGGGCGGGGCGATGAGCCCGTCGGTGAGGCTGAGTTGCCTCAGGGACGAGGTGACCGAGGAGATATCGGAGAGGATCTCCTCGTCCCTGAGGCGGGTGGAGAAAGTCGCCGCTGCCTGCGCCTTTAAGGGGCAGAAAAGCGGTGGCGCGGAGGCCCTGAAGGCCGCGGCGGAGGAAATGAGGGAGGCGGCGCGGGAGCTCAGAGGGCGGAACGCCCGTCTGCAGCTCCTGTTGGAGGAGGAGCGACAGGGAAGGAGGAGGGCAGAGGCGCTGTGGAACAGCGCGGCCCTCCCTCCCATCCTCCCTCCTCCTCCACCGCCGCGTCCCTCGGCGGAGGTAAATAAGCGGAGTGCGGCGGCAGTGGTGCGGGGCACCGCGGGCCCCTCCACCCGCACTCCGCCCGTAAAGAAGTCCCCGTCCTCCTCAGAAGACGATCTTCTGAGGAGGATTGGGGACATGATTGATGGCAAGCTGGCCGCCTTCCGGGAGGAGCTCCTCGCCGGAAGAGCGGTCAGCAGGAAGGCGGTGCCTCCCCGACCTGTTCCGGTACAGTCGGGGAAGGCAAAGAAGGGCGGAGTGAAGGCTCCGCCCAGCGTTGCGGCACCAGGGCCACGGGTCGCGACCCCCAAGGGGGGTGGTGTACCCGTGGTCGCGGTGGTCGCGTCCTCCACAGCACCCTCTCAAGGGGGGGTGGCGTGGAGTGAGGTGGTGGGGCGGAAAGCGTAGCGGGCGGCGAGGAAGGCCTCGCAACCGCAGCCTCCGCCTCCGCCGCCGGCGGCCAAGGTAAAGGCCGCGAAGGTCGGGAAGGCACGACCAGGTCGTCCCCCTAAAACGGCAGCGGTGACGCTGACCGTTGCGCAGGGGGGCGACCTGACCCTCGCGGAGGCGATGCGGCTCGCCAGGGAGAATATCTCCCTGGAAGAGCTGGGCATCGCCTCCGTGAGGGCGAAGAGGGCCGTGACCGGGGGTCTCTTGCTGGAGATCCCCGGTGCAGAAGGCGGCGCGAAGGCGGATCGTCTCGCCCAGAGGCTCCGGGAGCAGCTGGGCGAGCGAGGTGTTCGGGTCGTCCGGCCCACGAAGCGCACGGAGATGCGCGTTTGTGGGCTGGACGACTCGGTCAGCGCACAGGATGTGTCCCGTGCCCTTGCGAGGGCGGGGGACTGTCCTGTGGAGGACCTGCGGATCGGAGAGATCCGCAGGTCGCCCTCCGGCCTCGGGTCGGTGTGGGCCCGGTGCCCCCTCTCCGCCGCCCGTAAGGTGGCGGAATCCGGGAGGGTGTTGGTGAGGTGGGTTTCGGCGCGAGTGGAAATCCTCGCGCCGCGCCCGCTCCAGTGTCACCGCTGCCTCGAATTGGGGCACGTGAGGCAGTGGAGCACCTCGCCGGTGGACCGCAGCGGTCAGTGTTACCGCTGCGGTGCCAAAGAGCACCGGGCGAGCCAGTGCTCGGCGGCCCCCCACTGCCCGCTGTGTGCGGACATGGGGAGGCCAGCCGATCACAGGGTGGGGATCAAGAAGTGCTCCTCCCCCTCCCGGAAGGAGAGGAAGAGGCGGGCTGCACCGGCTCCGGTGCCGAGGGCGGTGGCATCGTCCTCCATGGAGGTGGACGGTGCTACGGGGACGGACGGCCGGGAGGAGGCTGGCGCGGCCATTAATTAATGCCGCCCCGCCTCCTCCTCCAGGCCAACCTCAACCACTGCCGCGCGGCACAGGACTTGATGTCCCAAGTCCTCGCGGAGTGGGGGGTTGGCCTGGCGGTCGCCGCCGAGCCGTACCGCGTCCCTGATCACCCTCATTGGGTGGGCGACGCGGACGGCTTGGTGGCGACGGTATGGGGAGGAGGCGACCGGTCCCCACCGTTCTCCTTGTTGGAGCGCGGTCGGGGATTCGTCGCCGTGGACTGGGGGGGGAGTCGCTGTGGTGGGGTGCTACATTTCGCCCCGTAGCGGTCACGCTGCGTTCGAGCTGTACCTGGCCGAGGTCGCGGCATGCGTGCAGCGCTACGTGGCCCGGCCGGTGCTGGTCCTGGGGGATTTTAATGCCAAGTCGGTGGCTTGGGGATCCCCCAGGACCTCCGTTCGCGGCGGGATCCTGGGCGATTGGGCGGCGGGGCTCGACCTCCGGGTATTGAACCGGGGGTCGGAGCACACATGCGTGCGGCGATATGGGGTGTCCATCGTGGATGTTGGATTCGCGACCCCCAACGCCGTGCGCATGGTGTCGGGTTGGCACGTGGTCGCGGGGGCAGAGACACTCTCCGATCACCGGTACATCCGGATGGAGGTCTCTGCCGCCGCGAGTGCATCCCGACACGGCCGCCTGCGTGGCACCCCACCACGCCGCTGGGCGCTTCGGCGCCTGGACAAGGACGCCCTGATGGCAGCTGCCCTCGCTGCAACTTGGCCGCAGGGAGCGGCCGAGTTGCCGAGCATAGAGGAGGAGGTCGCCCGGCTCGGAGCATTGGTTGCGGGTATTTGCGACGCGGCGATGCCTCGGGTCGGGCGGGCTTCTCCTCGCCGGGCGGTGTACTGGTGGTCGGACGCGATCGCGGAGTTGCGAGTCGCGACTGTCCGCGCCCGACGCCAGTACACCCGCGCGCGCCGTCGTCAACGTACAGGCGACGGCGTGGCGCGAGCGAGGGCAGCTGATGACCTGTATGGAGCATACCGCGTGGCGCGGGTTGCTCTGCAGGTCGCCATCAAACGGGCCAAGACCCAGGCATGGAAGGAGCTCCTCCAGACCCTTGATGACGATCCATGGGGGCGCCCATATAAGGTGGTGCTGAATAAGCTCCGCCCGTGGGCGCCACCCGTCACCGAGGGTCTTGACCCCCGGCTGCTGGAGGACGTGGTCAATGCACTCTTCCCAATTGGGGAGAGGGGACCGCGTCCTCCGGCGGCGGCGGCTGTCCCAGTGGAGTGGACGGCCGAGCTGGGGGTCACGCAGGAGGAGCTGGCAGCGGCCATCAGACGGCTCGGGGTTCGTAACACGGCCCCGGGTCCGGATGGTGTGCCCGGCCGGGTTTGGGTCTTGACCCAGGGCGTCCTTGGGGCCGACCTCAGGCGGTTGTTCGACCGCTGCCTGAGGGACGGGCGATTCCCCCCCAGTTGGAAGGTGGCGAGGATGGTCCTCCTCCGGAAGGAGGGTCGGCCCGCGGAGTCTCCCTCCGCATACCGGCCCATTTGTCTCCTCGACGAGGTGGGCAAGCTCTTCGAGCGTGTGATTGCTGCCCGCCTCGTCGAGCACCTGTCGCGGGGTGATCCCGGTCTGGCCGACTGCCAGTTCGGTTTCCGGGGGGGCCGATCGACTATCGACGCGATAGGTCGTGTGAGGGCCCTCTCGGAGGCGGCCGTCTCCCGGGGAGGGGTGGCATTGGCAATATCCTTGGATATTGCCAATGCCCTTAACACCCTCCCCTGGGAAGAGATAAGGAGGGGACTCGAATATCATCGTGTCCCCCCTTGTCTCAGGGCGGTCGTCGGGGATTATCTCCACGGCAGGTGGATCGAGTATCCGGGCCGGGATGGTGATATGCGGAGGGAGGTGTACTGCGGTGTTCCGCAGGGATCGGTCCTTGGGCCACTCCTGTGGAGCTCGCGTACGACTCGGTGTTGCGGGCCGGCCTCCCCGACGGCGTCAGCACGGTGTGTTATGCGGATGACACACTGGTGCTGGCCGTCGGGGCGCACTGGGGGAGGGCCATGCGTCGCGCGGAGGAGGGGTCGCAACGCGTCGTCGACCGGATCAGGGGGATGGGGATGACGTTGGCGGTCCATAAGACCGAGGTGAATGCGTTTCATTCACCTCGGCAGGATCCGCCACCCCCTCTGATTCGGGTGGGTGGGGCTGACATCGAGGTGAAGCCCCAGATCAGGTATCTGGGGCTGATCCTCGATAGCCACTGGCGTTTCGAGAAGCATTTCCGCTGCCTGGTCCCCCGGTTGGAAAGGATGGTTGCGGCTCTGGGCCGGATCCTGCCCAACCTGGGGGGCCCGGCGGGCCGAGTTCGTCGCCTCTATGTGGCAATGGTCCAGTCGGTGGCCCTATACGGGGCCCCCGTCTGGGCGGACGACCTGGCTGCCTCCCGGCGCAGCATGACTATGCTGCGTCGGGTGCAGAGGCGCATGGCGCTCAGGGTCGTCCGCGGGTATCGGACCATGTCACATGAGGCGGCGACGGTTCTAGCGGGGATGCCGCCCATGGACCTGCTCGCGCGGTCGCACGCGGCGATGTACCGGCACCGCGTCGACCGTCGCGCGGGGGTGGGGGCGGTCCCGGGCGGGCAGGAACCTGCTTGGGGCGATTTGAATCGCCAGGCCCGGCAGTCCGTGTTGCTCGCGTGGCAGGAGCGGCTGGCTCTGCCAACCGCGGGGCACCGGACTGTCGGGGCTGTTCGGCCACTCCTGAAGGAGTGGCTGGACAGAGGCCATGGCAGCCTCACCTACCGGCTGGCACAGGTATTTTCCGGGCATGGCAGCTTCGGAAGATACCTGTGCCGGATAGGGAAGGAGCCGACGGCGCGTTGCTGCCACTGCGACGCTGAGCAGGACACGGCGGATCATACCCTGGAGGTATGCCCCGCGTGGGAGGGGGAGCGCCGTGTCCTGGTCGGCGTCGTCGGGCGGGATGTCTCGCTGCCGGGCGTGGTGCGCGCCATGCTCGGCAGCGAGGAGAAGTGGAGGGCCGTGGCCTCCTTCTGCGAGAACGTAATGTTGCAGAAGGAGGCCGCGGGGAGGGGGCGCGCTGAAGCTCGCGCTCGTGCGGTGGCCCGAGGTCGTCGCCCGGTCGCGAGGCGTCGCGGGCGGCCGCCTCGGCGTGGCGGATGACCTAGGCTGGGAGGGGGGTCCTGAGGGGACCCTCCTCCCGCCAGGCGGCGCCGGGTCGGACCGGTTGGGGGTAGGAGTGCCTCCCCCTACCGGTCCGACGCAAGGGGAGGCACCCTCGGCGGTCTGGTGCGGCCATGAACGCCCGGCCGCCGAGGGGTGGAAACGGGGTCGCGAGCGGTTGCGAGTTGGGGCTCGCAGCCGCCACTAAACGCGGCCCCGGGACGGATAGCGGCGGGATGGAGTGGCCCCGTCCCGCCGCTATGAGGCAGTGTGTCTACTGGGGGGACCGATTGTCCCCCCGGGGGATGGGCGCGAAAGCGCGGGCACGGGGAGGATACCGGAAGAATGCTTCGAGCGATTCCCGGTATCCTCCCAAAGCGTGCCGAAGGGTCACCGTGGGGTTTTTAGTGGGTAGGTCCCGCGCCTGTCGTTGTACGGGCGCGGGGAATCCCACACACCCCTCCAACCTCTCCCCAAGGAGGTGGGAGGGAGTCTTTCGAAGATTTTCCCCACGACAAAAAAAAAAAAAAAAAAAGTATGAGCCTGATGAGGGCAAATCCCAGACCTCTCCCAGACCTAACTTGCGTTATCCTCTAAAATATTGATCGAAACCAGGTTTAATCGACTGTTTCAGTGTGGTACCACATTACTACGTGATCCAAACCAGAAAAAACCCAGGATCAGTTCAACAAGTATGTGAAGAATGCGAAAGTATGAGTCTGATGTGTGAAAATCCCAGGGCTAACCTAGACCTAACATGCGTTATCCACTAAAATATTGATCGAAACCAGGTTTAATCGACTGTTTCAGTGTGGTATCACACTACTACGTGATCCAAACCAGACAAAACCCAGGATCTGTTCAACAAGAATGTGAAAAACGCGAAACTGTGAGCCTGATGACGGCAAATCTTAGACCTAACCCAGACCTAAGATGCGTTATCCTCTAAACTATTTATCCAGACCAGGTTTCATTGAATGTTTCAGAGTGGTACCACTTTACTACGTGATCCAATCCAGAAATAGCCCAGGATCTAGCCATGAAGTATGAGAAATATGCGAAAGTATGAGCCTGATGAGGGCAAATCCCAGACATATCCCAGACCTAACTTGCGTTGTCCTCTAAGATATTGATGGAAACCAGGTTTAATTGACTGTTTCAGTGTTGTACTTCATTACTACGTGATGCAATCCAGAAAAAGCCCAGGATCTAGCCATCAAGTATGAGAAATATGCGAAAGAATGAGCCTGATGAGAGCAAATCCCAGACCTAACCTAGGCCTAACATGAATTATTCTCTAAAATATTGATCGAAACCAGGTTTAATTGACTGTTTCAGCGTGGTACCACACTACTTCGTGATCCAAACCAGTCAAAACCCAGGATCTGTTCAACAAGTATGTGAAGAATGCGAAAGTATGAGTCTGATGTGTGAAAATCCCAGGGCTAACCTAGACCTAACATGCGTTATCCACTAAAATATTGATCGAAACCAGGTTTAATCGACTGTTTCAGTGTGGTATCACACTACTACGTGATCCAAACCAGACAAAACCCAGGATCTGTTCAACAAGAATGTGAAAAACGCGAAACTGTGAGCCTGATGAGGGCAAATCTTAGACCTAACCCAGACCTAAGATGCGTTATCCTCTAAAATATTTATCCAGACCAGGTTTCATTGAATGTTTCAGTGTGGTACCACTTTACAACGTGATCCAATCCAGAAATAGCCCAGGATCTAGCCATGAAGTATGAGAAATATGCGAAAGTGAGAGCCTGATGAGGGCAAATCCTAGACCTATCCCAGACCTAACTACCGTTATCCTCTAAAATATTGATCGAAACCAGGTTTAATTGACTGTATCAGCGTGGTACCATATTACTACGTGATACAATCCAGAAGCAGCCCAGGATCTGTTCAACATGTATGAGAAATATGCGAAAGAAAGAGCCTGATGAGAGCAAATCCCAGACCTAACCTAGACCTAACATGAATTATTCTCTAAAATATTGATCGAAACCAGGTTTAATGGACTGTTTCAGTGTGGTACCACATTACTACGTGATCCAAACCAGAAAAAACCCAGGATCCGTTCAACAAGTATGTGAGGAATGCGAAAGTATGAGTCTGATCAGTGAAAATCCCAGACCTAACGTAGACCTAACATGAGTTATACTCTAAAATATTGATCGAAACCTGGTTTAATCGACTGTTTCAGTGTGGTACCACATTACTATGTGATCCAAACCAGAAAATAACCCAGGATCTGTTCAACGAGTAAGTGAAGTGTGCGAAAGTATGAGTCTGATAAGGTCAAATCCCAGACCTATCCCAGACATAACTTGCGTTATCCTCTAAAATATTGATCCAAACCAGGTTTAATGGACTGTTTCAGTGAGGTACCACACTACTACGTGATACAAACCAGAAAAAACCCAGGATCTGTTCAACAAGTATGTGAAAAACGCGAAAGTATGAGCCTGATGAGGGCAAATCCCAGACCTATCCCAGACCTAACATGCGTTATCCTCAAAAATATTGATCGAAACCTGGTTTAATCGACTGTTTCAGTGTGGTACCACATTACTATGTGATCCAAACCAGAAAATAACCCAGGATCTGTTCAACAAGTATGTGAGGTGTGCGAATGTATGAGTCTGATGAGGTCAAATCCCAGACCAATCCCAGACTTAACTTGCGTTATCCTCTAAAATATTGATCGAAACCAGGTTTAATCGACCGTTTCAGTGTGGTACCACATTACTACGTGATCCAAACCAGAAAATACCCAGGATCTGTTCAACAAGTATGTGAAGAATGCGAAAGTATGAGTCTGATGAGTGAAAATCCCAGGGCTAACCTAGACCTAACATGCGTTATCCTCTAAAATATTGATCGAAACCAGGTTTAATCGACTGTTTCAGTGTGGTACCACATTACTACGTGATCCAAACCAGAAAAAACCCGGGATCAGTTCAACAAGTATGTGAAGAATGCGAAAGTATGAGTCTGATCAGTGAAAATCCCAGGCCTAACCTAGACCCAGCTTGCGTTATCCTCTAAAATATTGATCGAAACCAGGTTTAATCGACTGTTTCAGTGTGGTACCACATTACTACGTGACCCAAACCAGAAAAAACCCATTATCTGTTCAACAAGTATGTGAACAACGCGAAAGTATGAGCCTGATGAGGGCAAATCCCAGACCTCTCCCAGACCTAACTTGCGTTATCCTCTAAAATATTGATCGAAACCAGGTTTAATTGACCGTTTCAGTGTGGTACCTCATTACTACGTGATCCAAACCAGAAAAAACCCAGGATCAGTTCAACAAGTATGTGAAGAATGCGAAAGTATGAGTCTCATGAGTGAAAATCCCAGGCCTAACCTAGACCTAACATGCGTTATCCTCTAAAATATTGATCGAAACGAGGTTTAATTGTCTGTTTCAGCGTGGTACCACATTACTACGTGATACAATCCAGAAACAGCCCGGGATCTAGCCATGAAGTATGAGAAAAAATGCGAAAGTATGAGCCTGATGAGGGCAAATCCTAGACCTAACCCAAACCAAACATGCGTTATCCTCTAAAATAATGATCGAAACCAGGTTTAATTAATTGTTTTAGTTGTGGCACCACATTACTACGTGATCCAAAGCAGAAAAAACCCTCGGTCAGGTCAAAATGCATGTTAAATCTGCGAAAGTATGACCCTGATGAGGGCAAATCCCAGAGCTATCCCAGACCTATCTTGCGTTGTCCTCTAAAATAATGATCGAAACCAGGTTTAATTGATTGTTTTAGTTGTGGCACCACTTTACTACGTGATCCAAAGCAGAAAAAACCCTCGATCAGGTCAACATGCATGTTAAAACTGCGAAAGTATGACCCTGATGCGTGAAAATCCCAGGCCTAACCTAGACCTAACATGCGTTATCCTCAAAAATATTGATCGAAACCTGGTTTAATTGACTGTTTTAGTTGTGGTACCACTTTACTACGTGATCCAAAGCAGAAAAAACCCTCGATCAGGTCAAAATGCATGTTAAAACTGCGAAAGTATGACCCTGATGAGGTCAAATCCCAGACCTTTCCCAGACCTGACATGCGTTATTCTCTAAAATATTTATCAAGACCAGGTTTAATTGATTGTTTCGGTGTGGTCCCACATTACTACGTGATCCAAACCAGAAAAAACCCAGGATCCGTTCAACAAGTATGTGAAGAATGCGAAAGTATGAGTCTGATGAGTGAAAATCCCAGACCTAACCTAGACCTAACATGCGTTATCCTCAAAAATATTGATCGAAACCTGGTTTAATTGACTGTTTTAGTTGTGGTACCACTTTACTACGTGATCCAAAGCAGAAAAAACCCTCGATCAGGTCAAAATGCATGTTAAAACTGCGAAAGTATGACCCTGATGAGGTCAAATCCCAGACCTATCCCAGACCTGACATGCGTTATTCTCTAAAATATTTATCAAGACCAGGTTTACTTGATTGTTTCGGTGTGGTCACACATTACTACGTGATCCAAACCAGAAAAAACCCAGGATCCGTTCAACAAGTATGTGAAGAATGCGAAAGTATGAGTCTGATGAGGGCAAATCCCAGACCTATCCCAGACCTAGCATGCGTTATCCTCTAAAAGATTTATCAAGACCAGGTTTAATTGACTGTTTCAGTGTGGTACCACATTGCTACGTGATCCAAACCAGAAAAAGCCCAGGATCTGTTCAACAAGTATGTGAAAAACACGAAAGTATGAGCCTGGTGAGTGAAAATCCCAGACCTAACCTAGACCTAACATGCGTTATCCTCTAAAATATTGATCCAAACCAGGTTTAATGGACTGTTTCAGTGTGGTACCACTTTACTACGTGATCCAAAGCAGAAAATACCCTCGATCAGGTCAACATGCATGTTAGAACTGCGAAAGTATGGCCCTGATGAGGTCAAATCCCAGACCTGTCCCAGACCTGACATGCGTTATCCTCTAAAATATTGATCCAAACCAGGTTTAATTGACTGTTTCAGTGTGGTCCCACATTACTACGTGATACAATCCAGAAACAGCCCAGGATCTAGGCATGAAGTATGAGAAATATGCGAATGTATGAGCCTGATGATGACAAATTCTAGACCTAACCCAAACCTAACATGCGTTATCCTCCAAAATATTTATCAAGACCAGGTTTAATTGAATGTTTCAGTGTGGTACCACATTACTACGTGAACGAAACCAGAAAAAACCCACGATCCGTTCAACAAGTATGTGAAGAATGCGAAAGTATGAGTCTGATGAGTGAAAATCCCAGGGCTAACCTAGACCTAACATGTGTTATCCTCTAAAATATTGATCCAAACCAGGTTTAATTGACTGTTTCAGTGTGGTACCACATTGCTACGTGATCCAAACCAGAAAAAACCCAGGATCAGTTCAACAAGTATGTGAAAAACGCGAAAGTATGAGCCTGATGAGGGCAAATCCGAGACCTATCCCAGACCTAACATGCGTTATCCTCTAAAATATTTATCAAGACCAGTTTTAATTGACTGTTTCAGCGTGGTACCACGTTACTACGTGATACAATCCAGACATAGCACAGGATCTAGCCATCAAGTATGAGAAATATGCGAAAGAATGAGCCTGATGAGAGCAAATCCCAGACCTAACCTAGACATAACATGAATTATTCTCTAAAATATTGATCGAAACCAGGTTTAATTGACTGTTTCAGTGTGGTACCACATTACTACGTGATCCAATCCAGAAATAGCCCAGGATCTAGCAATGAAGTATGTGAAGAATGCGAAAGTATGAGTCTGATGAGGGCAAATTCTAGACCTATCCCAGACCTACCATGCGTTATCCTCTAAAATATTGATCCAAACCAGGTTTAGTGGACTGTTCCAGTGTGGTACCACATTACTACGTGATCCAAACCAGAAAATAACCCAGGATCTGTTCAACGAGTATGTGAAGTGTGCGAAAGTATGAGTCTGATGAGGGCAAATCCCAGACCTATCCCAGACCTAACATGCGTTATCCTCTAAAATATTTATCATGACCAGGTTTAATTGATTGTTTCAGTGTGGTCCCACATTACTACGTGATCCAAACCAGAAAAAACCCAGGATCCGTTCAACAAGTATGTGAAGAATGCGAAAGTATGAGTCTGATGAGGGCAAATCCTAGACCTGTCCCAGACGTACCATGCGTTATCCTCTAAAATATTGATCCAAACCAGGTATAGTGGACTGTTTCAGTGTGGTACCACATTACTACGTGATCCAAACCAGAAAATAACCCAGGATCTGTTCAACGAGTATGTGAAGAATGCGAAAGTATGAGTCTGATGAGGGCAAATCCTAGACCTATCCCAGACCTACCATGCGTTATCCTCTAAAATATTGATCGAAACCAGGTTTAATTGACTGTTTCAGTGTGGTACCACTTTACTACGTGATCCAATCCAGAAATAGCCCAAGATCTAGCAATGAAGTATGTGAAGAATGCGAAAGTATGAGTCTGATGAGGGCAAATCCTAGACCTATCCCAGACCTACCATGCGTTATCCTCTAAAATATTGATCCAAACCAGGTTTAGTGGACTGTTTCAGTGTGGTACCACATTACTACGTGATCCAAACCAGAAAATAACCCAGGATCTGTTCAACGAGTATGTGAAGTGTGCGAAAGTATGAGCCTGACGAGGGCAAATCCTAGACCTAACCCAGACCTAACATGCGTTATCCTCTAAAATATTTATCATGACCAGGTTTAATTGATTGTTTCAGTGTGGTCCCACATTACTACGTGATCCAAACCAGAAAAAACCCCGGATCCGTTCAACAAGTATGTGAAGAATGCGAAAGTATGATTCTGATGAGGGCAAATCCTAGACCTATCCCAGACCTAACATGCGTTATCCTCTAAAATATTAATCCAAACCAGGTTTAATGGACTGTTTCAGTGTGGTACCACACTACTACGTGATCCAAACCAGAAAAAACCCAGGATCTGTTCAACAAGTATGTGAAAACTGCGAAAGTATGACCCTAATGAGGGCAAATCCCAGGCCTAACCTTGACCTAACATGCGTTATCTTCTAAAATATTGAGCGAAACCAGGTTTAATTGACTGTTTCAGTGTCGTACCACATTACTACGTGATCCAATCCAGAAATAGCCCAGGATCTAGCCATGAAGTATGAGAAATATGCGAAAGTATGAGCCTGATGAGGGCAAATCCCAGACCTAACCCAGACCTAACATGCGTTGTCCTCTAAAATATTTATCAAGACCAGGTTTAATCGACTGTTTCAGTGTGGTCTCACATTACTACGTGATCCAAACCAGAAAAAACCCAGGATTCGTTCAACAAGTATGTGAAGATTGCGAAAGAATGAGTCAGATGCGTGAAAATCCCAGACCTAACCTAGACCTAAAATGCGTTATCCTAAAAAATATTCATCGAAACCTGGTTTAATCGACTGCTTCAGTGTGGTACCACATTACTACGTGACCCAAACCAGAAAAAACCCAGGATCTCATCAACAAGTATGTGAAAAACGCAAAAGTATGAGCCTGATGAGGGCAAATCCCAGACCTATCCCAGACCAAACTTGCGTTATCCTCTAAAATATTGATCGAAACCTGGTTTAATCGACTGTTTCAGTGTGGTACCACATTACTATGTGATCCAAACCAGAAAATAACCCAGGATCTGTTCAACGAGTATGTGAAGTGTGCGAAAGTATGAGTCTGATGAGGGCAAATCCTAAACCTATCCCAGACCTAACATGCGTTATCCTCTAAAATATTTATCAAGACCACGTTTAATTGACTGTTTCAGTGTGGTACCACATTACTATGTGATCCAAACCAGAAAAAGCCCAGGATCTGTTCAACAAGTATGTGAAAAACACGAAAGTATGAGCCTAATGAGGGCAAATCCTAGACCTATCCCAGACCTAACATGCGTTATCCTCTAAAATATTTATCAAGACAAGGTTTAATTGACTGTTTCAGCGTGGTACCACGTTACTACGTGATACAGTCCAGAAATAGCCCAGGATCTAGTCATGAAGTATGAGAAATATGCGAAAGTATGAGTCTGATGAGGGCAAATCCCAGACCTATCCCAGACCTAACATGCGTTATCCTCTAAAATATTTATCAAGACCGGGTTTAATTGACTGTTTCAGTGTGGTACCACATTGCTACGTGATCCAAACCAGAAAAAGCCCAGGATCTGTTCAACAAGTATGTGAAAAACACGAAAGTATGAGCCTGGTGAGGGCAAATCCTAGACCTATCCTAGACCTAACATGCGTTATCCTCTAAAATATTTATCAAGACAAGGTTTAATTGACTGTTTCAGTGTGGTACCACATTGCTACGTGATCCAATCCAGAAATACCCCAGGATCTAGCAATGAAGTATGAGAAATATGCGAAAGTATGAGCCTGACGAGGGCAAATCCTACACCTAACGCAGACCTAACATGCGTTATCCTCTAAAATATTTATCAAGACCAGGTTCATTTGATTGTTTCAGTGTGGTCCCACATTACTACGTAATCCAAACCAGAAAAAACACAGGATCCGTTCAACAAGTATGTGAAAAACGCGAAAGTATGAGCCTGATGAGGGCAAATCCCAGACCTATCCCAGACCTAGCTTGCGTTATCCTCTAAAATATTGATCGAAACCTGGTTTAATCGACTGTTTCAGTGTGGTACTACATTACTATGTGATCCAAACCAGAAAATAACCCAGGATCTGTCCAACGAGTATGTGAAGTGTGCGAAAGTATGAGTCTGATGAGGGCAAATCCTAGACCTAACCCAAACCTAACATGCGTTATCCTGTAAAATATTTATCAAGACCAGGTTTAATTGAATGCTCCAGTGTGGTACCACATTACTACGTGATCCAAAGCAGAAAAAACCCTCGATCAGGTCAAAATGCATGTTAAAACTGCGAAAGTATGACCCTGATGAGGTCAAATCCCAGACCTTTCCCAGACCTGACATGCGTTATTCTCTAAAATATTTATCAAGACCAGGTTTAATTGATTGTTTCGGTGTGGTCCCACATTACTACGTGATCCAAACCAGAAAAAACCCAGGATCCGTTCAACAAGTATGTGAAAAACGCGAAAGTATGAGTCTGATGAGTGAAAATCCCAGACCTAACCTAGACCTAACATGCGTTATCCTCAAAAATATTGTTCGAAACCTGGTTTAATTGACTGTTTTAGTTGTGGTACCACATTACTACGTGATCCAATCCAGAAATAGCCTAGGATCTAGCAATGAAGTATGTGAAGAATGCGAAAGTATGAGTCTGATGAGGGCAAATCCTAGACCTATCCCAGACCTACCATGCGTTATCCTCTAAAATATTGATCCAAACCAGGTTTAGTGGACTGTTTCAGTGTGGTACCACATTACTACGTGATCCAAACCAGAAAATAACCCAGGATCTGTTCAACGAGTATGTGAAGTGTGCGAAAGTATGAGTCTGATGAGGGCAAATCCCAGACCTATCCCAGACCTAACATGCGTTATCCTCTAAAATATTTATCATGACCAGGTTTAATTGATTGTTTCAGTGTGGTCCCACATTACTACGTGATCCAAACCAGAAAAAACCCAGGATCCGTTCAACAAGTATGTGAAGAATGCGAAAGTATGAGTCTGATGAGGGCAAATCCTAGACCTGTCCCAGACCTACCATGCGTTATCCTCTAAAATATTGATCCAAACCAGGTATAGTGGACTGTTTCAGTGTGGTACCACATTACTACGTGATCCAAACCAGAAAATAACCCAGGATCTGTTCAACGAGTATGTGAAGAATGCGAAAGTATGAGTCTGATGAGGGCAAATCCTAGACCTATCCCAGACCTACCATGCGTTATCCTCTAAAATATTGATCCAAACCAGGTTTAGTGGACTGTTTCAGTGTGGTACCACTTTACAACGTGATCCAAAGCAGAAAAAACCCTCGATCACGTCAACATGTATGATAAAACTGCGAAAGTATGACCCTGATGAGGGCAAATCCCAGACCTATCCCAGACCTAACTTGCGTTATCCTCTAAAATATTGATTGAATCCAGGTTTAATTGACTGTGTCAGTGTGGTACCACATTACTACGTGATCCAATCCAGAAATAGCCCAGGATCTAGCAATGAAGTATGAGAAATATACTTAAGTATGAGCCTGACGAGGGCAAATCCTAGACCTAACCCAGACCTAACATGCGTTATCCTCTAAAATATTTATCATGACCAGGTTTAATTGATTGTTTCAGTGTGGTCCCACATTACTACGTGATCCAAACCAGAAAAAACCCCGGATCCGTTCAACAAGTATGTGAAGAATGCGAAAGTATGATTCTGATGAGGGCAAATCCTAGACCTATCCCAGACCTAACATGCGTTATCCTCTAAAATATTAATCCAAACCAGGTTTAATGGACTGTTTCAGTGTGGTACCACACTACTACGTGATCCAAACCAGAAAAAACCCAGGATCTGTTCAACAAGTATGTGAAAACTGCGAAAGTATGACCCTAATGAGGGCAAATCCCAGGCCTAACCTTGACCTAACATGCGTTATCTTCTAAAATATTGAGCGAAACCAGGTTTAATTGACTGTTTCAGTGTCGTACCACATTACTACGTGATCCAATCCAGAAATAGCCCAGGATCTAGCCATGAAGTATGAGAAATATGCGAAAGTATGAGCCTGATGAGGGCAAATCCCAGACCTAACCCAGACCTAACATGCGTTGTCCTCTAAAATATTTATCAAGACCAGGTTTAATCGACTGTTTCAGTGTGGTCTCACATTACTACGTGATCCAAACCAGAAAAAACCCAGGATTCGTTCAACAAGTATGTGAAGAATGCGAAAGAATGCGTCAGATGCGTGAAAATCCCAGGCCTAACCTAGACCTAAAATGCGTTATCCTAAAAAATATTCATCGAAACCTGGTTTAATCGACTGCTTCAGTGTGGTACCACATTACTACGTGACCCAAACCAGAAAAATCCCAGGATCTCATCAACAAGTATGTGAAAAACGCAAAAGTATGAGCCTGATGAGGGCAAATCCCAGACCTATCCCAGACCAAACTTGCGTTATCCTCTAAAATATTGATCGAAACCTGGTTTAATCGACTGTTTCAGTGTGGTACCACATTACTATGTGATCCAAACCAGAAAATAACCCAGGATCTGTTCAACGAGTATGTGAAGTGTGCGAAAGTATGAGTCTGATGAGGGCAAATCCTAAACCTATCCCAGACCTAACATGCGTTATCCTCTAAAATATTTATCAAGACCACGTTTAATTGACTGTTTCAGTGTGGTACCACATTACTATGTGATCCAAACCAGAAAAAGCCCAGGATCTGTTCAACAAGTATGTGAAAAACACGAAAGTATGAGCCTAATGAGGGCAAATCCTAGACCTATCCCAGACCTAACATGCGTTATCCTCTAAAATATTTATCAAGACAAGGTTTAATTGACTGTTTCAGCGTGGTACCACGTTACTACGTGATACAGTCCAGAAATAGCCCAGGATCTAGTCATGAAGTATGAGAAATATGCGAAAGTATGAGTCTGATGAGGGCAAATCCCAGACCTATCCCAGACCTAACATGCGTTATCCTCTAAAATATTTATCAAGACCGGGTTTAATTGACTGTTTCAGTGTGGTACCACATTGCTACGTGATCCAAACCAGAAAAAGCCCAGGATCCGTTCAACAAGTATGTGAAAAACGCGAAAGTATGAGCCTGATGAGGGCAAATCCCAGACCAATCCCAGACCTAACTTGCGTTATCCTCTAAAATATTGATCGAAACCTGGTTTAATCGACTGTTTCAGTGTGGTACTACATTACTATGTGATCCAAACCAGAAAATAACCCAGGATCTGTCCAACGAGTATGTGAAGTGTGCGAAAGTATGAGTCTGATGAGGGCAAATCCTAGACCTAACCCAAACCTAACATGCGTTATCCTGTAAAATATTTATCAAGACCAGGTTTAATTGAATGCTCCAGTGTGGTACCACATTACTACGTGAACCAAACCAGAAAAAACCCAGGATCCGTTCAACAAGTATGTGAAGAGTGCGAAAGTATGAGTCTGATGAGTGAAAATCCCAGGCCTAACCTAGACCTAACATGCGTTATCCTCAAAAATATTGATCGAAACCTGGTTTAATCGACTGTCTCAGTGTGGTACCACATTACTATGTGATCCAAACCAGAAAATAACCCAGGATCTGTTCAACGAGTATGTGAAGTGTGCGAAAGTATGAGCCTGACGAGGGCAAATCCTAGACCTAACCCAGACCTAACATGCGTTATCCTCTAAAATATTTATCATGAGCAGGTTTAATTGATTGCTTCAGTGTGGTCCCACATTACTACGTGATCCAAACCAGAAAATAACCCAGGATCTGTTCAACGAGTATGTGAAGTGTGCGAAAGTATGAGTCTGATGGGGGCAAATCCTAGACCTATCCCGTACCTAACATGCGTTATCCTCTAAAGTATTTATCAAGACCAGGTTTAATTGTCTGTTTCAGTGTGGTACCACATTGCTACGTGTTCCAAACCAGCAAAAACCCAGGATCTGTTCAACAAGTATGTGAAAACTGCGAAAGTATGACCCTAATGAGGGCAAATCCCAGGCCTAACCTTGACCCAACATGCGTTATCTTCTAAAAAAAAGATCCAAACCAGGTTTAGTGGACTGTTTCAGTGTGGTACCACATTACTACGTGATCCAAACCAGAAAATAACCCAGGATCTGTTCAACGAGTATGTGAAGTGTGCGAAAGTATGAGTCTGATGAGGGCAAATCCCAGACCTATCCCAGACCTAACATGCGTTATCCTCTAAAATATTTATCATGACCAGGTTTAATTGATTGTTTCAGTGTCGTCCCACATTACTACGTGATCCAAACCAGAAAAAACCCAGGATCCGTTCAACAAGTATGTGAAGAATGCGAAAGTATGAGTCTGATGAGTGAAAATCCCAGGGCTAACCTAGACCTAACATGTGTTATCCTCTAAAATATTGATCCAAACCAGGTTTAATTGACTGTTTCAGCGTGGTACCACGTTACTACGTGATACAATCCAGAAATAGCACAGGATCTAGCCATCAAGTATGAGAAATATGCGAAAGAATGAGCCTGATGAGAGCAAATCCCAGACCTAACCTGGACATAACATGAATTATTCTCTAAAATATTTATCAAGACCAGGTTTAATTGACTGTTTCAGTGTGGTACCACATTGCTACGTGATCCAAACCAGAAAAAGCCCAGGATCTGTTCAACAAGTATGTGAAAAACACGAAAGTATGAGCCTGGTGAGGGCAAATCCTAGACCTATCCCAGACCTAACATGCGTTATCCTCTAAAATATTTATCAAGACAAGGTTTACTTGACTGTTTCAGTGTGGTACCACATTGCTACGTGATCCAATACAGAAATACCCCAGGATCTAGCCATGAAGTATGAGAAACATGCGAAAGTATGAGCCTGACGAGGGCAAATCCTACACCTAACGCAGACCTAACATGCGTTATCCTCTAAAATATTTTTCAAGACCAGGTTCATTTGATTGTTTCAGTGTGGTCCCACATTACTACGTAATCCAAACCAGAAAAAACACAGGATCCGTTCAACAAGTATGTGAAAAACGCGAAAGTATGAGCCTGATGAGGGCAAATCCCAGACCTATCCCAGACCTAACTTGCGTTATCCTCTAAAATATTGATCGAAACCTGGTTTAATCGACTGTTTCAGTGTGGTACCACATTACTATGTGATCCAAACCAGAAAATAACCCAGGATCTGTCCAACGAGTATGTGAAGTGTGCGAAAGTATGAGTCTGATGAGGGCAAATCCTAGACCTAACCCAAACCTAACATGCGTTATCCTGTAAAATATTTATCAAGACCAGGTTTAATTGAATGCTCCAGTGTGGTACCACATTACTACGTGAACCAAACCAGAAAAAACCCAGGATCCGTTCAACAAGTATGTGAAGAATGCGAAAGTATGAGTCTGATGAGTGAAAATCCCAGGCCTAACCTAGACCTAACTTGCGTTATCCTCAAAAATATTGATCGAAACCTGGTTTAATCGACTGTTTCAGTGTGGTACCACATTACTATGTGATCCAAACCAGAAAATAACCCAGGATCTGTTCAACGAGTATGTGAAGTGTGCGAAGGTATGAGTCTGATGGGGGCAAATCCTAGACCTATCCCATACCTAACATGCGTTATCCTCTAAAATATTGATCCAAACCAGGTTTAGTGGACTGTTTCAGCGTGGTACCACGTTACTACGTGATACAATCCAGAAATAGCGCAGGATCTAGCCATCAAGTATGAGAAATATGCGAAAGAATGAGCCTGATGAGAGCAAATCCCAGACCTAACCTAGACATAACATGAATTATTCTCTAAAATATTGATCCAAACCAGGTTTAATGGACTGTTTCAGTGTGGTACCACTTTACTACGTGATCCAAAGCAGAAAATACCCTCGATCAGGTCAACATGCATGTTAAAACTGCGAAAGTATGACCCTGATGAGGTCAAATCCCAGACCTATCCCAGACCTGACATGCGTTATCCTCTAAAATATTTATCAAGACCAGGTTTAATTGTCTGTTTCAGTGTGGTACCACATTGCTACGTGATCCAAACCAGAAAAAACCCAGGATCCGTTCAACAAGTATGTGAAGAATGCGAAAGTATGAGTCTGATGGGGGCAAATCCTAGACCTATCCCATACCTAACATGCGTTATCCTCTAAAATATTGATCCAAACCAGGTTTAGTGGACTGTTTCAGTGTGGTACCACTTTACAACGTGATCCAAAGCAGAAAAAACCCTCGATCACGTCAACATGTATGATAAAACTGCGAAAGTATGACCCTGATGAGGGCAAATCCCAGACCTATCCCAGACCTAACTTGCGTTATCCTCTAAAATATTGATTGAATCCAGGTTTAATTGACTGTTTCAGTGTGGTACCACATTACTACGTGATCCAATCCTGAAATAGCCCAGGATCTAGCAATGAAGTATGAGAAATATGCGAAAGTATGAGCCTGACGAGGGCAAATCCTAGACCTAACCCAGACCTGACATGCGTTATCCTCTAAAATATTTATCATGACCAGGTTTAATTGATTGTTTCAGTGTGGTCCCACATTACTACGTGATCCAAACCAGAAAAAAACCCAGGATCCGTTCAACAAGTATGTGAAGAATGCGAAAGTATGAGTCTGATGAGGGCAAATCCTAGACCTATCCCAGACCTAACATGCGTTATCCTCTAAAATATTGATCCAAACCAGGTTTAATGGACTGTTTCAGTGTGGTACCACACTACTACGTGATCCAAACCAGAAAAAACCCAGGATCTGTTCAACAAGTATGTGAAAACTGCGAAAGTATGACCCTAATGAGGGCAAATCCCAGGCCTAACCTTGACCTAACATGCGTTACCTTCTAAAATATTGATGGAAACCAGGTTTAATGGTCTGTTTCAATGTTGTTCTTCATTACTACGTGATACAATCCAGAAAAAGCCCAGGATCTAGCCATCAAGTATGAGAAATATGCGAAAGAATGAGCCTGATGAGAGCAAATCCAAGACCTAACATAGACCTAACATGAATTATTCTCTAAAATATTGATCAAAACCAGGTTTAATTGACTGTTTCAGTGTGGTACCACATTACTACGTGATCCAATCCAGAAATAGCCCAGGATCTAGCCATGAAGTACGAGAAATATGCGAAAGTATGAGCCTGATGAGGGCAAATCCCAGACCTAACCTAGACCTAAAATGCGTTATCCTAAAAAATATTGATCGAAACCTGGTTTAATCGACTGCTTCAGTGTGGTACCACATTACTACGTGACCCAAACCAGAAAAACCCCAGGATCTCTTCAACAAGTATGTGAAAAACGCAAAAGTATGAGCCTGATGAGGGCAAATCCCAGACCTATCCCAGACCAAACTTGCGTTATCCTCTAAAATATTGATCGAAACCAGGTTTAATCGACTGTTTCTGTGTGGTCCCACATTACTACGTGATCCAAACCAGAAAAAACCCAGGATCCGTTCAACAAGTATGTGAAGAATGCGAAAGTATGAGTCTGATGAGGGCTAATCCCAGACCTATCCCAGACCTAACTTGCGTTATCCTCTAAAATAATGATCGAAACCAGGTTTAATTGACTGTTTTAGTTGTGCTACCACTTTACTACGTGATCCAAAGCAGAAAAAACCCTCGATCAGGTCAACATGCATGTTAAAACTGCGAAAGTATGACCCTGATGGGGGCAAATCCTAGACCTATCCCATACCTAACATGCGTTATCCTCTAAAATATTTATCAAGACCAGGTTTAATTGTCTGTTTCAGTGTGGTACCACATTGCTACGTGATCCAAACCAGAAAAAACCCAGGATCCGTTCAAGAAGTATGAGAAGAATGCGAAAGTATGAGTCTGATGAGGGCAAATCCCAGACCTATCCCAGACCTAACATGCGTTATCCTCTAAAATATTTATCATGACCAGGTTTAATTGATTGTTTCAGTGTGGTCCCACATTACTACGTGATCCAAACCAGAAAAAACCCAGGATCCGTTCAACAAGTATGTGAAGAATGCGAAAGTATGAGTCTGATGAGGGCAAATCCTAGACCTATCCCAGACCTAACATGCGTTATCCTCTAAAATATTGATCCAAACCAGGTTTAATGGACTGTTTCAGTGTGGTACCACACTACCACGTGATCCAAACCAGAAAAAACCCAGGATCTGTTCAACAAGTATGTGAAAACTGCGAAAGTATGACCCTAATGAGGGCAAATCCCAGGCCTAACCTTGACCTAACATGCGTTATCTTCTAAAATATTGAGCGAAACCAGGTTTAATTGACTGTTTCAGTGTGGTACCACATTACTACGTGATCCAATCCAGAAATAGCCCAGGATCTAGCCATGAAGTATGAGAAATATGCGAAAGTATGACCCTGATGAGGGCAAATCCCAGACCTAACCCAGACCTAACATGCGTTGTCCTCTAAAATATTTATCAAGACCAGGTTTAATCGACTGCTTCAGTGTGGTACCACATTACTACGTGACCCAAACCAGAAAAAACCCAGGATCTCTTCAACAAGTATGTGAAAAACGCAAAAGTATGAGCCTGATGAGGGCAAATCCCAGACCTATCCCAGACCAAACTTGCGTTATCCTCTAAAATATTGATCGAAACCAGGTTTAATCGACTGTTTCAGTGTGGTCCCACATTACTACGTGATCCAAACCAGAAAAAACCCAGGATCCGTTCAACAAGTATGTGAAGAATGCGAAAGTATGAGTCTGATGAGGGCTAATCCCAGACCTATCCCAGACCTAACTTGCGTTATCCTCTAAAATAATGATCGAAACCAGGTTTAATTGACTGTTTTAGTTGTGCTACCACTTTACTACGTGATCCAAAGCAGGTAAAACCCTCGATCAGGTCAACATGCATGTTAAAACTGCGAAAGTATGACCCTGATGAGGTCAAATCCCAGACCTATCCCAGACCTGACATGCGTTATCGTCTAAAATATTGTTCCAAACCAGGTTTAATGGATTGTTTCAGTGTGGTACCACCTTACTACGTGAACCAAACCAGAAAAAACCCAGGATCCGTTCAACAATTATGTGAAGAATGCGAAAGTATGAGTCTGATGAGTGAAAATCCCAGGGCTAACCTAGACCTAACATGCGTTATCCTCTAAAATATTGATCCAAACCAGGTTTAATTGACTGTTTTAGTTGTGGTACCACTTTACTACGTGATCCAAAGCAGAAAAAACCGTCGATCAGGTCAACATGCATGTTAAAACTGCGAAAGTATGACCCTGATGAGGTCAAATCCCAGACCTATGCCAGACCTGACATGCGTTATCCTCTAAGATATTGATCCAAACCAGGTTTAATGGACTGTTTCAGTGTGGTACCACTTTACTACGTGATCCAAAGCAGAAAAAACCCTCGATCAGGTCAACATGCATGTTAAAACTGCGAAAGTATGACCCTGATCGGGCGGGATGTCTCGCTGCCGGGCGTGGTGCGCGCCATGCTCGGCAGCGAGGAGAAGTGGAGGGCCGTGGCCTCCTTCTGCGAGAACGTAATGTTACAGAAGGAGGCCGCGGGGAGGGAGCGCGAGCTTCAGCGGCGCGCTGAAGCTCGCGCGCGTGTGGTGGCCCGAGGTCGTCGCCCGGTCACGAGGCGTCGCGGGCGGCCGCCTCGGCGTGGTGGATGACCTCGGCTGGGAGGGGGGTCCTGAGGGGACCCTCCTCCCGCCATGCGGCGCCGGGTCGGACCGGTTGGGGGTAGGAGTGCCTCCCCCTACCGGTCCGACGCAAGGGGAGGCACCCTCGGCGGTCTGGTGCGGCCATGAACGCCCGGCCGCCGAGGGGTGGAAACGGGGTCGCGGGCGGTTGCGAGTTGGGGCTCGCAGCCGCCACTAAACGCGGCCCCGGGACGGATAGCGGCGGGATGGAGTGGCCCCGTCCCGCCGCTATGAGGCAGTGTGTCTACTGGGGGGACCGATTGTCCCCCCGGGGGATGGGCGCGAAAGCGCGGGCACGGGGAGGATACCGGAAGAATGCTTCGAGCGATTCCCGGTATCCTCCCAAAGCGTGCCGAAGGGTCACCGTGGGGTTTTTAGTGGGTAGGTCCAGCGCCTGTCGTTGTACGGGCGCGGGGAATCCCACACACCCCTCCCACCTCTCCCCAAGGAGGTGGGAGGGAGTCTTTCGAAGATTTTCCCCACGACAAAAAAAAAAAAAAAAAAAAAAAAAAGTATGACCCTGATGAGGTCAAATCCCAGACCTATCCCAGACCTGACATGCGTTATCCTCTAAAATATTGATCCAAACCAGGTTTAATTGACTGTTTCAGTGTGGTCCCACATTACTACGTGATCCAAACCAGAAAAAACCCAGGATCCGTTCAACAAGTATGTGAAGAATGCGAAAGTATGAGTCTGATGAGTGAAAATCCCAGGTCTAACCCAGACCTAACATGCGTTATCCTCCAAAATATTGATCCAAACCAGGTTTAATGGACTGTTTCAGTGTGGTACCACTTTACTACGTGATCCAAAGCAATTAGAATCCTCGATCAGGTCACCATGCATGTTAAAACTGCGAAAGTATGACCCTGATGAGGGCAAATCCCAGGCCTTACCTAGACCTAACATGCGTTGTCCTCTAAAATATTGATGGAAACCAGGTTTAATTGACTGTTTCAGTGTGGTACCACCTTACTACGTGAACCAAACCAGAAAAAACCCAGGATCCGTTCAACAAGTATGTGAGGAATGCGAAAGTATGAGTCTGATGAGTGAAAATCCCAGGGCTAACCTAGACCTAACATTCGTTATCCTCTAAAATATTGATCCAAACCAGGTTTAATTGACTGTTTTAGTTGTGGTACCACTTTACTACGTGATCCAAAGCAGAAAAAACCCTCGATCAGGTCAACATGCATGTTAAAACTGCGAAAGTATGACCCTGATGAGGTCAAACCCCAGACCTATCCCAGACCTGACATGCGTTATCCTCTAAAATATTGATCCAAACCAGGTTTAATGGACTGTTTCAGTGTGGTACCACTTTACTACGTGATCCCAAGCAGAAAAAACCCTCGATCAGGTCAACATGCATGTTAAAACTGCGAAAGTATGACCCTGATAAGGTCAAATCCCAGACCTATCCCAGACCTGACATGCGTTATCCTCTAAAATATTGATGGAAACCAGGTTTAATTGACTGTTTCAGTGTTGTACTTCATTACCACGTGATGCGATCCAGAAAAAGCCCAGGATCTAGCCATCAAGTATGAGAAATATGCGAAAGAATGAGCCTGATGAGAGCAAATCCCAGACCTAACCCAGACCTAACATGCGTTATCCTCTAAAATATTTATCATAACCAGGTTTAATTGATTGTTTCAGTGTGGTCCCACATTACTACGTGATCCAAACCAGAAAAAACCCAGGATCCGTTCCACAAGTATGTGAAGAATGCGAAAGTATGAGTCTGATGAGGGCTAATCCCAGACCTATCCCAGACCTAACTTGCGTTATCCTCTAAAATAGTTATCAAGACCAGGTTTAATTGATTGTTTCGGTGTGGTCCCACATTACTACGTGATCCAAACCGGAAAAAACCCAGGATCCGTTCAACAAGTATGTGAAGAATGCGAAAGTATGAGTCTGATGAGTGAAAATCCCAGACATAACTTAGACCTAACAAGCGTTATCCTCTAAAATATTGATCCAAACCAGGTTTAATGGACTGTTTCAGTGGGGTACCCTTTACTACGTGATCCAAAGCAGAAAAAACACTCGATCAGATCAACATGTATGTTAAAACTGCGAAAGTATGACCCTGATGACGGCAAATCCCAGACCAATCCGAGACCTAACTTGCGTTGTCCTCTAAGATATTGATCCAAACCAGGTTTAATTGACCGTTACAGTGTGGTCCCACATTATTACGTGATCCAAACCAGAAAAAACCCAGGATCTAGCCATCAAGTATGGGAAACATTGCGAAAGAATGAGCCTGATGGTAGCAAATCCCAGACCTAACCTAGACCTAACATGAATTATTCTCTAAAATATTGATCGAAACCAGGTTTAATTGACTGTTTCAGTGTGGTCCCACATTACTACGTGATCCAAACCAGAAAAAACCCAGGATCCATTCAACAAGTATGTGAAGTGTGCGAAAGTATGAGTCTGATGAGGTCAAATCCCAGACCTATCCCAGACCTGACATGCGTTATCCTCCAAAATATTGATCCAAACCAGGTTTAATCGACTGCTTCAGTGTGGTACCACTTTACTACGTGATCCAAAGCAGAAAAAACCCTCGATCAGGTCAACATGCATGTTAAAACTGCGAAAGTATGACCCTGATGAGGTCAAATCCCAGACCTATCCCAGACCTGACATGCGTTATCCTCTAAAATATTGATCCAAACCAGGTTTAATTGACTGTTTCAGTGTGGTCCCACATTACTACGTGATCCAAACCAGAAAATAACCCAGGATCTGTTCAACGAGTATGTGAAGTGTGCAAAAGTATGAGTCTGATGGGGGCAAATCCTAGACCTATCCCATGCCTAACATGCGTTATCCTCTAAAATATTTATCAAGACCAGGTTTAATTGTCTGTTTCAGTGTGGTACCACATTGCTACGTGATCCAAACCAGAAAAAACCCAGGATCCGTTCAACAAGTATGTGAAGAATGCGAAAGTATGAGTCTGATGAGGGCAAATCCTAGACCTATCCCAGACCTACCATGCGTTATCCTCTAAAATATTGATCCAAACCAGGTTTAGTGGACTGTTTCAGTGTGGTACCACATTACTACGTGATCCAAACCAGAAAATAACCCAGGATCTGTTCAACGAGTATGTGAAGTGTGCGAAAGTATGAGTCTGATGAGGGCAAATCCCAGACCTATCCCAGACCTAACATGCGTTATCCTCTAAAATATTTATCATGACCAGGTTTAATTGATTGTTTCAGTGTGGTCCCACATTACTACGTGATCCAAACCAGAAAAAACCCAGGATCCGTTCAACAAGTATGTGAAGAATGCGAAAGTATGATTCTGATGAGGGCAAATCCTAGACCTATCCCAGACCTAACATGCGTTATCCTCTAAAATATTGATCCAAACCAGGTTTAATGGACTGTTTCAGTGTGGTACCACACTACTACGTGATCCAAACCAGAAAAAACCCAGGATCTGTTCAACAAGTATGTGAAAACTGCGAAAGTATGACCCTAATGAGGGCAAATCCCAGGCCTAACCTTGACCTAACATGCGTTATCTTCTAAAATATTGATGGAAACCAGGTTTAATTGTCTGTTTCAATGTTGTTCTCCATTACTACGTGATACAATCCAGAAAAAGCCCAGGATCTAGCCATCAAGTATGAGAAATATGCGAAAGAATGAGCCTGATGAGAGCATATCCAAGACCTAACATAGACCTAACATGAATTATTCTCTAAAATATTGATCAAAACCAGGTTTAATTGACTGTTTCAGTGTGGTACTACATTACTACGTGATCCAAACCAGTAAAAACCCAGGATCTGTTCAACAAGTATGTGAAGAATGCGAAAGTATGTGTCTGATGAGGGCTAATCCCAGACCTATCCCAGACCTAACTTGCGTTATCCTCTAAAATAATGATCGAAACCAGGTTTAATTGACTGTTTTAGTAGTGGCACCACTTTACTACGTGATCCAAAGCAGAAAAAACCCTCGATCAGGTCAACATGCATGTTAAAACTGCGAAAGTATGACCCTAATGAGGGCAAATCCCAGGCCTAACCCAGACCTAACATGCGTTATCCTCTAAAATATTGATCCAAACCAGGTTTAATGGACTGTTTCAGTGTGGTACCACTTTACTACGTGATCCCAAGCAGAAAAAACCCTCGATCAGGTCAACATGCATGTTAAAACTGCGAAAGTATGACCCTGATAAGGTCAAATCCCAGACCTATCCCAGACCTGACATGCGTTATCCTCTAAAATATTGATCCAAACCAGGTTTAATTGACTGTTTCAGTGTGGTCCCACATTATTACGTGATACAATCCAGAAACAGCCCAGGATCTAGCCATGCGGTATGAGAAATATGCGAATGTATGAGCCTGATGAGGACAAATCCTAGACCTAACCCAAACCTAACATGCGTTATCCTCCAAAATATTTATCAAGACCAGGTTTAATTGAATGTTTCAGTGTGGTACCACATTACTACGTGAACCAAACCAGAAAAAACCCAGGATCCGTTCAACAAGTATGTGAAGAATGCGAAAGTATGAGTCTGATGAGTGAAAATCCCAGACCTATCCCAGACCAAACATGCGTTATCCTCTAAAATATTGATCCAAACCAGGTTTAATGGACTGTTTCAGTGTGGTACCACTTTACTACGTGATCGAAAGCATTAAGAACCCTCGATCAGGTCAACATGTATGTTAAAACTGCGAAAGTATGACCCTGATGAGGGCAAATCCCAGGCCTTACCTAGACCTAACATGCGTTGTCCTCTAAAATATTGATGGAAACCAGGTTTAATTGACTGTTTCAGTGTTGTACTTCATTACCACGTGATGCGATCCAGAAAAAGCCCAGGATCTAGCCATCAAGTATGAGAAATATGCGAAAGAATGAGCCTGATGAGAGCAAATCCCAGACCTAACCCAGACCTAACATGCGTTATCCTCTAAAATATTTATCATAACCAGGTTTAATTGATTGTTTCAGTGTGGTCCCACATTACTACGTGATCCAAACCAGAAAAAACCCAGGATCCGTTCCACAAGTATGTGAAGAATGCGAAAGTATGAGTCTGATGAGGGCTAATCCCAGACCTATCCCAGACCTAACTTGCGTTATCCTCTAAAATAGTTATCAAGACCAGGTTTAATTGATTGTTTCGGTGTGGTCCCACATTACTACGTGATCCAAACCGGAAAAAACCCAGGATCCGTTCAACAAGTATGTGAAGAATGCGAAAGTATGAGTCTGATGAGTGAAAATCCCAGACATAACTTAGACCTAACAAGCGTTATCCTCTAAAATATTGATCCAAACCAGGTTTAATGGACTGTTTCAGTGGGGTACCCTTTACTACGTGATCCAAAGCAGAAAAAACACTCGATCAGATCAACATGTATGTTAAAACTGCGAAAGTATGACCCTGATGACGGCAAATCCCAGACCAATCCGAGACCTAACTTGCGTTGTCCTCTAAGATATTGATCCAAACCAGGTTTAATTGACCGTTACAGTGTGGTCCCACATTATTACGTGATCCAAACCAGAAAAAACCCAGGATCTAGCCATCAAGTATGGGAAACATTGCGAAAGAATGAGCCTGATGGTAGCAAATCCCAGACCTAACCTAGACCTAACATGAATTATTCTCTAAAATATTGATCGAAACCAGGTTTAATTGACTGTTTCAGTGTGGTCCCACATTACTACGTGATCCAAACCAGAAAAAACCCAGGATCCATTCAACAAGTATGTGAAGTGTGCGAAAGTATGAGTCTGATGAGGTCAAATCCCAGACCTATCCCAGACCTGACATGCGTTATCCTCCAAAATATTGATCCAAACCAGGTTTAATCGACTGCTTCAGTGTGGTACCACTTTACTACGTGATCCAAAGCAGAAAAAACCCTCGATCAGGTCAACATGCATGTTAAAACTGCGAAAGTATGACCCTGATGAGGTCAAATCCCAGACCTATCCCAGACCTGACATGCGTTATCCTCTAAAATATTGATCCAAACCAGGTTTAATTGACTGTTTCAGTGTGGTCCCACATTACTACGTGATCCAAACCAGAAAATAACCCAGGATCTGTTCAACGAGTATGTGAAGTGTGCAAAAGTATGAGTCTGATGGGGGCAAATCCTAGACCTATCCCATGCCTAACATGCGTTATCCTCTAAAATATTTATCAAGACCAGGTTTAATTGTCTGTTTCAGTGTGGTACCACATTGCTACGTGATCCAAACCAGAAAAAACCCAGGATCCGTTCAACAAGTATGTGAAGAATGCGAAAGTATGAGTCTGATGAGGGCAAATCCTAGACCTATCCCAGACCTACCATGCGTTATCCTCTAAAATATTGATCCAAACCAGGTTTAGTGGACTGTTTCAGTGTGGTACCACATTACTACGTGATCCAAACCAGAAAATAACCCAGGATCTGTTCAACGAGTATGTGAAGTGTGCGAAAGTATGAGTCTGATGAGGGCAAATCCCAGACCTATCCCAGACCTAACATGCGTTATCCTCTAAAATATTTATCATGACCAGGTTTAATTGATTGTTTCAGTGTGGTCCCACATTACTACGTGATCCAAACCAGAAAAAACCCAGGATCCGTTCAACAAGTATGTGAAGAATGCGAAAGTATGATTCTGATGAGGGCAAATCCTAGACCTATCCCAGACCTAACATGCGTTATCCTCTAAAATATTGATCCAAACCAGGTTTAATGGACTGTTTCAGTGTGGTACCACACTACTACGTGATCCAAACCAGAAAAAACCCAGGATCTGTTCAACAAGTATGTGAAAACTGCGAAAGTATGACCCTAATGAGGGCAAATCCCAGGCCTAACCTTGACCTAACATGCGTTATCTTCTAAAATATTGATGGAAACCAGGTTTAATTGTCTGTTTCAATGTTGTTCTCCATTACTACGTGATACAATCCAGAAAAAGCCCAGGATCTAGCCATCAAGTATGAGAAATATGCGAAAGAATGAGCCTGATGAGAGCATATCCAAGACCTAACATAGACCTAACATGAATTATTCTCTAAAATATTGATCAAAACCAGGTTTAATTGACTGTTTCAGTGTGG
Organism: Colletes latitarsis; assembly: GCF_051014445.1. Classification (NCBI taxonomy): domain Eukaryota; kingdom Metazoa; phylum Arthropoda; class Insecta; order Hymenoptera; family Colletidae; genus Colletes; species Colletes latitarsis. The sequence continues at coordinate 7,721,743 of NW_027488375.1, read as the reverse complement.
TACTACATTACTACGTGATCCAAACCAGTAAAAACCCAGGATCTGTTCAACAAGTATGTGAAGAATGCGAAAGTATGTGTCTGATGAGGGCTAATCCCAGACCTATCCCAGACCTAACTTGCGTTATCCTCTAAAATAATGATCGAAACCAGGTTTAATTGACTGTTTTAGTAGTGGCACCACTTTACTACGTGATCCAAAGCAGAAAAAACCCTCGATCAGGTCAACATGCATGTTAAAACTGCGAAAGTATGACCCTAATGAGGGCAAATCCCAGGCCTAACCCAGACCTAACATGCGTTATCTTCTAAAATATTGAGCGAAACCAGGTTTAATTGACTGTTTCAGTGTCGTACCACATTACTACGTGATCCAAACCAGAAAAAACCCAGGATCCGTTCAACAAGTATGTGAAGAATGCGAAAGAATGAGTCAGATGCGTGAAAATCCCTGGCCTAACCTAGACCTAAAATGCGTTATCCTAAAAAATATTGATCGAAACCTGGTTTAATCGACTGCTTCAGTGTGGTACCACATTACTACGTGACCCAAACCAGAAAAAACCCAGGATCTCTTCAACAAGTATGTGAAAAACGCAAAAGTATGAGCCTGATGAGGGCAAATCCCAGACCTATCCCAGACCAAACTTGCGTTATCCTCTAAAATATTGATCGAAACTTGGTTTAATCGACTGTTTCAGTGTGGTACCACATTACTATGTGATCCAAACCAGAAAATAACCCAGGATCTGTTCAACGAGTATGTGAAGTGTGCGAAAGTATGAGTCTGATGAGGGCAAATCCTAGACCTATCCCAGATCTAACATGCGTTATCCTCCAAAATATTTATCAAGGCCAGGTTTAATTAAATGTTTCAGTGTGGTACCACATTACTACGTGAACCAAACCAGAAAAAACCCACGATCCGTTCAACAAGTATGTGAAGAATGCTAAAGTATGAGTCTGATGAGTGAAAATCCCAGGGCTAACCTAGACCTAACATGTGTTATCCTCTAAAATATTGATCCAAACCAGGTTTAATTGACTGTTTCAGTGTGGTACCACATTGCTACGTGATCCAAACCAGAAAAAACCCAGGATCAGTTCAACAAGTATGTGAAAAACGCGAAAGTATGAGCCTGACGAGGGCAAATCCGAGACCTAGCCCAGACCTAACATGCGTTATCCTCTAAAATATTTATCAAGACCAGGTTTAATTGACTGTTTCAGCGTGGTACCACGTTACTACGTGATACAATCCAGAAATAGCACAGGATCTAGCCATCAAGTATGAGAAATATGCGAAAGAATGAGCCTGATGAGAGCAAATCCCAGACCTAACCTAGACATAACATGAATTATTCTCTAAAATATTGATCGAAACCAGGTTTAATTGCCTGTTTCAGTGTGGTACCACATTACTACGTGATCCAATCCAGAAATAGCCCAGGATCTAGCCATGAAGTATCAGAAATTTGCGAAAGTAAGAGCCTGACGAGGGCAAATCCTAGACCTAACCCAGACCTAACATGCGTTATCCTCTAAAATATTTATCATGAGCAGGTTTAATTGATTGCTTCTGTGTGGTCCCACATTACTACGTGATCCAAACCACAAAATAACCCAGGATCTGTTCAGCGAGTATGTGAAGTGTGCGAAAGTATGAGTCTGATGGGGGCAAATCCTAGACCTATCCCATACCTAACATGCGTTATCCTCTAAAATATTTATCAAGACCAGGTTTAATTGTCTGTTTCAGTGTGGTACCACATTGCTACGTGATCCAAACCAGAAAAAACCCAGGATCCGTTCAACAAGTATGTGAAGAATGCGAAAGTATGAGTCTGATGGGGGCAAATCCTAGACCTATCCCATACCTAACATGCGTTATCCTCTAAAATATTGATCCAAACCAGGTTTAGTGGACTGTTTCAGTGTGGTACCACTTTACAACGTGATCCAAAGCAGAAAAAACCCTCGATCACGTCAACATGTATGATAAAACTGCGAAAGTATGACCCTGATGAGGGCAAATCCCAGACCTATCCCAGACCTAACTTGCGTTATCCTCTAAAATATTGATTGAATCCAGGTTTAATTGACTGTTTCAGTGTGGTACCACATTACTACGTGATCCAATCCTGAAATAGCCCAGGATCTAGCAATGAAGTATGAGAAATATGCGAAAGTATGAGCCTGACGAGGGCAAATCCTAGACCTAACCCAGACCTGACATGCGTTATCCTCTAAAATATTTATCATGACCAGGTTTAATTGATTGTTTCAGTGTGGTCCCACATTACTACGTGATCCAAACCAGAAAAAAACCCAGGATCCGTTCAACAAGTATGTGAAGAATGCGAAAGTATGAGTCTGATGAGGGCAAATCCTAGACCTATCCCAGACCTAACATGCGTTATCCTCTAAAATATTGATCCAAACCAGGTTTAATGGACTGTTTCAGTGTGGTACCACACTACTACGTGATCCAAACCAGAAAAAACCCAGGATCTGTTCAACAAGTATGTGAAAACTGCGAAAGTATGACCCTAATGAGGGCAAATCCCAGGCCTAACCTTGACCTAACATGCGTTACCTTCTAAAATATTGATGGAAACCAGGTTTAATGGTCTGTTTCAATGTTGTTCTTCATTACTACGTGATACAATTCAGAAAAAGCCCAGGATCTAGCCATCAAGTATGAGAAATATGCGAAAGAATGAGCCTGATGAGAGCAAATCCAAGACCTAACATAGACCTAACATGAATTATTCTCTAAAATATTGATCAAAACCAGGTTTAATTGACTGTTTCAGTGTGGTACCACATTACTACGTGATCCAATCCAGAAATAGCCCAGGATCTAGCCATGAAGTACGAGAAATATGCGAAAGTATGAGCCTGATGAGGGCAAATCCCAGACCTAACCTAGACCTAAAATGCGTTATCCTAAAAAATATTGATCGAAACCTGGTTTAATCGACTGCTTCAGTGTGGTACCACATTACTACGTGACCCAAACCAGAAAAACCCCAGGATCTCTTCAACAAGTATGTGAAAAACGCAAAAGTATGAGCCTGATGAGGGCAAATCCCAGACCTATCCCAGACCAAACTTGCGTTATCCTCTAAAATATTGATCGAAACCAGGTTTAATCGACTGTTTCTGTGTGGTCCCACATTACTACGTGATCCAAACCAGAAAAAACCCAGGATCCGTTCAACAAGTATGTGAAGAATGCGAAAGTATGAGTCTGATGAGGGCTAATCCCAGACCTATCCCAGACCTAACTTGCGTTATCCTCTAAAATAATGATCGAAACCAGGTTTAATTGACTGTTTTAGTTGTGCTACCACTTTACTACGTGATCCAAAGCAGAAAAAACCCTCGATCAGGTCAACATGCATGTTAAAACTGCGAAAGTATGACCCTGATGGGGGCAAATCCTAGACCTATCCCATACCTAACATGCGTTATCCTCTAAAATATTTATCAAGACCAGGTTTAATTGTCTGTTTCAGTGTGGTACCACATTGCTACGTGAACCAAACCAGAAAAAACCCAGGATCCGTTCAAGAAGTATGAGAAGAATGCGAAAGTATGAGTCTGATGAGGGCAAATCCCAGACCTATCCCAGACCTAACATGCGTTATCCTCTAAAATATTTATCATGACCAGGTTTAATTGATTGTTTCAGTGTGGTCCCACATTACTACGTGATCCAAACCAGAAAAAACCCAGGATCCGTTCAACAAGTATGTGAAGAATGCGAAAGAATGAGTCAGATGCGTGAAAATCCCTGGCCTAACCTAGACCTAAAATGCGTTATCCTAAAAAATATTGATCGAAACCTGGTTTAATCGACTGCTTCAGTGTGGTACCACATTACTACGTGACCCAAACCAGAAAAAACCCAGGATCTCTTCAACAAGTATGTGAAAAACGCAAAAGTATGAGCCTGATGAGGGCAAATCCCAGACCTATCCCAGACCAAACTTGCGTTATCCTCTAAAATATTGATCGAAACTTGGTTTAATCGACTGTTTCAGTGTGGTACCACATTACTATGTGATCCAAACCAGAAAATAACCCAGGATCTGTTCAACGAGTATGTGAAGTGTGCGAAAGTATGAGTCTGATGAGGGCAAATCCTAGACCTATCCCAGATCTAACATGCGTTATCCTCCAAAATATTTATCAAAGCCAGGTTTAATTAAATGTTTCAGTGTGGTACCACATTACTACGTGAACCAAACCAGAAAAAACCCACGATCCGTTCAACAAGTATGTGAAGAATGCTAAAGTATGAGTCTGATGAGTGAAAATCCCAGGGCTAACCTAGACCTAACATGTGTTATCCTCTAAAATATTGATCCAAACCAGGTTTAATTGACTGTTTCAGTGTGGTACCACATTGCTACGTGATCCAAACCAGAAAAAACCCAGGATCAGTTCAACAAGTATGTGAAAAACGCGAAAGTATGAGCCTGATGAGGGCAAATCCGAGACCTAGCCCAGACCTAACATGCGTTATCCTCTAAAATATTTATCAAGACCAGGTTTAATTGACTGTTTCAGCGTGGTACCACGTTACTACGTGATACAATCCAGAAATAGCACAGGATCTAGCCATCAAGTATGAGAAATATGCGAAAGAATGAGCCTGATGAGAGCAAATCCCAGACCTAACCTAGACATAACATGAATTATTCTCTAAAATATTGATCGAAACCAGGTTTAATTGCCTGTTTCAGTGTGGTACCACATTACTACGTGATCCAATCCAGAAATAGCCCAGGATCTAGCCATGAAGTATCAGAAATTTGCGAAAGTAAGAGCCTGACGAGGGCAAATCCTAGACCTAACCCAGACCTAACATGCGTTATCCTCTAAAATATTTATCATGAGCAGGTTTAATTGATTGCTTCTGTGTGGTCCCACATTACTACGTGATCCAAACCAGAAAATAACCCAGGATCTGTTCAGCGAGTATGTGAAGTGTGCGAAAGTATGAGTCTGATGGGGGCAAATCCTAGACCTATCCCATACCTAACATGCGTTATCCTCTAAAATATTTATCAAGACCAGGTTTAATTGTCTGTTTCAGTGTGGTACCACATTGCTACGTGATCCAAACCAGAAAAAACCCAGGATCCGTTCAACAAGTATGTGAAGAATGCGAAAGTATGAGTCTGATGGGGGCAAATCCTAGACCTATCCCATACCTAACATGCGTTATCCTCTAAAATATTGATCCAAACCAGGTTTAGTGGACTGTTTCAGTGTGGTACCACTTTACAACGTGATCCAAAGCAGAAAAAACCCTCGATCACGTCAACATGTATGATAAAACTGCGAAAGTATGACCCTGATGAGGGCAAATCCCAGACCTATCCCAGACCTAACTTGCGTTATCCTCTAAAATATTGATTGAATCCAGGTTTAATTGACTGTTTCAGTGTGGTACCACATTACTACGTGATCCAATCCTGAAATAGCCCAGGATCTAGCAATGAAGTATGAGAAATATGCGAAAGTATGAGCCTGACGAGGGCAAATCCTAGACCTAACCCAGACCTGACATGCGTTATCCTCTAAAATATTTATCATGACCAGGTTTAATTGATTGTTTCAGTGTGGTCCCACATTACTACGTGATCCAAACCAGAAAAAAACCCAGGATCCGTTCAACAAGTATGTGAAGAATGCGAAAGTATGAGTCTGATGAGGGCAAATCCTAGACCTATCCCAGACCTAACATGCGTTATCCTCTAAAATATTGATCCAAACCAGGTTTAATGGACTGTTTCAGTGTGGTACCACACTACTACGTGATCCAAACCAGAAAAAACCCAGGATCTGTTCAACAAGTATGTGAAAACTGCGAAAGTATGACCCTAATGAGGGCAAATCCCAGGCCTAACCTTGACCTAACATGCGTTACCTTCTAAAATATTGATGGAAACCAGGTTTAATGGTCTGTTTCAATGTTGTTCTTCATTACTACGTGATACAATCCAGAAAAAGCCCAGGATCTAGCCATCAAGTATGAGAAATATGCGAAAGAATGAGCCTGATGAGAGCAAATCCAAGACCTAACATAGACCTAACATGAATTATTCTCTAAAATATTGATCAAAACCAGGTTTAATTGACTGTTTCAGTGTGGTACCACATTACTACGTGATCCAATCCAGAAATAGCCCAGGATCTAGCCATGAAGTACGAGAAATATGCGAAAGCATGAGCCTGATGAGGGCAAATCCCAGACCTAACCTAGACCTAAAATGCGTTATCCTAAAAAATATTGATCGAAACCTGGTTTAATCGACTGCTTCAGTGTGGTACCACATTACTACGTGACCCAAACCAGAAAAACCCCAGGATCTCTTCAACAAGTATGTGAAAAACGCAAAAGTATGAGCCTGATGAGGGCAAATCCCAGACCTATCCCAGACCAAACTTGCGTTATCCTCTAAAATATTGATCGAAACCAGGTTTAATCGACTGTTTCTGTGTGGTCCCACATTACTACGTGATCCAAACCAGAAAAAACCCAGGATCCGTTCAACAAGTATGTGAAGAATGCGAAAGTATGAGTCTGATGAGGGCTAATCCCAGACCTATCCCAGACCTAACTTGCGTTATCCTCTAAAATAATGATCGAAACCAGGTTTAATTGACTGTTTTAGTTGTGCTACCACTTTACTACGTGATCCAAAGCAGAAAAAACCCTCGATCAGGTCAACATGCATGTTAAAACTGCGAAAGTATGACCCTGATGGGGGCAAATCCTAGACCTATCCCATACCTAACATGCGTTATCCTCTAAAATATTTATCAAGACCAGGTTTAATTGTCTGTTTCAGTGTGGTACCACATTGCTACGTGAACCAAACCAGAAAAAACCCAGGATCCGTTCAAGAAGTATGAGAAGAATGCGAAAGTATGAGTCTGATGAGGGCAAATCCCAGACCTATCCCAGACCTAACATGCGTTATCCTCTAAAATATTTATCATGACCAGGTTTAATTGATTGTTTCAGTGTGGTCCCACATTACTACGTGATCCAAACCAGAAAAAACCCAGGATCCGTTCAACAAGTATGTGAAGAATGCGAAAGTATGAGTCTGATGAGGGCAAATCCTAGACCTATCCCAGACCTAACATGCGTTATCCTCTAAAATATTGATCCAAACCAGGTTTAATGGACTGTTTCAGTGTGGTACCACACTACCACGTGATCCAAACCAGAAAAAACCCAGGATCTGTTCAACAAGTATGTGAAAACTGCGAAAGTATGACCCTAATGAGGGCAAATCCCAGGCCTAACCTTGACCTAACATGCGTTATCTTCTAAAATATTGAGCGAAACCAGGTTTAATTGACTGTTTCAGTGTGGTACCACATTACTACGTGATCCAATCCAGAAATAGCCCAGGATCTAGCCATGAAGTATGAGAAATATGCGAAAGTATGACCCTGATGAGGGCAAATCCCAGACCTAACCCAGACCTAACATGCGTTGTCCTCTAAAATATTTATCAAGACCAGGTTTAATCGACTGCTTCAGTGTGGTACCACATTACTACGTGACCCAAACCAGAAAAAACCCAGGATCTCTTCAACAAGTATGTGAAAAACGCAAAAGTATGAGCCTGATGAGGGCAAATCCCAGACCTATCCCAGACCAAACTTGCGTTATCCTCTAAAATATTGATCGAAACCAGGTTTAATCGACTGTTTCAGTGTGGTCCCACATTACTACGTGATCCAAACCAGAAAAAACCCAGGATCCGTTCAACAAGTATGTGAAGAATGCGAAAGTATGAGTCTGATGAGGGCTAATCCCAGACCTATCCCAGACCTAACTTGCGTTATCCTCTAAAATAATGATCGAAACCAGGTTTAATTGACTGTTTTAGTTGTGCTACCACTTTACTACGTGATCCAAAGCAGGTAAAACCCTCGATCAGGTCAACATGCATGTTAAAACTGCGAAAGTATGACCCTGATGAGGTCAAATCCCAGACCTATCCCAGACCTGACATGCGTTATCGTCTAAAATATTGTTCCAAACCAGGTTTAATGGATTGTTTCAGTGTGGTACCACCTTACTACGTGAACCAAACCAGAAAAAACCCAGGATCCGTTCAACAATTATGTGAAGAATGCGAAAGTATGAGTCTGATGAGTGAAAATCCCAGGGCTAACCTAGACCTAACATGCGTTATCCTCTAAAATATTGATCCAAACCAGGTTTAATTGACTGTTTTAGTTGTGGTACCACTTTACTACGTGATCCAAAGCAGAAAAAACCGTCGATCAGGTCAACATGCATGTTAAAACTGCGAAAGTATGACCCTGATGAGGTCAAATCCCAGACCTATGCCAGACCTGACATGCGTTATCCTCTAAGATATTGATCCAAACCAGGTTTAATGGACTGTTTCAGTGTGGTACCACTTTACTACGTGATCCAAAGCAGAAAAAACCCTCGATCAGGTCAACATGCATGTTAAAACTGCGAAAGTATGACCCTGATCGGGCGGGATGTCTCGCTGCCGGGCGTGGTGCGCGCCATGCTCGGCAGCGAGGAGAAGTGGAGGGCCGTGACCTCCTTCTGCGAGAACGTAATGTTACAGAAGGAGGCCGCGGGGAGGGAGCGCGAGCTTCAGCGGCGCGCTGAAGCTCGCGCGCGTGTGGTGGCCCGAGGTCGTCGCCCGGTCACGAGGCGTCGCGGGCGGCCGCCTCGGCGTGGTGGATGACCTCGGCTGGGAGGGGGGTCCTGAGGGGACCCTCCTCCCGCCATGCGGCGCCGGGTCGGACCGGTTGGGGGTAGGAGTGCCTCCCCCTACCGGTCCGACGCAAGGGGAGGCACCCTCGGCGGTCTGGTGCGGCCATGAACGCCCGGCCGCCGAGGGGTGGAAACGGGGTCGCGGGCGGTTGCGAGTTGGGGCTCGCAGCCGCCACTAAACGCGGCCCCGGGACGGATAGCGGCGGGATGGAGTGGCCCCGTCCCGCCGCTATGAGGCAGTGTGTCTACTGGGGGGACCGATTGTCCCCCCGGGGGATGGGCGCGAAAGCGCGGGCACGGGGAGGATACCGGAAGAATGCTTCGAGCGATTCCCGGTATCCTCCCAAAGCGTGCCGAAGGGTCACCGTGGGGTTTTTAGTGGGTAGGTCCAGCGCCTGTCGTTGTACGGGCGCGGGGAATCCCACACACCCCTCCCACCTCTCCCCAAGGAGGTGGGAGGGAGTCTTTCGAAGATTTTCCCCACGACAAAAAAAAAAAAAAAAAAAAAAAAAAGTATGACCCTGATGAGGTCAAATCCCAGACCTATCCCAGACCTGACATGCGTTATCCTCTAAAATATTGATCCAAACCAGGTTTAATTGACTGTTTCAGTGTGGTCCCACATTACTACGTGATCCAAACCAGAAAAAACCCAGGATCCGTTCAACAAGTATGTGAAGAATGCGAAAGTATGAGTCTGATGAGTGAAAATCCCAGGTCTAACCCAGACCTAACATGCGTTATCCTCCAAAATATTGATCCAAACCAGGTTTAATGGACTGTTTCAGTGTGGTACCACTTTACTACGTGATCCAAAGCATTTAGAATCCTCGATCAGGTCACCATGCATGTTAAAACTGCGAAAGTATGACCCTGATGAGGGCAAATCCCAGGCCTTACCTAGACCTAACATGCGTTGTCCTCTAAAATATTGATGGAAACCAGGTTTAATTGACTGTTTCAGTGTGGTACCACCTTACTACGTGAACCAAACCAGAAAAAACCCAGGATCCGTTCAAGAAGTATGTGAGGAATGCGAAAGTATGAGTCTGATGAGTGAAAATCCCAGGGCTAACCTAGACCTAACATTCGTTATCCTCTAAAATATTGATCCAAACCAGGTTTAATTGACTGTTTTAGTTGTGGTACCACTTTACTACGTGATCCAAAGCAGAAAAAACCCTCGATCAGGTCAACATGCATGTTAAAACTGCGAAAGTATGACCCTGATGAGGTCAAACCCCAGACCTATCCCAGACCTGACATGCGTTATCCTCTAAAATATTGATCCAAACCAGGTTTAATGGACTGTTTCAGTGTGGTACCACTTTACTACGTGATCCCAAGCAGAAAAAACCCTCGATCAGGTCAACATGCATGTTAAAACTGCGAAAGTATGACCCTGATAAGGTCAAATCCCAGACCTATCCCAGACCTGACATGCGTTATCCTCTAAAATATTGATCCAAACCAGGTTTAATTGACTGTTTCAGTGTGGTCCCACATTATTACGTGATACAATCCAGAAACAGCCCAGGATCTAGCCATGCGGTATGAGAAATATGCGAATGTATGAGCCTGATGAGGACAAATCCTAGACCTAACCCAAACCTAACATGCGTTATCCTCCAAAATATTTATCAAGACCAGGTTTAATTGAATGTTTCAGTGTGGTACCACATTACTACGTGAACCAAACCAGAAAAAACCCAGGATCCGTTCAACAAGTATGTGAAGAATGCGAAAGTATGAGTCTGATGAGTGAAAATCCCAGACCTATCCCAGACCAAACATGCGTTATCCTCTAAAATATTGATCCAAACCAGGTTTAATGGACTGTTTCAGTGTGGTACCACTTTACTACGTGATCGAAAGCATTAAGAACCCTCGATCAGGTCAACATGTATGTTAAAACTGCGAAAGTATGACCCTGATGAGGGCAAATCCCAGGCCTTACCTAGACCTAACATGCGTTGTCCTCTAAAATATTGATGGAAACCAGGTTTAATTGACTGTTTCAGTGTTGTACTTCATTACCACGTGATGCGATCCAGAAAAAGCCCAGGATCTAGCCATCAAGTATGAGAAATATGCGAAAGAATGAGCCTGATGAGAGCAAATCCCAGACCTAACCCAGACCTAACATGCGTTATCCTCTAAAATATTTATCATAACCAGGTTTAATTGATTGTTTCAGTGTGGTCCCACATTACTACGTGATCCAAACCAGAAAAAACCCAGGATCCGTTCCACAAGTATGTGAAGAATGCGAAAGTATGAGTCTGATGAGGGCTAATCCCAGACCTATCCCAGACCTAACTTGCGTTATCCTCTAAAATAGTTATCAAGACCAGGTTTAATTGATTGTTTCGGTGTGGTCCCACATTACTACGTGATCCAAACCAGAAAAAACCCAGGATCCGTTCAACAAGTATGTGAAGAATGCGAAAGTATGAGTCTGATGAGTGAAAATCCCAGACATAACTTAGACCTAACAAGCGTTATCCTCTAAAATATTGATCCAAACCAGGTTTAATGGACTGTTTCAGTGGGGTACCCTTTACTACGTGATCCAAAGCAGTAAAAACACTCGATCAGATCAACATGTATGTTAAAACTGCGAAAGTATGACCCTGATGACGGCAAATCCCAGACCAATCCGAGACCTAACTTGCGTTGTCCTCTAAGATATTGATCCAAACCAGGTTTAATTGACCGTTACAGTGTGGTCCCACATTATTACGTGATCCAAACCAGAAAAAACCCAGGATCTAGCCATCAAGTATGGGAAACATTGCGAAAGAATGAGCCTGATGATAGCAAATCCCAGACCTAACCTAGACCTAACATGAATTATTCTCTAAAATATTGATCGAAACCAGGTTTAATTGACTGTTTCAGTGTGGTCCCACATTACTACGTGATCCAAACCAGAAAAAACCCAGGATCCATTCAACAAGTATGTGAAGTGTGCGAAAGTATGAGTCTGATGAGGTCAAATCCCAGACCTATCCCAGACCTGACATGCGTTATCCTCCAAAATATTGATCCAAACCAGGTTTAATCGACTGCTTCAGTGTGGTACCACTTTACTACGTGATCCAAAGCAGAAAAAACCCTCGATCAGGTCAACATGCATGTTAAAACTGCGAAAGTATGACCCTGATGAGGTCAAATCCCAGACCTATCCCAGACCTGACATGCGTTATCCTCTAAAATATTGATCCAAACCAGGTTTAATTGACTGTTTCAGTGTGGTCCCACAATACTACGTGATACAATCCAGAAACAGCCCAGGATCTAGCCATCAAGTATGAGAAATATGCGAATGTATGAGCCTGATGAGGACAAATCCTAGACCTAACCCAAACCTAACATGCGTTATCCTCCAAAATATTTATCAAGACCAGGTTTAATTGAATGTTTCAGTGTGGTACCACATTACTACGTGAACCAAACCAGAAAAAACCCAGGATCCGTTCAACAAGTATAGAAGAATGCGAAAGTATGAGTCTGATGAGTGAAAATCCCAGGGCTAACCTAGACCTAACATGCGTTATCCTCTAAAATATAGATCCAAACCAGGTTTAATTGACTGTTTTAGTTGTGCTACCACTTTACTACGTGATCCAAAGCAGGTAAAACCCTCGATCAGGTCAACATGCATGTTAAAACTGCGAAAGTATGACCCTGATGAGGTCAAATCCCAGACCTATCCCAGACCTGACATGCGTTATCGTCTAAAATATTGGTGGAAACCAGGTTTAATTGACTGTTTCAGTGTTGTACTTCATTACCACGTGATGCGATCCAGAAAAAGCCCAGGATCTAGCCATCAAGTATGAGAAATATGCGAAAGAATGAGCCTGATGAGAGCAAATCCCAGACCTAACCTAGACATAACATGAATTATTCTCTAAAATATTGATCAAAACCAGGTTTAATTGACTGTTTCAGTGTGGTACCACATTACTACGTGATCCAATCCAGAAATAGCCCAGGATCTAGCCATGAAGTATGAGAAATATGCGAAAGTATGAGCCTGACGAGGGCAAATCCTAGACCTTACCCAGACCTAACATGCGTTATCCTCTAAAATATTTATCATAACCAGGTTTAATTGATTGTTTCGGTGTGGTCCCACATTACTACGTGATCCAAACCAGAAAAAACCCAGGATCCGTTCAACAAGTATGTGAAGAATGCGAAAGTATGAGTCTGATGAGTGAAAATCCCAGACATAACTTAGACCTAACATGCGTTATCCTCTAAAATATTGATCCAAACCAGGTTTAATGGAATGTTTCAGTGGGGTACCACTTTACTACGTGATCCAAAGCAGAAAAAAGACTCGATCAGGTCAACATGTATGTTAAAACTGCGAAAGTATGACCCTGATGAGGGCAAATCCCAGACCAATCCGAGACCTAACTTGCGTTGTCCTCTAAGATATTGATCCAAACCAGGTTTAATTGACCGTTTCAGTGTGGTCCCACATTACTACGTGATCCAAACCAGAAAAAACCCAGGATCTAGCCATCAAGTATGAGAAACATTGCGAAAGAATGAGCCTGATGATAGCAAATCCCAGACCTAACCTAGACCTAACATGAATTATTCTCTAAAATATTGATCGAAACCAGGTTTAATTGACTGTTTCAGTGTGGTCCCACATTACTACGTGATCCAAACCAGAAAAAACCCAGGATCCATTCAACAAGTATGTGAAGAATGCGAAAGTATGAGTCTGATGAGTGGAAATCCCAGGCCTAACCTAGACCTAACATGAATTATTCTCTAAAATATTGATCGAAACCTGGTTTAATCTATTGTTTCAGTGTGGTACCACATTACTATTAGATCCAAACCAGAAAATAACCCAGGATCTGTTCAACGAGTATGTGAAGTGTGCGAAAGTATGAGTCTGATGAGGTCAAATCCCAGACCTATCCCAGACTTAACATGCGTTATCCTCTAAAATATTGATCGAAACCGGGTTTAATCGACTGATTCAGTGTGGTACCACATTACTACGTGATCCAAACCAGAAAAAACCCAGGATCCGTTCAACAAGTATGTGAAGAATGCGAAAGTATGAGTCTGATGAGTGAAAATCCCAGGGCTAACCTAGACCTAACATGCGTTATCCTCTAAAATATTGATCCAAACCAGGTTTAATTGACTGTTTTAGTTGTGCTACCACTTTACTACGTGATCCAAAGCAGGTAAAACCCTCGATCAGGTCAACATGCATGTTAAAACTGCGAAAGTATGACCCTGATGAGGTCAAATCCCAGACCTATCCCAGACCTGACATGCGTTATCGTCTAAAATATTGATCCAAACCAGGTTTAATGGATTGTTTCAGTGTGGTACCACCTTACTACGTGAACCAAACCAGAAAAAACCCAGGATCCGTTCAACAATTATGTGAAGAATGCGAAAGTATGAGTCTGATGAGTGAAAATCCCAGGGCTAACCTAGACCTAACATGCGTTATCCTCTAAAATATTGATCCAAACCAGGTTTAATTGACTGTTTTAGTTGTGGTACCACTTTACTACGTGATCCAAAGCAGAAAAAACCGTCGATCAGGTCAACATGCATGTTAAAACTGCGAAAGTATGACCCTGATGAGGTCAAATCCCAGACCAATGCCAGACCTGACATGCGTTATCCTCTAAGATATTGATCGAAACCAGGTTTAATGGACTGTTTCAGTGTGGTACCACTTTACTACGTGATCCAAAGCAGAAAAAACCCTCGGTCAGGTCAACATGCATGTTAAAACTGCGAAAGTATGACCCTGATGAGGTCAAATCCCAGACCTATCCCAGACCTGACATGCGTTATCCTCTAAAATATTGATCCAAACCAGGTTTAATTGACTGTTTCAGTGTGGTCCCACATTACTACGTGATCCAAACCAGAAAAAACCCAGGATCCGTTCAACAAGTATGTGAAGAATGCGAAAGAGTGAGTCTGATGCGTGAAAATCCCAGGCCTAACCTAGACCTAACATGCGTTATCCTAAAAAATATTGATCGAAACCAGGTTTAATCGACTGCTTCAGTGTGGTACCACTTTACTACGTGATCCAAAGCAGAAAAAACCCTCGATCAGGTCAACATGCATGTTAAAACTGCGAAAGTATGACCCTGATGAGGTCAAATCCCAGACCTATCCCAGACCTGACATGCGTTATCCTCTAAAATATTGATCCAAACCAGGTTTAATTGACTGTTTCAGTGTGGTCCCACATTACTACGTGATACAATCCAGAAACAGCCCAGGATCTAGCCATCAAGTATGAGAAATATGCGAATGTATGAGCCTGATGAGGACAAATCCTAGACCTAACCCAAACCTAACATGCGTTATCCTCCAAAATATTTATCAAGACCAGGTGTAATTGAATGTTTCAGTGTGGTACCACATTACTACGTGAATCAAACCAGAAAAAACCCAGGATCCATTCAACAAGTATGTGAAGAATGCGAAAGTATGAGTCTGATGAGTGAAAATTTCAGGTCTAACCCAGACCTAACATGCGTTATCCTCCAAAATATTGATCCAAACCAGGTTTAATGGACTGTTTCAGTGTGGTACCACTTTACTACGTGATCCAAAGCATTAAGAATCCTCGATCAGGTCAACATGCATGTTAAAACTGCGAAAGTATGACCCCGATGAGGGCTAATCCCAGGCCTTACCTAGACCTAACATGCGTTGTCCTCTAAAATATTGATGGAAACCAGGTTTAATTGACTGTTTCAGTGTGGTACCACCTTTCTACGTGAACCAAACCAGAAAAAACCCAGGATCCGTTCAACAAGTATGTGAGGAATGCGAAAGTATGAGTCTGATGAGTGAAAATCCCAGGGCTAACCTAGACCTAACATGCGTTATCCTCTAAAATATTGATCCAAACCAGGTTTAATTGACTGTTTTAGTTGTGGTACCACTTTACTACGTGATCCAAAGCAGAAACAACCCTCGATCAGGTCAACATGCATGTTAAAACTGCGAAAGTATGACCCTGATGAGGTCAAATCCCAGACCTATCCCAGACCTGACATGCGTTATCCTCCAAAATATTGATCCAAACCAGGTTTAATGGACTGTTTCAGTGTGGTATCACTTTACTACGTGATCCAAAGCAGAAAAAACCCTCGATCAGGTCAACATGCATGCTAAAACTGCGAAAGTATGACCCTGATGAGGTCAAATCCCAGACCTGACATGCGTTATCCTCTAAAATATTGATCCAAACCAGGTTTAATTGACTGTTTCAGTGTGGTCCCACATTATTACGTGATACAATCCAGAAACAGCCCAGGATCTAGCCATGAAGTATGAGAAATATGCGAATGTATGAGCCTGATGAGGACAAATCCTAGACCTAACCCAAACCTAACATGCGTTATCCTCCAAAATATTTATGAAGACCAGGTTTAATTGAATGTTTCAGTGTGGTACCACATTACTACGTGAACCAAACCAGAAAAAACCCAGGATCCGTTCAACAAGTATGTGAAGAATGCGAAAGTATGAGTCTGATGAGTGAAAATCCCAGGGCTAACCTAGACCTAACATGCGTTATCCTCTAAAATATTGATCCAAACCAGGTTTAATTGACTGTTTTAGTTGTGCTACCACTTTACTACGTGATCCAAAGCAGGTAAAACCCTCGATCAGGTCAACAGGCATGTTAAAACTGCGAAAGTATGACCCTGATGAGGTCAAATCCCAGACCTATCCCAGACCTGACATGCGTTATCGTCTAAAATATTGATGGAAACCAGGTTTAATTGACTGTTTCAGTGTTGTACTTCATTACCACGTGATGCGATCCAGAAAAAGCCCAGGATCTAGCCATCAAGTATGAGAAATATGCGAAAGAATGAGCCTGATGAGAGCAAATCCCAGACCTAACCTAGACATAACATGAATTATTCTCTAAAATATTGATCAAAACCAGGTTTAATTGACTGTTTCAGTGTGGTACCACATTACTACGTGATCCAATCCAGAAATAGCCCAGGATCTAGCCATGAAGTATGAGAAATATGCGAAAGTATGAGCCTGACGAGGGCAAATCCTAGACCTTACCCAGACCTAACATGCGTTATCCTCTAAAATATTTATCATAACCAGGTTTAATTGATTGTTTCGGTGTGGTCCCACATTACTACGTGATCCAAACCAGAAAAAACCCAGGATCCGTTCAACAAGTATGTGAAGAATGCGAAAGTATGAGTCTGATGAGTGAAAATCCCAGACATAACTTAGACCTAACATGCGTTATCCTCTAAAATATTGATCCAAACCAGGTTTAATGGAATGTTTCAGTGGGGTACCACTTTACTACGTGATCCAAAGCAGAAAAAAGACTCGATCAGGTCAACATGTATGTTAAAACTGCGAAAGTATGACCCTGATGAGGGCAAATCCCAGACCAATCCGAGACCTAACTTGCGTTGTCCTCTAAGATATTGATCCAAACCAGGTTTAATTGACCGTTTCAGTGTGGTCCCACATTACTACGTGATCCAAACCAGAAAAAACCCAGGATCTAGCCATCAAGTATGAGAAACATTGCGAAAGAATGAGCCTGATGATAGCAAATCCCAGACCTAACCTAGACCTAACATGAATTATTCTCTAAAATATTGATCGAAACCAGGTTTAATTGACTGTTTCAGTGTGGTCCCACATTACTACGTGATCCAAACCAGAAAAAACCCAGGATCCATTCAACAAGTATGTGAAGAATGCGAAAGTATGAGTCTGATGAGTGAAAATCCCAGGCCTAACCTAGACCTAACATGAATTATTCTCTAAAATATTGATCGAAACCTGGTTTAATCTATTGTTTCAGTGTGGTACCACATTACTATTAGATCCAAACCAGAAAATAACCCAGGATCTGTTCAACGAGTATGTGAAGTGTGCGAAAGTATGAGTCTGATGAGGTCAAATCCCAGACCTATCCCAGACTTAACATGCGTTATCCTCTAAAATATTGATCGAAACCGGGTTTAATCGACTGATTCAGTGTAGTACCACATTACTACGTGATCCAAACCAGAAAAAACCCAGGATCCGTTCAACAAGTATGTGAAGAATGCGAAAGTATGAGTCTGATGAGTGAAAATCCCAGGGCTAACCTAGACCTAACATGCGTTATCCTCTAAAATATTGATCCAAACCAGGTTTAATTGACTGTTTTAGTTGTGCTACCACTTTACTACGTGATCCAAAGCAGGTAAAACCCTCGATCAGGTCAACATGCATGTTAAAACTGCGAAAGTATGACCCTGATGAGGTCAAATCCCAGACCTATCCCAGACCTGACATGCGTTATCGTCTAAAATATTGATCCAAACCAGGTTTAATGGATTGTTTCAGTGTGGTACCACCTTACTACGTGAACCAAACCAGAAAAAACCCAGGATCCGTTCAACAATTATGTGAAGAATGCGAAAGTATGAGTCTGATGAGTGAAAATCCCAGGGCTAACCTAGACCTAACATGCGTTATCCTCTAAAATATTGATCCAAACCAGGTTTAATTGACTGTTTTAGTTGTGGTACCACTTTACTACGTGATCCAAAGCAGAAAAAACCGTCGATCAGGTCAACATGCATGTTAAAACTGCGAAAGTATGACCCTGATGAGGTCAAATCCCAGACCTATGCCAGACCTGACATGCGTTATCCTCTAAGATATTGATCCAAACCAGGTTTAATCGACTGCTTCAGTGTGGTACCACTTTACTACGTGATCCAAAGCAGAAAAAACCCTCGATCAGGTCAACATGCATGTTAAAACTGCGAAAGTATGACCCTGATGAGGTCAAATCCCAGACCTATCCCAGACCTGACATGCGTTATCCTCTAAAATATTGATCCAAACCAGGTTTAATTGACTGTTTCAGTGTGGTCCCACATTACTACGTGATACAATCCAGAAACAGCCCAGGATCTAGCCATCAAGTATGAGAAATATGCGAATGTATGAGCCTGATGAGGACAAATCCTAGACCTAACCCAAACCTAACATGCGTTATCCTCCAAAATATTTATCAAGACCAGGTTTAATTGAATGTTTCAGTGTGGTACCACATTACTACGTGAACCAAACCAGAAAAAACCCAGGATCCGTTCAACAAGTATGTGAAGAATGCGAAAGTATGAGTCTGATGAGTGAAAATCCCAGGGCTAACCTAGACCTAACATGCGTTATCCTCTAAAATATTGATCCAAACCAGGTTTAATGGACTGTTTCAGTGTGGTACCACTTTACTACGTGATCCAAAGCATTAAGAACCCTCGATCAGGTCAACATGTATGTTAAAACAGCGAAAGTATGACCCTGATGAGGGCAAATCCCAGGCCTTACCTAGACCTAACATGCGTTGTCCTCTAAAATATTGATGGAAACCAGGTTTAATTGACTGTTTCAGTGTTGTACTTCATTACCACGTGATGCGATCCAGAAAAAGCCCAGGATCTAGCCATCAAGTATGAGAAATATGCGAAAGAATGAGCCTGATGAGGGCAAATCCTAGACCTTACCCAGACCTAACATGCGTTATCCACTAAAATATTTATCATAACCAGGTTTAATTGATTGTTTCAGTGTGGTCCCACATTACTACGTGATCCAAACCAGAAAAAACCCAGGATCCGTTGAACAAGTATGTGAAGAATGCGAAAGTATGAGTCTGATGAGGGCTAATCCCAGACCTATCCCAGACCTAACTTGCGTTATCGTCAAAAATAATGATCGAAACCAGGTTTAATTGACTGTTTTAGTTGTGGTACCACTTTACCACGTGATCCAAAGCAGAAAAAACCCTCGATCAGGTCAACATGCATGTTAAAACTGCGAAAGTATGACCCTGATGAGGGCAAATCCCAGACCAATCCGAGACGTAACTTGCGTTGTCCTCTAAGATATTGATCCAAACCAGGTTTAATTGACCGTTTCAGTCTGGTTCCACATTACTACGTGATCCAAACCAGAAAAAACCCAGGATCTAGCCATCAAGTATGAGAAACATTGCGAAAGAATGAGCCTGATGATAGCAAATCCCAGACCTAACCTAGACCTAACATGAATTATTCTCTAAAATATTGATCGAAACCAGGTTTAATTGACTGTTTCAGTGTGCTCCCACATTACTACGTGATCCAAACCAGAAAAAACCCAGGATCCATTCAACAAGTATGTGAAGAATGCGAAAGTATGAGTCTGATGAGTGAAAATCCCAGGCCTAACCTAGACCTAACATGAATTATTCTCTAAAATATTGATCGAAACCTGGTTTAATCTATTGTTTCAGTGTGGTACCACATTACTATTAGATCCAAACCAGAAAATAACCCAGGATCTGTTCAACGAGTATGTGAAGTGTGCGAAAGTATGAGTCTGATGAGGTCAAATCCCAGACCTATCCCAGACTTAACATGCGTTATCCTCTAAAATATTGATGGAAACCGGGTTTAATCGACTGATTCAGTGTGGTACCACATTACTACGTGATCCAAACCAGAAAAAACCCAGGATCCGTTCAACAAGTATGTGAAGAATGCGAAAGTATGAGTCTGATGAGTGAAAATCCCAGACCTAACCTAGACCTAACATGAATTATTCTCTAAAATATTGATCGAAACCTGGTTTAATCTATTGTTTCAGTGTGGTACCACATTACTATTAGATCCAAACCAGAAAATAACCCAGGATCTGTTCAACGAGTATGTGAAGTGTGCGAAAGTATGAGTCTGATGAGGTCAAATCCCAGACCTATCACAGACCTAACTTGCGTTATCCTCAAAAATATTGATCGAAACCTGGTTTAATTGAATGTTTCAGTGTGGTACCACATTACTACGTGAATCAAACCAGAAAAAACCCAGGATCCGTTCAACAAGTTTGTGAAGAATGCGAAAGTATGAGTCTGATGAGTGAAAATCCCAGGTCTAACCCAGACCTAACATGCGTTATCCTCCAAAATATTGATCCAAACCAGGTTTAATGGACTGTTTCAGTGTGGTACCACTTTACTACGTGATCCAAAGCATTAAGAATCCTCGATCAGGTCAACATGCATGTTAAAACTGCGAAAGTATGGCCCTGATGAGGGCAAATCCCAGGCCTTACCTAGACCTAACATGCGTTGTCCTCTAAAATATTGATGGAAACCAGGTTTAATTGACTGTTTCAGTGTGGTACCACCTTACTACGTGAACCAAACCAGAAAAAACCCAGGATCCGTTCAACAAGTATGTGAGGAATGCGAAAGTATGACCCTGATGAGGACAAACCCCAGACCTATCCCAGACCTGACATGCGTTATCCTCTAAAATATTGATCCAAACCAGGTTTAATGGACTGTTTCAGTGTGGTACCACTTTACCACGTGATCCAAAGCAGAAAAAACCCTCGATCAGGTCAACATGCATGTTAAAACTGCGAAAGTATGACCCTGATGAGGGCAAATCCCAGACCAATCCGAGACCTAACTTGCGTTGTCCTCTAAGATATTGATCCAAACCAGGTTTAATTGACCGTTTCAGTCTGGTTCCACATTACTACGTGATCCAAACCAGAAAAAACCCAGGATCTAGCCATCAAGTATGAGAAACATTGCGAAAGAATGAGCCTGATGATAGCAAATCCCAGACCTAACCTAGACCTAACATGAATTATTCTCTAAAATATTGATCGAAACCAGGTTTAATTGACTGTTTCAGTGTGGTCCCACATTACTACGTGATCCAAACCAGAAAAAACCCAGGATCCATTCAACAAGTATGTGAAGAATGCGAAAGTATGAGTCTGATGAGTGAAAATCCCAGGCCTAACCTAGACCTAACATGAATTATTCTCTAAAATATTGATCGAAACCTGGTTTAATCTATTGTTTCAGTGTGGTACCACATTACTATTAGATCCAAACCAGAAAATAACCCAGGATCTGTTCAACGAGTATGTGAAGTGTGCGAAAGTATGAGTCTGATGAGGTCAAATCCCAGACCTATCCCAGACTTAACATGCGTTATCCTCTAAAATATTGATGGAAACCGGGTTTAATCGACTGATTCAGTGTGGTACCACATTACTACGTGATCCAAACCAGAAAAAACCCAGGATCCGTTCAACAAGTATGTGAAGAATGCGAAAGTATGAGTCTGATGAGTGAAAATCCCAGACCTAACCTAGACCTAACATGAATTATTCTCTAAAATATTGATCGAAACCTGGTTTAATCTATTGTTTCAGTGTGGTACCACATTACTATTAGATCCAAACCAGAAAATAACCCAGGATCTGTTCAACGAGTATGTGAAGTGTGCGAAAGTATGAGTCTGATGAGGTCAAATCCCAGACCTATCACAGACCTAACTTGCGTTATCCTCAAAAATATTGATCGAAACCTGGTTTAATTGAATGTTTCAGTGTGGTACCACATTACTACGTGAATCAAACCAGAAAAAACCCAGGATCCGTTCAACAAGTATGTGAAGAATGCGAAAGTATGAGTCTGATGAGTGAATATCCCAGGGCTAACCTAGACCAAACATGCGTTATCCTCTAAAATATTGATCCAAACCAGGTTTAATTGACTGTTTTAGTTGTGGTACCACTTTACTACGTGATCCAAAGCAGAAAAAACCCTCGATCAGGTCAACATGCATGTTAAAACTGCGAAAGTATGACCCTGATGAGGTCAAACCCCAGACCTATCCCAGACCTGACATGCGTTATCCTCTAAAATATTGATCCAAACCAGGTTTAATGGACTGTTTCAGTGTGGTACCACTTTACTACGTGATCCCAAGCAGAAAAAACCCTCGATCAGGTCAACATGCATGTTAAAACTGCGAAAGTATGACCCTGATAAGGTCAAATCCCAGACCTATCCCAGACCTGACACGCGTTATCCTCTAAAATATTGATCCAAACCAGGTTTAATTGACTGTTTCAGTGTGGTCCCACATTATTACGTGATACAATCCAGAAACAGCCCAGGATCTAGCCATGCGGTATGAGAAATATGCGAATGTATGAGCCTGATGAGGACAAATCCTAGACCTAACCCAAACCTAACATGCGTTATCCTCCAAAATATTTATCAAGACCAGGTTTAATTGAATGTTTCAGTGTGGTACCACATTACTACGTGAACCAAACCAGAAAAAACCCAGGATCCGTTCAACAAGTATGTGAAGAATGCGAAAGTATGAGTCTGATGAGTGAATATCCCAGGGCTAACCTAGACCAAACATGCGTTATCCTCTAAAATATTGATCCAAACCAGGTTTAATGGACTGTTTCAGTGTGGTACCACTTTACTACGTGATCGAAAGCATTAAGAACCCTCGATCAGGTCAACATGTATGTTAAAATTGCGAAAGTATGACCCTGATGAGGGCAAATCCCAGGCCTTACCTAGACCTAACATGCGTTGTCCTCTAAAATATTGATGGAAACCAGGTTTAATTGACTGTTTCAGTGTTGTACTTCATTACCACGTGATGCGATCCAGAAAAAGCCCAGGATCTAGCCATCAAGTATGAGAAATATGCGAAAGAATGAGCCTGATGAGAGCAAATCCCAGACCTAACCCAGACCTAACATGCGTTATCCTCTAAAATATTTATCATAACCAGGTTTAATTGATTGTTTCAGTGTGGTCCCACATTACTACGTGATCCAAACCAGAAAAAACCCAGGATCCGTTCAACAAGTATGTGAAGAATGCGAAAGTATGAGTCTGATGAGGGCTAATCCCAGACCTATCCCAGACCTAACTTGCGTTATCCTCTAAAATAGTTATCAAGACCAGGTTTAATTGATTGTTTCGGTGTGGTCCCACATTACTACGTGATCCAAACCAGAAAAAACCCAGGATCCGTTCAACAAGTATGTGAAGAATGCGAAAGTATGAGTCTGATGAGTGAAAATCCCAGACATAACTTAGACCTAACATGCGTTATCCTCTAAAATATTGATCCAAACCAGGTTTAATGGACTGTTTCAGTGGGGTACCACTTTACTACGTGATCCAAAGCAGAAAAAACACTCGATCAGGTCAACATGTATGTTAAAACTGCGAAAGTATGACCCTGATGACGGCAAATCCCAGACCAATCCGAGACCTAACTTGCGTTGTCCTCTAAGATATTGATCCAAACCAGGTTTAATTGACCGTTACAGTGTGGTCCCACATTACTACGTGATCCAAACCAGAAAAAACCCAGGATCTAGCCATCAAGTATGAGAAACATTGCGAAAGAATGAGCCTGATGATAGCAAATCCCAGACCTAACCTAGACCTAACATGAATTATTCTCTAAAATATTGATCGAAACCAGGTTTAATTGACTGTTTCAGTGTGGTCCCACATTACTACGTGATCCAAACCAGAAAAAACCCAGGATCCATTCAACAAGTATGTGAAGTGTGCGAAAGTATGAGTCTGATGAGGTCAAATCCCAGACCTATCCCAGACCTAACTTGCGTTATCCTCAAAAATATTGATCGAAACCAGGTTAAATTGACTGTTTCAGCGTGGTACCACATTACTACGTGATACAATCCAGAAACAGCCAAGGATCTAGCCATGAAGTATGAGAAATATGCGAATGTATGAGCCTGATGAGGATAAATCCTAGACCTAACCCAAACCTAACATGCGTTATCTTCTAAAATATTTATCAAGACCAGGTGTAATTGAATGTTTCAGTGTGGTACCACATTACTACGTGAATCAAACCAGAAAAAACCCAGGATCCATTCAACAAGTATGTGAAGAATGCGAAAGTATGAGTCTGATGAGTGAAAATTTCAGGTCTAACCCAGACCTAACATGCGTTATCCTCCAAAATATTGATCCAAACCAGGTTTAATGGACTGTTTCAGTGTGGTACCACTTTACTACGTGATCCAAAGCATTAAGAATCCTCGATCAGGTCAACATGCATGTTAAAACTGCGAAAGTATGACCCTGATGAGGGCAATTCCCAGGCCTTACCTAGACCTAACATGCGTTGTCCTCTAAAATATTGATGGAAACCAGGTTTAATTGACTGTTTCAGTGTGGTACCACCTTACTACGTGAACCAAACCAGAAAAAACCCAGGATCCGTTCAACAAGTATGTGAGGAATGCGAAAGTATGAGTCTGATGAGTGAAAATCCCAGACCTAACCTAGACCTAACATGCGTTATCCTCTAAAATATTGATCCAAACCAGGTTTAATTGACTGTTTTAGTTGTGGTACCACTTTACTACGTGATCCAAAGCAGAAAAAACCCTCGATCAGGTCAACATGCATGTTAAAACTGCGAAAGTATGACCCTGATGAGGTCAAATCCCAGACCTATCCCAGACCTGACATGCGTTATCCTCCAAAATATTGATCCAAACCAGGTTTAATGGACTGTTTCAGTGTGGTATCACTTTACTACGTGATCCAAAGCAGAAAAAACCCTCGATCAGGTCAACATGCATGCTAAAACTGCGAAAGTATGACCCTGATGAGGTCAAATCCCAGACCTATCCCAGACCTGACATGCGTTATCCTCTAAAATATTGATCCAAACCAGGTTTAATTGACTGTTTCAGTGTGGTCCCACATTATTACGTGATACAATCCAGAAACAGCCCAGGATCTAGCCATGAAGTATGAGAAATATGCGAATGTATGAGCCTGATGAGGACAAATCCTAGACCTAACCCAAACCTAACATGCGTTATCCTCCAAAATATTCATCAAGACCAGGTTTAATTGAATGTTTCAGTGTGGTACCACATTACTACGTGAACCAAACCAGAAAAAACCCAGGATCCGTTCAACAAGTATGTGAAGAATGCGAAAGTATGAGTCTGATGAGTGAAAATCCCAGGGCTAACCTAGACCTAACATGCGTTATCCTCTAAAATATTGATCCAAACCAGGTTTAATGGACTGTTTCAGTGTGGTACCACTTTTTACGTGATCGAAAGCATTAAGAACCCTCGATCAGGTCAACATGTATGTTAAAACTGCGAAAGTATGACCCTGATGAGGGCAAATCCCAGGCCTCACCTAGACCTAACATGCGTTGTCCTCTAAAATATTGACGGAAACCAGGTTTAATTGACTGTTTCAGTGTTGTACTTCATTACCACGTGATGCGATCCAGAAAAAGCCCAGGATCTAGCCATCAAGTATGAGAAATATGCGAAAGAATGAGCCTGATAAGAGCAAATCCCAGACCTAACCTAGACATAACATGAATTATTCTCTAAAATATTGATCAAAACCAGGTTTAATTGACTGTTTCAGTGTGGTACCACATTACTACGTGATCCAATCCAGAAATAGCCCAGGATCTAGCCATGAAGTATGAGAAATATGCGAAAGTATGAGCCTGACGAGGGCAAATCCTAGACCTTACCCAGACCTAACATGCGTTATCCTCTAAAATATTTATCATAACCAGGTTTAATTGATTGTTTCGGTGTGGTCCCACATTACTACGTGATCCAAACCAGAAAAAACCCAGGATCCGTTCAACAAGTATGTGAGGAATGCGAAAGTATGAGTCTGATGAGTGAAAATCCCAGGGCTAACCTAGACCTAACGTGCGTTATCCTCTAAAATATTGATCCAAACCAGGTTTAATTGACTGTTTTAGTTGTGCTACCACTTTACTACGTGATCCAAAGCAGGTAAAACCCTCGATCAGGTCAACATGCATGATAAAACTGCGAAAGTATGACCCTGATGAGGTCAAATCCCAGACCTATCCCAGACCTGACATGCGTTATCGTCTAAAATATTGATCCAAACCAGGTTTAATGGATTGTTTCAGTGTGGTACCACCTTACTACGTGAACCAAACCAGAAAAAACCCAGGATCCGTTCAACAATTATGTGAAGAATGCGAAAGTATGAGTCTGATGAGTGAAAATCCCAGGGCTAACCTAGACCTAACATGCGTTATCCTCTAAAATATTGATCCAAACCAGGTTTAATTGACTGTTTTAGTTGTGGTACCACTTTACTACGTGATCCAAAGCAGAAAAAACCGTCGATCAGGTCAACATGCATGTTAAAACTGCGAAAGTATGACCCTGATGAGGTCAAATCCCAGACCTATGCCAGACCTGACATGCGTTATCCTCTAAAATATTGATCCAAACCAGGTTTAATTGACTGTTTCAGTGTGGTCCCACATTACTACGTGATCCAAACCAGAAAAAACCCAGGATCCGTTCAACAAGTATGTGAAGAATGCGAAAGAGTGAGTCTGATGCGTGAAAATCCCAGGCCTAACCTAGACCAAACATGCGTTATCCTAAAAAATATTGATCGAAACCAGGTTTAATCGACTGCTTCAGTGTGGTACCACTTTACTACGTGATCCAAAGCAGAAAAAACCCTCGATCAGGTCAACATGCATGTTAAAACTGCGAAAGTATGACCCTGATGAGGTCAAATCCCAGACCTATCCCAGACCTGACATGCGTTATCCTCTAAAATATTGATCCAAACCAGGTTTAATTGACTGTTTCAGTGTGGTCCCACATTACTACGTGATACAATCCAGAAACAGCCCAGGATCTAGCCATCAAGTATGAGAAATATGCGAATGTATGAGCCTGATGAGGACAAATCCTAGACCTAACCCAAACCTAACATGCGTTATCCTCCAAAATATTTATCAAGACCAGGTTTAATTGAATGTTTCAGTGTGGTACCACATTACTACGTGAACCAAACCAGAAAAAACCCAGGATCCGTTCAACAAGTATGTGAAGAATGCGAAAGTATGAGTCTGATGAGTGAAAATCCCAGGGCTAACCTAGACCTAACATGCGTTATCCTCTAAAATATTGATCCAAACCAGGTTTAATGGACTGTTTCAGTGTGGTACCACTTTACTACGTGATCCAAAGCATTAAGAACCCTCGATCAGGTCAACATGTATGTTAAAACTGCGAAAGTATGACCCTGATGAGGGCAAATCCCAGGCCTTACCTAGACCTAACATGCGTTGTCCTCTAAAATATTGATGGAAACCAGGTTTAATTGACTGTTTCAGTGTGGTACCACCTTACTACGTGAACCAAACCAGGAAAAACCCAGGATCCGTTCAACAAGTATGTGAGGAATGCGAAAGTATGAGTCTGATGAGTGAAAATCCCAGGGCTAACCTAGACCTAACATTCCTTATCCTCTAAAATATTGATCCAAACCAGGTTTAATTGACTGTTTTAGTTGTGGTACCACTTTACTACGTGATCCAAAGCAGAAAAAACCCTCGATCAGGTCAACATGCATGTTAAAACTGCGAAAGTATGACCCTGATGAGGTCAAACCCCAGACCTATCCCAGACCTGACATGCGTTATCCTCTAAAATATTGATCCAAACCAGGTTTAATGGACTGTTTCAGTGTGGTACCACTTTACTACGTGATCCCAAGCAGAAAAAACCCTCGATCAGGTCAACATGCATGTTAAAACTGCGAAAGTATGACCCTGATAAGGTCAAATCCCAGACCTATCCCAGACCTGACATGCGTTATCCTCTAAAATATTGATCCAAACCAGGTTT
Organism: Colletes latitarsis; assembly: GCF_051014445.1. NCBI lineage: Eukaryota > Metazoa > Arthropoda > Insecta > Hymenoptera > Colletidae > Colletes > Colletes latitarsis. Next base: position 7,693,330 of record NW_027488375.1, on the reverse strand, counting down.
AATTGACTGTTTCAGTGTGGTCCCACATTATTACGTGATACAATCCAGAAACAGCCCAGGATCTAGCCATGCGGTATGAGAAATATGCGAATGTATGAGCCTGATGAGGACAAATCCTAGACCTAACCCAAACCTAACATGCGTTATCCTCCAAAATATTTATCAAGACCAGGTTTAATTGAATGTTTCAGTGTGGTACCACATTACTACGTGAACCAAACCAGAAAAAACCCAGGATCCGTTCAACAAGTATGTGAAGAATGCGAAAGTATGAGTCTGATGAGTGAATATCCCAGGGCTAACCTAGACCAAACATGCGTTATCCTCTAAAATATTGATCCAAACCAGGTTTAATGGACTGTTTCAGTGTGGTACCACTTTACTACGTGATCGAAAGCATTAAGAACCCTCGATCAGGTCAACATGTATGTTAAAACTGCGAAAGTATGACCCTGATGAGGGCAAATCCCAGGCCTTACCTAGACCTAACATGCGTTGTCCTCTAAAATATTGATGGAAACCAGGTTTAATTGACTGTTTCAGTGTTGTACTTCATTACCACGTGATGCGATCCAGAAAAAGCCCAGGATCTAGCCATCAAGTATGAGAAATATGCGAAAGAATGAGCCTGATGAGAGCAAATCCCAGACCTAACCCAGACCTAACATGCGTTATCCTCTAAAATATTTATCATAACCAGGTTTAATTGATTGTTTCAGTGTGGTCCCACATTACTACGTGATCCAAACCAGAAAAAACCCAGGATCCGTTCAACAAGTATGTGAAGAATGCGAAAGTATGAGTCTGATGAGGGCTAATCCCAGACCTATCCCAGACCTAACTTGCGTTATCCTCTAAAATAGTTATCAAGACCAGGTTTAATTGATTGTTTCGGTGTGGTCCCACATTACTACGTGATCCAAACCAGAAAAAACCCAGGATCCGTTCAACAAGTATGTGAAGAATGCGAAAGTATGAGTCTGATGAGTGAAAATCCCAGACATAACTTAGACCTAACATGCGTTATCCTCTAAAATATTGATCCAAACCAGGTTTAATGGACTGTTTCAGTGGGGTACCACTTTACTACGTGATCCAAAGCAGAAAAAACACTCGATCAGGTCAACATGTATGTTAAAACTGCGAAAGTATGACCCTGATGACGGCAAATCCCAGACCAATCCGAGACCTAACTTGCGTTGTCCTCTAAGATATTGATCCAAACCAGGTTTAATTGACCGTTACAGTGTGGTCCCACATTACTACGTGATCCAAACCAGAAAAAACCCAGGATCTAGCCATCAAGTATGAGAAACATTGCGAAAGAATGAGCCTGATGATAGCAAATCCCAGACCTAACCTAGACCTAACATGAATTATTCTCTAAAATATTGATCGAAACCAGGTTTAATTGACTGTTTCAGTGTGGTCCCACATTACTACGTGATCCAAACCAGAAAAAACCCAGGATCCATTCAACAAGTATGTGAAGTGTGCGAAAGTATGAGTCTGATGAGGTCAAATCCCAGACCTATCCCAGACCTAACTTGCGTTATCCTCAAAAATATTGATCGAAACCAGGTTAAATTGACTGTTTCAGCGTGGTACCACATTACTACGTGATACAATCCAGAAACAGCCAAGGATCTAGCCATGAAGTATGAGAAATATGCGAATGTATGAGCCTGATGAGGATAAATCCTAGACCTAACCCAAACCTAACATGCGTTATCCTCTAAAATATTTATCAAGACCAGGTGTAATTGAATGTTTCAGTGTGGTACCACATTACTACGTGAATCAAACCAGAAAAAACCCAGGATCCATTCAACAAGTATGTGAAGAATGCGAAAGTATGAGTCTGATGAGTGAAAATTTCAGGTCTAACCCAGACCTAACATGCGTTATCCTCCAAAATATTGATCCAAACCAGGTTTAATGGACTGTTTCAGTGTGGTACCACTTTACTACGTGATCCAAAGCATTAAGAATCCGCGATCAGGTCAACATGCATGTTAAAACTGCGAAAGTATGACCCTGATGAGGGCAATTCCCAGGCCTTACCTAGACCTAACATGCGTTGTCCTCTAAAATATTGATGGAAACCAGGTTTAATTGACTGTTTCAGTGTGGTACCACCTTACTACGTGAACCAAACCAGAAAAAACCCAGGATCCGTTCAACAAGTATGTGAGGAATGCGAAAGTATGAGTCTGATGAGTGAAAATCCCAGGGCTAACCTAGACCTAACATGCGTTATCCTCTAAAATATTGATCCAAACCAGGTTTAATTGACTGTATTAGATGTGGTACCACTTTACTACGTGATCCAAAGCAGAAAAAACCCTCGATCAGGTCAACATGCATGTTAAAACTGCGAAAGTATGACCCTGATGAGGTCAAATCCCAGACCTATCCCAGACCTGACATTCGTTATCCTCCAAAATATTGATCCAAACCAGGTTTAATGGACTGTTTCAGTGTGGTATCACTTTACTACGTGATCCCAAGCAGAAAAAACCCTCGATCAGGTCAACATGCATGCTAAAACTGCGAAAGTATGGCCCTGATGAGGTCAAATCCCAGACCTATCCCAGACCTGACATGCGTTATCCTCTAAAATATTGATCCAAACCAGGTTTAATTGACTGTTTCAGTGTGGTCCCACATTATTACGTGATACAATCCAGAAACAGCCCAGGATCTAGCCATGAAGTATGAGAAATATGCGAATGTATGAGCCTGATGAGGACAAATCCTAGACCTAACCCAAACCTAACATGCGTTATCCTCCAAAATATTCATCAAGACCAGGTTTAATTGAATGTTTCAGTGTGGTACCACATTACTACGTGAACCAAACCAGAAAAAACCCAGGATCCGTTCAACAAGTATGTGAAGAATGCGAAAGTATGAGTCTGATGAGTGAAAATCCCAGGGCTAACCTAGACCTAACATGCGTTATCCTCTAAAATATTGATCCAAACCAGGTTTAATGGACTGTTTCAGTGTGGTACCACTTTACTACGTGATCGAAAGCATTAAGAACCCTCGATCAGGTCAACATGTATGTTAAAACTGCGAAAGTATGACCCTGATGAGGGCAAATCCCAGGCCTCACCTAGACCTAACATGCGTTGTCCTCTAAAATATTGATGGAAACCAGGTTTAATTGACTGTTTCAGTGTTGTACTTCATTACCACGTGATGCGATCCAGAAAAAGCCCAGGATCTAGCCATCAAGTATGAGAAATATGCGAAAGAATGAGCCTGATGAGAGCAAATCCCAGACCTAACCTAGACATAACATGAATTATTCTCTAAAATATTGATCAAAACCAGGTTTAATTGACTGTTTCAGTGTGGTACCACATTACTACGTGATCCAATCCAGAAATAGCCCAGGATCTAGCCATGAAGTATGAGAAATATGCGAAAGTATGAGCCTGACGAGGGCAAATCCTAGACCTTACCCAGACCTAACATGCGTTATCCTCTAAAATATTTATCATAACCAGGTTTAATTGATTGTTTCGGTGTGGTCCCACATTACTACGTGATCCAAACCAGAAAAAACCCAGGATCCGTTCAACAAGTATGTGAAGAATGCGAAAGTATGAGTCTGATGAGTGAAAATCCCAGGGCTAACCTAGACCAAACATGCGTTATCCTCTAAAATATTGATCCAAACCAGGTTTAATGGACTGTTTCAGTGTGGTACCACTTTACTACGTGATCGAAAGCATTAAGAACCCTCGATCAGGTCAACATGTATGTTAAAACTGCGAAAGTATGACCCTGATGAGGGCAAATCCCAGACCAATCCGAGACCTAACTTGCGTTGTCCTCTAAGATATTGATCCAAACCAGGTTTAATTGACCGTTTCAGTGTGGTCCCACATTACTACGTGATCCAAACCAGAAAAAACCCAGGATCTAGCCATCAAGTATGAGAAACATTGCGAAAGAATGAGCCTGATGATAGCAAATCCCAGACCTAACCTAGACCTAACACGAATTATTCTCTAAAATATTGATCGAAACCAGGTTTAATTGACTGTTTCAGTGTGGTCCCACATTACTACGTGATCCAAACCAGAAAAAACCCAGGATCCATTCAACAAGTATGTGAAGAATGCGAAAGTATGAGTCTGATGAGTGAAAATCCCAGACCTATCCCAGACTTAACATGCGTTATCCTCTAAAATATTGATGGAAACCGGGTTTAATCGACTGATTCAGTGTGGTACCACATTACTACGTGATCCAAACCAGAAAAAACCCAGGATCCGTTCAACAAGTATGTGAAGAATGCGAAAGTATGAGTCTGATGAGTGAAAATCCCAGACCTAACCTAGACCTAACATGAATTATTCTCTAAAATATTGATCGAAACCTGGTTTAATCTATTGTTTCAGTGTGGTACCACATTACTATTAGATCCAAACCAGAAAATAACCCAGGATCTGTTCAACGAGTATGTGAAGTGTGCGAAAGTATGAGTCTGATGAGTGAAAATCCCAGGTCTAACCCAGACCTAACATGCGTTATCCTCCAAAATATTGATCCAAACCAGGTTTAATGGACTGTTTCAGTGTGGTACCACTTTACTACGTGATCCAAAGCATTAAGAATCCTGGATCAGGTCAACATGCATGTTAAAACTGCGAAAGTATGACCCTGATGAGGGCAAATCCCAGGCCTTACCTAGACCTAACATGCGTTGTCCTCTAAAATATTGATGGAAACCAGGTTTAATTGACTGTTTCAGTGTGGTACCACCTTACTACGTGAACCAAACCAGAAAAAACCCAGGATACGTTCAACAAGTATGTGAGGAATGCGAAAGTATGAGTCTGATGAGTGAAAATCCCAGGGCTAACCTAGACCTAACATTCGTTATCCCCTAAAATATTGATCCAAACCAGGTTTAATTGACTGTTTTAGTTGTGGTACCACTTTACTACGTGATCCAAAGCAGAAAAAACCCTCGATCAGGTCAACATGCATGTTAAAACTGCGAAAGTATGACCCTGATGAGGTCAAACCCCAGACCTATCCCAGACCTGACATGCGTTATCCTCTAAAATATTGATCCAAACCAGGTTTAATGGACTGTTTCAGTGTGGTACCACTTTACTACGTGATCCCAAGCAGAAAAAACCCTCGATCAGGTCAACATGCATGTTAAAACTGCGAAAGTATGACCCTGATAAGGTCAAATCCCAGACCTATCCCAGACCTGACATGCGTTATCCTCTAAAATATTGATCCAAACCAGGTTTAATTGACTGTTTCAGTGTGGTCCCACATTATTACGTGATACAATCCAGAAACAGCCCAGGATCTAGCCATGCGGTATGAGAAATATGCGAATGTATGAGCCTGATGAGGACAAATCCTAGACCTAACCCAAACCTAACATGCGTTATCCTCCAAAATATTTATCAAGACCAGGTTTAATTGAATGTTTCAGTGTGGTACCACATTACTACGTGAACCAAACCAGAAAAAACCCAGGATCCGTTCAACAAGTATGTGAAGAATGCGAAAGTATGTGTCTGATGAGTGAAAATCCCAGGGCTAACCTAGACCAAACATGCGTTATCCTCTAAAATATTGATCCAAACCAGGTTTAATGGACTGTTTCAGTGTGGTACCACTTTACTACGTGATCGAAAGCATTAAGAACCCTCGATCAGGTCAACATGTATGTTAAAACTGCGAAAGTATGACCCTGATGAGGGCAAATCCCAGGCCTTACCTAGACCTAACATGCGTTGTCCTCTAAAATATTGATGGAAACCAGGTTTAATTGACTGTTTCAGTGTTGTACTTCATTACCACGTGATGCGATCCAGAAAAAGCTCAGGATCTAGCCATCAAGTATGAGAAATATGCGAAAGAATGAGCCTGATGAGAGCAAATCCCAGACCTAACCCAGACCTAACATGCGTTATCCTCTAAAATATTTATCATAACCAGGTTTAATTGATTGTTTCAGTGTGGTCCCACATTACTACGTGATCCAAACCAGAAAAAACCCAGGATCCGTTCAACAAGTATGTGAAGAATGCGAAAGTATGAGTCTGATGAGGGCTAATCCCAGACCTATCCCAGACCTAACTTGCGTTATCCTCTAAAATAGTTATCAAGACCAGGTTTAATTGATTGTTTCGGTGTGGTCCCACATTACTACGTGATCCAAACCAGAAAAAACCCAGGATCCGTTCAACAAGTATGTGAAGAATGCGAAAGTATGAGTCTGATGAGTGAAAATCCCAGACATAACTTAGACCTAACATGCGTTATCCTCTAAAATATTGATCCAAACCAGGTTTAATGGACTGTTTCAGTGGGGTACCACTTTACTACGTGATCCAAAGCAGAAAAAACACTCGATCAGGTCAACATGTATGTTAAAACTGCGAAAGTATGACCCTGATGACGGCAAATCCCAGACCAATCCGAGACCTAACTTGCGTTGTCCTCTGAGATATTGATCCAAACCAGGTTTAATTGACCGTTACAGTGTGGTCCCACATTACTACGTGATCCAAACCAGAAAAAACCCAGGATCTAGCCATCAAGTATGAGAAACATTGCGAAAGAATGAGCCTGATGATAGCAAATCCCAGACCTAACCTTGACCTAACATGAATTATTCTCTAAAATATTGATCGAAACGAGGTTTAATTGACTGTTTCAGTGTGGTCCCACATTACTACGTGATCCAAACCAGAAAAAACCCAGGATCCATTCAACAAGTATGTGAAGTGTGCGAAAGTATGAGTCTGATGAGGTCAAATCCCAGACCTATCCCAGACCTAACTTGCGTTATCCTCAAAAATATTGATCGAAACCAGGTTAAATTGACTGTTTCAGCGTGGTACCACATTACTACGTGATACAATCCAGAAACAGCCAAGGATCTAGCCATGAAGTATGAGAAATATGCGAATGTATGAGCCTGATGAGGATAAATCCTAGACCTAACCCAAACCTAACATGCGTTATCCTCTAAAATATTTATCAAGACCAGGTGTAATTGAATGTTTCAGTGTGGTACCACATTACTACGTGAATCAAACCAGAAAAAACCCAGGATCCATTCAACAAGTATGTGAAGAATGCGAAAGTATGAGTCTGATGAGTGAAAATTTCAGGTCTAACCCAGACCTAACATGCGTTATCCTCCAAAATATTGATCCAAACCAGGTTTAATGGACTGTTTCAGTGTGGTACCACTTTACTACGTGATCCGAAGCATTAAGAATCCTCGATCAGGTCAACATGCATGTTAAAACTGCGAAAGTATGACCCTGATGAGGGCAATTCCCAGGCCTTACCTAGACCTAACATGCGTTGTCCTCTAAAATATTGATGGAAACCAGGTTTAATTGACTGTTTCAGTGTGGTACCACCTTACTACGTGAACCAAACCAGAAAAAACCCAGGATCCGTTCAACAAGTATGTGAGGAATGCGAAAGTATGAGTCTGATGAGTGAAAATCCCAGGGCTAACCTAGACCTAACATGCGTTATCCTCTAAAATATTGATCCAAACCAGGTTTAATTGACTGTTTTAGTTGTGGTACCACTTTACTACGTGATCCAAAGCAGAAAAAACCCTCGATCAGGTCAACATGCATGTTAAAACTGCGAAAGTATGACCCTGATGAGGTCAAATCCCAGACCTATCCCAGACCTGACATGCGTTATCCTCCAAAATATTGATCCAAACCAGGTTTAATGGACTGTTTCAGTGTGGTATCACTTTACTACGTGATCCAAAGCAGAAAAAACCCTCGATCAGGTCAACATGCATGCTAAAACTGCGAAAGTATGACCCTGATGAGGTCAAATCCCAGACCTATCCCAGACCTGACATGCGTTATCCTCTAAAATATTGATCCAAACCAGGTTTAATTGACTGTTTCAGTGTGGTCCCACATTATTACGTGATACAATCCAGAAACAGCCCAGGATCTAGCCATGAAGTATGAGAAATATGCGAATGTATGAGCCTGATGACGACAAATCCTAGACCTAACCCAAACCTAACATGCGTTATCCTCCAAAATATTTATCAAGACCAGGTTTAATTGAATGTTTCAGTGTGGTACCACATTACTACGTGAACCAAACCAGAAAAAACCCAGGATCCGTTCAACAAGTATGTGAAGAATGCGAAAGTATGAGTCTGATGAGTGAAAATCCCAGGGCTAACCTAGACCTAACATGCGTTATCCTCTAAAATATTGATCCAAACCAGGTTTAATGGACTGTTTCAGTGTGGTACCACTTTACTACGTGATCGAAAGCATTAAGAACCCTCGATCAGGACAACATGTATGTTAAAACTGCGAAAGTATGACCCTGATGAGGGCAAATCCCAGGCCTCACCTAGACCTAACATGCGTTGTCCTCTAAAATATTGATGGAAACCAGGTTTAATTGACTGTTTCAGTGTTGTACTTCATTACCACGTGATGCGATCCAGAAAAAGCCCAGGATCTAGCCATCAAGTATGAGAAATATGCGAAAGAATGAGCCTGATGAGAGCAAATCCCAGACCTAACCTAGACATAACATGAATTATTCTCTAAAATATTGATCAAAACCAGGTTTAATTGACTGTTTCAGTGTGGTACCACATTACTACGTGATCCAATCCAGAAATAGCCCAGGATCTAGCCATGAAGTATGAGAAATATGCGAAAGTATGAGCCTGACGAGGGCAAATCCTAGACCTTACCCAGACCTAACATGCGTTATCCTCTAAAATATTTATCATAACCAGGTTTAATTGATTGTTTCGGTGTGGTCCCACATTACTACGTGATCCAAACCAGAAAAAACCCAGGATCCGTTCAACAAGTATGTGAAGAATGCGAAAGTATGAGTCTGATGAGTGAAAATCCCAGGGCTAACCTAGACCTAACATGCGTTATCCTCTAAAATATTGATCCAAACCAGGTTTAATGGAATGTTTCAGTGGGGTACAACTTTACTACGTGATCCAAAGCAGAAAAAACACTCGATCAGGTCAACATGTATGTTAAAACTGCGAAAGTATGACACTGATGAGGGCAAATCCCAGACCAATCCGAGACCTAACTTGCGTTGTCCTCTAAGATATTGATCCAAACCAGGTTTAATTGACCGTTTCAGTGTGGTCCCACATTACTACGTGATCCAAACCAGAAAAAACCCAGGATCCGTTCAACAAGTATGTGAAGAATGCGAAAGTATGAGTCTGATGAGTGAAAATCCCAGGGCTAACCTAGACCTAACGTGCGTTATCCTCTAAAATATTGATCCAAACCAGGTTTAATTGACTGTTTTAGTTGTGCTACCACTTTACTACGTGATCCAAAGCAGGTAAAACCCTCGATCAGGTCAACATGCATGTTAAAACTGCGAAAGTATGACCCTGATGAGGTCAAATCCCAGACCTATCCCAGACCTGACATGCGTTATCGTCTAAAATATTGATCCAAACCAGGTTTAATGGATTGTTTCAGTGTGGTACCACCTTACTACGTGAACCAAACCAGAAAAAACCCAGGATCCGTTCAACAATTATGTGAAGAATGCGAAAGTATGAGTCTGATGAGTGAAAATCCCAGGGCTAACCTAGACCTAACATGCGTTATCCTCTAAAATATTGATCCAAACCAGGTTTAATTGACTGTTTTAGTTGTGGTACCACTTTACTACGTGATCCAAAGCAGAAAAAACCGTCGATCAGGTCAACATGCATGTTAAAACTGCGAAAGTATGACCCTGATGAGGTCAAACCCCAGACCTATCCGAGACCTAACTTGCGTTGTCCTCTAAGATATTGATCCAAACCAGGTTTAATTGACCGTTTCAGTGTGGTCCCACATTACTACGTGATCCAAACCAGAAAAAACCCAGGATCTAGCCATCAAGTATGAGAAACATTGCGAAAGAATGAGCCTGATGATAGCAAATCCCAGACCTAACCTAGACCTAACACGAATTATTCTCTAAAATATTGATCGAAACCAGGTTTAATTGACTGTTTCAGTGTGGTCCCACATTACTACGTGATCCAAACCAGAAAAAACCCAGGATCCATTCAACAAGTATGTGAAGAATGCGAAAGTATGAGTCTGATGAGTGAAAATCCCAGACCTATCCCAGACTTAACATGCGTTATCCTCTAAAATATTGATGGAAACCGGGTTTAATCGACTGATTCAGTGTGGTACCACATTACTACGTGATCCAAACCAGAAAAAACCCAGGATCCGTTCAACAAGTATGTGAAGAATGCGAAAGTATGAGTCTGATGAGTGAAAATCCCAGACCTAACCTAGACCTAACATGAATTATTCTCTAAAATATTGATCGAAACCTGGTTTAATCTATTGTTTCAGTGTGGTACCACATTACTATTAGATCCAAACCAGAAAATAACCCAGGATCTGTTCAACGAGTATGTGAAGTGTGCGAAAGTATGAGTCTGATGAGGTCAAATCCCAGACCTATCACAGACCTAACTTGCGTTATCCTCAAAAATATTGATCGAAACCTGGTTTAATTGAATGTTTCAGTGTGGTACCACATTACTACGTGAATCAAACCAGAAAAAACCCAGGATCCGTTCAACAAGTTTGTGAAGAATGCGAAAGTATGAGTCTGATGAGTGAAAATCCCAGGTCTAACCCAGACCTAACATGCGTTATCCTCCAAAATATTGATCCAAACCAGGTTTAATGGACTGTTTCAGTGTGGTACCACTTTACTACGTGATCCAAAGCATTAAGAATCCTCGATCAGGTCAACATGCATGTTAAAACTGCGAAAGTATGACCCTGATGAGGGCAAATCCCAGGCCTTACCTAGACCTAACATGCGTTGTCCTCTAAAATATTGATGGAAACCAGGTTTAATTGACTGTTTCAGTGTGGTACCACCTTACTACGTGAACCAAACCAGAAAAAACCCAGGATACGTTCAACAAGTATGTGAGGAATGCGAAAGTATGAGTCTGATGAGTGAAAATCCCAGGGCTAACCTAGACCTAACATTCGTTATCCTCTAAAATATTGATCCAAACCAGGTTTAATTGACTGTTTTAGTTGTGGTACCACTTTACTACGTGATCCAAAGCAGAAAAAACCCTGGATCAGGTCAACATGCATGTTAAAACTGCGAAAGTATGACCCTGATGAGGTCAAACCCCAGACCTATCCCAGACCTGACATGCGTTATCCTCTAAAATATTGATCCAAACCAGGTTTAATGGACTGTTTCAGTGTGGTACCACTTTACTACGTGATCCCAAGCAGAAAAAACCCTCGATCAGGTCAACATGCATGTTAAAACTGCGAAAGTATGACCCTGATAAGGTCAAATCCCAGACCTATCCCAGACCTGACATGCGTTATCCTCTAAAATATTGATCCAAACCAGGTTTAATTGACTGTTTCAGTGTGGTCCCACATTATTACGTGATACAATCCAGAAACAGCCCAGGATCTAGCCATGCGGTATGAGAAATATGCGAATGTATGAGCCTGATGAGGACAAATCCTAGACCTAACCCAAACCTAACATGCGTTATCCTCCAAAATATTTATCAAGACCAGGTTTAATTGAATGTTTTAGTGTGGTACCACATTACTACGTGAACCAAACCAGAAAAAACCCAGGATCCGTTCAACAAGTATGTGAAGAATGCGAAAGTATGTGTCTGATGAGTGAAAATCCCAGGGCTAACCTAGACCAGACATGCGTTATCCTCTAAAATATTGATCCAAACCAGGTTTAATGGACTGTTTCAGTGTGGTACCACTTTACTACGTGATCGAAAGCATTAAGAACCCTCGATCAGGTCAACATGTATGTTAAAACTGCGAAAGTATGACCCTGATGAGGGCAAATCCCAGGCCTTACCTAGACCTAACATGCGTTGTCCTCTAAAATATTGATGGAAACCAGGTTTAATTGACTGTTTCAGTGTTGTACTTCATTACCACGTGATGCGATCCAGAAAAAGCTCAGGATCTAGCCATCAAGTATGAGAAATATGCGAAAGAATGAGCCTGATGAGAGCAAATCCCAGACCTAACCCAGACCTAACATGCGTTATCCTCTAAAATATTTATCATAACCAGGTTTAATTGATTGTTTCAGTGTGGTCCCACATTACTACGTGATCCAAACCAGAAAAAACCCAGGATCAGTTCAACAAGTATGTGAAGAATGCGAAAGTATGAGTCTGATGAGGGCTAATCCCAGACCTATCCCAGACCTAACTTGCGTTATCCTCTAAAATAGTTATCAAGACCAGGTTTAATTGATTGTTTCGGTGTGGTCCCACATTACTACGTGATCCAAACCAGAAAAAACCCAGGATCCGTTCAACAAGTATGTGAAGAATGCGAAAGTATGAGTCTGATGAGTGAAAATCCCAGACATAACTTAGACCTAACATGCGTTATCCTCTAAAATATTGATCCAAACCAGGTTTAATGGACTGTTTCAGTGGGGTACCACTTTACTACGTGATCCAAAGCAGAAAAAACACTCGATCAGGTCAACATGTATGTTAAAACTGCGAAAGTATGACCCTGATGACGGCAAATCCCAGACCAATCCGAGACCTAACTTGCGTTGTCCTCTAAGATATTGATCCAAACCAGGTTTAATTGACCGTTACAGTGTGGTCCCACATTACTACGTGATCCAAACCAGAAAAAACCCAGGATCTAGCCATCAAGTATGAGAAACATTGCGAAAGAATGAGCCTGATGATAGCAAATCCCAGACCTAACCTAGACCTAACATGAATTATTCTCTAAAATATTGATCGAAACCAGGTTTAATTGACTGTTTCAGTGTGGTCCCACATTACTACGTGATCCAAACCAGAAAAAACCCAGGATCCATTCAACAAGTATGTGAAGTGTGCGAAAGTATGAGTCTGATGAGGTCAAATCCCAGACCTATCCCAGACCTAACTTGCGTTATCCTCAAAAATATTGATCGAAACCAGGTTAAATTGACTGTTTCAGCGTGGTACCACATTACTACGTGATACAATCCAGAAACAGCCAAGGATCTAGCCATGAAGTATGAGAAATATGCGAATGTATGAGCCTGATGAGGATAAATCCTAGACCTAACCCAAACCTAACATGCGTTATCCTCTAAAATATTTATCAAGACCAGGTGTAATTGAATGTTTCAGTGTGGTACCACATTACTACGTGAATCAAACCAGAAAAAACCCAGGATCCATTCAACAAGTATGTGAAGAATGCGAAAGTATGAGTCTGATGAGTGAAAATTTCAGGTCTAACCCAGACCTAACATGCGTTATCCTCCAAAATATTGATCCAAACCAGGTTTAATGGACTGTTTCAGTGTGGTACCACTTTACTACGTGATCCGAAGCATTAAGAATCCTCGATCAGGTCAACATGCATGTTCAAACTGCGAAAGTATGACCCTGATGAGGGCAATTCCCAGGCCTTACCTAGACCTAACATGCGTTGTCCTCTAAAATATTGATGGAAACCAGGTTTAATTGACTGTTTCAGTGTGGTACCACCTTACTACGTGAACCAAACCAGAAAAAACCCAGGATCCGTTCAACAAGTATGTGAGGAATGCGAAAGTATGAGTCTGATGAGTGAAAATCCCAGGGCTAACCTAGACCTAACATGCGTTATCCTCTAAAATATTGATCCAAACCAGGTTTAATTGACTGTTTCAGTGTGGTCCCACATTATTACGTGATACAATCCAGAAACAGCCCAGGATCTAGCCATGAAGTATGAGAAATATGCGAATGTATGAGCCTGATGAGGACAAATCCTAGACCTAACCCAAACCTAACATGCGTTATCCTCCAAAATATTTATCAAGACCAGGTTTAATTGAATGTTTCAGTGTGGTACCACATTACTACGTGAACCAAACCAGAAAAAACCCAGGATCCGTTCAACAAGTATGTGAAGAATGCGAAAGTATGAGTCTGATGAGTGAAAATCCCAGGGCTAACCTAGACCTAACATGCGTTATCCTCTAAAATATTGATCCAAACCAGGTTTAATGGACTGTTTCAGTGTGGTACCACTTTACTACGTGATCGAAAGCATTAAGAACCCTCGATCAGGTCAACATGTATGTTAAAACTGCGAAAGTATGACCCTGATGAGGGCAAATCCCAGGCCTCACCTAGACCTAACATGCGTTGTCCTCTAAAATATTGATGGAAACCAGGTTTAATTGACTGTTTCAGTGTTGTACTTCATTACCACGTGATGCGATCCAGAAAAAGCCCAGGATCTAGCCATCAAGTATGAGAAATATGCGAAAGAATGAGCCTGATGAGAGCAAATCCCAGACCTAACCTAGACATAACATGAATTATTCTCTAAAATATTGATCAAAACCAGGTTTAATTGACTGTTTCAGTGTGGTACCACATTACTACGTGATCCAATCCAGAAATAGCCCAGGATCTAGCCATGAAGTATGAGAAATATGCGAAAGTATGAGCCTGACGAGGGCAAATCCTAGACCTTACCCAGACCTAACATGCGTTATCCTCTAAAATATTTATCATAACCAGGTTTAATTGATTGTTTCGGTGTGGTCCCACATTACTACGTGATCCAAACCAGAAAAAACCCAGGATCCGTTCAACAAGTATGTGAAGAATGCGAAAGTATGAGTCTGATGAGTGAAAATCCCAGACATAACTTAGACCTAACATGCGTTATCCTCTAAAATATTGATCCAAACCAGGTTTAATGGAATGCTTCAGTGGGGTACAACTTTACTACGTGATCCAAAGCAGAAAAAACACTCGATCAGGTCAACATGTATGTTAAAACTGCGAAAGTATGACCCTGATGAGGGCAAATCCCAGACCAATCCGAGACCTAACTTGCGTTGTCCTCTAAGATATTGATCCAAACCAGGTTTAATTGACCGTTTCAGTGTGGTCCCACATTACTACGTGATCCAAACCAGAAAAAACCCAGGATCTAGCCATCAAGTATGAGAAACATTGCGAAAGAATGAGCCTGATGATAGCAAATCCCAGACCTAACCTAGACCTAACATGAATTATTCTCTAAAATATTGATCGAAACCAGGTTTAATTGACTGTTTCAGTGTGGTCCCACATTACTACGTGATCCAAACCAGAAAAAACCCAGGATCCATTCAACAAGTATGTGAAGAATGCGAAAGTATGAGTCTGATGAGTGAAAATCCCAGGCCTAACCTAGACCTAACATGAATTATTCTCTAAAATATTGATCGAAACCTGGTTTAATCTATTGTTTCAGTGTGGTACCACATTACTATTAGATCCAAACCAGAAAATAACCCAGGATCTGTTCAACGAGTATGTGAAGTGTGCGAAAGTATGAGTCTGATGAGGTCAAATCCCAGACCTATCCCAGACTTAACATGCGTTATCCTCTAAAATATTGATCGAAACCGGGTTTAATCGACTGATTCAGTGTGGTACCACATTACTACGTGATCCAAACCAGAAAAAACCCAGGATCCGTTCAACAAGTATGTGAAGAATGCGAAAGTATGAGTCTGATGAGTGAAAATCCCAGACCTAACCTAGACCTAACATGAATTATTCTCTAAAATATTGATCGAAACCTGGTTTAATCTATTGTTTCAGTGTGGTACCACATTACTATTAGATCCAAACCAGAAAATGACCCAGGATCTGTTCAACGAGTATGTGAAGTGTGCGAAAGTATGAGTCTGATGAGGTCAAATCCCAGACCTATCCCAGACCTAACTTGCGTTATCCTCAAAAATATTGATTGAAACCAGGTTTAATTGACTGTTTCAGCGTGGTACCACATTACTACGTGATACAATCCAGAAACAGCCAAGGATCTAGCCATCAAGTATGAGAAACATTGCGAAAGAATGAGCCTGATGATAGCAAATCCCAGACCTAACCTAGACCTAACATGAATTATTCTCTAAAATATTGATCGAAACCAGGTTTAATTGACTGTTTCAGTGTGGTCCCACATTACTACGTGATCCAAACCAGAAAAAACCCAGGATCCATTCAACAAGTATGTGAAGAATGCGAAAGTATGAGTCTGATGAGTGAAAATCCCAGGCCTAACCTAGACCTAACATGAATTATTCTCTAAAATATTGATCGAAACCTGGTTTAATCTATTGTTTCAGTGTGGTACCACATTACTATTAGATCCAAACCAGAAAATAACCCAGGATCTGTTCAACGAGTATGTGAAGTGTGCGAAAGTATGAGTCTGATGAGGTCAAATCCCAGACCTATCCCAGACTTAACATGCGTTATCCTCTAAAATATTGATCGAAACCGGGTTTAATCGACTGATTCAGTGTGGTACCACATTACTACGTGATCCAAACCAGAAAAAACCCAGGATCCGTTCAACAAGTATGTGAAGAATGCGAAAGTATGAGTCTGATGAGTGAAAATCCCAGACCTAACCTAGACCTAACATGAATTATTCTCTAAAATATTGATCGAAACCTGGTTTAATCTATTGTTTCAGTGTGGTACCACATTACTATTAGATCCAAACCAGAAAATGACCCAGGATCTGTTCAACGAGTATGTGAAGTGTGCGAAAGTATGAGTCTGATGAGGTCAAATCCCAGACCTATCCCAGACCTAACTTGCGTTATCCTCAAAAATATTGATTGAAACCAGGTTTAATTGACTGTTTCAGCGTGGTACCACATTACTACGTGATACAATCCAGAAACAGCCAAGGATCTAGCCATGAAGTATGAGAAATATGCGAATGTATGAGCCTGATGAGGATAAATCCTAGACCTAACCCAAACCTAACATGCGTTATCCTCTAAAATATTTATCAAGACCAGGTTTAATTGAATGTTTCAGTGTGGTACCACATTACTACGTGAATCAAACCAGAAAAAACCCAGGATCCGTTCAACAAGTATGTTAAAACTGCGAAAGTATGACCCTGATGAGGGCAAATCCCAGGCCTCACCTAGACCTAACATGCGTTGTCCTCTAAAATATTGATGGAAACCAGGTTTAATTGACTGTTTCAGTGTTGTACTTCATTACCACGTGATGCGATCCAGAAAAAGCCCAGGATCTAGCCATCAAGTATGAGAAATATGCGAAAGAATGAGCCTGATGAGAGCAAATCCCAGGCCTTACCTAGACCTAACATGCGTTGTCCTCTAAAATATTGATGGAAACCAGGTTTAATTGACTGTTTCAGTGTGGTACCACCTTACTACGTGAACCAAACCAGAAAAAACCCAGGATCCGTTCAACAAGTATGTGAGGAATGCGAAAGTATGAGTCTGATGAGTGAAAATCCCAGACATAACTTAGACCTAACATGCGTTATCCTCTAAAATATTGATCCAAACCAGGTTTAATGGACTGTTTCAGTGGGGTACCACTTTACTACGTGATCCAAAGCAGAAAAAACACTCGATCAGGTCAACATGTATGTTGAAACTGCGAAAGTATGACCCTGATGACGGCAAATCCCAGACCAATCCGAGACCTAACTTGCGTTGTCCTCTAAGATATTGATCCAAACCAGGTTTAATTGACCGTTACAGTGTGGTCCCACATTACTACGTGATCCAAACCAGAAAAAACCCAGGATCTAGCCATCAAGTATGAGAAACATTGCGAAAGAATGAGCCTGATGATAGCAAATCCCAGACCTAACCTAGACCTAACATGAATTATTCTCTAAAATATTGATCGAAACCAGGTTTAATTGACTGTTTCAGTGTGGTCCCACATTACTACGTGATCCAAACCAGAAAAAACCCAGGATCCATTCAACAAGTATGTGAAGTGTGCGAAAGTATGAGTCTGATGAGGTCAAATCCCAGACCTATCCCAGACCTAACATGCGTTATCCTCCAAAATATTGATCCAAACCAGGTTTAATGGACTGTTTCAGTGTGGTACCACTTTACTACGTGATCCGAAGCATTAAGAATCCTCGATCAGGTCAACATGCATGTTAAAACTGCGAAAGTATGACCCTGATGAGGGCAATTCCCAGGCCTTACCTAGACCTAACATGCGTTGTCCTCTAAAATATTGATGGAAACCAGGTTTAATTGACTGTTTCAGTGTGGTACCACCTTACTACGTGAACCAAACCAGAAAAAACCCAGGATCCGTTCAACAAGTATGTGAGGAATGCGAAAGTATGAGTCTGATGAGTGAAAATCCCAGGGCTAACCTAGACCTAACATTCGTTATCCTCTAAAATATTGATCCAAACCAGGTTTAATTGACTGTTTTAGTTGTGGTACCACTTTACTACGTGATCCAAAGCAGAAAAAACCCTCGATCAGGTCAACATGCATGTTAAAACTGCGAAAGTATGACCCTGATGAGGTCAAATCCCAGACCTATCCCAGACCTGACATGCGTTATCCTCCAAAATATTGATCCAAACCAGGTTTAATGGACTGTTTCAGTGTGGTATCACTTTACTACGTGATCCAAAGCAGAAAAAACCCTCGATCAGGTCAACATGCATGCTAAAACTGCGAAAGTATGACCCTGATGAGGTCAAATCCCAGACCTATCCCAGACCTGACATGCGTTATCCTCTAAAATATTGATCCAAACCAGGTTTAATTGACTGTTTCAGTGTGGTCCCACATTATTACGTGATACAATCCAGAAACAGCCCAGGATCTAGCCATGAAGTATGAGAAATATGCGAATGTATGAGCCTGATGAGGACAAATCCTAGACCTAACCCAAACCTAACATGCGTTATCCTCCAAAATATTTATCAAGACCAGGTTTAATTGAATGTTTCAGTGTGGTACCACATTACTACGTGAACCAAACCAGAAAAAACCCAGGATCCGTTCAACAAGTATGTGAAGAATGCGAAAGTATGAGTCTGATGAGTGAAAATCCCAGGGCTAACCTAGACCTAACATGCGTTATCCTCTAAAATATTGATCCAAACCAGGTTTAATGGACTGTTTCAGTGTGGTACCACTTTACTACGTGATCGAAAGCATTAAGAACCCTCGATCAGGTCAACATGTATGTTAAAACTGCGAAAGTATGACCCTGATGAGGGCAAATCCCAGGCCTCACCTAGACCTAACATGCGTTGTCCTCTAAAATATTGATGGAAACCAGGTTTAATTGACTGTTTCAGTGTTGTACTTCATTACCACGTGATGCGATCCAGAAAAAGCCCAGGATCTAGCCATCAAGTATGAGAAATATGCGAAAGAATGAGCCTGATGAGAGCAAATCCCAGACCTAACCTAGACATAACATGAATTATTCTCTAAAATATTGATCAAAACCAGGTTAAATTGACTGTTTCAGCGTGGTACCACATTACTACGTGATACAATCCAGAAACAGCCAAGGATCTAGCCATGAAGTATGAGAAATATGCGAATGTATGAGCCTGATGAGGATAAATCCTAGACCTAACCCAAACCTAACATGCGTTATCCTCTAAAATATTTATCAAGACCAGGTGTAATTGAATGTTTCAGTGTGGTACCACATTACTACGTGAATCAAACCAGAAAAAACCCAGGATCCATTCAACAAGTATGTGAAGAATGCGAAAGTATGAGTCTGATGAGTGAAAATTTCAGGTCTAACCCAGACCTAACATGCGTTATCCTCCAAAATATTGATCCAAACCAGGTTTAATGGACTGTTTCAGTGTGGTACCACTTTACTACGTGATCCGAAGCATTAAGAATCCTCGATCAGGTCAACATGCATGTTCAAACTGCGAAAGTATGACCCTGATGAGGGCAATTCCCAGGCCTTACCTAGACCTAACATGCGTTGTCCTCTAAAATATTGATGGAAACCAGGTTTAATTGACTGTTTCAGTGTGGTACCACCTTACTACGTGAACCAAACCAGAAAAAACCCAGGATCCGTTCAACAAGTATGTGAGGAATGCGAAAGTATGAGTCTGATGAGTGAAAATCCCAGGGCTAACCTAGACCTAACATGCGTTATCCTCTAAAATATTGATCCAAACCAGGTTTAATTGACTGTTTTAGTTGTGGTACCACTTTACTACGTGATCCAAAGCAGAAAAAACCCTCGATCAGGTCAACATGCATGTTAAAACTGCGAAAGTATGACCCTGATGAGGTCAAATCCCAGACCTATCCCAGACCTGACATGCGTTATCCTCCAAAATATTGATCCAAACCAGGTTTAATGGACTGTTTCAGTGTGGTATCACTTTACTACGTGATCCAAAGCAGAAAAAACCCTCGATCAGGTCAACATGCATGCTAAAACTGCGAAAGTATGACCCTGATGAGGTCAAATCCCAGACCTATCCCAGACCTGACATGCGTTATCCTCTAAAATATTGATCCAAACCAGGTTTAATTGACTGTTTCAGTGTGGTCCCACATTATTACGTGATACAATCCAGAAACAGCCCAGGATCTAGCCATGAAGTATGAGAAATATGCGAATGTATGAGCCTGATGAGGACAAATCCTAGACCTAACCCAAACCTAACATGCGTTATCCTCCAAAATATTTATCAAGACCAGGTTTAATTGAATGTTTCAGTGTGGTACCACATTACTACGTGAACCAAACCAGAAAAAACCCAGGATCCGTTCAACAAGTATGTGAAGAATGCGAAAGTATGAGTCTGATGAGTGAAAATCCCAGGGCTAACCTAGACCTAACATGCGTTATCCTCTAAAATATTGATCCAAACCAGGTTTAATGGACTGTTTCAGTGTGGTACCACTTTACTACGTGATCGAAAGCATTAAGAACCCTCGATCAGGTCAACATGTATGTTAAAACTGCGAAAGTATGACCCTGATGAGGGCAAATCCCAGGCCTCACCTAGACCTAACATGCGTTGTCCTCTAAAATATTGATGGAAACCAGGTTTAATTGACTGTTTCAGTGTTGTACTTCATTACCACGTGATGCGATCCAGAAAAAGCCCAGGATCTAGCCATCAAGTATGAGAAATATGCGAAAGAATGAGCCTGATGAGAGCAAATCCCAGACCTAACCTAGACATAACATGAATTATTCTCTAAAATATTGATCAAAACCAGGTTTAATTGACTGTTTCAGTGTGGTACCACATTACTACGTGATCCAATCCAGAAATAGCCCAGGATCTAGCCATGAAGTATGAGAAATATGCGAAAGTATGAGCCTGACGAGGGCAAATCCTAGACCTTACCCAGACCTAACATGCGTTATCCTCTAAAATATTTATCATAACCAGGTTTAATTGATTGTTTCGGTGTGGTCCCACATTACTACGTGATCCAAACCAGAAAAAACCCAGGATCCGTTCAACAAGTATGTGAAGAATGCGAAAGTATGAGTCTGATGAGTGAAAATCCCAGACATAACTTAGACCTAACATGCGTTATCCTCTAAAATATTGATCCAAACCAGGTTTAATGGAATGTTTCAGTGGGGTACAACTTTACTACGTGATCCAAAGCAGAAAAAACACTCGATCAGGTCAACATGTATGTTAAAACTGCGAAAGTATGACCCTGATGAGGGCAAATCCCAGACCAATCCGAGACCTAACTTGCGTTGTCCTCTAAGATATTGATCCAAACCAGGTTTAATTGACCGTTTCAGTGTGGTCCCACATTACTACGTGATCCAAACCAGAAAAAACCCAGGATCTAGCCATCAAGTATGAGAAACATTGCGAAAGAATGAGCCTGATGATAGCAAATCCCAGACCTAACCTAGACCTAACATGAATTATTCTCTAAAATATTGATCGAAACCAGGTTTAATTGACTGTTTCAGTGTGGTCCCACATTACTACGTGATCCAAACCAGAAAAAACCCAGGATCCATTCAACAAGTATGTGAAGAATGCGAAAGTATGAGTCTGATGAGTGAAAATCCCAGGCCTAACCTAGACCTAACATGAATTATTCTCTAAAATATTGATCGAAACCTGGTTTAATCTATTGTTTCAGTGTGGTACCACATTACTATTAGATCCAAACCAGAAAATAACCCAGGATCTGTTCAACGAGTATGTGAAGTGTGCGAAAGTATGAGTCTGATGAGGTCAAATCCCAGACCTATCCCAGACTTAACATGCGTTATCCTCTAAAATATTGATCGAAACCGGGTTTAATCGACTGATTCAGTGTGGTACCACATTACTACGTGATCCAAACCAGAAAAAACCCAGGATCCGTTCAACAAGTATGTGAAGAATGCGAAAGTATGAGTCTGATGAGTGAAAATCCCAGACCTAACCTAGACCTAACATGAATTATTCTCTAAAATATTGATCGAAACCTGGTTTAATCTATTGTTTCAGTGTGGTACCACATTACTATTAGATCCAAACCAGAAAATGACCCAGGATCTGTTCAACGAGTATGTGAAGTGTGCGAAAGTATGAGTCTGATGAGGTCAAATCCCAGACCTATCCCAGACCTAACTTGCGTTATCCTCAAAAATATTGATTGAAACCAGGTTTAATTGACTGTTTCAGCGTGGTACCACATTACTACGTGATACAATCCAGAAACAGCCAAGGATCTAGCCATCAAGTATGAGAAACATTGCGAAAGAATGAGCCTGATGATAGCAAATCCCAGACCTAACCTAGACCTAACATGAATTATTCTCTAAAATATTGATCGAAACCAGGTTTAATTGACTGTTTCAGTGTGGTCCCACATTACTACGTGATCCAAACCAGAAAAAACCCAGGATCCATTCAACAAGTATGTGAAGAATGCGAAAGTATGAGTCTGATGAGTGAAAATCCCAGGCCTAACCTAGACCTAACATGAATTATTCTCTAAAATATTGATCGAAACCTGGTTTAATCTATTGTTTCAGTGTGGTACCACATTACTATTAGATCCAAACCAGAAAATAACCCAGGATCTGTTCAACGAGTATGTGAAGTGTGCGAAAGTATGAGTCTGATGAGGTCAAATCCCAGACCTATCCCAGACTTAACATGCGTTATCCTCTAAAATATTGATCGAAACCGGGTTTAATCGACTGATTCAGTGTGGTACCACATTACTACGTGATCCAAACCAGAAAAAACCCAGGATCCGTTCAACAAGTATGTGAAGAATGCGAAAGTATGAGTCTGATGAGTGAAAATCCCAGACCTAACCTAGACCTAACATGAATTATTCTCTAAAATATTGATCGAAACCTGGTTTAATCTATTGTTTCAGTGTGGTACCACATTACTATTAGATCCAAACCAGAAAATGACCCAGGATCTGTTCAACGAGTATGTGAAGTGTGCGAAAGTATGAGTCTGATGAGGTCAAATCCCAGACCTATCCCAGACCTAACTTGCGTTATCCTCAAAAATATTGATTGAAACCAGGTTTAATTGACTGTTTCAGCGTGGTACCACATTACTACGTGATACAATCCAGAAACAGCCAAGGATCTAGCCATGAAGTATGAGAAATATGCGAATGTATGAGCCTGATGAGGATAAATCCTAGACCTAACCCAAACCTAACATGCGTTATCCTCTAAAATATTTATCAAGACCAGGTTTAATTGAATGTTTCAGTGTGGTACCACATTACTACGTGAATCAAACCAGAAAAAACCCAGGATCCGTTCAACAAGTATGTTAAAACTGCGAAAGTATGACCCTGATGAGGGCAAATCCCAGGCCTCACCTAGACCTAACATGCGTTGTCCTCTAAAATATTGATGGAAACCAGGTTTAATTGACTGTTTCAGTGTTGTACTTCATTACCACGTGATGCGATCCAGAAAAAGCCCAGGATCTAGCCATCAAGTATGAGAAATATGCGAAAGAATGAGCCTGATGAGAGCAAATCCCAGGCCTTACCTAGACCTAACATGCGTTGTCCTCTAAAATATTGATGGAAACCAGGTTTAATTGACTGTTTCAGTGTGGTACCACCTTACTACGTGAACCAAACCAGAAAAAACCCAGGATCCGTTCAACAAGTATGTGAGGAATGCGAAAGTATGAGTCTGATGAGTGAAAATCCCAGACATAACTTAGACCTAACATGCGTTATCCTCTAAAATATTGATCCAAACCAGGTTTAATGGACTGTTTCAGTGGGGTACCACTTTACTACGTGATCCAAAGCAGAAAAAACACTCGATCAGGTCAACATGTATGTTGAAACTGCGAAAGTATGACCCTGATGACGGCAAATCCCAGACCAATCCGAGACCTAACTTGCGTTGTCCTCTAAGATATTGATCCAAACCAGGTTTAATTGACCGTTACAGTGTGGTCCCACATTACTACGTGATCCAAACCAGAAAAAACCCAGGATCTAGCCATCAAGTATGAGAAACATTGCGAAAGAATGAGCCTGATGATAGCAAATCCCAGACCTAACCTAGACCTAACATGAATTATTCTCTAAAATATTGATCGAAACCAGGTTTAATTGACTGTTTCAGTGTGGTCCCACATTACTACGTGATCCAAACCAGAAAAAACCCAGGATCCATTCAACAAGTATGTGAAGTGTGCGAAAGTATGAGTCTGATGAGGTCAAATCCCAGACCTATCCCAGACCTAACTTGCGTTATCCTCAAAAATATTGATCGAAACCAGGTTAAATTGACTGTTTCAGCGTGGTACCACATTACTACGTGATACAATCCAGAAACAGCCAAGGATCTAGCCATGAAGTATGAGAAATATGCGAATGTATGAGCCTGATGAGGATAAATCCTAGACCTAACCCAAACCTAACATGCGTTATCCTCTAAAATATTTATCAAGACCAGGTGTAATTGAATGTTTCAGTGTGGTACCACATTACTACGTGAATCAAACCAGGAAAAACCCAGGATCCATTCAACAAGTATGTGAAGAATGCGAAAGTATGAGTCTGATGAGTGAAAATTTCAGGTCTAACCCAGACCTAACATGCGTTATCCTCCAAAATATTGATCCAAACCAGGTTTAATGGACTGTTTCAGTGTGGTACCACTTTACTACGTGATCCGAAGCATTAAGAATCCTCGATCAGGTCAACATGCATGTTAAAACTGCGAAAGTATGACCCTGATGAGGGCAATTCCCAGGCCTTACCTAGACCTAACATGCGTTGTCCTCTAAAATATTGATGGAAACCAGGTTTAATTGACTGTTTCAGTGTGGTACCACCTTACTACGTGAACCAAACCAGAAAAAACCCAGGATCCGTTCAACAAGTATGTGAGGAATGCGAAAGTATGAGTCTGATGAGTGAAAATCCCAGGGCTAACCTAGACCTAACATTCGTTATCCTCTAAAATATTGATCCAAACCAGGTTTAATTGACTGTTTTAGTTGTGGTACCACTTTACTACGTGATCCAAAGCAGAAAAAACCCTCGATCAGGTCAACATGCATGTTAAAACTGCGAAAGTATGACCCTGATGAGGTCAAATCCCAGACCTATCCCAGACCTGACATGCGTTATCCTCCAAAATATTGATCCAAACCAGGTTTAATGGACTGTTTCAGTGTGGTATCACTTTACTACGTGATCCAAAGCAGAAAAAACCCTCGATCAGGTCAACATGCATGCTAAAACTGCGAAAGTATGACCCTGATGAGGTCAAATCCCAGACCTATCCCAGACCTGACATGCGTTATCCTCTAAAATATTGATCCAAACCAGGTTTAATTGACTGTTTCAGTGTGGTCCCACATTATTACGTGATACAATCCAGAAACAGCCCAGGATCTAGCCATGAAGTATGAGAAATATGCGAATGTATGAGCCTGATGAGGACAAATCCTAGACCTAACCCAAACCTAACATGCGTTATCCTCCAAAATATTTATCAAGACCAGGTTTAATTGAATGTTTCAGTGTGGTACCACATTACTACGTGAACCAAACCAGAAAAAACCCAGGATCCGTTCAACAAGTATGTGAAGAATGCGAAAGTATGAGTCTGATGAGTGAAAATCCCAGGGCTAACCTAGACCTAACATGCGTTATCCTCTAAAATATTGATCCAAACCAGGTTTAATGGACTGTTTCAGTGTGGTACCACTTTACTACGTGATCGAAAGCATTAAGAACCCTCGATCAGGTCAACATGTATGTTAAAACTGCGAAAGTATGACCCTGATGAGGGCAAATCCCAGGCCTCACCTAGACCTAACATGCGTTGTCCTCTAAAATATTGATGGAAACCAGGTTTAATTGACTGTTTCAGTGTTGTACTTCATTACCACGTGATGCGATCCAGAAAAAGCCCAGGATCTAGCCATCAAGTATGAGAAATATGCGAAAGAATGAGCCTGATGAGAGCAAATCCCAGACCTAACCTAGACATAACATGAATTATTCTCTAAAATATTGATCAAAACCAGGTTTAATTGACTGTTTCAGTGTGGTACCACATTACTACGTGATCCAATCCAGAAATAGCCCAGGATCTAGCCATGAAGTATGAGAAATATGCGAAAGTATGAGCCTGACGAGGGCAAATCCTAGACCTTACCCAGACCTAACATGCGTTATCCTCTAAAATATTTATCATAACCAGGTTTAATTGATTGTTTCGGTGTGGTCCCACATTACTACGTGATCCAAACCAGAAAAAACCCAGGATCCGTTCAACAAGTATGTGAAGAATGCGAAAGTATGAGTCTGATGAGTGAAAATCCCAGACATAACTTAGACCTAACATGCGTTATCCTCTAAAATATTGATCCAAACCAGGTTTAATGGAATGTTTCAGTGGGGTACAACTTTACTACGTGATCCAAAGCAGAAAAAACACTCGATCAGGTCAACATGTATGTTAAAACTGCGAAAGTATGACCCTGATGAGGGCAAATCCCAGACCAATCCCAGACCTAACTTGCGTTGTCCTCTAAGATATTGATCCAAACCAGGTTTAATTGACCGTTTCAGTGTGGTCCCACATTACTACGTGATCCAAACCAGAAAAAACCCAGGATCTAGCCATCAAGTATGAGAAACATTGCGAAAGAATGAGCCTGATGATAGCAAATCCCAGACCTAACCTAGACCTAACATGAATTATTCTCTAAAATATTGATCGAAACCAGGTTTAATTGACTGTTTCAGTGTGGTCCCACATTACTACGTGATCCAAACCAGAAAAAACCCAGGATCCATTCAACAAGTATGTGAAGAATGCGAAAGTATGAGTCTGATGAGTGAAAATCCCAGGCCTAACCTAGACCTAACATGAATTATTCTCTAAAATATTGATCGAAACCTGGTTTAATCTATTGTTTCAGTGTGGTACCACATTACTATTAGATCCAAACCAGAAAATAACCCAGGATCTGTTCAACGAGTATGTGAAGTGTGCGAAAGTATGAGTCTGATGAGGTCAAATCCCAGACCTATCCCAGACTTAACATGCGTTATCCTCTAAAATATTGATCGAAACCGGGTTTAATCGACTGATTCAGTGTGGTACCACATTACTACGTGATCCAAACCAGAAAAAACCCAGGATCCGTTCAACAAGTATGTGAAGAATGCGAAAGTATGAGTCTGATGAGTGAAAATCCCAGACCTAACCTAGACCTAACATGAATTATTCTCTAAAATATTGATCGAAACCTGGTTTAATCTATTGTTTCAGTGTGGTACCACATTACTATTAGATCCAAACCAGAAAATGACCCAGGATCTGTTCAACGAGTATGTGAAGTGTGCGAAAGTATGAGTCTGATGAGGTCAAATCCCAGACCTATCCCAGACCTAACTTGCGTTATCCTCAAAAATATTGATTGAAACCAGGTTTAATTGACTGTTTCAGCGTGGTACCACATTACTACGTGATACAATCCAGAAACAGCCAAGGATCTAGCCATCAAGTATGAGAAACATTGCGAAAGAATGAGCCTGATGATAGCAAATCCCAGACCTAACCTGGACCTAACATGAATTATTCTCTAAAATATTGATCGAAACCAGGTTTAATTGACTGTTTCAGTGTGGTCCCACATTACTACGTGATCCAAACCAGAAAAAACCCAGGATCCATTCAACAAGTATGTGAAGAATGCGAAAGTATGAGTCTGATGAGTGAAAATCCCAGGCCTAACCTAGACCTAACATGAATTATTCTCTAAAATATTGATCGAAACCTGGTTTAATCTATTGTTTCAGTGTGGTACCACATTACTATTAGATCCAAACCAGAAAATAACCCAGGATCTGTTCAACGAGTATGTGAAGTGTGCGAAAGTATGAGTCTGATGAGGTCAAATCCCAGACCTATCCCAGACTTAACATGCGTTATCCTCTAAAATATTGATCGAAACCGGGTTTAATCGACTGATTCAGTGTGGTACCACATTACTACGTGATCCAAACCAGAAAAAACCCAGGATCCGTTCAACAAGTATGTGAAGAATGCGAAAGTATGAGTCTGATGAGTGAAAATCCCAGACCTAACCTAGACCTAACATGAATTATTCTCTAAAATATTGATCGAAACCTGGTTTAATCTATTGTTTCAGTGTGGTACCACATTACTATTAGATCCAAACCAGAAAATGACCCAGGATCTGTTCAACGAGTATGTGAAGTGTGCGAAAGTATGAGTCTGATGAGGTCAAATCCCAGACCTATCCCAGACCTAACTTGCGTTATCCTCAAAAATATTGATTGAAACCAGGTTTAATTGACTGTTTCAGCGTGGTACCACATTACTACGTGATACAATCCAGAAACAGCCAAGGATCTAGCCATGAAGTATGAGAAATATGCGAATGTATGAGCCTGATGAGGATAAATCCTAGACCTAACCCAAACCTAACATGCGTTATCCTCTAAAATATTTATCAAGACCAGGTTTAATTGAATGTTTCAGTGTGGTACCACATTACTACGTGAATCAAACCAGAAAAAACCCAGGATCCGTTCAACAAGTATGTTAAAACTGCGAAAGTATGACCCTGATGAGGGCAAATCCCAGGCCTCACCTAGACCTAACATGCGTTGTCCTCTAAAATATTGATGGAAACCAGGTTTAATTGACTGTTTCAGTGTTGTACTTCATTACCACGTGATGCGATCCAGAAAAAGCCCAGGATCTAGCCATCAAGTATGAGAAATATGCGAAAGAATGAGCCTGATGAGAGCAAATCCCAGACCTAACCTAGACATAACATGAATTATTCTCTAAAATATTGATCAAAACCAGGTTTAATTGACTGTTTCAGTGTGGTACCACATTACTACGTGATCCAATCCAGATATAGCCCAGGATCTAGCCATGAAGTATGAGAAATATGCGAAAGTATGAGCCTGACGAGGGCAAATCCTAGACCTTACCCAGACCTAACATGCGTTATCCTCTAAAATATTTATCATAACCAGGTTTAATTGATTGTTTCGGTGTGGTCCCACATTACTACGTGATCCAAACCAGAAAAAACCCAGGATCCGTTCAACAAGTATGTGAAGAATGCGAAAGTATGAGTCTGATGAGTGAAAATCCCAGACATAACCTAGACCTAACATGAATTATTCTCTAAAATATTGATCGAAACCTGGTTTAATCTATTGTTTCAGTGTGGTACCACATTACTATTAGATCCAAACCAGAAAATAACCCAGGATCTGTTCAACGAGTATGTGAAGTGTGCGAAAGTATGAGTCTGATGTGGTCAAATCCCAGACCTATCCCAGACCTAACTTGCGTTATCCTCAAAAATATTGATTGAAACCAGGTTTAATTGACTGTTTCAGCGTGGTACCACATTACTACGTGATACAATCCAGAAACAGCCAAGGATCTAGCCATGAAGTATGAGAAATATGCGAATGTATGAGCCTGATGAGGATAAATCCTAGACCTAACCCAAACCTAACATGCGTTATCCTCTAAAATATTTATCAAGACCAGGTTTAATTGAATGTTTCAGTGTGGTACCACATTACTACGTGAATCAAACCAGAAAAAACCCAGGATCCGTTCAACAAGTATGTTAAAACTGCGAAAGTATGACCCTGATGAGGGCAAATCCCAGGCCTCACCTAGACCTAACATGCGTTGTCCTCTAAAATATTGATGGAAACCAGGTTTAATTGACTGTTTCAGTGTTGTACTTCATTACCACGTGATGCGATCCAGAAAAAGCCCAGGATCTAGCCATCAAGTATGAGAAATATGCGAAAGAATGAGCCTGATGAGAGCAAATCCCAGACCTAACCTAGACATAACATGAATTATTCTCTAAAATATTGATCAAAACCAGGTTTAATTGACTGTTTCAGTGTGGTACCACATTACTACGTGATCCAATCCAGATATAGCCCAGGATCTAGCCATGAAGTATGAGAAATATGCGAAAGTATGAGCCTGACGAGGGCAAATCCTAGACCTTACCCAGACCTAACATGCGTTATCCTCTAAAATATTTATCATAACCAGGTTTAATTGATTGTTTCGGTGTGGTCCCACATTACTACGTGATCCAAACCAGAAAAAACCCAGGATCCGTTCAACAAGTATGTGAAGAATGCGAAAGTATGAGTCTGATGAGTGAAAATCCCAGACATAACTTAGACCTAACATGCGTTATCCTCTAAAATATTGATCCAAACCAGGTTTAATGGAATGTTTCAGTGGGGTACAACTTTACTACGTGATCCAAAGCAGAAAAAACACTCGATCAGGTCAACATGTATGTTAAAACTGCGAAAGTATGACCCTGATGAGGGCAAATCCCAGACCAATCCGAGACCTAACTTGCGTTGTCCTCTAAGATATTGATCCAAACCAGGTTTAATTGACCGTTTCAGTGTGGTCCCACATTACTACGTGATCCAAACCAGAAAAAACCCAGGATCTAGCCATCAAGTATGAGAAACATTGCGAAAGAATGAGCCTGATGATAGCAAATCCCAGACCTAACCTAGACCTAACATGAATTATTCTCTAAAATATTGATCGAAACCAGGTTTAATTGACTGTTTCAGTGTGGTCCCACATTACTACGTGATCCAAACCAGAAAAAACCCAGGATCCATTCTACAAGTATGTGAAGAATGCGAAAGTATGAGTCTGATGAGTGAAAATCCCAGGCCTAACCTAGACCTAACATGAATTATTCTCTAAAATATTGATCGAAACCTGGTTTAATCTATTGTTTCAGTGTGGTACCACATTACTATTAGATCCAAACCAGAAAATAACCCAGGATCTGTTCAACGAGTATGTGAAGTGTGCGAAAGTATGAGTCTGATGAGGTCAAATCCCAGACCTATCCCAGACTTAACATGCGTTATCCTCTAAAATATTGATCGAAACCGGGTTTAATCGACTGATTCAGTGTGGTACCACATTACTACGTGATCCAAACCAGAAAAAACCCAGGATCCGTTCAACAAGTATGTGAAGAATGCGAAAGTATGAGTCTGATGAGTGAAAATCCCAGACCTAACCTAGACCTAACATGAATTATTCTCTAAAATATTGATCGAAACCTTGTTTAATCTATTGTTTCAGTGTGGTACCACATTACTATTAGATCCAAACCAGAAAATGACCCGGGATCTGTTCAACGAGTATGTGAAGTGTGCGAAAGTATGAGTCTGATGAGGTCAAATCCCAGACCTATCCCAGACCTAACTTGCGTTATCCTCAAAAATATTGATTGAAACCAGGTTTAATTGACTGTTTCAGCGTGGTACCACATTACTACGTGATACAATCCAGAAACAGCCAAGGATCTAGCCATGAAGTATGAGAAATATGCGAATGTATGAGCCTGATGAGGATAAATCCTAGACCTAACCCAAACCTAACATGCGTTATCCTCTAAAATATTTATCAAGACCAGGTTTAATTGAATGTTTCAGTGTGGTACCACATTACTACGTGAATCAAACCAGAAAAAACCCAGGATCCGTTCAACAAGTATGTGAAGAATGCGAAAGTATGAGTCTGATGAGTGAAAATCCCAGGTCTAACCCAGACCTAACATGCGTTATCCTCCAAAATATTGATCCAAACCAGGTTTAATGGACTGTTTCAGTGTGGTACCACTTTACTACGTGAACCAAACCAGAAAAAACCCAGGATCCGTTCAACAAGTATGTGAGGAATGCGAAAGTATGAGTCTGATGAGTGAAAATCCCAGGGCTAACCTAGACCTAACATGCGTTATCCTCCAAAATATTTATCAAGACCAGGTTTAATTGAATGTTTCAGTGTGGTACCACATTACTACGTGAACCAAACCAGAAAAAACCCAGGATCCGTTCAACAAGTATGTGAAGAATGCGAAAGTATGAGTCTGATGAGTGAAAATCCCAGGTCTAACCCAGACCTAACATGCGTTATCCTCCAAAATATTGATCCAAACCAGGTTTAATGGACTGTTTCAGTGTGGTACCACTTTACTACGTGATCCAAACCATTAAGAATCCTCGATCAGGTCAACATGCATGTAAAAACTGCGAAAGTATGACCCTGATGAGGTCAAATCCCAGACTTATCCCAGACCTGACATGCGTTATCCTCTAAAATAGTTATCAAGACCAGGTTTAATTGATTGTTTCGGTGTGGTCCCACATTACTACGTGATCCAAACCAGAAAAAACCCAGGATCCGTTCAACAAGTATGTGAAGAATGCGTAAGTATGAGTCTGATGAGTGAAAATCCCAGACATAACTTAGACCTAACATGCGTTATCCTCTAAAATATTGATCCAAACCAGGTTTAATGGACTGTTTCAGTGGGGTACCACTTTACTACGTGATCCAAAGCAGAAAAAACACTCGATCAGGTCAACATGTATGTTAAAACTGCGAAGGTATGACCCTGATGAGGGCAAATCCCAGACCAATCCGAGACCTAACTTGCGTTGTCCTCTAAGATATTGATCCAAACCAGGTTTAATTGACCGTTTCAGTGTGGTCCCACATTACTACGTGATCCAAACCAGAAAAAACCCAGGATCTAGCCATCAAGTATGAGAAACATTGCGAAAGAATGAGCCTGATGATAGCAAATCCCAGACCTAACCTAGACCTAACATGAATTATTCTCTAAAATATTGATCGAAACCAGGTTTAATTGATTGTTTCAGTGTGGTCCCACATTACTACGTGATCCAAACCAGAAAAAACCCAGGATCCATTCAACAAGTATGTGAAGAATGCGAAAGTATGAGTCTGATGAGTGAAAATCCCAGGGCTAACCTAGACCTAACATGCGTTATCCTCTAAAATATTGATCCAAACCAGGTTTAGTGGACTGCTTCAGTGCGGTACCACTTTACTACGTGATCGAAAGCATTAAGAACCCTCGATCAGGTCAACATGTATGTTAAAACTGCGAAAGTATGACCCTGATGAGGGCAAATCCCAGGCCTTACCTAGACCTAACATGCGTTGTCCTCTAAAATATTGATGGAAACCAGGTTTAATTGACTGTTTCAGTGTGGTACCACCTTACTACGTGAACCAAACCAGAAAAAACCCAGGATCCGTTCAACAAGTATGTGAGGAATGCGAAAGTATGAGTCTGATGAGTGAAAATCCCAGGGCTAACCTAGACCTAACATGCGTTATCCTCTAAAATATTGATCCAAACCAGGTTTAATGGACTGCTTCAGTGCGGTACCACTTTACTACGTGATCGAAAGCATTAAGAACCCTCGATCAGGTCAACATGTATGTTAAAACTGCGAAAGTATGACCCTGATGAGGGCAAATCCCAGGCCTTACCTAGACCTAACATGCGTTGTCCTCTAAAATATTGATGGAAACCAGGTTTAATTGACTGTTTCAGTGTTGTACTTCATTACCACGTGATGCGATCCAGAAAAAGCCCAGGATCTAGCCATCAAGTATGAGAAATATGCGAAAGAATGAGCCTGATGAGAGCAAATCCCAGACCTAACCTAGACATAACATGAATTATTCTCTAAAATATTGATCAAAACCAGGTTTAATTGACTGTTTCAGTGTGGTACCACATTACTACGTGATCCAATCCAGAAATAGCCCAGGATCTAGCCATGAAGTATGAGAAACATGCGAAAGTATGAGTCTGATGAGGGCTAATCCCAGACCTATCCCAGACCTAACTTGCGTTGTCGTCTAAAATAATGATCGAAACCAGGTTTAATTGACTGTTTTAGTTGTGGTACCACATTGCCACGTGATCCAAAGCAGAAAAAACCCTCGATCAGGTCAACATGCATGTTAAAACTGCGAAAGTATGACCCTGATGAGGTCAAATCCCAGACTTATCCCAGACCTGACATGCGTTATCCTCTAAAATAGTTATCAAGACCAGGTTTAATTGATTGTTTCGGTGTGGTCCCACATTACTACGTGATCCAAACCAGAAAAAACCCAGGATCCGTTCAACAAGTATGTGAAGAATGCGTAAGTATGAGTCTGATGAGTGAAAATCCCAGACATAACTTAGACCTAACATGCGTTATCCTCTAAAATATTGATCCAAACCAGGTTTAATGGACTGTTTCAGTGGGGTACCACTTTACTACGTGATCCAAAGCAGAAAAAACACTCGATCAGGTCAACATGTATGTTAAAACTGCGAAGGTATGACCCTGATGAGGGCAAATCCCAGACCAATCCGAGACCTAACTTGCGTTGTCCTCTAAGATATTGATCCAAACCAGGTTTAATTGACCGTTTCAGTGTGGTCCCACATTACTACGTGATCCAAACCAGAAAAAACCCAGGATCCGTTCAACATGTATGTTAAAACTGCGAAAGTATGACCCTGATGAGGGCAAATCCCAGGCCTTACCTAGACCTAACATGCGTTGTCCTCTAAAATATTGATGGAAACCAGGTTTAATTGACTGTTTCAGTGTGGTACCACCTTACTAAGTGAACCAAACCAGAAAAAACCCAGGATCCGTTCAACAAGTATGTGAGGAATGCGAAAGTATGAGTCTGATGAGTGAAAATCCCAGGGCTAACCTAGACCTAACATGCATTATCCTCCAAAATATTTATCAAGACCAGGTTTAATTGAATGTTTCAGTGTGGTACCACATTACTACGTGAACCAAACCAGAAAAAACCCAGGATCCGTTCAACAAGTATGTGAAGAATGCGAAAGCATGAGTCTGATGTGTGAAAATCCCAGGGCTAACCTAGACCTAACATGCGTTATCCTCTAAAATATTGATCCAAACCAGGTTTAATGGACTGTTTCAGTGTGGTACCACTTTACTACGTGATCGAAAGCATTAAGAACCCTCGATCAGGTCAACATGTATGTTAAAACTGCGAAAGTATGACCCTGATGAGGGCAAATCCCAGGCCTTACCTAGACCTAACATGCGTTGTCCTCTAAAATATTGATGGAAACCAGGTTTAATTGACTGTTTCAGTGTTGTACTTCATTACCACGTGATGCGATCCAGAAAAAGCCCAGGATCTAGCCATCAAGTATGAGAAATATGCGAAAGAATGAGCCTGATGAGAGCAAATCCCAGACCTAACCTAGACATAACATGAATTATTCTCTAAAATATTGATCAAAACCAGGTTTAATTGACTGTTTCAGCGTGGTACCACATTACTACGTGATACAATCCAGAAAAAGCCAAGGATCTAGCCATGAAGTATGAGAAATATCCGAATGTATGAGCCTGATGAGGATAAATCCTAGACCTAACCCAAACCTAACATGCGTTATCCTCTAAAATATTTATCAAGACCAGGTTTAATTGAATGTTTCAGTGTGGTACCACATTACTACGTGAATCAAACCAGAAAAAACCCAGGATCCGTTCAACAAGTATGTGAAGAATGCGAAAGTATGAGTCTGATGAGTGAAAATCCCAGGTCTAACCCAGAACTAACATGCGTTATCCTCCAAAATAT
The DNA here is from genome assembly GCF_051014445.1 of Colletes latitarsis. Taxonomy (NCBI): domain Eukaryota; kingdom Metazoa; phylum Arthropoda; class Insecta; order Hymenoptera; family Colletidae; genus Colletes; species Colletes latitarsis. Next base: position 7,657,401 of record NW_027488375.1, on the reverse strand, counting down.
TGATCCAAACCAGATTTAATGGACTGTTTCAGTGTGGTACCACTTTACTACGTGATCCAAAGCATTAAGAATCCTCGATCAGGTCAACATGCATGTTAAAACTGCGAAAGTATGACCCTGATGAGGGCAAATCCCAGGCCTTACCTAGACCTAACATGCGTTGTCCTCTAAGATATTGATGGAAACCAGGTTTAATTGACTGTTTCAGTGTGGTACCACCTTACTACGTGATCCAAACCAGAAAAAACCCAGGATCTAGCCTTCAAGTATGAGAAACATTGCGAAAGAATGAGCCTGATGATAGCAAATCCCAGACCTCACCTAGACCTAACATGAATTATTCTCTAAAATATTCATCGAAACCAGGTTTAATTGATTGTTTCAGTGTGGTCCCACATTACTACGTGATCCAAACCAGAAAAAACCCAGGATCCATTCAACAAGTATGTGAAGAATGCGAAAGTATGAGTCTGATGAGGGCTAATCCCAGACCTATCCCAGACCTAACTTGCGTTATCGTCTAAAATAATGATCGAAACCAGTTTTAATTGACTGTTTTAGTTGTGGTACCACATTACCACGTGATCCAAAGCAGAAAAAACCCTCGATCAGGTCAACATGCATGTTAAAACTGCGAAAGTATGACCCTGATGAGGTCAAATCCCAGACTTATCCCAGACCTGACATGCGTTATCCTCTAAAATAGTTATCAAGACCAGGTTTAATTGATTGTTTCGGTGTGGTCCCACATTACTACGTGATCCAAACCAGAAAAAACCCAGGATCCGTTCAACAAGTATGTGAAGAATTCGAAAGTATGAGTCTGATGAGTGAAAATCCCAGGGCTAACCTAGACCTAACATGCGTTATCCTCTAAAATATTGATCCAAACCAGGTTTAATGGACTGATTCAGTGGGGTACCACTTTACTACGTGATCCAAAGCAGAAAAAACACTCGATCAGGTCAACATGTATGTTAAAACTGCGAAGGTATGACCATGATGAGGGCAAATCCCAGACCAGTCCGAGACCTAACTTGCGTTGTCCTCTAAGATATTGATCCAAACCAGGTTTAATTGACCGTTTCAGTGTGGTCCCACATTACTACGTGATCCAAACCAGAAAAAACCCAGGATCTAGCCATCAAGTATGAGAAACATTGCGAAAGAATGAGCCTGATGATAGCAAATCCCAGACCTCACCTAGACCTAACATGAATTATTCTCTAAAATATTGATCGAAACCAGGTTTAATTGATTGTTTCAGTGTGGTCCCACATTACTACGTGATCCAAACCAGAAAAAACCCAGGATCCATTCAACAAGTATGTGAAGAATGCGAAAGTATGAGTCTGATGAGTGAAAATCCCAGGCCTAACCTAGACCTAACTTGCGTTATCCTCAAAAATATTGATCGAAACCAGGTTAAATTGACTGTTTCAGCGTGGTACCACATTACTACGTGATACAATCCAGAAACAGCCAAGGATCTAGCCATGAAGTATGAGAAATATGCGAATGTATGAGCCTGATGAGGATAAATCCTAGACCTAACCCAAACCTAACATGCGTTATCCTCTAAAATATTTATCAAGACCAGGTGTAATTGAATGTTTCAGTGTGGTACCACATTACTACGTGAATCAAACCAGAAAAAACCCAGGATCCATTCAACAAGTATGTGAAGAATGCGAAAGTATGAGTCTGATGAGTGAAAATTTCAGGTCTAACCCAGACCTAACATGCGTTATCCTCCAAAATATTGATCCAAACCAGGTTTAATGGACTGTTTCAGTGTGGTACCACTTTACTACGTGATCCGAAGCATTAGGAATCCTCGATCAGGTCAACATGCATGTTAAAACTGCGAAAGTATGACCCTGATCAGGGCAATTCCCAGGCCTTACCTAGACCTAACATGCGTTGTCCTCTAAAATATTGATGGAAACCAGGTTTAATTGACTGTTTCAGTGTGGTACCACCTTACTACGTGAACCAAACCAGAAAAAACCCAGGATCCGTTCAACAAGTATGTGAGGAATGCGAAAGTATGAGTCTGATGAGTGAAAATCCCAGGGCTAACCTAGACCTAACATGCGTTATCCTCTAAAATATTGATCCAAACCAGGTTTAATTGACTGTTTTAGTTGTGGTACCACTTTACTACGTGATCCAAAGCAGAAAAAACCCTCGATCAGGTCAACATGCATGTTAAAACTGCGAAAGTATGACCCTGATGAGGTCAAATCCCAGACCTATCCCAGACCTGACATGCGTTATCCTCCAAAATATTGATCCAAACCAGGTTTAATGGACTGTTTCAGTGTGGTATCACTTTACTACGTGATCCAAAGCAGAAAAAACCCTCGATCAGGTCAACATGCATGCTAAAACTGCGAAAGTATGACCCTGATGAGGTCAAATCCCAGACCTATCCCAGACCTGACATGCGTTATCCTCTAAAATATTGATCCAAACCAGGTTTAATTGACTGTTTCAGTGTGGTCCCACATTATTACGTGATACAATCCAGAAACAGCCCAGGATCTAGCCATGAAGTATGAGAAATATGCGAATGTATGAGCCTGATGAGGACAAATCCTAGACCTAACCCAAACCTAACATGCGTTATCCTCCAAAATATTTATCAAGACCAGGTTTAATTGAATGTTTCAGTGTGGTACCACATTACTACGTGAACCAAACCAGAAAAAACCCAGGATCCGTTCAACAAGTATGTGAAGAATGCGAAAGTATGAGTCTGATGAGTGAAAATCCCAGGGCTAACCTAGACCTAACATGCGTTATCCTCTAAAATATTGATCCAAACCAGGTTTAATGGACTGTTTCAGTGTGGTACCACTTTACTACGTGATCGAAAGCATTAAGAACCCTCGATCAGGTCAACATGTATGTTAAAACTGCGAAAGTATGACCCTGATGAGGGCAAATCCCAGGCCTCACCTAGACCTAACATGCGTTGTCCTCTAAAATATTGATGGAAACCAGGTTTAATTGACTGTTTCAGTGTTGTACTTCATTACCACGTGATGCGATCCAGAAAAAGCCCAGGATCTAGCCATCAAGTATGAGAAATATGCGAAAGAATGAGCCTGATGAGAGCAAATCCCAGACCTAACCTAGACATAACATGAATTATTCTCTAAAATATTGATCAAAACCAGGTTTAATTGACTGTTTCAGTGTGGTACCACATTACTACGTGATCCAATCCAGAAATAGCCCAGGATCTAGCCATGAAGTATGAGAAATATGCGAAAGTATGAGCCTGACGAGGGCAAATCCTAGACCTTACCCAGACCTAACATGCGTTATCCTCTAAAATATTTATCATAACCAGGTTTAATTGATTGTTTCGGTGTGGTCCCACATTACTACGTGATCCAAACCAGAAAAAACCCAGGATCCGTTCAACAAGTATGTGAAGAATGCGAAAGTATGAGTCTGATGAGTGAAAATCCCAGACATAACTTAGACCTAACATGCGTTATCCTCTAAAATATTGATCCAAACCAGGTTTAATGGAATGTTTCAGTGGGGTACAACTTTACTACGTGATCCAAAGCAGAAAAAACACTCGATCAGGTCAACATGTATGTTAAAACTGCGAAAGTATGACCCTGATGAGGGCAAATCCCAGACCAATCCGAGACCTAACTTGCGTTGTCCTCTAAGATATTGATCCAAACCAGGTTTAATTGACCGTTTCAGTGTGGTCCCACATTACTACGTGATCCAAACCAGAAAAAACCCAGGATCTAGCCATCAAGTATGAGAAACATTGCGAAAGAATGAGCCTGATGATAGCAAATCCCAGACCTAACCTAGACCTAACATGAATTATTCTCTAAAATATTGATCGAAACCAGGTTTAATTGACTGTTTCAGTGTGGTCCCACATTACTACGTGATCCAAACCAGAAAAAACCCAGGATCCATTCAACAAGTATGTGAAGAATGCGAAAGTATGAGTCTGATGAGTGAAAATCCCAGGCCTAACCTAGACCTAACATGAATTATTCTCTAAAATATTGATCGAAACCTGGTTTAATCTATTGTTTCAGTGTGGTACCACATTACTATTAGATCCAAACCAGAAAATAACCCAGGATCTGTTCAACGAGTATGTGAAGTGTGCGAAAGTATGAGTCTGATGAGGTCAAATCCCAGACCTATCCCAGACTTAACATGCGTTATCCTCTAAAATATTGATCGAAACCGGGTTTAATCGACTGATTCAGTGTGGTACCACATTACTACGTGATCCAAACCAGAAAAAACCCAGGATCCGTTCAACAAGTATGTGAAGAATGCGAAAGTATGAGTCTGATGAGTGAAAATCCCAGACCTAACCTAGACCTAACATGAATTATTCTCTAAAATATTGATCGAAACCTGGTTTAATCTATTGTTTCAGTGTGGTACCACATTACTATTAGATCCAAACCAGAAAATGACCCAGGATCTGTTCAACGAGTATGTGAAGTGTGGGAAAGTATGAGTCTGATGAGGTCAAATCCCAGACCTATCCCAGACCTAACTTGCGTTATCCTCAAAAATATTGATTGAAACCAGGTTTAATTGACTGTTTCAGCGTGGTACCACATTACTACGTGATACAATCCAGAAACAGCCAAGGATCTAGCCATGAAGTATGAGAAATATGCGAATGTATGAGCCTGATGAGGATAAATCCTAGACCTAACCCAAACCTAACATGCGTTATCCTCTAAAATATTTATCAAGACCAGGTTTAATTGAATGTTTCAGTGTGGTACCACATTACTACGTGAATCAAACCAGAAAAAACCCAGGATCCGTTCAACAAGTATGTTAAAACTGCGAAAGTATGACCCTGATGAGGGCAAATCCCAGGCCTCACCTAGACCTAACATGCGTTGTCCTCTAAAATATTGATGGAAACCAGGTTTAATTGACTGTTTCAGTGTTGTACTTCATTACCACGTGATGCGATCCAGAAAAAGCCCAGGATCTAGCCATCAAGTATGAGAAATATGCGAAAGAATGAGCCTGATGAGAGCAAATCCCAGACCTAACCTAGACATAACATGAATTATTCTCTAAAATATTGATCAAAACCAGGTTTAATTGACTGTTTCAGTGTGGTACCACATTACTACGTGATCCAATCCAGATATAGCCCAGGATCTAGCCATGAAGTATGAGAAATATGCGAAAGTATGAGCCTGACGAGGGCAAATCCTAGACCTTACCCAGACCTAACATGCGTTATCCTCTAAAATATTTATCATAACCAGGTTTAATTGTTTGTTTCGGTGTGGTCCCACATTACTACGTGATCCAAACCAGAAAAAACCCAGGATCCGTTCAACAAGTATGTGAAGAATGCGAAAGTATGAGTCTGATGAGTGAAAATCCCAGACATAACCTAGACCTAACATGAATTATTCTCTAAAATATTGATCGAAACCTGGTTTAATCTATTGTTTCAGTGTGGTACCACATTACTATTAGATCCAAACCAGAAAATAACCCAGGATCTGTTCAACGAGTATGTGAAGTGTGCGAAAGTATGAGTCTGATGAGGTCAAATCCCAGACCTATCCCAGACTTAACATGCGTTATCCTCTAAAATATTGATCGAAACCGGGTTTAATCGACTGATTCAGTGTGGTACCACATTACTACGTGATCCAAACCAGAAAAAACCCAGGATCCGTTCAACAAGTATGTGAAGAATGCGAAAGTATGAGTCTGATGAGTGAAAATCCCAGACCTAACCTAGACCTAACATGAATTATTCTCTAAAATATTGATCGAAACCTGGTTTAATCTATTGTTTCAGTGTGGTACCACATTACTATTAGATCCAAACCAGAAAATGACCCAGGATCTGTTCAACGAGTATGTGAAGTGTGCGAAAGTATGAGTCTGATGAGGTCAAATCCCAGACCTATCCCAGACCTAACTTGCGTTATCCTCAAAAATATTGATTGAAACCAGGTTTAATTGACTGTTTCAGCGTGGTACCACATTACTACGTGATACAATCCAGAAACAGCCAAGGATCTAGCCATGAAGTATGAGAAATATGCGAATGTATGAGCCTGATGAGGATAAATCCTAGACCTAACCCAAACCTAACATGCGTTATCCTCTAAAATATTTATCAAGACCAGGTTTAATTGAATGTTTCAGTGTGGTACCACATTACTACGTGAATCAAACCAGAAAAAACCCAGGATCCGTTCAACAAGTATGTTAAAACTGCGAAAGTATGACCCTGATGAGGGCAAATCCCAGGCCTCACCTAGACCTAACATGCGTTGTCCTCTAAAATATTGATGGAAACCAGGTTTAATTGACTGTTTCAGTGTTGTACTTCATTACCACGTGATGCGATCCAGAAAAAGCCCAGGATCTAGCCATCAAGTATGAGAAATATGCGAAAGAATGAGCCTGATGAGAGCAAATCCCAGACCTAACCTAGACATAACATGAATTATTCTCTAAAATATTGATCAAAACCAGGTTTAATTGACTGTTTCAGTGTGGTACCACATTACTACGTGATCCAATCCAGATATAGCCCAGGATCTAGCCATGAAGTATGAGAAATATGCGAAAGTATGAGCCTGACGAGGGCAAATCCTAGACCTTACCCAGACCTAACATGCGTTATCCTCTAAAATATTTATCATAACCAGGTTTAATTGATTGTTTCGGTGTGGTCCCACATTACTACGTGATCCAAACCAGAAAAAACCCAGGATCCGTTCAACAAGTATGTGAAGAATGCGAAAGTATGAGTCTGATGAGTGAAAATCCCAGACATAACTTAGACCTAACATGCGTTATCCTCTAAAATATTGATCCAAACCAGGTTTAATGGAATGTTTCAGTGGGGTACAACTTTACTACGTGATCCAAAGCAGAAAAAACACTCGATCAGGTCAACATGTATGTTAAAACTGCGAAAGTATGACCCTGATGAGGGCAAATCCCAGACCAATCCGAGACCTAACTTGCGTTGTCCTCTAAGATATTGATCCAAACCAGGTTTAATTGACCGTTTCAGTGTGGTCCCACATTACTACGTGATCCAAACCAGAAAAAACCCAGGATCTAGCCATCAAGTATGAGAAACATTGCGAAAGAATGAGCCTGATGATAGCAAATCCCAGACCTAACCTAGACCTAACATGAATTATTCTCTAAAATATTGATCGAAACCAGGTTTAATTGACTGTTTCAGTGTGGTCCCACATTACTACGTGATCCAAACCAGAAAAAACCCAGGATCCATTCTACAAGTATGTGAAGAATGCGAAAGTATGAGTCTGATGAGTGAAAATCCCAGGCCTAACCTAGACCTAACATGAATTATTCTCTAAAATATTGATCGAAACCTGGTTTAATCTATTGTTTCAGTGTGGTACCACATTACTATTAGATCCAAACCAGAAAATAACCCAGGATCTGTTCAACGAGTATGTGAAGTGTGCGAAAGTATGAGTCTGATGAGGTCAAATCCCAGACCTATCCCAGACTTAACATGCGTTATCCTCTAAAATATTGATCGAAACCGGGTTTAATCGACTGATTCAGTGTGGTACCACATTACTACGTGATCCAAACCAGAAAAAACCCAGGATCCGTTCAACAAGTATGTGAAGAATGCGAAAGTATGAGTCTGATGAGTGAAAATCCCAGACCTAACCTAGACCTAACATGAATTATTCTCTAAAATATTGATCGAAACCTTGTTTAATCTATTGTTTCAGTGTGGTACCACATTACTATTAGATCCAAACCAGAAAATGACCCGGGATCTGTTCAACGAGTATGTGAAGTGTGCGAAAGTATGAGTCTGATGAGGTCAAATCCCAGACCTATCCCAGACCTAACTTGCGTTATCCTCAAAAATATTGATTGAAACCAGGTTTAATTGACTGTTTCAGCGTGGTACCACATTACTACGTGATACAATCCAGAAACAGCCAAGGATCTAGCCATGAAGTATGAGAAATATGCGAATGTATGAGCCTGATGAGGATAAATCCTAGACCTAAGCCAAACCTAACATGCGTTATCCTCTAAAATATTTATCAAGACCAGGTTTAATTGAATGTTTCAGTGTGGTACCACATTACTACGTGAATCAAACCAGAAAAAACCCAGGATCCGTTCAACAAGTATGTGAAGAATGCGAAAGTATGAGTCTGATGAGTGAAAATCCCAGGTCTAACCCAGACCTAACATGCGTTATCCTCCAAAATATTGATCCAAACCAGGTTTAATGGACTGTTTCAGTGTGGTACCACTTTACTACGTGAACCAAACCAGAAAAAACCCAGGATCCGTTCAACAAGTATGTGAGGAATGCGAAAGTATGAGTCTGATGAGTGAAAATCCCAGGGCTAACCTAGACCTAACATGCGTTATCCTCCAAAATATTTATCAAGACCAGGTTTAATTGAATGTTTCAGTGTGGTACCACATTACTACGTGAACCAAACCAGAAAAAACCCAGGATCCGTTCAACAAGTATGTGAAGAATGCGAAAGTATGAGTCTGATGAGTGAAAATCCCAGGTCTAACCCAGACCTAACATGCGTTATCCTCCAAAATATTGATCCAAACCAGGTTTAATGGACTGTTTCAGTGTGGTACCACTTTACTACGTGATCCAAACCATTAAGAATCCTCGATCAGGTCAACATGCATGTAAAAACTGCGAAAGTATGACCCTGATGAGGTCAAATCCCAGACTTATCCCAGACCTGACATGCGTTATCCTCTAAAATAGTTATCAAGACCAGGTTTAATTGATTGTTTCGGTGTGGTCCCACATTACTACGTGATCCAAACCAGAAAAAACCCAGGATCCGTTCAACAAGTATGTGAAGAATGCGAAAGTATGAGTCTGATGAGTGAAAATCCCAGACATAACTTAGACCTAACATGCGTTATCCTCTAAAATATTGATCCAAACCAGGTTTAATGGACTGTTTCAGTGGGGTACCACTTTACTACGTGATCCAAAGCAGAAAAAACACTCGATCAGGTCAACATGTATGTTAAAACTGCGAAGGTATGACCCTGATGAGGGCAAATCCCAGACCAATCCGAGACCTAACTTGCGTTGTCCTCTAAGATATTGATCCAAACCAGGTTTAATTGACCGTCTCAGTGTGGTCCCACATTACTACGTGATCCAAACCAGAAAAAACCCAGGATCTAGCCATCAAGTATGAGAAACACTGCGAAAGAATGAGCCTGATGATAGCAAATCCCAGACCTAACCTAGACCTAACATGAATTATTCTCTAAAATATTGATCGAAACCAGGTTTAATTGATTGTTTCAGTGTGGTCCCACATTACTACGTGATCCAAACCAGAAAAAACCCAGGATCCATTCAACAAGTATGTGAAGAATGCGAAAGTATGAGTCTGATGAGTGAAAATCCCAGGCCTAACCTAGACCTAACATGAATTATTCTCTAAAATATTGATCGAAACCTGGTTTAATCTATTGTTTCAGTGTGGTACCACATTACTATTAGATCCAAACCAGAAAATAACCCAGGATCTGTTCAATGAGTATGTGAAGTGTGCGAAAGTATGAGTCTGATGAGTGAAAATCCCAGGTCTAACCCAGACCTAACATGCGTTATCCTCCAAAATATTGATCCAAACCAGGTTTAATGGACTGTTTCAGTATGGTACCACTTTACTACGTGATCCAAAGCATTAAGAATCCTCGATCAGGTCAACATGCATGTTAAAACTGCGAAAGTATGACCCTGATGAGGGCAAATCCCAGGCCTTACCTAGACCTAACATGCGTTGTCCTCTAAAATATTGATGGAAACCAGGTTTAATTGACTGTTTCAGTGTGGTACCACCTTACTACGTGAACCAAACCAGAAAAAACCCAGGATCCGTTCAACAAGTATGTGAGGAATGCGAAAGTATGAGTCTGATGAGTGAAAATCCCAGGGCTAACCTAGACCTAACATGCGTTATCCTCTAAAATATTGATCCAAACCAGGTTTAATGGACTGCTTCAGTGTGGTACCACTTTACTACGTGATCGAAAGCATTAAGAACCCTCGATCAGGTCAACATGTATGTTAAAACTGCGAAAGTATGACCCTGATGAGGGCAAATCCCAGGCCTTACCTAGACCTAACATGCGTTGTCCTCTAAAATATTGATGGAAACCAGGTTTAATTGACTGTTTCAGTGTTGTACTTCATTACCACGTGATGCGATCCAGAAAAAGCCCAGGATCTAGCCATCAAGTATGAGAAATATGCGAAAGAATGAGCCTGATGAGAGCAAATCCCAGACCTAACCTAGACATAACATGAATTATTCTCTAAAATATTGATCAAAACCAGGTTTAATTGACTGTTTCAGTGTGGTACCACATTACTACGTGATCCAATCCAGAAATAGCCCAGGATCTAGCCATGAAGTATGAGAAACATGCGAAAGTATGAGTCTGATGAGGGCTAATCCCAGACCTATCCCAGACCTAACTTGCGTTATCGTCTAAAATAATGATCGAAACCAGGTTTAATTGACTGTTTTAGTTGTGGTACCACATTGCCACGTGATCCAAAGCAGAAAAAACCCTCGATCAGGTCAACATGCATGTTAAAACTGCGAAAGTATGACCCTGATGAGGTCAAATCCCAGACTTATCCCAGACCTGACATGCGTTATCCTCTAAAATAGTTATCAAGACCAGGTTTAATTGATTGTTTCGGTGTGGTCCCACATTACTACGTGATCCAAACCAGAAAAAACCCAGGATCCGTTCAACAAGTATGTGAAGAATGCGTAAGTATGAGTCTGATGAGTGAAAATCCCAGACATAACTTAGACCTAACATGCGTTATCCTCTAAAATATTGATCCAAACCAGGTTTAATGGACTGTTTCAGTGGGGTACCACTTTACTACGTGATCCAAAGCAGAAAAAACACTCGATCAGGTCAACATGTATGTTAAAACTGCGAAGGTATGACCCTGATGAGGGCAAATCCCAGACCAATCCGAGACCTAACTTGCGTTGTCCTCTAAGATATTGATCCAAACCAGGTTTAATTGACCGTTTCAGTGTGGTCCCACATTACTACGTGATCCAAACCAGAAAAAACCCAGGATCCGTTCAACATGTATGTTAAAACTGCGAAAGTATGACCCTGATGAGGGCAAATCCCAGGCCTTACCTAGACCTAACATGCGTTGTCCTCTAAAATATTGATGGAAACCAGGTTTAATTGACTGTTTCAGTGTGGTACCACCTTACTAAGTGAACCAAACCAGAAAAAACCCAGGATCCGTTCAACAAGTATGTGAGGAATGCGAAAGTATGAGTCTGATGAGTGAAAATCCCAGGGCTAACCTAGACCTAACATGCATTATCCTCCAAAATATTTATCAAGACCAGGTTTAATTGAATGTTTCAGTGTGGTACCACATTACTACGTGAACCAAACCAGAAAAAACCCAGGATCCGTTCAACAAGTATGTGAAGAATGCGAAAGCATGAGTCTGATGTGTGAAAATCCCAGGGCTAACCTAGACCTAACATGCGTTATCCTCTAAAATATTGATCCAAACCAGGTTTAATGGACTGTTTCAGTGTGGTACCACTTTACTACGTGATCGAAAGCATTAAGAACTCTCGATCAGGTCAACATGTATGTTAAAACTGCGAAAGTATGACCCTGATGAGGGCAAATCCCAGGCCTTACCTAGACCTAACATGCGTTGTCCTCTAAAATATTGATGGAAACCAGGTTTAATTGACTGTTTCAGTGTTGTACTTCATTACCACGTGATGCGATCCAGAAAAAGCCCAGGATCTAGCCATCAAGTATGAGAAATATGCGAAAGAATGAGCCTGATGAGAGCAAATCCCAGACCTAACCTAGACATAACATGAATTATTCTCTAAAATATTGATCAAAACCAGGTTTAATTGACTGTTTCAGCGTGGTACCACATTACTACGTGATACAATCCAGAAAAAGCCAAGGATCTAGCCATGAAGTATGAGAAATATGCGAATGTATGAGCCTGATGAGGATAAATCCTAGACCTAACCCAAACCTAACATGCGTTATCCTCTAAAATATTTATCAAGACCAGGTTTAATTGAATGTTTCAGTGTGGTACCACATTACTACGTGAATCAAACCAGAAAAAACCCAGGATCCGTTCAACAAGTATGTGAAGAATGCGAAAGTATGAGTCTGATGAGTGAAAATCCCAGGTCTAACCCAGAACTAACATGCGTTATCCTCCAAAATATTGATTCAAACCAGATTTAATGGACTGTTTCAGTGTGGTACCACTTTACTACGTGATCCAAAGCATTAAGAATCCTCGATCAGGTCAACATGCATGTTAAAACTGCGAAAGTATGACCCTGATGAGGGCAAATCCCAGGCCTTACCTAGACCTAACATGCGTTGTCCTCTAAAATATTGATGGAAACCAGGTTTAATTGACTGTTTCAGTGTGGTACCACCTTACTACGTGATCCAAACCAGAAAAAACCCAGGATCTAGCCTTCAAGTATGAGAAACATTGCGAAAGAATGAGCCTGATGATAGCAAATCCCAGACCTCACCTAGACCTAACATGAATTATTCTCTAAAATATTCATCGAAACCAGGTTTAATTGATTGTTTCAGTGTGGTCCCACATTACTACGTGATCCAAACCAGAAAAAACCCAGGATCCATTCAACAAGTATGTGAAGAATGCGAAAGTATGAGTCTGATGAGGGCTAATCCCAGACCTATCCCAGACCTAACTTGCGTTATCGTCTAAAATAATGATCGAAACCAGTTTTAATTGACTGTTTTAGTTGTGGTACCACATTACCACGTGATCCAAAGCAGAAAAAACCCTCGATCAGGTCAACATGCATGTTAAAACTGCGAAAGTATGACCCTGATGAGGTCAAATCCCAGACTTATCCCAGACCTGACATGCGTTATCCTCTAAAATAGTTATCAAGACCAGGTTTAATTGATTGTTTCGGTGTGGTCCCACATTACTACGTGATCCAAACCAGAAAAAACCCAGGATCCGTTCAACAAGTATGTGAAGAATGCGAAAGTATGAGTCTGATGAGTGAAAATCCCAGACATAATTTAGACCTAACATGCGTTATCCTCTAAAATATTGATCCAAACCAGGTTTAATGGACTGTTTCAGTGGGGTACCACTTTACTACGTGATCCAAAGCAGAAAAAACACTCGATCAGGTCAACATGTATGTTAAAACTGCGAAGGTATGACCATGATGAGGGCAAATCCCAGACCAGTCCGAGACCTAACTTGCGTTGTCCTCTAAGATATTGATCCAAACCAGGTTTAATTGACCGTTTCAGTGTGGTCCCACATTACTACGTGATCCAAACCAGAAAAAACCCAGGATCTAGCCATCAAGTATGAGAAACATTGCGAAAGAATGAGCCTGATGATAGCAAATCCCAGACCTCACCCAGACCTAACATGAATTATTCTCTAAAATATTGATCGAAACCAGGTTTAATTGATTGTTTCAGTGTGGTCCCACATTACTACGTGATCCAAACCAGAAAAAACCCAGGATCCATTCAACAAGTATGTGAAGAATGCGAAAGTATGAGTCTGATGAGTGAAAATCCCAGGCCTAACCTAGACCTAACATGAATTATTCTCTAAAATATTGATCGAAACCTGGTTTAATCTATTGTTTCAGTGTGGTACCACATTACTATTAGATCCAAACCAGAAAATAACCCAGGATCTGTTCAACGAGTATGTGAAGTGTCCGAAAGTATGAGTCTGATGAGTGAAAATCCCAGACCTAACCTAGACCTAACATGAATTATTCTCTAAAATATTGATCGAAACCTGGTTTAATCTATTGTTTCAGTGTGGTACCACATTACTATTAGATCCAAACCAGAAAATAACCCAGGATCTGTTCAACGAGTATGTGAAGTGTGCGAAAGTATGAGTCTGATGAGGTCAAATCCCAGACCTATCCCAGACCTAACTTGCGTTATCCTCAAAAATATTCATCGAAACCAGGTTTAATTGACTGTTTCAGCGTGGTACCACATTACTACGTGATACAATCCAGAAACAGCCAAGGATCTAGCCATGAAGTATGAGAAATATGCGAATGTATGAGCCTGATGAGGATAAATCCTAGACCTAACCCAAACCTAACATGCGTTATCTTCTAAAATATTTATCAAGACCAGGTTTAATTGAATGTTTCAGTGTGGTACCACATTACTACGTGAATCAAGCCAGAAAAAACCCAGGATCCGTTCAACAAGTATGTGAAGAATGCGAAAGTATGAGTCTGATGAGTGAAAATCCCAGGCCTAACCTAGACCTAACATGAATTATTCTCAAAAATATTGATCGAAACCTGGTTTAATCTATTGTTTCAGTGTGGTACCACATTACTATTAGATCCAAACCAGAAAATAACCCAGGATCTGTTCAACGAGTATGTGAAGTGTGCGAAAGTATGAGTCTGATGAGGTCAAATCCCAGACCTATCCCAGACTTAACATGCGTTATCCTCTAAAATATTGATCGAAACCGGGTTTAATCGACTGATTCAGTGTGGTACCACATTACTACGTGATCCAAACCAGAAAAAACCCAGGATCCGTTCAACAAGTATGTGAAGAATGCGAAAGTATGAGTCTGATGAGTGAAAATCCCAGGCCTAACCTAGACCTAACATGAATTATTCTCTAAAATATTGATCGAAACCTGGTTTAATCTATTGTTTCAGTGTGGTACCACATTACTATTAGATCCAAACCAGAAAATAACCCAGGATCTGTTCAACGAGTATGTGAAGTGTGCGAAAGTATGAGTCTGATGAGGTCAAATCCCAGACCTATCCCAGACCTAACTTGCGTTATCCTCAAAAATATTGATCGAAACCAGGTTTAATTGACTGTTTCAGCGTGGTACCACATTACTACGTGATACAATCCAGAAACAGCCAAGGATCTAGCCATGAAGTATGAGAAATATGCGAATGTATGAGCCTGATGAGGATAAATCCTAGACCTAACCCAAACCTAACATGCGTTATCCTCTAAAATATTTATCAAGACCAGGTTTAATTGAATGTTTCATTGTGGTACCACATTACTACGTGAATCAAACCAGAAAAAACCCAGGATCCGTTCAACATGCATGTTAAAACTGCGAAAGTATGACCCTGATGAGGGCAAATCCCAGGCCTTGCCTAGACCTAACATGCGTTGTCCTCTAAAATATTGATGGAAACCAGGTTTAATTGACTGTTTCAGTGTTGTACTTCATTACCACGTGATGCGATCCAGAAAAAGCCAAGGATCTAGCCATGAAGTATGAGAAATATGCGAATGTATGAGCCTGATGAGGATAAATCCTAGACCTAACCCAAACCTAACATGCGTTATCCTCTAAAATATTTATCAAGACCAGGTTTAATTGAATGTTTCAGTGTGGTACCACATTACTACGTGAATCAAACCAGAAAAAACCCAGGATCCGTTCAACAAGTATGTGAAGAATGCGAAAGTATGAGTCTGATGAGTGAAAATCCCAGGTCTAACCCAGAACTAACATGCGTTATCCTCCAAAATATTGATCCAAACCAGGTTTAATGGACTGTTTCAGTGTGGTACCACTTTACTACGTGATCCAAAGCATTAAGAATCCTCGATCAGGTCAACATGCATGTTAAAACTGCGAAAGTATGACCCTGATGAGGGCAAATCCCAGGCCTTACCTAGACCTAACATGCGTTATCCTCTAAAATATTGATCCAAACCAGGTTTAATGGACTGCTTCAGTGTGGTACCACTTTACTACGTGATCGAAAGCATTAAGAACCCTCGATCAGGTCAACATGTATGTTAAAACTGCGAAAGTATGACCCTGATGAGGGCAAATCCCAGGCCTTACCTAGACCTAACATGCGTTGTCCTCTAAAATATTGATGGAAACCAGGTTTAATTGACTGTTTCAGTGTTGTACTTCATTACCACGTGATGCGATCCAGAAAAAGCCCAGGATCTAGCCATCAAGTATGAGAAATATGCGAAAGAATGAGCCTGATGAGAGCAAATCCCAGACCTAACCTAGACATAACATGAATTATTCTCTAAAATATTGATCAAAACCAGGTTTAATTGACTGTTTCAGTGTGGTACCACATTACTACGTGATCCAATCCAGAAATAGCCCAGGATCTAGCCATGAAGAATGAGAAACATGCGAAAGTATGAGTCTGATGAGGGCTAATCCCAGACCTATCCCAGACCTAACTTGCGTTATCGTCTAAAATAATGATCGAAACCAGGTTTAATTGACTGTTTTAGTTGTGGTACCACATTGCCACGTGATCCAAAGCAGAAAAAACCCTCGATCAGGTCAACATGCATGTTAAAACTGCGAAAGTATGACCCTGATGAGGTCAAATCCCAGACTTATCCCAGACCTGGCATGCGTTATCCTCTAAAATAGTTATCAAGACCAGGTTTAATTGATTGTTTCGGTGTGGTCCCACATTACTACGTGATCCAAACCAGAAAAAACCCAGGATCCGTTCAACAAGTATGTGAAGAATGCGTAAGTATGAGTCTGATGAGTGAAAATCCCAGACATAACTTAGACCTAACATGCGTTATCCTCTAAAATATTGATCCAAACCAGGTTTAATGGACTGTTTCAGTGGGGTACCACTTTACTACGTGATCCAAAGCAGAAAAAACACTCGATCAGGTCAACATGTATGTTAAAACTGCGAAGGTATGACCCTGATGAGGGCAAATCCCAGACCAATCCGAGACCTAACTTGCGTTGTCCTCTAAGATATTGATCCAAACCAGGTTTAATTGACCGTTTCAGTGTGGTCCCACATTACTACGTGATCCAAACCAGAAAAAACCCAGGATCCGTTCAACATGTATGTTAAAACTGCGAAAGTATGACCCTGATGAGGGCAAATCCCAGGCCTTACCTAGACTTAACATGCGTTGTCCTCTAAAATATTGATGGAAACCAGGTTTAATTGACTGTTTCAGTGTGGTACCACCTTACTAAGTGAACCAAACCAGAAAAAACCCAGGATCCGTTCAACAAGTATGTGAGGAATGCGAAAGTATGAGTCTGATGAGTGAAAATCCCAGGGCTAACCTAGACCTAACATGCATTATCCTCCAAAATATTTATCAAGACCAGGTTTAATTGAATGTTTCAGTGTGGTACCACATTACTACGTGAACCAAACCAGAAAAAACCCAGGATCCGTTCAACAAGTATGTGAAGAATGCGAAAGCATGAGTCTGATGTGTGAAAATCCCAGGGCTAACCTAGACCTAACATGCGTTATCCTCTAAAATATTGATCCAAACCAGGTTTAATGGACTGTTTCAGTGTGGTACCACTTTACTACGTGATCGAAAGCATTAAGAACCCTCGATCAGGTCAACATGTATGTTAAAACTGCGAAAGTATGACCCTGAAGAGGGCAAATCCCAGGCCTTACCTAGACCTAACATGCGTTGTCCTCTAAAATATTGATGGAAACCAGGTTTAATTGACTGTTTCAGTGTTGTACTTCATTACCACGTGATGCGATCCAGAAAAAGCCCAGGATCTAGCCATCAAGTATGAGAAATATGCGAAAGAATGAGCCTGATGAGAGCAAATCCCAGACCTAACCTAGACATAACATGAATTATTCTCTAAAATATTGATCAAAACCAGGTTTAATTGACTGTTTCAGCGTGGTACCACATTACTACGTGATACAATCCAGAAAAAGCCAAGGATCTAGCCATGAAGTATGAGAAATATGCGAATGTATGAGCCTGATGAGGATAAATCCTAGACCTAACCCAAACCTAACATGCGTTATCCTCTAAAATATTTATCAAGACCAGGTTTAATTGAATGTTTCAGTGTGGTACCACATTACTACGTGAATCAAACCAGAAAAAACCCAGGATCCGTTCAACAAGTATGTGAAGAATGCGAAAGTATGAGTCTGATGAGTGAAAATCCCAGGTCTAACCCAGAACTAACATGCGTTATCCTCCAAAATATTGATCCAAACCAGATTTAATGGACTGTTTCAGTGTGGTACCACTTTACTACGTGATCCAAAGCATTAAGAATCCTCGATCAGGTCAACATGCATGTTAAAACTGCGAAAGTATGACCCTGATGAGGGCAAATCCCAGGCCTTACCTAGACCTAACATGCGTTGTCCTCTAAAATATTGATGGAAACCAGGTTTAATTGACTGTTTCAGTGTGGTACCACCTTACTACGTGATCCAAACCAGAAAAAACCCAGGATCTAGCCTTCAAGTATGAGAAACATTGCGAAAGAATGAGCCTGATGATAGCAAATCCCAGACCTCACCTAGACCTAACATGAATTATTCTCTAAAATATTCATCGAAACCAGGTTTAATTGATTGTTTCAGTGTGGTCCCACATTACTACGTGATCCAAACCAGAAAAAACCCAGGATCCATTCAACAAGTATGTGAAGAATGCGAAAGTATGAGTCTGATGAGGGCTAATCCCAGACCTATCCCAGACCTAACTTGCGTTATCGTCTAAAATAATGATCGAAACCAGTTTTAATTGACTGTTTTAGTTGTGGTACCACATTACCACGTGATCCAAAGCAGAAAAAACCCTCGATCAGGTCAACATGCATGTTAAAACTGCGAAAGTATGACCCTGATGAGGTCAAATCCCAGACTTATCCCAGACCTGACATGCGTTATCCTCTAAAATAGTTATCAAGACCAGGTTTAATTGATTGTTTCGGTGTGGTCCCACATTACTACGTGATCCAAACCAGAAAAAACCCAGGATCCGTTCAACAAGTATGTGAAGAATGCGAAAGTATGAGTCTGATGAGTGAAAATCCCAGACATAATTTAGACCTAACATGCGTTATCCTCTAAAATATTGATCCAAACCAGGTTTAATGGACTGTTTCAGTGGGGTACCACTTTACTACGTGATCCAAAGCAGAAAAAACACTCGATCAGGTCAACATGTATGTTAAAACTGCGAAGGTATGACCATGATGAGGGCCAATCCCAGACCAGTCCGAGACCTAACTTGCGTTGTCCTCTAAGATATTGATCCAAACCAGGTTTAATTGACCGTTTCAGTGTGGTCCCACATTACTACGTGATCCAAACCAGAAAAAACCCAGGATCTAGCCATCAAGTATGAGAAACATTGCGAAAGAATGAGCCTGATGATAGCAAATCCCAGACCTCACCTAGACCTAACATGAATTATTCTCTAAAATATTGATCGAAACCAGGTTTAATTGATTGTTTCAGTGTGGTCCCACATTACTACGTGATCCAAACCAGAAAAAACCCAGGATCCATTCAACAAGTATGTGAAGAATGCGAAAGTATGAGTCTGATGAGTGAAAATCCCAGGCCTAACCTAGACCTAACATGAATTATTCTCTAAAATATTGATCGAAACCTGGTTTAATCTATTGTTTCAGTGTGGTACCACATTACTATTAGATCCAAACCAGAAAATAACCCAGGATCTGTTCAACGAGTATGTGAAGTGTCCGAAAGTATGAGTCTGATGAGTGAAAATCCCAGACCTAACCTAGACCTAACATGAATTATTCTCTAAAATATTGATCGAAACCTGGTTTAATCTATTGTTTCAGTGTGGTACCACATTACTATTAGATCCAAACCAGAAAATAACCCAGGATCTGTTCAACGAGTATGTGAAGTGTGCGAAAGTATGAGTCTGATGAGGTCAAATCCCAGACCTATCCCAGACCTAACTTGCGTTATCCTCAAAAATATTGATCGAAACCAGGTTTAATTGACTGTTTCAGCGTGGTACCACTTTACTACGTGATACAATCCAGAAACAGCCAAGGATCTAGCCATGAAGTATGAGAAATATGCGAATGTATGAGCCTGATGAGGATAAATCCTAGACCTAACCCAAACCTAACATGCGTTATCCTCTAAAATATTTATCAAGACCAGGTTTAATTGAATGTTTCATTGTGGTACCACATTACTACGTGAATCAAACCAGAAAAAACCCAGGATCCGTTCAACATGCATGTTAAAACTGCGAAAGTATGACCCTGATGAGGGCAAATCCCAGGCCTTACCTAGACCTAACATGCGTTGTCCTCTAAAATATTGATGGAAACCAGGTTTAATTGACTGTTTCAGTGTTGTACTTCATTACCACGTGATGCGATCCAGAAAAAGCCCAGGATCTAGCCATCAAGTATGAGAAATATGCGAAAGAATGAGCCTGATGAGAGCAAATCCCAGACCTAACCTAGACATAACATGAATTATTCTCTAAAATATTGATCAAAACCAGGTTTAATTGACTGTTTCAGCGTGGTACCACATTACTACGTGATACAATCCAGAAAAAGCCAAGGATCTAGCCATGAAGTATGAGAAATATGCGAATGTATGAGCCTGATGAGGATAAATCCTAGACCTAACCCAAACCTAACATGCGTTATCCTCTAAAATATTTATCAAGACCAGGTTTAATTGAATGTTTCAGTGTGGTACCACATTACTACGTGAATCAAACCAGAAAAAACCCAGGATCCGTTCAACAAGTATGTGAAGAATGCGAAAGTATGAGTCTGATGAGTGAAAATCCCAGGTCTAACCCAGAACTAACATGCGTTATCCTCCAAAATATTGATCCAAACCAGGTTTAATGGACTGTTTCAGTGTGGTACCACCTTACTACGTGATCCAAACCAGAAAAAACCCAGGATCTAGCCTTCAAGTATGAGAAACATTGCGAAAGGATGAGCCTGATGATAGCAAATCCCAGACCTCACCTAGACCTAACATGAATTATTCTCTAAAATATTGATCGAAACCAGGTTTAATTGATTGTTTCAGTGTGGTCCCACATTACTACGTGATCCAAACCAGAAAAAACCCAGGATCCATTCAACAAGTATGTGAAGAATGCGAAAGTATGAGTCTGATGAGTGAAAATCCCAGGCCTAACCTAGACCTAACATGAATTATTCTCTAAAATATTGATCGAAACCTGGTTTAATCTATTGTTTCAGTGTGGTACCACATTACTATTAGATCCAAACCAGAAAATAACCCAGGATCTGTTCAACGAGTATGTGAAGTGTCCGAAAGTATGAGTCTGATGAGTGAAAATCCCAGACCTAACCTAGACCTAACATGAATTATTCTCTAAAATATTGATCGAAACCTGGTTTAATCTATTGTTTCAGTGTGGTACCACATTACTATTAGATCCAAACCAGAAAATAACCCAGGATCTGTTCAACGAGTATGTGAAGTGTGCGAAAGTATGAGTCTGATGAGGTCAAATCCCAGACCTATCCCAGACCTAACTTGCGTTATCCTCAAAAATATTCATCGAAACCAGGTTTAATTGACTGTTTCAGCGTGGTACCACATTACTACGTGATACAATCCAGAAACAGCCAAGGATCTAGCCATGAAGTATGAGAAATATGCGAATGTATGAGCCTGATGAGGATAAATCCTAGACCTAACCCAAACCTAACATGCGTTATCCTCTAAAATATTTATCAAGACCAGGTTTAATTGAATGTTTCAGTGTGGTACCACATTACTACGTGAATCAAACCAGAAAAAACCCAGGATCCGTTCAACAAGTATGTGAAGAATGCGAAAGTATGAGTCTGATGAGTGAAAATCCCAGGCCTAACCTAGACCTAACATGAATTATTCTCTAAAATATTGATCGAAACCTGGTTTAATCTATTGTTTCAGTGTGGTACCACATTACTATTAGATCCAAACCAGAAAATAACCCAGGATCTGTTCAACGAGTATGTGAAGTGTGCGAAAGTATGAGTCTGATGAGTGAAAATCCCAGGCCTAACCTAGACCTAACATGAATTATTCTCTAAAATATTGATCGAAACCTGGTTTAATCTATTGTTTCAGTGTGGTACCACATTACTATTAGATCCAAACCAGGAAATAACCCAGGATCTGTTCAACGAGTATGTGAAGTGTGCGAAAGTATGAGTCTGATGAGGTCAAATCCCAGACCTATCCCAGACCTAACTTGCGTTATCCTCAAAAAAATTGATCGAAACCAGGTTTAATTGACTGTTTCAGCGTGGTACCACATTACTACGTGATACAATCCAGAAACAGCCAAGGATCTAGCCATGAAGTATGAGAAATATGCGAATGTATGAGCCTGATGAGGATAAATCCTAGACCTAACCCAAACCTAACATGCGTTATCCTCTAAAATATTTATCAAGACCAGGTTTAATTGAATATTTCATTGTGGTACCACATTACTACGTGAATCAAACCAGAAAAAACCCAGGATCCGTTCAACATGCATGTTAAAACTGCGAAAGTATGACCCTGATGAGGGCAAATCCCAGGCCTTACCTAGACCTAACATGCGTTGTCCTCTAAAATATTGATGGAAACCAGGTTTAATTGACTGTTTCAGTGTGGTACCACCTTACTACGTGAACCAAACCAGAAAAAACCCAGGATCCGTTCAACAAGTATGTGAAGAATGCGAAAGTATGAGTCTGATGAGTGAAAATCCCTGGGCTAACCTAGACCTAACATGCGTTATCCTCTAAAATATTGATCCAAACCAGGTTTAATTGACTGTTTTAGTTGTGGTACCACTTTACTACGTGATCCAAAGCAGAAAAAACCCTCGATCAGGTCAACATGCATGTTAAAACTGCGAAAGTATGACCCTGATGAGGTCAAATCCCAGACCTATCCCAGACCTGACATGCGTTATCCTCTAAAATATTGATCCAAACCAGGTTTAATTGACTGTTTCAGTGTGGTCCCACATTACTACGTGACACAATCCTGAAACAGCCCAGGATCTAGCCATGAAGTATGAGAAATATGCGAATGTATGAGCCTGATGAGGACAAATCCTAGACCTAACCCAAACCTAACATGCGTTATCCTCCAAAATATTTATCAAGACCAGGTTAAATTGAATGTTTCAGTGTGGTACCACTTTACTACGTGATCCAAAGCATTAAGAACCCTCGATCAGGTCAAGATGTATGTTAAAACTGCGAAAGTATGACCCTGATGAGGGCAAATCCCAGGACTTACCTAGACCTAACAGGCGTTGTCCTCTAAAATATTGATCAAAACCAGGTTTAACTGACTGTTTCAGTGTGGTACCACATTACTACGTGATCCAAACCAGAAAAAACCCAGGATCCGTTCAACAAGTATGTGAAGAATGCGAAAGTATGAGTCTGATGAGGGCTAATCCCAGACCTATCCCAGACCTAACTTGCGTTATCGTCTAAAATAATGATCGAAACCAGTTTTAATTGACTGTTTTAGTTGTGGTACCACATTACCACGTGATCCAAAGCAGAAAAAACCCTCGATCAGGTCAACATGCATGTTAAAACTGCGAAAGTATGACCCTGATGAGGTCAAATCCCAGACTTATCCCAGACCTGACATGCGTTATCCTCTAAAATAGTTATCAAGACCAGGTTTAATTGATTGTTTCGGTGTGGTCCCACATTACTACGTGATCCAAACCAGAAAAAACCCAGGATCCGTTCAACAAGTATGTGAAGAATGCGAAAGTATGAGTCTGATGAGTGAAAATCCCAGACATAACTTAGACCTAACATGCGTTATCCTCTAAAATATTGATCCAAACCAGGTTTAATGGACTGTTTCAGTGGGGTACCACTTTACTACGTGATCCAAAGCAGAAAAAACACTCGATCAGGTCAACATGTATGTTAAAACTGCGAAGGTATGACCCTGATGAGGGCAAATCCCAGACCAATCCGAGACCTAACTTGCGTTGTCCTCTAAGATATTGATCCAAACCAGGTTTAATTGACCGTTTCAGTGTGGTCCCACATTACTACGTGATCCAAACCAGAAAAAACCCAGGATCTAGCCATCAAGTATGAGAAACATTGCGAAAGAATGAGCCTGATGATAGCAAATCCCAGACCTAACCTAGACCTAACATGAATTATCCTCTAAAATATTGATCGAAACCAGGTTTAATTGATTGTTTCAGTGTGGTCCCACATTACTACGTGATCCAAACCAGAAAAAACCCAGGATCCATTCAACTAGTATGTGAAGAATGCGAAAGTATGAGTCTGATGAGTGAAAATCCCAGGCCTAACCTAGACCTAACATGAATTATTCTCTAAAATATTGATCGAAACCTGGTTTAATCTATTGTTTCAGTGTGGTACCACATTACTATTAGATCCAAACCAGAAAATAACCCAGGATCTGTTCAACGAGTATGTGAAGTATCCGAAAGTATGAGTCTGATGAGTGAAAATCCCAGACCTAACCTAGACCTAACATGAATTATTCTCTAAAATATTGATCGAAACCTGGTTTAATCTATTGTTTCAGTGTGGTACCACATTACTATTAGATCCAAACCAGAAAATAACCCAGGATCTGTTCAACGAGTATGTGAAGTGTGCGAAAGTATGAGTCTGATGAGGTCAAATCCCAGACCTATCCCAGACCTAACTTGCGTTATCCTCAAAAATATTCATCGAAACCAGGTTTAATTGACTGTTTCAGCGTGGTACCACATTACTACGTGATACAATCCAGAAACAGCCAAGGATCTAGCCATGAAGTATGAGAAATATGCGAATGTATGAGCCTGATGAGGATAAATCCTAGACCTAACCCAAACCTAACATGCGTTATCCTCTAAAATATTTATCAAGACCAGGTTTAATTGAATGTTTCAGTGTGGTACCACATTACTACGTGAATCAAACCAGAAAAAACCCAGGATCCGTTCAACAAGTATGTGAAGAATGCGAAAGTATGAGTCTGATGAGTGAAAATCCCAGGCCTAACCTAGACCTAACATGAATTATTCTCTAAAATAATGATCGAAACCTGGTTTAATCTATTGTTTCAGTGTGGTAACACATTACTATTAGATCCAAACCAGAAAATAACCCAGGATCTGTTCAACGAGTATGTGAAGTGTGCGAAAGTATGAGTCTGATGAGGTCAAATCCCAGACCTATCCCAGACTTAACATGCGTTATCCTCTAAAATATTGATCGAAACCGGGTTTAATCGACTGATTCAGTGTGGTACCACATTACTACGTGATCCAAACCAGAAAAAACCCAGGATCCGTTCAACAAGTATGTGAAGAATGCGAAAGTATGAGTCTGATGAGTGAAAATCCCAGGCCTAACCTAGACCTAACATGAATTATTCTCTAAAATATTGATCGAAACCTGGTTTAGTCTATTGTTTCAGTGTGGTACCACATTACTATTAGACCCAAACCAGAAAATAACCCAGGATCTGTTCAACGAGTATGTGAAGTGTGCGAAAGTATGAGTCTGATGAGGTCAAATCCCAGACCTATCCCAGACCTAACTTGCGTTATCCTCAAAAATATTGATCGAAACCAGGTTTAATTGACTGTTTCAGCGTGGTACCACATTACTACGTGATACAATCCAGAAACAGCCAAGGATCTAGCCATGAAGTATGAGAAATATGCGAATGTATGAGCCTGATGAGGATAAATCCTAGACCTAACCCAAACCTAACATGCGTTATCCTCTGAAATATTTATCAAGACCAGGTTTAATTGAATGTTTCATTGTGGTACCACATTACTACGTGAATCAAACCAGAAAAAACCCAGGATCCGTTCAACATGCATGTTAAAACTGCGAAAGTATGACCCTGATGAGGGCAAATCCCAGGCCTTACCTAGACCTAACATGCGTTGTCCTCTAAAATATTGATGGAAACCAGGTTTAATTGACTGTTTCAGTGTGATACCACCTTACTACGTGAACCAAACCAGAAAAAACCCAGGATCCGTTCAACAAGTATGTGAAGAATGCGAAAGTATGAGTCTGATGAGTGAAAATCCCAGGGCTAACCTAGACCTAACATGCGTTATCCTCTAAAATATTGATCCAAACCAGGTTTAATTGACTGTTTTACTTGTGGTACCACTTTACTACGTGATCCAAAGCAGAAAAAACCCTCGATCAGGTCAACATGCATGTTAAAACTGCGAAAGTATGACCCTGATGAGGTCAAATCCCAGACCTATCCCAGACCTGACATGCGTTATCCTCTAAAATATTGATCCAAACCAGGTTTAATTGACTGTTTCAGTGTGGTCCCACATTACTACGTGACACAATCCTGAAACAGCCCAGGATCTAGCCATGAAGTATGAGAAATATGCGAATGTATGAGCCTGATGAGGACAAATCCTAGACCTAACCCAAACCTAACATGCGTTATCCTCCAAAATATTTATCAAGACCAGGTTAAATTGAATGTTTCAGTGTGGTACCACTTTACTACGTGATCCAAAGCATTAAGAACCCTCGATCAGGTCAACATGTATGTTAAAACTGCGAAAGTATGACCCTGATGAGGGCAAATCCCAGGCCTTACCTAGACCTAACATGCGTTGTCCTCTAAAATATTAATGGAAACCAGGTTTAATTGACTGTTTCAGTGTTGTACTTCATTACCACGTGATGCGATCCAGAAAAAGCCCAGGATCTAGCCATCAAGTATGAGAAATATGCGAAAGAATGAGCCTGATGAGAGCAAATCCCAGACCTAACCTAGACATAACATACATTATTCTCTAAAATATTGATCAAAACCAGGTTTAATTGACTGTTTCAGTGTGGTACCACATTACTACGTGATCCAATCCAGAAATAGCCCAGGATCTAGCCATGAAGTATGAGAAATATGCGAAAGTATGAGCCTGACCAGGGCAAATCCTAGACCTTACCCAGACCTAACATGCGTTATCCTCTAAAGTATTTATCATAACCAGGTTTAATTGATTGTTTCAGTGTGGTCCCACATTACTACGTGATCCAAACCAGAAAAAACCCAGGATCCGTTCAACAAGTATGTGAAGAATGCGAAAGTATGAGTCTGATGAGTGAAAATCCCAGGCCTAACCTAGACCTAACATGAATTATTCTCTAAAATATTGATCGAAACCTGGTTTAATCTATTGTTTCAGTGTGGTACCACATTACTATTAGACCCAAACCAGAAAATAACCCAGGATCTGTTCAACGAGTATGTGAAGTGTGCGAAAGTATGAGTCTGATGAGGTCAAACCCCAGACCTATCCCAGACCTAACTTGCGTTATCCTCAAAAATATTGATCGAAACCAGGTTTAATTGACTGTTTCAGCGTGGTACCACATTACTACGTGATACAATCCAGAAACAGCCAAGGATCTAGCCATGAAGTATGAGAAATATGCGAATGTATGAGCCTGATGAGGATAAATCCTAGACCTAACCCAAACCTAACATGCGTTATCCTCTAAAATATTTATCAAGACCAGGTTTAATTGAATGTTTCATTGTGGTACCACATTACTACGTGAATCAAACCAGAAAAAACCCAGGATCCGTTCAACATGCATGTTAAAACTGCGAAAGTATGACCCTGATGAGGGCAAATCCCAGGCCTTACCTAGACCTAACATGCGTTGTCCTCTAAAATATTGATCCAAACCAGGTTTAATTGACTGTTTTAGTTGTGGTACCACTTTACTACGTGATCCAAAGCAGAGAAAACCCTCGATCAGGTCAACATGCATGTTAAAACTGCGAAAGTATGACCCTGATGAGGTCAAATCCCAGACCTATCCCAGACCTGACATGCGTTATCCTCTAAAATATTGATCCAAACCAGGTTTAATTGACTGTTTCAGTGTGGTCCCACATTACTACGTGACACAATCCTGAAACAGCCCAGGATCTAGCCATGAAGTATGAGAAATATGCGAATGTATGAGCCTGATGAGGACAAATCCTAGACCTAACCCAAACCTAACATGCGTTATCCTCCAAAATATTTATCAAGACCAGGTTAAATTGAATGTTTCAGTGTGGTACCACTTTACTACGTGATCCAAGGCATTAAGAACCCTCGATCAGGTCAACATGTATGTTAAAACTGCGAAAGTATGACCCTGATGAGGGCAAATCCCAGGCCTTACCCAGACCTAACATGCGTTATCCTCTAAAGTATTTATCATAACCAGGTTTAATTGATTGTTTCAGTGTGGTCCCACATTACTACGTGATCCAAACCAGAAAAAACCCAGGATCCGTTCAACAAGTATGTGAAGAATGCGAAAGTATGAGTCTGATGAGGGCTAATCCCAGACCTATCCCAGACCTAACTTGCGTTATCGTCTAAAATAATGATCGAAACCAGGTTTAATTGACTGTTTTAGTTGTGGTACCGCTTTACCACGTGATCCAAAGCAGAAAAAACCCTCGATCTGGTCAACATGCATGTTAAAACTGCGAAAGT
The DNA here is from genome assembly GCF_051014445.1 of Colletes latitarsis. Lineage (NCBI taxonomy): Eukaryota > Metazoa > Arthropoda > Insecta > Hymenoptera > Colletidae > Colletes > Colletes latitarsis. Next base: position 7,628,910 of record NW_027488375.1, on the reverse strand, counting down.
ATGACCCTGATGAGGTCAAATCCCAGACTTATCCCAGACCTGACATGCGTTATCCTCTAAAATAGTTATCAAGACCAGGTTTAATTGATTGTTTCAGTGTGGTACCACTTTACTACGTGATCCAAAGCAGAAAAAACCCTCGATCAGGTCAACATGCATGTTAAAACTGCGAAAGTATGACCCTGATGAGGTCAAATCCCAGACCTATCCCAGACCTGACATGCGTTATCCTCTAAAATATTGATCCAAACCAGGTTTAATTGATTGTTTCAGTGTGGTCCCACATTACTACGTGATACAATCCAGAAACAGCCCAGGATCTAGCCATGAAGTATGAGAAATATGCGAATGTATGAGCCTGATGAGGACAAATCCTAGACCTAACCCAAACCTAACATGCGTTATCCTCCAAAATATTTATCAAGACCAGGTTTAATTGAATGTTTCAGTGTGGTACCACATTACTACGTGAACCAAACCAGAAAAAACCCAGGATCCGTTCAACAAGTATGTGAAGAATGCGAAAGTATGAGTCTGATGAGGGCTAATCCCAGACATATCCCAGACCTAACTTGCGTTATCGTCTAAAATAATGATCGAAACCGGGTTTAATTGACGGTTTTAGTTGTGGTACCACTTTACCACGTGATCCAAAGCAGAAAAAACCCTCGATCAGGTCAACATGCATGTTAAAACTGCGAAAGTATGACCCTGATGAGGTCAAATCCCAGACTTATCCCAGACCTGACATGCGTTTTCCTCTAAAATAGTTATCAAGACCAGGTTTAATTGATTGTTTCGGTGTGGTCCCACATTACTACGTAATCCAAACCAGAAAAAACCCAGGATCCGTTCAACAAGTATGTGAAGAATGCGAAATTATGAGTCTGATGAGTGAAAATCCCAGACATAACCTAGACCTAACATGCGTTATCCTCTAAAATATTGATCCAAACCAGGTTTAATGGACTGTTTCAGTGGGGTACCACATTACTATTAGATCCAAACCAGAAAATAACCCAGGATCTGTTCAGCGAGTATGTGAAGAATGCGAAAGTATGAGTCTGATGAGTGAAGATCCCAGGCCTAACCTAGACCTAACATGAATTATTCTCTAAAATATTGATCGAAACCTGGTTTAATCTATTGTTTCAGTGTGGTACCACATTACTATTAGATCCAAACCAGAAAATAACCCAGGATCTGTTCTACGAGTATGTGAAGTGTGCGAAAGTATGAGTCTGATGAGGTCAAATCCCTGACCTATCCCAGACCTAACATGCGTTATCCTCAAAAATATTGATCGTAACCAGGTTTAATTGACTGTTTCAGCGTGGTACCACATTACTACGTGATACAATCCAGAAACAGCCAAGGATCTAGCCATGAAGTATGAGAAATATGCGAATGTATGAGCCTGATGAGGACAAATCCTAGACCTAACCCAAACCTAACATGCGTTATCCTCTAAAATATTTATCAAGACCAGGTTTAATTGAATGTTTCAGTGTGGTACCACGTTACTACGTGAACCAAACCAGAAAAAACCCAGGATCCGTTCAACAAGTATGTGAAGAATGCGAAAGTATGAGTCTGATGAGTGAAAATCCCAGGTCTAACCCAGACCTAACATGCGTTATCCTCTAAAATATTGATCCAAACCAGGTTTAATGGACTGCTTCAGTGTGGTACCACTTTACTACGTGATCGACAGCATTAAGAACCCTCGATCAGGTCGACATGCATGTTAAAACTGCGAAAGTATGACCCTGATGAGGGCAAATCCCAGGCCTTACCTAGACCTAACATGCGTTGTCCTCTAAAATATTGATGGAAACCAGGTTTAATTGACTGTTTCAGTGTGGTACCACCTTACTACGTGAACCAAACCAGAAAAAACCCAGGATCCGTTCAACAAGTATGTGAGGAATGCGAAAGTATGAGTCTGATGAGTGAAAATCCCAGGGCTAACCTAGACCTAACATGCGTTATCCTCTAAAATATTGATCCAAACCAGGTTTAATGGACTGCTTCAGTGTGGTACCACTTTACTACGTGACCGAAAGCATTAAGAACCCTCGATCAGGTTAACATGTATGTTAAAACTGCGAAAGTATGACCCTGATGAGGGCAAATCCCAGGCCTTACCTAGACCTAACATGCGTTGTCCTCTAAAATATTGATGGAAACCAGGTTTAATTGACTGTTTCAGTGTTGTACTTCATTACCACGTGATGCGATCCAGAAAAAGCCCAGGATCTAGCCATCAAGTATGAGAAATATGCGAAAGAATGAGCCTGATGAGAGCAAATCCCAGACCTAACCTAGACATAACATGAATTATTCTCTAAAATATTGATCAAAACCAGGTTTAATTGACTGTTTCAGTGTGGTACCACATTACTACGTGATCCCATCCAGAAATAGCCCAGGATCTAGCCATGAAGTATGAGAAATATGCGAAAGTATGAGTCTGATGAGGGCTAATCCCAGACCTATCCCAGACCTAACTTGCGTTATCGTCTAAAATAATGATCGAAACCAGGTTTAATTGACTGTTTTAGTTGTGGTACCACATTGCCACGTGATCCAAAGCAGAAAAAACCCTCGATCAGGTCAACATGCATGTTAAAACTGCGAAAGTATGACCCTGATGAGGTCAAATCCCAGACTTATCCCAGACCTGACATGCGTTATCCTCTAAAATAGTTATCAAGACCAGGTTTAATTGATTGTTTCGGTGTGGTCCCACATTACTACGTGATCCAAACCAGAAAAAACCCAGGATCCGTTCAACAAGTATGTGAAGAATGCGTAAGTATGAGTCTGATGAGTGAAAATCCCAGACATAACTTAGACCTAACATGCGTTATCCTCTAAAATATTGATCCAAACCAGGTTTAATGGACTGTTTCAGTGGGGTACCACTTTACTACGTGATCCAAAGCAGAAAAAACACTCGATCAGGTCAACATGTATGTTAAAACTGCGAAGGTATGACCCTGATGAGGGCAAATCCCAGACCAATCCGAGACCTAACTTGCGTTGTCCTCTAAGATATTGATCCAAACCAGGTTTAATTGACCGTTTCAGTGTGGTCCCACATTACTACGTGATCCAAACCAGAAAAAACCCAGGATCCGTTCAACAAGTATGTGAAGAATGCGAAAGCATGAGTCTGATGTGTGAAAATCCCAGGGCTAACCTAGACCTAACATGCGTTATCCTCTAAAATATTGATCCAAACCAGGTTTAATGGACTGTTTCAGTGTGGTACCACTTTACTACGTGATCGAAAGCATTAAGAACCCTCGATCAGGTCAACATGTATGTTAAAACTGCGAAAGTATGACCCTGATGAGGGCAAATCCCAGGCCTTACCTAGACCTAACATGCGTTGTCCTCTAAAATATTGATGGAAACCAGGTTTAATTGACTGTTTCAGTGTTGTACTTCATTACCACGTGATGCGATCCAGAAAAAGCCCAGGATCTAGCCATCAAGTATGAGAAATATGCGAAAGAATGAGCCTGATGAGAGCAAATCCCAGACCTAACCTAGACATAACATGAATTATTCTCTAAAATATTGATCAAAACCAGGTTTAATTGACTGTTTCAGCGTGGTACCACATTACTACGTGATACAATCCAGAAAAAGCCAAGGATCTAGCCATGAAGTATGAGAAATATGCGAATGTATGAGCCTGATGAGGATAAATCCTAGACCTAACCCAAACCTAACATGCGTTATCCTCTAAAATATTTATCAAGACCAGGTTTAATTGAATGTTTCAGTGTGGTACCACATTACTACGTGAATCAAACCAGAAAAAACCCAGGATCCGTTCAACAAGTATGTGAAGAATGCGAAAGTATGAGTCTGATGAGTGAAAATCCCAGGTCTAACCCAGAACTAACATGCGTTATCCTCCAAAATATTGATCCAAACCAGGTTTAATGGACTGTTTCAGTGTGGTACCACTTTACTACGTGATCCAAAGCATTAAGAATCCTCGATCAGGTCAACATGCATGTTAAAACTGCGAAAGTATGACCCTGATGAGGGCAAATCCCAGGCCTTACCTAGACCTAACATGCGTTGTCCTCTAAAATATTGATGGAAACCAGGTTTAATTGACTGTTTCAGTGTGGTACCACCTTACTACGTGATCCAAACCAGAAAAAACCCAGGATCTAGCCTTCAAGTATGAGAAACATTGCGAAAGAATGAGCCTGATGATAGCAAATCCCAGACCTCACCTAGACCTAACATGAATTATTCTCTAAAATATTGATCGAAACCAGGTTTAATTGATTGTTTCAGTGTGGTCCCACATTACTACGTGATCCAAACCAGAAAAAACCCAGGATCCATTCAACAAGTATGTGAAGAATGCGAAAGTATGAGTCTGATGAGGGCTAATCCCAGACCTATCCCAGACCTAACTTGCGTTATCGTCTAAAATAATGATCGAAACCAGTTTTAATTGACTGTTTTAGTTGTGGTACCACATTACCACGTGATCCAAAGCAGAAAAAACCCTCGATCAGGTCAACATGCATGTTAAAACTGCGAAAGTATGACCCTGATGAGGTCAAATCCCAGACTTATCCCAGACCTGACATGCGTTATCCTCTAAAATAGTTATCAAGACCAGGTTTAATTGATTGTTTCGGTGTGGTCCCACATTACTACGTGATCCAAACCAGAAAAAACCCAGGATCCGTTCAACAAGTATGTGAAGAATGCGAAAGTATGAGTCTGATGAGTGAAAATCCCAGACATAACTTAGACCTAACATGCGTTATCCTCTAAAATATTGATCCAAACCAGGTTTAATGGACTGTTTCAGTGGGGTACCACTTTACTACGTGATCCAAAGCAGAAAAAACACTCGATCAGGTCAACATGTATGTTAAAACTGCGAAGGTATGACCATGATGAGGGCAAATCCCAGACCAGTCCGAGACCTAACTTGCGTTGTCCTCTAAGATATTGATCCAAACCAGGTTTAATTGACCGTTTCAGTGTGGTCCCACATTACTACGTGATCCAAACCAGAAAAAACCCAGGATCTAGCCATCAAGTATGAGAAACATTGCGAAAGAATGAGCCTGATGATAGCAAATCCCAGACCTCACCTAGACCTAACATGAATTATTCTCTAAAATATTGATCGAAACCAGGTTTAATTGATTGTTTCAGTGTGGTCCCACATTACTACGTGATCCAAACCAGAAAAAACCCAGGATCCATTCAACAAGTATGTGAAGAATGCGAAAGTATGAGTCTGATGAGTGAAAATCCCAGGCCTAACCTAGACCTAACATGAATTATTCTCTAAAATATTGATCGAAACCTGGTTTAATCTATTGTTTCAGTGTGGTACCACATTACTATTAGATCCAAACCAGAAAATAACCCAGGATCTGTTCAACGAGTATGTGAAGTGTCCGAAAGTATGAGTCTGATGAGTGAAAATCCCAGACCTAACCTAGACCTAACATGAATTATTCTCTAAAATATTGATCGAAACCTGGTTTAATCTATTGTTTCAGTGTGGTACCACATTACTATTAGATCCAAACCAGAAAATAACCCAGGATCTGTTCAACGAGTATGTGAAGTGTGCGAAAGTATGAGTCTGATGAGGTCAAATCCCAGACCTATCCCAGACCTAACTTGCGTTATCCTCAAAAATATTCATCGAAACCAGGTTTAATTGACTGTTTCAGCGTGGTACCACATTACTACGTGATACAATCCAGAAACAGCCAAGGATCTAGCCATGAAGTATGAGAAATATGCGAATGTATGAGCCTGATGAGGATAAATCCTAGACCTAACCCAAACCTAACATGCGTTATCCTCTAAAATATTTATCAAGACCAGGTTTAATTGAATGTTTCAGTGTGGTACCACATTACTACGTGAATCAAACCAGAAAAAACCCAGGATCCGTTCAACAAGTATGTGAAGAATGCGAAAGTATGAGTCTGATGAGTGAAAATCCCAGGCCTAACCTAGACCTAACATGAATTATTCTCTAAAATATTGATCGAAACCTGGTTTAATCTATTGTTTCAGTGTGGTACCACATTACTATTAGATCCAAACCAGAAAATAACCCAGGATCTGTTCAACGAGTATGTGAAGTGTGCGAAAGTATGAGTCTGATGAGGTCAAATCCCAGACCTATCCCAGACTTAACATGCGTTATCCTCTAAAATATTGATCGAAACCGGGTTTAATCGACTGATTCAGTGTGGTACCACATTACTACGTGATCCAAACCAGAAAAAACCCAGGATCCGTTCAACAAGTATGTGAAGAATGCGAAAGTATGAGTCTGATGAGTGAAAATCCCAGGCCTAACCTAGACCTAACATGAATTATTCTCTAAAATATTGATCGATACCTGGTTTAATCTATTGTTTCAGTGTGGTACCACATTACTATTAGATCCAAACCAGAAAATAACCCAGGATCTGTTCAACGAGTATGTGAAGTGTGCGAAAGTATGAGTCTGATGAGGTCAAATCCCAGACCTATCCCAGACCTAACTTGCGTTATCCTCAAAAATATTGATCGAAACCAGGTTTAATTGACTGTTTCAGCGTGGTACCACATTACTACGTGATACAATCCAGAAACAGCCAAGGATCTAGCCATGAAGTATGAGAAATATGCGAATGTATGAGCCTGATGAGGATAAATCCTAGACCTAACCCAAACCTAACATGCGTTATCCTCTAAAATATTTATCAAGACCAGGTTTAATTGAATGTTTCATTGTGGTACCACATTACTACGTGAATCAAACCAGAAAAAACCCAGGATCCGTTCAACATGCATGTTAAAACTGCGAAAGTATGACCCTGATGAGGGCAAATCCCAGGCCTTACCTAGACCTAACATGCGTTGTCCTCTAAAATATTGATGGAAACCAGGTTTAATTGACTGTTTCAGTGTTGTACTTCATTACCACGTGATGCGATCCAGAAAAAGCCCAGGATCTAGCCATCAAGTATGAGAAATATGCGAAAGAATGAGCCTGATGAGAGCAAATCCCAGACCTAACCTAGACATAACATGAATTATTCTCTAAAATATTGATCAAAACCAGGTTTAATTGACTGTTTCAGCGTGGTACCACATTACTACGTGATACAATCCAGAAACAGCCAAGGATCTAGCCATGAAGTATGAGAAATATGCGAATGTATGAGCCTGATGAGAATAAATCCTAGACCTAACCCAAACCTAACATGCGTTATCCTCTAAAATATTTATCAAGACCAGGTTTAATTGAATGTTTCAGTGTGGTACCACATTACTACGTGAATCAAACCAGAAAAAACCCAGGATCCGTTCAACAAGTATGTGAAGAATGCGAAAGTATGAGTCTGATGAGTGAAAATCCCAGGCCTAACCTAGACCTAACATGAATTATTCTCTAAAATATTGATCGAAACCAGGTTTAATCTATTGTTTCAGTGTGGTACCACATTACTATTAGATCCAAACCAGAAAATAACCCAGGATCTGTTCAACGAGTATGTGAAGTGTGCGAAAGTATGAGTCTGATGAGGTCAAATCCCAGACCTATCCCAGACTTAACATGCGTTATCCTCTAAAATATTGATCGAAACCGGGTTTAATCGACTGATTCAGTGTGGTACCACATTACTACGTGATCCAAACCAGAAAAAACCCAGGATCCGTTCAACAAGTATGTGAAGAATGCGAAAGCATGAGTCTGATGAGTGAAAATCCCAGGCCTAACCTAGACCTAACATGAATTATTCTCTAAAATATTGATCGAAACCTGGTTTAATCTATTGTTTCAGTGTGGTACCACATTACTATTAGATCCAAACCAGAAAATAACCCAGGATCTGTTCAACGAGTATGTGAAGTGTGCGAAAGTATGAGTCTGATGAGGTCAAATCCCAGACCTATCCCAGACTTAACATGCGTTATCCTCTAAAATATTGATCGAAACCGGGTTTAATCGACTGATTCAGTGTGGTACCACATTACTACGTGATCCAAACCAGAAAAAACCCAGGATCCGTTCAACAAGTATGTGAAGAATGCGAAAGTATGAGTCTGATGAGTGAAAATCCCAGGCCTAACCTAGACCTAACATGAATTATTCTCTAAAATATTGATCGAAACCTGGTTTAATCTATTGTTTCAGTGTGGTACCACATTACTATTAGATCCAAACCAGAAAATAACCCAGGATCTGTTCAACGAGTATGTGAAGTGTGCGAAAGTATGAGTCTGATGAGGTCAAATCCCAGACCTATCCCAGACCTAACTTGCGTTATCCTCAAAAATATTGATCGAAACCAGGTTTAATTGACTGTTTCAGCGTGGTACCACATTACTACGTGATACAATCCAGAAACAGCCAAGGATCTAGCCATGAAGTATGAGAAATATGCGAATGTATGAGCCTGATGAGGATAAATCCTAGACCTAACCCAAACCTAACATGCGTTATCCTCTAAAATATTTATCAAGACCAGGTTTAATTGAATATTTCATTGTGGTACCACATTACTACGTGAATCAAACCAGAAAAAACCCAGGATCCGTTCAACATGCATGTTAAAACTGCGAAAGTATGACCCTGATGAGGGCAAATCCCAGGCCTTACCTAGACCTAACATGCGTTGTCCTCTAAAATATTGATGGAAACCAGGTTTAATTGACTGTTTCAGTGTGGTACCACCTTACTACGTGAACCAAACCAGAAAAAACCCAGGATCCGTTCAACAAGTATGTGAAGAATGCGAAAGTATGAGTCTGATGAGTGAAAATCCCAGGGCTAACCTAGACCTAACATGCGTTATCCTCTAAAATATTGATCCAAACCAGGTTTAATTGACTGTTTTAGTTGTGGTACCACTTTACTACGTGATCCAAAGCAGAAAAAACCCTCGATCAGGTCAACATGCATGTTAAAACTGCGAAAGTATGACCCTGATGAGGTCAAATCCCAGACCTATCCCAGACCTGACATGCGTTATCCTCTAAAATATTGATCCAAACCAGGTTTAATTGACTGTTTCAGTGTGGTCCCACATTACTACGTGACACATTCCTGAAACAGCCCAGGATCTAGCCATGAAGTATGAGAAATATGCGAATGTATGAGCCTGATGAGGACAAATCCTAGACCTAACCCAAACCTAACATGCGTTATCCTCCAAAATATTTATCAAGACCAGGTTAAATTGAAGGTTTCAGTGTGGTACCACTTTACTACGTGATCCAAAGCATTAAGAACCCTCGATCAGGTCAAGATGTATGTTAAAACTGCGAAAGTATGACCCTGATGAGGGCAAATCCCAGGCCTTACCTAGACCTAACAGGCGTTGTCCTCTAAAATATTGATGGAAACCAGGTTTAATTGACTGTTTCAGTGTTGTACTTCATTACCACGTGATGCGATCCAGAAAAAGCCCAGGATCTAGCCATCAAGTATGAGAAATATGCGAAAGAATGAGCCTGATGAGAGCAAATCCCAGACCTAACCTAGACATAACATGAATTATTCTCTAAAATATTGATCAAAACCAGGTTTAACTGACTGTTTCAGTGTGGTACCACATTACTACGTGATCCAAACCAGAAAAAACCCAGGATCCGTTCAACAAGTATGTGAAGAATGCGAAAGTATGAGTCTGATGAGGGCTAATCCCAGACCTATCCAAGACCTAACTTGCGTTATCGTCTAAAATAATGATCGAAACCAGTTTTAATTGACTGTTTTAGTTGTGGTACCACATTACCACGTGATCCAAAGCAGAAAAAACCCTCGATCAGGTCAACATGCATGTTAAAACTGCGAAAGTATGACCCTGATGAGGTCAAATCCCAGACTTATCCCAGACCTGACATGCGTTATCCTCTAAAATAGTTATCAAGACCAGGTTTAATTGATTGTTTCGGTGTGGTCCCACATTACTACGTGATCCAAACCAGAAAAAACCCAGGATCCGTTCAACAAGTATGTGAAGAATGCGAAAGTATGAGTCTGATGAGTGAAAATCCCAGACATAACTTAGACCTAACATGCGTTATCCTCTAAAATATTGATCCAAATCTGGTTTAATGGACTGTTTCAGTGGGGTACCACTTTACTACGTGATCCAAAGCAGAAAAAACACTCGATCAGGTCAACATGTATGTTAAAACTGCGAAGGTATGACCCTGATGAGGGCAAATCCCAGACCAATCCGAGACCTAACTTGCGTTGTCCTCTAAGATATTGATCCAAACCAGGTTTAATTGACCGTTTCAGTGTTGTACTTCATTACCACGTGATGCGATCCAGAAAAAGCCCAGGATCTAGCCATCAAGTATGAGAAATATGCGAAAGAATGAGCCTGATGAGAGCAAATCCCAGACCTAACCTAGACATAACATGAATTATTCTCTAAAATATTGATCAAAACCAGGTTTAATTGATTGTTTCGGTGTGGTCCCACATTACTACGTGATCCAAACCAGAAAAAACCCAGGATCCATTCAACAAGTATGTGAAGAATGCGAAAGTATGAGTCTGATGAGTGAAAATCCCAGGCCTAACCTAGACCTAACATGAATTATTCTCTAAAATATTGATCGAAACCTGGTTTAATCTATTGTTTCAGTGTGGTACCACATTACTATTAGATCCAAACCAGAAAATAACCCAGGATCTGTTCAACGAGTATGTGAAGTATCCGAAAGTATGAGTCTGATGAGTGAAAATCCCAGACCTAACCTAGACCTAACATGAATTATTCTCTAAAATATTGATCGAAACCTGGTTTAATCTATTGTTTCAGTGTGGTACCACATTACTATTAGATCCAAACCAGAAAATAACCCAGGATCTGTTCAACGAGTATGTGAAGTGTGCGAAAGTATGAGTCTGATGAGGTCAAATCCCAGACCTATCCCAGACCTAACTTGCGTTATCCTCAAAAATATTCATCGAAACCAGGTTTAATCGACTGATTCAGTGTGGTACCACATTACTACGTGATCCAAACCAGAAAAAACCCAGGATCCGTTCAACAAGTATGTGAAGAATGCGAAAGTATGAGTCTGATGAGTGAAAATCCCAGGCCTAACCTAGACCTAACATGAATTATTCTCTAAAATATTGATCGAAACCTGGTTTAATCTATTGTTTCAGTGTGGTACCACATTACTATTAGATCCAAACCAGAAAATAACCCAGGATCTGTTCAACGAGTATGTGAAGTGTGCGAAAGTATGAGTCTGATGAGGTCAAATCCCAGACCTATCCCAGACTTAACATGCGTTATCCTCTAAAATATTGATCGAAACCGGGTTTAATCGACTGATTCAGTGTGGTACCACATTACTACGTGATCCAAACCAGAAAAAACCCAGGATCCGTTCAACAAGTATGTGAAGAATGCGAAAGTATGAGTCTGATGAGTGAAAATCCCAGGCCTAACCTAGACCTAACATGAATTATTCTCTAAAATATTGATCGAAACCTGGTTTAATCTATTGTTTCAGTGTGGTACCACATTACTATTAGATCCAAACCAGAAAATAACCCAGGATCTGTTCAACGAGTATGTGAAGTGTGCGAAAGTATGAGTCTGATGAGGTCAAATCCCAGACCTATCCCAGACCTAACTTGCGTTATCCTCAAAAATATTGATCGAAACCAGGTTTAATTGACTGTTTCAGCGTGGTACCACATTACTACGTGATACAATCCAGAAACAGCCAAGGATCTAGCCATGAAGTATGAGAAATATGCGAATGTATGAGCCTGATGAGGATAAATCCTAGACCTAACCCAAACCTAACATGCGTTATCCTCTAAAATAGTTATCAAGACCAGGTTTAATTGATTGTTTCAGTGTGGTACCACTTTACTACGTGATCCGAAGCAGAAAAAACCCTCGATCAGGTCAACATGCATGTTAAAACTGCGAAAGTATGACCCTGATGAGGTCAAATCCCAGACCTATCCCAGACCTGACATGCGTTATCCTCTAAAATATTGATCCAAACCAGGTTTAATTGACTGTTTCAGTGTGGTCCCACATTACTACGTGATACAATCCAGAAACAGCCCAGGATCTAGCCATGAAGTATGAGAAATATGCGAATGTATGAGCCTGATGAGGACAAATCCTAGACCTAACCCAAACCTAACATGCGTTATCCTCCAAAATATTTATCAAGACCAGGTTTAATTGAATGTTTCAGTGTGGTACCACATTACTACGTGAACCAAACCAGAAAAAACCCAGGATCCGTTCAACAAGTATGTGAAGAATGCGAAAGTATGAGTCTGATGAGGGCTGATCCCAGACATATCCCAGACCTAACTTGCGTTATCGTCTAAAATAATGATCGAAACCGGGTTTAATTGACGGTTTTAGTTGTGGTACCACTTTACCACGTGATCCAAAGCAGAAAAAACCCTCGATCAGGTGAACATGCATGTTATAACTGCGAAAGTATGACCCTGATGAGGTCAAATCCCAGACTTATCCCAGACCTGACATGCGTTTTCCTCTAAAATAGTTATCAAGACCAGGTTTAATTGATTGTTTCGGTGTGGTCCCACATTACTACGTAATCCAAACCAGAAAAAACCCAGGATCCGTTCAACAAGTATGTGAAGAATGCGAAATTATGAGTCTGATGAGTGAAAATCCCAGACATAACCTAGACCTAACATGCGTTATCCTCTAAAATATTGATCCAAACCAGGTTTAATGGACTGTTTCAGTGTGGTACCACTTTACTACGTGATCCAAAGCAGAAAAAACACTCGATCAGGTCAACATGTATGTTAAAACTGCGAAAGTATGACCCTGATGAGGGCAAATCCCAGACCTATCCCAGACCTAACTTGCGTTGTCCTCTGAGATGTTGATCCAAACCAGGTTTAATTGACTGTTTCAGTGTGGTCCCACATTACTACGTGATACAAACCACAAAAAACCCAGGATCTAGCCATCAAGTATGAGAAACATGCGAAAGAATGAGCCTGATGATAGCAAATCCCAGACCTAACCTAGACCTAACATGAATTATTCTCTAAAATATTGATCGAAACCAGGTTTAATTGACTGTTTCAGTGTGGTCCCACATTACTACGTGATACAATCCAGAAACAGCCCAGGATCTAGCCATGAAGTATGAGAAATATGCGAATGTATGAGCCTGATGAGGACAAATCCTAGACCTAACCCAAACCTAACATGCGTTATCCTCCAAAATATTTATCAAGACCAGGTTTAATTGAATGTTTCAGTGTGGTACCACATTACTACGTGAACCAAACCAGAAAAAACCCAGGATCCGTTCAACAAGTATGTGAAGAATGCGAAAGTATGAGTCTGATGAGGGCTAATCCCAGACATATCCCAGACCTAACTTGCGTTATCGTCTAAAATAATGATCGAAACCGGGTTTAATTGACGGTTTTAGTTGTGGTACCACTTTACCACGTGATCCAAAGCAGAAAAAACCCTCGATCAGGTGAACATGCATGTTATAACTGCGAAAGTATGACCCTGATGAGGTCAAATCCCAGACTTATCCCAGACCTGACATGCGTTTTCCTCTAAAATAGTTATCAAGACCAGGTTTAATTGATTGTTTCGGTGTGGTCCCACATTACTACGTAATCCAAACCAGAAAAAACCCAGGATCCGTTCAACAAGTATGTGAAGAATGCGAAATTATGAGTCTGATGAGTGAAAATCCCAGACATAACCTAGACCTAACATGCGTTATCCTCTAAAATATTGATCCAAACCAGGTTTAATGGACTGTTTCAGTGGGGTACCACTTTACTACGTGATCCAAAGCAGAAAAAACACTCGATCAGGTCAACATGTATGTTAAAACTGCGAAAGTATGACCCTGATGAGGGCAAATCCCAGACCTATCCCAGACCTAACTTGCGTTGTCCTCTGAGATGTTGATCCAAACCAGGTTTAATTGACTGTTTCAGTGTGGTCCCACATTACTACGTGATCCAAACCACAAAAAACCCAGGATCTAGCCATCAAGTATGAGAAACATGCGAAAGAATGAGCCTGATGATAGCAAATCCCAGACCTAACCTAGACCTAACATGAATTATTCTCTAAAATATTGATCGAAACCAGGTTTAATTGACTGTTTCAGTGTGGTCCCACATTACTACGTGATCCAAACCAGAAAAAACCCAGGATCCATTCAACAAGTATGTGATGAATGCGAAAGTATGAGTCTGATGAGTGAAAATCCCAGGCCTAACCTAGACCTAACATGAATTATTCTCTAAAATATTGATCGAAACCTGGTTTAATCTATTGTTTCAGTGTGGTACCACATTACTATTAGATCCAAACCAGAAAATAACCCAGGATCTGTTCAACGAGTATGTGAAGTGTGCGAAAGTATGAGTCTGATGAGGTCAAATCCCAGACCTATCCCAGACCTAACTTGCGTTATCCTCAAAAATATTGATCGAAACCAGGTTTAATTGACTGTTTCAGCGTGGTACCACATTACTACGTGATACAATCCAGAAACAGCCAAGGATCTAGCCATGAAGTATGAGAAATATGCGAATGTATGAGCCTGATGAGGATAAATCCTAGACCTAACCCAAACCTAACATGCGTTATCCTCTAAAATATTTATCAAGACCAGGTTTAATTGAATGTTTCATTGTGGTACCACATTACTACGTGAATCAAACCAGAAAAAACCCAGGATCCGTTCAACATGCATGTTAAAACTGCGAAAGTATGACCCTGATGAGGGCAAATCCCAGGCCTTACCTAGACCTAACATGCGTTGTCCTCTAAAATATTGATGGAAACCAGGTTTAATTGACTGTTTCAGTGTTGTACTTCATTACCACGTGATGCGATCCAGAAAAAGCCCAGGATCTAGCCATCAAGTATGAGAAATATGCGAAAGAATGAGCCTGATGAGAGCAAATCCCAGACCTAAGCTAGAGATAACATACATTATTCTCTAAAATATTGAACAAAACCAGGTTTAATTGACTGTTTCAGTGTGGTACCACATTACTACGTGATCCAATCCAGAAATAGCCCAGGATCTAGCCATGAAGTATGAGAAATATGCGAAAGTACGAGCCTGACGAGGGCAAATCCTAGACCTTACCCAGACCTAACAGGCGTTATCCTCTAAAATATTTATCATAACCAGGTTTAATTGATTGTTTCAGTATGGTCCCACATTACTACGTGATCCAAACCAGAAAAAACCCAGGATCCGTTCAACAAGTATGTGAAGAATCCGAAAGTATGAGTCTGATGAGGGCTAATCCCAGACCTATCCCAGACCTAACTTGCGTTATCGTCTAAAATAATGATCGAAACCAGGTTTAATTGACTGTTTTAGTTGTGGTACCACTTTACCACGTGATCCAAAGCAGAAAAAACCCTCGATCAGGTCAACATGCATGTTAAAACTGCGAAAGTATGACCCTGATGAGGTCAAATCCCAGACTTATCCCAGACCTGACATGCGTTATCCTCTAAAATAGTTATCAAGAGCAGGTTTAATTGATTGTTTCGGTTTGGTCCCACATTACTACGTAATCCAAACCAGAAAAAACCCAGGATCCGTTCAACAAGTATGTGAAGAATGCGAAAGTATGAGTCTGATGAGTGAAAATCCCAAACATAACCTAGACCTAACATGCGTTATCCTCTAAAATATTGATCCAAACCAGGTTTAATGGACCGTTTCAGTGGGGTACCACATTACTATTAGATCCAAACCAGAAAATAACCCAGGATCTGTTCAGCGAGTATGTGAAGAATGCGAAAGTATGAGTCTGATGAGTGAAGATCCCAGGCCTAACCTAGACCTAACATGAATTATTCTCTAAAATATTGATCGAAACCTGGTTTAATCTATTGTTTCAGTGTGGTACCACATTACTATTAGATCCAAACCAGAAAATAACCCAGGATCTGTTCTACGAGTATGTGAAGTGTGCGAAAGTATGAGTCTGATGAGGTCAAATCCCTGACCTATCCCAGACCTAACTTGCGTTATCCTCAAAAATATTGATCGAAACCAGGTTTAATTGACTGTTTCAGCGTGGTACCACATTACTACGTGATACAATCCAGAAACAGCCAAGTATCTAGCCATGAAGTATGAGAAATATGCGAATGTATGAGCCTGATGAGGACAAATCCTAGACCTAACCCAAACCTAACATGCGTTATCCTCTAAAATATTTATCAAGACCAGGTTTAATTGAATGTTTCAGTGTGGTACCACGTTACTACGTGAACCAAACCAGAAAAAACCCAGGATCCGTTCAACAAGTATGTGAAGAATGCGAAAGTATGAGTCTGATGAGTGAAAATCCCAGGTCTAACCCAGACCTAACATGCGTTATCCTCAAAAATATTGATCGCAACCAGGTTTAATTGACTGTTTCTGCGTGGTACCACATTACTACATGATACAATCCAGAAACAGCCAAGGATCTAGCCATGAAGTATGAGAAATATGCGAATGTATGAGCCTGATGAGGACAAATCCTAGACCTAACCCAAACCTAACATGCGTTATCCTCTAAAATATTTATCAAGACCAGGTTTAATTGAATCTTTCAGTGTGGTACCACATTACTACGTGAACCAAACCAGAAAAAACCCAGGATCCGTTCAACAAGTATGTGAAGAATGCGAAAGTATGAGTCTGATGAGTGAAAATCCCAGGCCTAACCTAGACCTAACATGCGTTATCCTCAAAAATATTGATCGACACCAGGTTTAATTGACTGTTTCAGTGTGGTACCACATTACTATGTGATCCAATCCAGAAATAGCCCAGGATCTAGCCGTGAAGTATGAGAAATATGCGAAAGTATGAGTCTGACGAGGGCAAATCCTAGACCTAACTCAGACCTAACATGCGTTATCCTCTAAAATATTTATCATGACCAGGTTTAATTGATTGTTTCAGTGTGGTGCCACATTACTACGTAATCCAAACCAGAAAAAACCCAGGATCCGTTTAACAAGTATGTGAAGAATGCGAAAGTATGAATCTGATGAGTGAAAATCCCCAGCCTAGCCTAGACCTAACATGCGTTATCCTCAAAAATATTGATCAAAACCAGGTTTAATTGACTGTTTCAGTGTGGTACCACACTACTACGTGACCCAAACCGGAAAAAACCCAGGATCTGTTCAACAAGTATGTGAAAAACGCGAAAGCATGAGCCTGATGAGGGTAAATCCCAGACCTACCCCAGACCTAACTTGCGTTATCCTCTAACATATTGAACGAAACCAGGTTTAATTGACTGTTTCAGCGTGGTACCACATTACTACGTGATACAATACAGAAACAGCCCAGGATCTAGCCTTGAAGTATGAGAAATATGCGAAAGTATGAGCCTGATGAGGGCAAATCCTAGACCTAACCCAAACCTAACATGTGTTATCCTCTAAAATATTTATCAAGACCAGATTTAATTGAATGTTCCAGTGTGGTACCACATTACTACGTGAACCAAACCAGAAAAAACCCAGGATCCGTTCAACAAGTATGTGAAAAACGCGAAAGTATGAGCCTGATGAGGGCAAATCACAGACCTATCCCAGACCTAACTTTCGTTATCCTCTAAAATATTGATCGAAACCAGGTTTAATTGACTGTTTCAGTGTGGTACCACATTGCTACGTGATCCAAACCAGAAATAGCCCAGGATCTAGCCATGAAGTATGAGAAATATGCGAATGTATGAGCCTGACGAGGGCAAATCCTAGACCTAACCCAGACCTAACTTGCGTTATCCTCTAAAATATTTATCAAGACCAGGTTTAATTGACTGTTTCAGTGTGGTACCACATTGCTACGTGATCCAAACCAGAGAAAACCCAGGATCCGTTCAACAAGTATGAGAAATATGCGAAAGTATGAGCCTGATGTGGGCAAATCCCAGGCCTAACCTAGACCTAACATGCGTTGTCCTCTAAAATATTGAAGGAAACCAGGTTTAATTGACTGTTTCAGTGTTGTACTTCATTACTACGTGACGCAATCCAGAAAAAGCCCAGGATCTAGCCATCAAGTATGAGAAATATGCGAAAGAATGAGCCTGATGAGAGCAAATCACAGACCTAACCTAGACCTAACATGAATTATTCTCTAAAATATTGATGAAAACCAGGTTTAATTGACTGTTTCAGTGTGGTACCACATTACTACGTGATCTAAACCAGAAATAGCCCAGGATCTAGCCATGAAGTATGAGAAATATGCGAATGTATGAGCCTGACGAGGGCAAATCCTAGACCTAACCCAGACCTAACTTGCGTTATCATCTAAAATATTTATCAAGACCAGGTTTAATTGATCGTTTCAGTGTGGTCCGACATTACTACGTGATCCAAACCAGAAAAAACCCAGGATCCGTTCAACAAGTATGTGAAGAATGCGAAAGTATGAGTCTGATGAGTGAAACTCCCAGGCCTAACCTAGACCTAACATGCGTTATCCTCAAAACTATTGCTCGAAACCTGGTTTAATCGACTGTTTCAGTGTGGTACCACATTACTATGTGATCCAAACCAGAAAATAACCCAGGATCTGTTCAACGGGTATGTGAAGTGTGCGAAAGTATGAGTCTGATGAGGGCAAATCCTAGACCTATCCCAGACCTAACATTCGTCATCCTCTAAAATATTGATCGAAACCAGGTTTAATTGACTGTTTCAGCGTGGTACCACATTACTACGTGATACAATCCAGAAACAGCCCAGGGTCTAGCCATGAAGTATGAGAAATATGCGAAAGTATGAGCCTGATGAGGGCGAATCCCAGACCTATCCCAGACCTAACTTGCGTTATCCTCTAAAATATTGATCGAAATCAGGTTTAATTGACTGTTTCAGCGTGGTACCACATTACTACGTGATACAATCCAGAAACAGCCAAGGATCTAGCCATGAAGTATGAGAAATATGCGAAAGTATGAGTCTGATGAGTGAAAGTCCCAGGGCTAACCTAGACCTAACAAGCGTTATCCTCTAAAATATTAATCCAAACCAGGTTTAATGGACTGTTTCAGTGTGGTACCACTTTACTGCGTGATCCAAAGCAGAAGAAACCCTCGATCAGGTCAACATGTATGTTAAAACTGCGAAAGTATACCCTGGTGTGGGCAAATCCCAGGCCTAACCTAGACCTAACATGCGTTGTCCTCTAAGATATTGATGGAAACCAGGTTTAATTGACTGTTTCAGTGTTGCACTTCATTACTACGTGATCCATACCAGTAAAAACCCAGGATCCGTTCAACAAGTATGTGAAGAATGCGAAAGTATGAGTGTGGTGAGTGAAAAACCCCGTCCTAACCTAGACCTAACATGCGTTATCCTCAAATATATTGATCGAAACCTGGTTTAATCGTCGGTTTCAGTGTGTTACCACATTACTACGTGATCCAATCCAGAAATAGCCCAGGATCTAGCCACGAAATATGAGAAATATGCGAAAGTATGAGCCTGACGAGGGCAAATCCTAGACCTAACCCAGACCTAACATGCGTTATCCTCTAAAATATTGATCGAAACCAGGTTTAATCGACTATTTCAGTGTGGTGCCACATTACTACGTGATCCAAACCAGAGAATGTCCCAGGATCTGTTCAACGAGTATGTGAAGTGTGCGAAAGTATGAGTCTGATGAGGGCAAATCCCAGACCTAACCGAGACCTAAAATGCATTATCCTCTAAAATATTTATCAAGACCAGGTTTAATTGAATGTTTCAGTGTGGTACCACATTACTACGTGATCCAATCCAGAAATAGCCCAGGATCCAGCCATGAAGTATGAGAAATATGCGAAAGTATGAGCCTGATGGGGGCAAATCCTAGAACTAACCCAGACCTAACATGCGTTATCCTCTAAAATATTGATCGAAACCAGGTTTAATCGACTGTTTCAGTGTGGTACCACACTACTACGTGACCCAAACCGGGAAAAACCCAGGATCTGTTCAACAAGTGTGTGAAAAACGCGAAAGTATGAGCCTGATGAGGGCAAATCCCAGTCCTATCCCAGACCTAACTTGCGTTATCCTCAAAAATATTGATCGAAACCTGGTTTAATCGACTGTTTCAGTGTGGTACCACATTACTACGTGACCCAATCCAGAAATAGCCGAGGATCTAGCCATGAAGTATGAGAAATATGCGAAAGTATGAGCCTGACGAGGACAAATCCTAGACCTAACCCAGACCAAACATGCGATATCCTCAAAAATATTGATCGAAACCGGGTTTAATCGACTGTTTCAGAGTGGTACCACATTACTACGTGATCCAAACCAGAAAAAACCCAGGATCCGTTCAACAAGTATGTGAAGAATGCGAAAGTATGAGTCTGATGAGTGAAAATCCCAGGCCTAACCTAGACCTAACAAGCGTTATCCTGAAAAATATTGATCAAAACCTGGTTTAATCGACTGTTTCAGTGAGGTACCACATTACTATGTGATCCAAACCAGAAAATAACCCAGGATCTGTTCAACGAGTATGTGAAGTGTGCGAAAGTATGAGTATGATGAGGGCAAATCCCAGACCTATCCCAGACCTAACATGCGTTATCCTCTAAAATATTTATCAAGACCAGGTTTAGTTGATTGTTTCAGTGTGGTCCCACATTACTACGTGATCCAAACCAGAAAAAACCCAGGATCCGTTGAACAAGTATGTGAAGAATGCGAAAGTATGAGTCTGATGAGTGAAATTCCCCGGCCTAACCTGGACCTAACATGCGTTATCCTCAAAAATATTGATCGAAACCGGGTTTAATCGACTGATTCAGTGTGGTACCACATTACTACGTGATCCAAACCAGAAAAAACCCAGGATCCGTTCAACAAGTATGTGAAGAATGCGAAAATATGAGTGTGATGAGTGAAAAACCCCGGCCTAACCTAGACCTAACATGCGTTATCCTCAAAAATATTGATCGAAACCTGGTTTAATCGTCTGTTTCAGTGTGGTGCCACATTACTACGTGATCCAATCCAGAAATAGCCCAGGATCTAGCCATGAGATATGAGAAATATGCGAAAGTATGAGCCTGACGAGGGCAAACCCTAGACCTAACCCAGACCTAACATGCGTTATACTCTAAAATATTTATCAAGACCAGGTTTAATTGATTGCTTCAGTGTGGTCCCACATTACTACGTGATCCAAACCAGAAAAAACCCAGGATCCGTTCAACAAGTATGTGAAGAATGCGAAAGTATGAGTCTGATGAGTGAAATTCCCCGGCCTAACCTGGACCTAACATGCGTTATCCTCAAAAATATTGATCGAAACCAGGTTTAATCGACTGTTTCAGTGTGGTACCACACTACTACGTGACCCAAACCGGAAAAAACCCAGGATCTGTTCAACAAGTATGTGAAAACGCGAAAGTATAAGTCTGATGAGTGAAAATCCCAGACCTATCCCAGACCTAACATGCGTTATCCTGTAAAATATTTATCAAGACCAGGTTTAATCGACTGTTTCAGTGTGGTACCACATTACTACGTGATCCAAACCAGTAAAAACCCAGGATCCGTTCAACAAGTATGTGGAGAATGCGAAAGTATGAGTCTGATGAGTGAAAATCCTCGGCCTAACCTAGACCTAACATGCGTTGTCCTCTAAAATATTGATCGAAACCAGGTTTAATTGACTGTTTCAGTGTTGCACTTCATTACTACGTGATCCAAACCAGTAAAAACCCAGGATCCGTTCAACAAGTATGTGAAGAATGCGAAAGTATGAGTGTGATGAGTGAAAAACCCCGGCCTAACCTAGACCTAACATGCGTTATCCTCAAAAATATTGATCGAAACCTGGTTTAATCGTCTGTTTCAGTGTGGTGCCACATTACTATGTGATCCATACCAGAAAAAACCCTGTATCTGTTCAACAAGTATGTGAAGAATGCGAAAGTATGAGTCTGATGAGTGAAAATCCCAGGGCTAACCTAGACCTAACAAGCGTTATCCTCTAAAATATTTTTCAAGACCAGGTTTAATTGACTTTTTCAGCGTGGTACCACATTACTACGTGACACAATCCAGAAACAGCCCAGGATCTAGCCATGAAGTATGAGAAATATGCGAAAGTATGAGCCTGATGAGGGCAAATCCTAGACCTAACCCAAACCTAACATGCGTTATCCTCTAAAATATTCATCAAGACCAGGTTTAATTGATTGTTTCAGTGTGGTCCCACATTACTACGTGATCCAAACCAGTAAAAACCCAGGATCCGTTCAACAAGTATGTGGAGAATGCGAAAGTATGAGTCTGATCAGTGAAAATCCTCGGCCTAACCTATACCTAACATGCGTTATCCTAAAAAATATTGATCGAAACCAGGTTTAATCGACTGTTTCAGTGTGGTAGCACATGACTACGTGATCCAAACCAGAAAAAAACCCAGGACCTGTTCAACAAGTATTTGAAGTATGCGAAAGAATGAGTCTGATGAGGGCAAATCCCAGGCCTAAACTAGACCTAACATGCGTTATCCTCAAAAATATTGGGCAAAACCTGGTTTAATCGACTGTTTCAGTGTGGTACCACATTACTATGTGATCCAAACCTGAAAATAATCCTGGATCTGTTCAAGGAGTATGTGAAGTGTGCGAAAGTATGAGTATGATGAGGGCAAATCCCAGACCTATCCCAGACCTAACATGCGTTATCCTCTAAAATATTTATCAAGACCAGCTTTAATGGAATGTTTCAGTGTGGTACCACATTACTACGTGATCCAAACCAGTAAAAACCCAGAATCCGTTCAACAAGTATGTGGAGAATGCGAAAGTACGAGTTTGATGAGTGGAAATCCTCAGCCTAACCTAGACCTAACATGCGTTATCCTCAAAAATATTGATCGAAACCAGGTTTAATCGACTGTTTCAGTGTGGTATCACATTACTACGTGATCCAAACCAGTAAAAACCCAGGATCCGTTCAACAAGTATGTGGAGAATGCGAAAGTATGAGTCTGATGAGTGAAAATCCTCGGCCTAACCTAGACCTAACATGCGTTGTCCTCTAAAATATTGATGGAAACCAGGTTTAATTGACTGTTTCAGTGTTGCACTTCATTACTACGTGATCCAAACCAGTAAAAACCCAGGATCCGTTCAACAACTATGTGAAGAATGCGACAGTATGAGTGTGATGAGTGAAAACCCCCGGCCTAACCTAGACCTAACATGCGTTATCCTCAAAAATATTGATCGAAACCTGGTTTAATCGTCTGTTTCAGTGTGGTGCCACATTACTATGTGATCCAATCCAGAAAAAACCCTGTATCTGTTCAAAAAGTATGTGAAGAATGCGAAAGTATGAGTCTGATGAGTGAAAATCCCAGAGCTAACCTAGACCTAACAAGCGTTATCCTCTAAAATATTTATCAAGACCAGGTTTAATTGACTGTTTCAGCGTGGTACCACATTATTACGTGACACAATCCAGAAACAGCCCAGGATCTAGCCATGAAGTATGAGAAATAAGCGAAAGTATGAGCCTGATGAGGGCAAATCCTAGACCAAACCCAGACCTAACATGCGTTATCCTCAAAAATATTGATCGAAACCAGGTTTAATCGACTGTTTCAGTGTGGTACCACATTACTATGTGATACAAACCTGAAAATAATCCAGGATCTGTTCAAGGAGTATGTGAAGTGTGCGAAAGTATGAGTATGATGAGGGCAAATCCCAGACCTATCACAGACCTAACATGCGTTATCCTCTAAAATATTTATCAAGACCAGGTTTAATTGATTGTTTCAGTGTGGTCCCACATTACTACGTGACACAATCCAGAAACAGCCCAGGATCTAGCCATGAAGTATGAGAAATATGCGAAAGTATGAGCCTGATGAGGGCAAATCCCAGACCTATCCCAGACCTAACATGCGTTATCCTCTAATATATTTATCAAGACCAGCTTTAATGGAATGTTTCAGTGTGGTACCACATTACTACGTGATCCAAACCAGTAAAAACCCATAATCCGTTCAACAAGTATGTGGAGAATGCGAAAGTACGAGTTTGATGAGTGAAAATCCTCACCCTAACCTAGACCTAACATGCGTTATCCTCAAAAATATTGATCGAAACCAGGTTTAATCGACTGTTTCAGTGTGGTATCACATTACTACGTGATCCAAACCAGTAAAAACCCAGGATCCGTTCAACAAGTATGTGGAGAATGCGAAAGTATGAGTCTGATGAGTGAAAATCCTCGGCCTAACCTAGACCTAACATGCGTTGTCCTCTAAAATATTGATGGAAACCAGGTTTAATTGACTGTTTCAGTGTTGCACTTCATTACTACGTGATCCAAACCAGTAAAAACCCAGGATCCGTTCAACAACTATGTGAAGAATGCGACAGTATGAGTGTGATGAGTGAAAACCCCCGGCCTAACCTAGACCTAACATGCGTTATCCTCAAAAATATTGATCGAAACCTGGTTTAATCGTCTGTTTCAGTGTGGTGCCACATTACTATGTGATCCAATCCAGAAAAAACCCTGTATCTGTTCAACAAGTATGTGAAGAATGCGAAAGTATGAGTCTGATGAGTGAAAATCCCAGAGCTAACCTAGACCTAACAAGCGTTATCCTCTAAAATATTTATCAAGACCAGGTTTAATTGACTGTTTCAGCGTGGTACCACATTATTACGTGACACAATCCAGAAACAGCCCAGGATCTAGCCAGGAAGTATGAGAAATAAGCGAAAGTATGAGCCTGATGAGGGCAAATCCTAGACCTAACCCAGACCTAACATGCGTTATCCTCAAAAATATTGATCGAAACCAGGTTTAATCGACTGTTTCAGTGTGGTACCACATTACTATGTGATACAAACCTGAAAATAATCCAGGATCTGTTCAAGGAGTATGTGAAGTGTGCGAAAGTATGAGTATGATGTGGGCAAATCCCAGACCTATCCCAGACCTAACATGCGTTATCCTCTAAAATATTTATCAAGACCAGGTTTAATTGATTGTTTCAGTGTGGTCCCACATTACTACGTGACACAATCCAGAAACAGCCCAGGATCTAGCCATGAAGTATGAGAAATATGCGAAAGTATGAGCCTGATGAGGGCAAATCCTAGACCTAACCCAAACCTAACATGCGTTATCCTCTAAAATATTTATCAAGACCAGCTTTAATTGAATGTTTCAGTGTGGTACCACATTACTACGTGATCCAAACCAGTAAAAACCCAGGATCCGTTCAACAAGTATGTGAAGAATTCGAAAGTATGAGTGTTATGAGTGAAAAACCCCGGCCTAACCTAGACCTAACATGCGTTATCCTCAAAAATATTGATCGAAACCTGGTTTTATCGACTGTTTTAGTGTGGCGCCACATTACTACGTGATCCAAACCAGAAAAAAGCCCAGGACCTGTTCAACAAGTATTTGAAGTATGCGAAAGTATGAGTCTGATGAGGGCAAATCCCAGGCCTAAACTAGACCTAACATGCGTTATCCTCAAAAATATCGATCAAAACCTGGTTTAATCTACTGTTTCAGTGTGGTACCACATTACTATGTGATCCAAACCAGAAAATAACCCAGGATCTGTTCAACGAGTTTGTGAAGTGTGCGAAAGTATGAGTATGATGAGGGCAAATCCCAGACCTATCCCAGACCAAACATGCGTTATCCTCTAAAATATTTATCAAGACCAGGTTTAATTGATTGTTTCAGTGTGGTCCCACATTACTACGTGATCCAAACCAGAAAAAACCCAGGATCCGTCCTACAAGTATGTGAAGAATGCGAAAGTATGAGTCTGATGACTGAAAATCCCCGGCCTAACCTAGACCTAACATGCGTTATCCTCAAAAATATTGATCGAAGCCAGGTTTAATCGACTGTTTCAGTGTGGTACCACATTACTACGTGATCCAAACCAGAAAAAAACCCAGGACCTGTTCAACAAGTATGTGAAGAATGCGAAAGTATGAGTGTGATGAGTGAAAAACCCCGGCCTAACCTAGACCTAACATGCGTTATCCTCAAAAATATTGATCGAAACCTGGTTTAATCGTCTGTTTCAGTGTGGTGCCACATTACTACGTGATCCAATCCAGAAATAGCCCAGGATCTAGCCATGAGATATGAGAAATATGCGAAAGTATGAGCCTGACGAGGGCAAACCCTAGACCTAACCCAGACCTAACATGCGTTATACTCTAAAATATTTATCAAGACCAGGTTTAATTGATTGCTTCAGTGTGGTCCCACATTACTACGTGATCCAAACCAGAAAAAACCCAGGATCCGTTCAACAAGTATGTGAAGAATGCGAAAGTATGAGTGTGATGAGTGAAATTCCCCGGCCTAACCTAGACCTAACATGCGTTATCCTCAAAAATATTGATCGAAACCTGGTTTAATCGTCTGTTTCAGTGTGGTACCACATTACTACGTGACACAATCCAGAAACAGCCCAGGATCTAGCCATGAAGTATGAGAAATATGCGAAAGTATGAGCCTGATGAGGGCAAATCCTAGACCTAACCCAAACCTAACATGCGTTATCCTCTAAAATATTCATCAAGACCAGGTTTAATTGATTGTTTCAGTGTGGTCCCACATTACTACGTGATCCAAACCAGTAAAAACCCAGGATCCGTTCAACAAGTATGTGGAGAATGCGAAAGTATGAGTCTGATGAGTGAAAATCCTCGGCCTAACCTATACCTAACATGCGTTATCCTAAAAAATATTGATCGAAACCAGGTTTAATCGACTGTTTCAGTGTGGTAGCACATGACTACGTGATCCAAACCAGAAAAAAACCCAGGACCTGTTCAACAAGTATTTGAAGTATGCGAAAGAATGAGTCTGATGAGGGCAAATCCCAGGCCTAAACTAGACCTAACATGCGTTATCCTCAAAAATATTGGGCAAAACCTGGTTTAATCGACTGTTTCAGTGTGGTACCACATTACTATGTGATCCAAACCTGAAAATAATCCAGGATCTGTTCAAGGAGTATGTGAAGTGTGCGAAAGTATGAGTATGATGAGGGCAAATCCCAGACCTATCCCAGACCTAACATGCGTTATCCTCTAAAATATTTATCAAGACCAGCTTTAATGGAATGTTTCAGTGTGGTACCACATTACTACGTGATCCAAACCAGTAAAAACCCAGAATCCGTTCAACAAGTATGTGGAGAAAGCGAAAGTACGAGTTTGATGAGTGAAAATCCCAGAGCTAACCTAGACCTAACAAGCGTTATCCTCTAAAATATTTATCAAGACCAGGTTTAATTGACTGTTTCAGCGTGGTACTACATTATTACGTGACACAATCCAGAAACAGCCCAGGATCTAGCCATGAAGTATGAGAAATATGCGAAAGTATGAGCCTGATGAGGGCAAATCCTAGACCTAACCCAAACCTAACATGCGTTATCCTCTAAAATATTTATCAAGACCAGGTTTAATTGATTGTTTCAGTGTGGTCCCACATTACTACGTGACACAATCCAGAAACAGCCCAGGATCTAGCCATGAAGTATGAGAAATAAGCGAAAGTATGAGCCTGATGAGGGCAAATCCTAGACCTAACCCAGACCTAACATGCGTTATCCTCAAAAATATTGATCGAAACCAGGTTTAATCGACTGTTTCAGTGTGGTACCACATTACTATGTGATACAAACCTGAAAATAATCCAGGATCTGTTCAAGGAGTATGTGAAGTGTGCGAAAGTATGAGTATGATGAGGGCAAATCCCAGACCTATCCCAGACCTAACATGCGTTATCCTCTAAAATATTTATCAAGACCAGGTTTAATTGATTGTTTCAGTGTGGCCCCACATTACTACGTGACACAATCCAGAAACAGCCCAGGATCTAGCCATGAAGTATGAGAAATATGCGAAAGTATGAGCCTGATGAGGGCAAATCCTAGACCTAACCCAAACCTAACATGCGTTATCCTCTAAAATATTTATCAAGACCAGCTTTAATTGAATGTTTCAGTGTGGTACCACATTACTACGTGATCCAAACCAGTAAAAACCCAGGATCCGTTCAACAAGTATGTGAAGAATTCGAAAGTATGAGTGTTATGAGTGAAAAACCCCGGCCTAACCTAGACCTAACATGCGTTATCATTAAAAATATTGATCGAAACCTGGTTTTATCGTCTGTTTCAGTGTGGTACCACATTACTATGTGATCCAAACCAGAAAAAAACCCAGGACCTGTTCAACAAGTATTTGAAGTATGCGAAAGTATGAGTCTAATGAGGGCAAATCCCAGGCCTAAACTAGACCTAACATGCGTTATCCTCAAAAATATCGATCAAAACCTGGTTTAATCTACTGTTTCAGTGTGGTACCACATTACTATGTGATCCAAACCAGAAAATAACCCAGGATCTGTTCAACGAGTTTGTGAAGTGTGCGAAAGTATGAGTATGATGAGGGCAAATCCCAGACCTATCCCAGACCAAACATGCGTTATCCTCTAAAATATTTATCAAGACCAGGTTTAATTGATTGTTTCAGTGTGGTCCCACATTACTACGTGATCCAAACCAGAAAAAACCCAGGATCCGTCCTACAAGTATGTGAAGAATGCGAAAGTATGAGTCTGATGACTGAAAATTCCCGGCCTAACCTAGACCTAACATGCGTTATCCTCAAAAATATTGATCGAAGCCAGGTTTAATCGACTGTTTCAGTGTGGTACCACACTACTACGTGACCCAAACCGGAAAAAACCCAGGATCTGTTCAACAAGTATGTGAAAAACGCGAAAGTATGGGCCTGATGAAGGCAAATCCCAGACCTATCCCAGACCTAACTTGCGTTATCCTCAAAAATATTTATCAAGACCAGGTTTAATTCATTGTTTCAGTGTGGTCCCACATTACTACGTGATCCAAACCAGAAAAAACCCAGGATCCGTTCAACAAGTATGTGAAGAATGCGAAAGTATGAGTCTGATGAGTGAAAGTCCCAGGCCTAACCTAGACCAAACATGCGTTATCCTCAAAAATATTGATCGAAACCTGGTTTAATTGACTGTTTCAGTGTGGTACCACATTACTACGGGACCCAAACCAGAAAAAACCCAGGATCTGTTCAACAAGTATGTGAAGAATGCGAAGGTATGAGTCTGATGAGTGAAAATCCCAGACCTATCCCAGACCAAACTTGGGTTATCCTCTAAAATATTGATCCAAACCAGGTTTAATCGACTGTTTCAGTGTGGTACCACACTACTACGTGACCCAAACCGGAAAAAACCCAGGATCTGTTCAACAAGTATGTGAAAAACGCGAAAGTATGAGCCTGATGAGGGCAAATCCCAGACCTATCCCAGACCTAACATGCGTTATCCTCTAAAATATTTATCAAGACCAGGTTTAATTGATTGTTTCAGTGTGGTCCCACATTACTACGTGATCCAAACCAGAAAAAACCCAGGATCCGTCCAACAAGTATGTGAAGAATGCGAAAGTATGAGTCTGATCAGTGAAAATCCCCGGCCTAACCTAGACCTAACATGCGTTATCCTCAAAAATATTGATCGAAACCAGGTTTAATCGACTGTTTCAGTGTGGTACCACACTACTACGTGACCCATACCGGAAAAAACCCAGGATCTGTTCAACAAGTATGTGAAGAATGCGAAAGTATGAGTATGATGAGGGCAAATCCCAGGCCTAAACTAGACCTAACATGCGTTATCCTCAAAAATATTGATCAAAACCTGGTTTAATCGACTGTTTCAGTGTGGTACCACATTACTATGTGATCCAAACCAGAAAATAACCCAGGATCTGTTCAACGAGTTTGTGAAGTGTGCGAAAGTATGAGTATGGTGAGGGCAAATCCCAGACCTATCCCAGACCTAACATGCGTTATCCTCTAAAATATTTATCAAGACCAGGTTTAATTGATTGTTTCAGTGTGGTCCCACATTACTACGTGATCCAAACCAGAAAAAACCCAGGATCCGTCCAACAAGTATGTGAAGAATGCGAAAGTATGAGTCTGATGAGTGAAAATCCCCGGCCTAACCTAGACCTAACATGCGTTATCCTCAAAAATATTGATCGAAACCAGGTTTAATCGACTGTTTCAGTGTGGTACCACATTACTACGTGATCCAAACCAGAAAAAAACCCAGGACCTGTTCAACAAGTATTTGAAGTATGCGAAAGTATGAGTCTGATGAGGGCAAATCCCAGGCCTAAACTAGACCTAACATGCGTTAACCTCAAAAATATTGATCAAAACCTGGTTTAATCGACTGTTTCAGTGTGGTACCACATTACTATGTGATCCAAACCAGAAAATAACCCAGGATCTGTTCAACGAGTTTGTGAAGTGTGCGAAAGTATGAGTATGGTGAGGGCAAATCCCAGACCTATCGCAGACCTAACATGCGTTATCCTCTAAAATATTTATCATGACTAGGTTTAATTGATTGTTTCAGTGTGGTCCCACATTACTACGTGATCCAAACCGGAAAAAACCCAGGATCCGTTTAACAAGTATGGGAAGAATGCGAAAGTATGAGCCTGACGAGGGCAAATCCTAGACCTAACCCAGACCTAACATGCGTTACCCTCAAAAATATTGATCGAAACCTGGTTTAATCGACTGTTTCTGTGTGGTACCACATTACTACCGGACCCAAACCAGAAAAAACCCAGGATCTGTTCAACAAGTATGTGAAGAATGCGAAAGTATGAGTCTGATGAGTGAAAATCCCAGACCTATCCCAGACCTAACTTGCGTTATCCTCTAAAATATTGATCGAAACCAGGTTTAATTGGCTGTTTCAGCGTGGTACCACATTACTACGTGATACAATCCAGAAACAGCCCAGGATCTAGCCATGAAGTATGAGTAATATGCGAAAGTATCAGCCTGATGAGGGCAAATCCTAGACCTAACCCAAACCTAACATGCGTTATCCTCTAAAATATTGATCCAAACCAGGTTTAATGGACTGCTTCATTGTGGTACCTCTTTACTGCGTGATCCAAAGCAGAAAAAAACCCAGGATCTGTTCAATAAGTATGTGAAGTATGCGAAAGTATGAGTCTGATCAGGGCAAATCCCAGGCCTAAACTAGACCTAACATGCGTTATCCTCAAAAATATTAATCGAAACCAGGTTTAATCGACTGTTTCAGTGTGGTACCACATTACTACGTGATCCAAACCAGAAAAAAACCCAGGATCAGTTCAACAAGTATGTGAAGTATGCGAAAGTATGAGTCTGATGAGGGCAAATCCCAGGCCTAAACTAGACATAACTTTCGTTATCCTCTAAAATATTGATCGAAACCAGGTTTAATTGACTGTTTTAGTGTGGTACCACTTTACTACGTGATCCAAAGCAGAAAAAACCCTCGATCAGGTCAACATGCATGTTAAAACTGCGAAAGTATGAGTCTGATGAAGGCAAATCCCAGACCTATCCCAGACCTAACATGCGTTATCCTCAAAAATATTAATCGAAACCAGGTTTAATCGACTGTTTCAGTGTGGTACCACATTACCACGTGATCCAAACCAGAAAAAAACCCTGGATCTTGTCAAGGAGTATGTGAAGTGAGCGAAAGTATGAGTCTGATGAGGGATAATCCGAGACCTATCCCAGACCTAACTTGCGTTATCCTCTAAAATAGTGATCGAAACCAGGTTTAACTGACTGTTTTAGTTGTGGTACCACTTTACTACGTGATCCAAAGCAGAAAAAACCCTCGATCAGGTCAACATGCATGTTAAAACTGTGAAAGTATGACCCTGATGAGGGCAAATCCCAGGCCTAACCTAAACCTAACACGCGTCATCTTCTAAAATATTGAGCGAAACCAGGTTTAATTGATTGTTTCAGTGTGGTACCACATTACTACGTGATGCAATCCAGAAATATCCCAGGATATAGCCATGAAGTATAAGAAATATGCGATAGTATTAGTCTGATGGGGGCAAATCCCAGACCTATCCCAGACCAAACTTGCGTTATCCTCTAAAATATTGATCCAAACCAGGTTTAATGGACTGTTTCAGTGAGGTCCCACATTACTACGTGATCCAAACCAGAAGAAACCCTGGATCCGTTCAACAAGTATGTGAAGAATACGAAAGTATGTGTCTGATGAGTGAAAATCCAGACCTAACCTAGACCTAACATGAATTATTCTCTAAAATATTTATCAAGACCAGGTTTCATTGATTGTTTCAGTGTGGTCCCACATTACTACGTGATGCAAACCAGAAAAAACCCAGGATCCGTTCAACAAGTATGTGAAAAACGCGAAAGTATGAGCCTGATGAGGGCAAATCCCAGGCCTAACCTAGACCTAACATGCGTGGTCCTCTAAAATATTGATGGAAACCAGGTTTAATTGTCTGTTTCAGTGTTGTACTTCCTTACTACGTGATGCAATCCAGAAAAAGCCCAGGATCTATCCATCAAGTATGAGAAGTATGCGAAAGAATGAGCCTGATGAGAGCAAATCCCAGACCTAACCTAGACCTAACATGGATTATTCTCTAAAATATTGATCAAAACCAGGTTTAATTGACTGTTTCAGTGTGGTACCACATTACTACGTGATCCAATCCAGAAATAGCCCAGGATCCAGCCATGAAGTATGAGAAATATGCGAAAGTATGAGCCTGATGGGGGCAAATCCTAGACCTAACCCTAACCTAACATGCGTTATCCTCTAAAATATTTATCAAGACCAGGTTTAATTGAATGTTTCAGTGTGGTACCACATTACTACGTGAACCAAACTAGAATAAACCCAGGAGCCGTTCAACAACTATGTGAAGAATGCGAAAGTGTGAGTCTGATGAGTGAATATCCCCGGCCTAACCTAGACCTAACATGCGTTATCCCCAAAAATATTGATCGAAACCAGGTTTAATCGACTGTTTCAGTGTGGTACCACATTACTACGTGATCCAAACCAGAAAAAACCCCAGGATCTTTTCAACAAGTATGTGAAGAATGCGAAAGTATGAGTCTGATGAGGGCAAATCCCAGACCTAAACTAGACATAACTTTCGTTATCCTCTAAAATATTGATCGAAACCAGGTTTAATTGACTGTTTTAGTGTGGTACCACTTTTCTACGTGATCCAAAGCAGAGAAAACCCTCGATCAGGTCAACATGCATGTAAAAACTGCGAAAGTATGAGCCTGATGTGGGCAAATCCCAGACCTATCCCAGACCTAACATGCGTTATCCTCAAAAATATTAATCGAAACCAGGCTTAATCGACTGTTTCAGTGTGGTACTACATTACTACGTGATCCAAACCAGAAAAAAACCCAGGATCTTGTCAACGAGTATGTGAAGTGTGCGAAAGTATGAGTCTGATGAGGGCTAATCCCAGACCTATCCCAGACCTAACTTGCGTTATCCTCTAAAATAGTGATCGAAACCAGGTTTGATTGACTGTTTTAGTTGTGGTACCACTTTACTACGTGATCCAAAGCAGAAAAAACCCTCTATCAGGTCAACATGCATGTTAAAACTGCGGAAGTATGAGCCTGATGAGGGCAAATCCCAGACCTATCCCAGACCTAACATGCGTTATCCTCAAAAGTATTGATCGAAACCGGGTTTAATCGACTGTTTCAGTGTGGTACCACACTACTACGTGACCCAAGCCGGAAAAAACCCAGGATCTGTTCAACAAGTATGTGAAAAACGCGAAAGTATGAGCCTGATGAGGGCAAATCCCAGACCTATCCCAGACCTAACTTGCGTTATCCTGTAAAATATTTATCAAGACCAGGTTTAATCGACTGTTTCAGTGTGGTACCACATTACTACGTGATCCAAACCAGTAAAAACCCAGGATCCGTTCAACAAGTATGTGGAGAATGCGAAAGTATGAGTCTGATGAGTGAAAATCCTCGGCCTAACCTAGACCTAACATGCGTTGTCCTCTAAAATATTGATCGAAACCAGGTTTAATTGACTGTTTCAGTGTTGCACTTCATTACTACGTGATCCAAACCAGTAAAAACCCAGGATCCGTTCAACAAGTATGTGAAGAATGCGAAAGTATGAGTGTGATGAGTGAAAAACCCCGGCCTAACCTAGACCTAACATGCGTTATCCTCAAAAATATTGATCGAAACCTGGTTTAATCGTCTGTTTCAGTGTGGTGCCACATTACTATGTGATCCAAACCAGAAACAACCCTGTATCTGTTCAACAAGTATGTGAAGAATGCGAAAGTATGAGTCTGATGAGTGAAAATCCCAAGGCTAACCTAGACCTAACAAGCGTTATCCTCTAAAATATTTATCAAGACCAGGTTTAATTGACTGTTTCAGCGTGGTACCACATTACTACGTGACACAATCCAGAAACAGCCCAGGATCTAGCCATGAAGTATGAGAAATATGCGAAAGTATGAGCCTGATGAGGGCAAATCCTAGACCTAACCCAAACCTAACATGCGTTATCCTCTAAAATATTCATCAAGACCAGGTTTAATTGATTGTTTCAGTGTGGTCCCACATTACTACGTGATCCAAACCAGTAAAAACCCAGGATCCGTTCAACAAGTATGTGGAGAATGCGAAAGTATGAGTCTGATCAGTGAAAATCCTCGGCCTAACCTATACCTAACATGCGTTATCCTAAAAAATATTGATCGAAACCAGGTTTAATCGACTGTTTCAGTGTGGTAGCACATGACTACGTGATCCAAACCAGAAAAAAACCCAGCACCTGTTCAACAAGTATTTGAAGTATGCGAAAGAATGAGTCTGATGAGGGCAAATCCAAGGCCTAAACTAGACCTAACATGCGTTATCCTCAAAAATATTGGGCAAAACCTGGTTTAATCGACTGTTTCAGTGTGGTACCACATTACTATGTGATCCAAACCTGAAAATAATCCTGGATCTGTTCAAGGAGTATGTGAAGTGTGCGAAAGTATGAGTATGATGAGGGCAAATCCCAGACCTATCCCAGACCTAACATGCGTTATCCTCTAAAATATTTATCAAGACCAGCTTTAATGGAATGTTTCAGTGTGGTACCACATTACTACGTGATCCAAACCAGTAAAAACCCAGAATCCGTTCAACAAGTATGTGGAGAATGCGAAAGTACGAGTTTGATGAGTGAAAATCCTCAGCCTAACCTAGACCTAACATGCGTTATCCTCAAAAATATTGATCGAAACCAGGTTTAATCGACTGTTTCAGTGTGGTATCACATTACTACGTGATCCAAACCAGTAAAAACCCAGGATCCGTTCAACAAGTATGTGGAGAATGCGAAAGTATGAGTCTGATGAGTGAAAATCCTCGGCCTAACCTAGACCTAACATGTGTTGTCCTCTAAAATATTGATGGAAACCAGGTTTAATTGACTGTTTCAGTGTTGCACTTCATTACTACGTGATCCAAACCAGTAAAAACCCAGGATCCGTTCAACAACTATGTGAAGAATGCGACAGTATGAGTGTGATGAGTGAAAACCCCCGGCCTAACCTAGACCTAACATGCGTTATCCTCAAAAATATTGATCGAAACCTGGTTTAATCGTCTGTTTCAGTGTGGTGCCACATTACTATGTGATCCAATCCAGAAAAAACCCTGTATCTGTTCAAAAAGTATGTGAAGAATGCGGAAGTATGAGTCTGATGAGTGAAAATCCCAGAGCTAACCTAGACCTAACAAGCGTTATCCTCTAAAATATTTATCAAGACCAGGTTTAATTGACTGTTTCAGCGTGGTACCACATTATTACGTGACACAATCCAGAAACAGCCCAGGATCTAGCCATGAAGTATGAGAAATATGCGAAAGTATGAGCCTGATGAGGGCAAATCCCAGACCTATCCCAGACCTAACATGCGTTATCCTCTAAAATATTTATCAAGACCAGCTTTAATGGAATGTTTCAGTGTGGTACCACATTACTACGTGATCCAAACCAGTAAAAACCCATAATCCGTTCAACAAGTATGTGGAGAATGCGAAAGTACGAGTTTGATGAGTGAAAATCCTCAGCCTAACCTAGACCTAACATGCGTTATCCTCAAAAATATTGATCGAAACCAGGTTTAATCGACTGTTTCAGTGTGGTATCACATTACTACGTGATCCAAACCAGTAAAAACCCAGGATCCGTTCAACAAGTATGTGGAGAATGCGAAAGTATGAGTCTGATGAGTGAAAATCCTCGGCCTAACCTAGACCTAACATGCGTTGTCCTCTAAAATATTGATGGAAACCAGGTTTAATTGACTGTTTCAGTGTTGCACTTCATTACTACGTGATCCAAACCAGTAAAAACCCAGGATCCGTTCAACAACTATGTGAAGAATGCGACAGTATGAGTGTGATGAGTGAAAACCCCCGGCCTAACCTAGACCTAACATGCGTTATCCTCAAAAATATTGATCGAAACCTGGTTTAATCGTCTGTTTCAGTGTGGTGCCACATTACTATGTGATCCAATCCAGAAAAAACCCTGTATCTGTTCAACAAGTATGTGAAGAATGCGAAAGTATGAGTCTGATGAGTGAAAATCCCAGAGCTAACCTAGACCTAACAAGCGTTATCCTCTAAAATATTTATCAAGACCAGGTTTAATTGACTGTTTCAGCGTGGTACCACATTATTACGTGACACAATCCAGAAACAGCCCAGGATCTAGCCATGAAGTATGAGAAATAAGCGAAAGTATGAGCCTGATGAGGGCAAATCCTAGACCTAACCCAGACCTAACATGCGTTATCCTCAAAAATATTGATCGAAACCAGGTTTAATCGACTGTTTCAGTGTGGTACCACATTACTATGTGATACAAACCTGAAAATAATTTAGGATCTGTTCAAGGAGTATGTGAAGTGTGCGAAAGTATGAGTATGATGAGGGCAAATCCCAGACCTATCCCAGACCTAACATGCGTTATCCTCTAAAATATTTATCAAGACCAGGTTTAATTGATTGTTTCAGTGTGGTCCCACATTACTACGTGACACAATCCAGAAACAGCCCAGGATCTAGCCATGAAGTATGAGAAATATGCGAAAGTATGAGCCTGATGAGGGCAAATCCTAGACCTAACCCAAACCTAACATGCGTTATCCTCTAAAATATTTATCAAGACCAGCTTTAATTGAATGTTTCAGTGTGGTACCACATTACTACGTGATCCAAACCAGTAAAAACCCAGGATCCGTTCAACAAGTATGTGAAGAATTCGAAAGTATGAGTGTTATGAGTGAAAAACCCCGGCCTAACCTAGACCTAACATGCGTTATCCTCAAAAATATTGATCGAAACCTGGTTTTATCGACTGTTTCAGTGTGGCGCCACATTACTACGTGATCCAAACCAGAAAAAAACCCAGGACCTGTTCAACAAGTATTTGAAGTATGCGAAAGTATGAGTCTGATGAGGGCAAATCCCAGGCCTAAACTAGACCTAACATGCGTTATCCTCAAAAATATCGATCAAAACCTGGTTTAATCTACTGTTTCAGTGTGGTACCACATTACTATGTGATCCAAACCAGAAAATAACCCAGGATCTGTTCAACGAGTTTGTGAAGTGTGCGAAAGTATGAGTATGATGAGGGCAAATCCCAGACCTATCCCAGACCAAACATGCGTTATCCTCTAAAATATTTATCAAGACCAGGTTTAATTGATTGTTTCAGTGTGGTCCCACATTACTACGTGATCCAAACCAGAAAAAACCCAGGATCCGTCCTACAAGTATGTGAAGAATGCGAAAGT
This sequence comes from Colletes latitarsis, assembly GCF_051014445.1. Classification (NCBI taxonomy): domain Eukaryota; kingdom Metazoa; phylum Arthropoda; class Insecta; order Hymenoptera; family Colletidae; genus Colletes; species Colletes latitarsis. Next base: position 7,591,017 of record NW_027488375.1, on the reverse strand, counting down.
ATGAGTCTGATGACTGAAAATCCCCGGCCTAACCTAGACCTAACATGCGTTATCCTCAAAAATATTGATCGAAGCCAGGTTTAATCGACTGTTTCAGTGTGGTACCACACTACTACGTGACCCAAACCGGAAAAAACCCAGGATCTGTTCAACAAGTATGGGAAGAATGCGAAGGTATGAGTCTGATGAGTGAAAATCCCAGACCTATCCCAGACCAAACTTGGGTTATCCTCTAAAATATTGATCCAAACCAGGTTTAATCGACTGTTTCAGTGTGGTACCACACTACTACGTGACCCAAACCGGAAAAGCCCAGGATCTGTTCAACAAGTATGTGAAAAACGCGAAAGTATGAGCCTGATGAGGGCAAATCCCAGACCTATCCCAGACCTAACATGCGTTATCCTCTAAAATATTTATCAAGACCAGGTTTAATTGATTGTTTCAGTGTGGTCCCACATTACTACGTGATCCAAACCAGAAAGAACCCAGGATCTGTCCAACAAGTATGTGAAGAATGCGAAAGTATGAGTCTGATCAGTGAAAATCCCCGGCCTAACCTAGACCTAACATGCGTTATCCTCAAAAATATTGTTCGAAACCAGGTTTAATCGACTGTTTCAGTGTGGTACCACACTACTACGTGACCCATACCGGAAAAAACCCAGGATCTGTTCAACAAGTATGTGAAGAATGCGAAAGTATGAGTATGATGAGGGCAAATCCCAGACCTATCCCAGACCTAACATGCGTTATCCTCTAAAATATTTATCAAGACCAGGTTTAATTGAATGTTTCAGTGTGGTCCCACATTACTACGTGATCCAAACCAGAAAAAACCCAGGATCCGTCCAACAAGTATGTGCAGAATGCGAAAGTATGAGTATGATGAGGGCAAATCCCAGACCTATCCCAGACCTAACATGCGTTATCCTCTAAAATATTTATCAAGACCAGGTTTAATTGATTGTTTCAGTGTGGTCCCACATTACTACGTGACACAATCCAGAAACAGCCCAGGATCTAGCCATGAAGTATGAGAAATATGCGAAAGTATGAGCCTGATGAGGGCAAATCCTAGACCTAACCCAAACCTAACATGCGTTATCCTCTAAAATATTTATCAAGACCACCTTTAATTGAATGTTTCAGTGTGGTACCACATAACTACGTGATCCAAACCAGTAAAAACCCAGGATCCGTTCAACAAGTATGTGAAGAATTCGAAAGTATGAGTGTTATGAGTGAAAAACCCCGGCCTAACCTAGACCTAACATGCGTTATCCTTAAAAATATTGATCGAAACCTGGTTTTATCGTCTGTTTCAGTGTGGTACCACATTACTATGTGATCCAAACCAGAAAAAAACCCAGGACCTGTTCAACAAGTATTTGAAGTATGCGAAAGTATGAGTCTGATGAGGGCAAATCCCAGGCCTAAACTAAACCTAACAAGCGTTATCCTCAAAAATATCGATCAAAACCTGGTTTAATCTACTGTTTCAGTGTGGTACCACATTACTATGTGATCCAAACCAGAAAATAACCCAGGATCTGTTCAACGAGTTTGTGAAGTGTGCGAAAGTATGAGTATGATGAGGGCAAATCCCAGACCTATCCCAGACCAAACATGCGTTATCCTCTAAAATATTTATCAAGACCAGGTTTAATTGATTGTTTCAGTGTGGTCCCACATTACTACGTGATCCAAACCAGAAAAAACCCAGGATCCGTCCTACAAGTATGTGAAGAATGCGAAAGTATGAGTCTGATGACTGAAAATCCCCGGCCTAACCTAGACCTAACATGCGTTATCCTCAAAAATATTGATCGAAGCCAGGTTTAATCGACTGTTTCAGTGTGGTACCACACTACTACGTGACCCAAACCGGAAAAAACCCAGGATCTGTTCAACAAGTATGTGAAAAACGCGAAAGTATGGGCCTGATGAAGGCAAATCCCAGACCTATCCCAGACCTAACTTGCGTTATCCTCAAAAATATTTATCAAGACCAGGTTTAATTCATTGTTTCAGTGTGGTCCCACATTACTACGTGATCCAAACCAGAAAAAACCCAGGATCCGTTCAACAAGTATGTGAAGAATGCGAAAGTATGAGTCTGATGAGTGAAAGTCCCAGGCCTAACCTAGACCAAACATGCGTTATCCTCAAAAATATTGATCGAAACCTGGTTTAATTGACTGTTTCAGTGTGGTACCACATTACTACGGGACCCAAACCAGAAAAAACCCAGGATCTGTTCAACAAGTATGTGAAGAATGCGAAGGTATGAGTCTGATGAGTGAAAATCCCCGGCCTAACCTAGACCTAACATGCGTTATCCTCAAAAATATTGATCGAAACCTGGTTTAATCGTCTGTTTCAGTGTGGTGCCACATTACTATGTGATCCAATCCAGAAAAAACCCTGTATCTGTTCAACAAGTATGTGAAGAATGCGAAAGTATGAGTCTGATGAGTGAAAATCCCAGAGCTAACCTAGACCTAACAAGCGTTATCCTCTAAAATATTTATCAAGACCAGGTTTAATTGACTGTTTCAGCGTGGTACCACATTATTACGTGACACAATCCAGAAACAGCCCAGGATCTAGCCATGAAGTATGAGAAATAAGCGAAAGTATGAGCCTGATGAGGGCAAATCCTAGACCTAACCCAGACCTAACATGCGTTATCCTCTAAAATATTTATCAAGACCAGCTTTAATGGAATGTTTCAGTGTGGTACCACATTACTACGTGATCCAAACCAGTAAAAACCCATAATCCGTTCAACAAGTATGTGGAGAATGCGAAAGTACGAGTTTGATGAGTGAAAATCCTCAGCCTAACCTAGACCTAACATGCGTTATCCTCAAAAATATTGATCGAAACCAGGTTTAATCGACTGTTTCAGTGTGGTATCACATTACTACGTGATCCAAACCAGTAAAAACCCAGGATCCGTTCAACAAGTATGTGGAGAATGCGAAAGTATGAGTCTGATGAGTGAAAATCCTCGGCCTAACCTAGACCTAACATGCGTTGTCCTCTAAAATATTGATGGAAACCAGGTTTAATTGACTGTTTCAGTGTTGCACTTCATTACTACGTGATCCAAACCAGTAAAAACCCAGGATCCGTTCAACAACTATGTGAAGAATGCGACAGTATGAGTGTGATGAGTGAAAACCCCCGGCCTAACCTAGACCTAACATGCGTTATCCTCAAAAATATTGATCGAAACCTGGTTTAATCGTCTGTTTCAGTGTGGTGCCACATCACTATGTGATCCAATCCAGAAAAAACCCTGTATCTGTTCAACAAGTATGTGAAGAATGCGAAAGTATGAGTCTGATGAGTGAAAATCCCAGAGCTAACCTAGACCTAACAAGCGTTATCCTCTAAAATATTTATCAAGACCAGGTTTAATTGACTGTTTCAGCGTGGTACCACATTATTACGTGACACAATCCAGAAACAGCCCAGGATCTAGCCATGAAGTATGAGAAATAAGCGAAAGTATGAGCCTGATGAGGGCAAATCCTAGACCTAACCCAGACCTAACATGCGTTATCCTCAAAAATATTGATCGAAACCAGGTTTAATCGACTGTTTCAGTGTGGTACCACATTACTATGTGATACAAACCTGAAAATAATCCAGGATCTGTTCAAGGAGTATGTGAAGTGTGCGAAAGTATGAATATGATGAGGGCAAATCCCAGACCTATCCCAGACCTAACATGCGTTATCCTCTAAAATATTTATCAAGACCAGGTTTAATTGATTGTTTCAGTGTGGTCCCACATTACTACGTGACACAATCCAGAAACAGCCCAGGATCTAGCCATGAAGTATGAGAAATATGCGAAAGTATGAGCCTGATGAGGGCAAATCCTAGACCTAACCCAAACCTAACATGCGTTATCCTCTAAAATATTTATCAAGACCAGCTTTAATTGAATGTTTCAGTGTGGTACCACATTACTACGTGATCCAAACCAGTAAAAACCCAGGATCCGTTCAACAAGTATGTGAAGAATTCGAAAGTATGAGTGTTATGAGTGAAAAACCCCGGCCTAACCTAGACCTAACATGCGTTATCCTCAAAAATATTGATCGAAACCTGGTTTTATCGACTGTTTCAGTGTGGCGCCACATTACTACGTGATCCAAACCTGAAAAAAACCCAGGACCTGTTCAACAAGTATTTGAAGTATGCGAAAGTATGAGTCTGATGAGGGCAAATCCCAGGCCTAAACTAGACCTAACATGCGTTATCCTCAAAAATATCGATCAAAACCTGGTTTAATCTACTGTTTCAGTGTGGTACCACATTACTATGTGATCCAAACCAGAAAATAACCCAGGATCTGTTCAACGAGTTTGTGAAGTGTGCGAAAGTATGAGTATGATGAGGGCAAATCCCAGACCTATCCCAGACCAAACATGCGTTATCCTCTAAAATATTTATCAAGACCAGGTTTAATTGATTGTTTCAGTGTGGTCCCACATTACTACGTGATCCAAACCAGAAAAAACCCAGGATCCGTCCTACAAGTATGTGAAGAATGCGAAAGTATGAGTCTGATGACTGAAAATCCCCGGCCTAACCTAGACCTAACATGCGTTATCCTCAAAAATATTGATCGAAGCCAGGTTTAATCGACTGTTTCAGTGTGGTACCACACTACTACGTGACCCAAACCGGAAAAAACCCAGGATCTGTTCAACAAGTATGTGAAAAACGCGAAAGTATGGGCCTGATGAGGGCAAATCCCAGACCTATCCCAGACCTAACTTGCGTTATCCTCAAAAATATTTATCAAGACCAGGTTTAATTCATTGTTTCAGTGTGGTCCCACATTACTACGTGATCCAAAACAGAAAAAACCCAGGATCCGTTCAACAAGTATGTGAAGAATGCGAAAGTATGAGTCTTATGAGTGAAAGTCCCAGGCCTAACCTAGACCAAACATGCGTTATCCTCAAAAATATTGATCGAAACCTGGTTTAATTGACTGTTTCAGTGTGGTACCACATTACTACGGGACCCAAACCAGAAAAAACCCAGGATCTGTTCAACAAGTATGGGAAGAATGCGAAGGTATGAGTCTGATGAGTGAAAATCCCAGACCTATCCCAGACCAAACTTGGGTTATCCTCTAAAATATTGATCCAAACCAGGTTTAATCGACTGTTTCAGTGTGGTACCACACTACTACGTGACCCAAACCGGAAAAGCCCAGGATCTGTTCAACAAGTATGTGAAAAACGCGAAAGTATGAGCCTGATGAGGGCAAATCCCAGACCTATCCCAGACCTAACATGCGTTATCCTCTAAAATATTTATCAAGACCAGGTTTAATTGATTGTTTCAGTGTGGTCCCACATTACTACGTGATCCAAACCAGAAAGAACCCAGGATCTGTCCAACAAGTATGTGAAGAATGCGAAAGTATGAGTCTGATCAGTGAAAATCCCCGGCCTAACCTAGACCTAACATGCGTTATCCTCAAAAATATTGTTCGAAACCAGGTTTAATCGACTGTTTCAGTGTGGTACCACACTACTACGTGACCCATACCGGAAAAAACCCAGGATCTGTTCAACAAGTATGTGAAGAATGCGAAAGTATGAGTATGATGAGGGTAAATCCCAGACCTATCCCAGACCTAACATGCGTTATCCTCTAAAATATTTATCAAGACCAGGTTTAATTGACTGTTTCAGCGTGGTACCACATTATTACGTGACACAATCCAGAAACAGCCCAGGATCTAGCCATGAAGTATGAGAAATAAGCGAAAGTATGAGCCTGATGAGGGCAAATCCTAGACCTAACCCAGACCTAACATGCGTTATCCTCAAAAATATTTATCAAGACCAGGTTTAATTCATTGTTTCAGTGTGGTCCCACATTACTACGTGATCCAAAACAGAAAAAACCCAGGATCCGTTCAACAAGTATGTGAAGAATGCGAAAGTATGAGTCTTATGAGTGAAAGTCCCAGGCCTAACCTAGACCAAACATGCGTTATCCTCAAAAATATTGATCGAAACCTGGTTTAATTGACTGTTTCAGTGTGGTACCACATTACTACGTGATCCAAACCAGAAAGAACCCAGGATCTGTCCAACAAGTATGTGAAGAATGCGAAAGTATGAGTCTGATCAGTGAAAATCCCCGGCCTAACCTAGACCTAACATGCGTTATCCTCAAAAATATTGTTCGAAACCAGGTTTAATCGACTGTTTCAGTGTGGTACCACACTACTACGTGACCCATACCGGAAAAAACCCAGGATCTGTTCAACGAGTTTGTGAAGTGTGCGAAAGTATGAGTATGATGAGGGCAAATCCCAGACCTATCCCAGACCAAACATGCGTTATCCTCTAAAATATTTATCAAGACCAGGTTTAATTGATTGTTTCAGTGTGGTCCCACATTACTACGTGATCCAAACCAGAAAAAACCCAGGATCCGTCCTACAAGTATGTGAAGAATGCGAAAGTATGAGTCTGATGACTGAAAATCCCCGGCCTAACCTAGACCTAACATGCGTTATCCTCAAAAATATTGATCGAAGCCAGGTTTAATCGACTGTTTCAGTGTGGTACCACACTACTACGTGACCCAAACCGGAAAAAACCCAGGATCTGTTCAACAAGTATGTGAAAAACGCGAAAGTATGGGCCTGATGAGGGCAAATCCCAGACCTATCCCAGACCTAACTTGCGTTATCCTCAAAAATATTTATCAAGACCAGGTTTAATTCATTGTTTCAGTGTGGTCCCACATTACTACGTGATCCAAAACAGAAAAAACCCAGGATCCGTTCAACAAGTATGTGAAGAATGCGAAAGTATGAGTCTTATGAGTGAAAGTCCCAGGCCTAACCTAGACCAAACATGCGTTATCCTCAAAAATATTGATCGAAACCTGGTTTAATTGACTGTTTCAGTGTGGTACCACATTACTACGTGATCCAAACCAGAAAGAACCCAGGATCTGTCCAACAAGTATGTGAAGAATGCGAAAGTATGAGTCTGATCAGTGAAAATCCCCGGCCTAACCTAGACCTAACATGCGTTATCCTCAAAAATATTGTTCGAAACCAGGTTTAATCGACTGTTTCAGTGTGGTACCACACTACTACGTGACCCAAACCGGAAAAGCCCAGGATCTGTTCAACAAGTATGTGAAAAACGCGAAAGTATGAGCCTGATGAGGGCAAATCCCAGACCTATCCCAGACCTAACATGCGTTATCCTCTAAAATATTTATCAAGACCAGGTTTAATTGATTGTTTCAGTGTGGTGCCACATCACTATGTGATCCAATCCAGAAAAAACCCTGTATCTGTTCAACAAGTATGTGAAGAATGCGAAAGTATGAGTCTGATGAGTGAAAATCCCAGAGCTAACCTAGACCTAACAAGCGTTATCCTCTAAAATATTTATCAAGACCAGGTTTAATTGACTGTTTCAGCGTGGTACCACATTATTACGTGACACAATCCAGAAACAGCCCAGGATCTAGCCATGAAGTATGAGAAATAAGCGAAAGTATGAGCCTGATGAGGGCAAATCCTAGACCTAACCCAGACCTAACATGCGTTATCCTCAAAAATATTGATCGAAACCAGGTTTAATTGATTGTTTCAGTGTGGTCCCACATTACTACGTGACACAATCCAGAAACAGCCCAGGATCTAGCCATGAAGTATGAGAAATATGCGAAAGTATGAGCCTGATGAGGGCAAATCCTAGACCTAACCCAAACCTAACATGCGTTATCCTCTAAAATATTTATCAAGACCAGCTTTAATTGAATGTTTCAGTGTGGTACCACATTACTACGTGATCCAAACCAGTAAAAACCCAGGATCCGTTCAACAAGTATGTGAAGAATTCGAAAGTATGAGTGTTATGAGTGAAAAACCCCGGCCTAACCTAGACCTAACATGCGTTATCCTCAAAAATATTGATCGAAACCTGGTTTTATCGACTGTTTCAGTGTGGCGCCACATTACTACGTGATCCAAACCAGAAAAAAACCCAGGACCTGTTCAACAAGTATTTGAAGTATGCGAAAGTATGAGTCTGATGAGGGCAAATCCCAGGCCTAAACTAGACCTAACATGCGTTATCCTCAAAAATATCGATCAAAACCTGGTTTAATCTACTGTTTCAGTGTGGTACCACATTACTATGTGATCCAAACCAGAAAATAACCCAGGATCTGTTCAACGAGTTTGTGAAGTGTGCGAAAGTATGAGTATGATGAGGGCAAATCCCAGACCTATCCCAGACCAAACATGCGTTATCCTCTAAAATATTTATCAAGACCAGGTTTAATTGATTGTTTCAGTGTGGTCCCACATTACTACGTGATCCAAACCAGAAAAAACCCAGGATCCGTCCTACAAGTATGTGAAGAATGCGAAAGTATGAGTCTGATGACTGAAAATCCCCGGCCTAACCTAGACCTAACATGCGTTATCCTCAAAAATATTGATCGAAGCCAGGTTTAATCGACTGTTTCAGTGTGGTACCACACTACTACGTGACCCAAACCGGAAAAAACCCAGGATCTGTTCAACAAGTATGGGAAGAATGCGAAGGTATGAGTCTGATGAGTGAAAATCCCAGACCTATCCCAGACCAAACTTGGGTTATCCTCTAAAATATTGATCCAAACCAGGTTTAATCGACTGTTTCAGTGTGGTACCACACTACTACGTGACCCAAACCGGAAAAGCCCAGGATCTGTTCAACAAGTATGTGAAAAACGCGAAAGTATGAGCCTGATGAGGGCAAATCCCAGACCTATCCCAGACCTAACATGCGTTATCCTCTAAAATATTTATCAAGACCAGGTTTAATTGATTGTTTCAGTGTGGTCCCACATTACTACGTGATCCAAACCAGAAAGAACCCAGGATCTGTCCAACAAGTATGTGAAGAATGCGAAAGTATGAGTCTGATCAGTGAAAATCCCCGGCCTAACCTAGACCTAACATGCGTTATCCTCAAAAATATTGTTCGAAACCAGGTTTAATCGACTGTTTCAGTGTGGTACCACACTACTACGTGACCCATACCCGAAAAAACCCAGGATCTGTTCAACAAGTATGTGAAGAATGCGAAAGTATGAGTATGATGAGGGCAAATCCCAGACCTATCCCAGACCTAACATGCGTTATCCTCTAAAATATTTATCAAGACCAGGTTTAATTGAATGTTTCAGTGTGGTCCCACATTACTACGTGATCCAAACCAGAAAAAACCCAGGATCCGTCCAACAAGTATGTGCAGAATGCGAAAGTATGAGTATGATGAGGGCAAATCCCAGACCTATCCCAGACCTAACATGCGTTATCCTCTAAAATATTTATCAAGACCAGGTTTAATTGATTGTTTCAGTGTGGTCCCACATTACTACGTGACACAATCCAGAAACAGCCCAGGATCTAGCCATGAAGTATGAGAAATATGCGAAAGTATGAGCCTGATGAGGGCAAATCCTAGACCTAACCCAAACCTAACATGCGTTATCCTCTAAAATATTTATCAAGACCACCTTTAATTGAATGTTTCAGTGTGGTACCACATAACTACGTGATCCAAACCAGTAAAAACCCAGGATCCGTTCAACAAGTATGTGAAGAATTCGAAAGTATGAGTGTTATGAGTGAAAAACCCCGGCCTAACCTAGACCTAACATGCGTTATCCTTAAAAATATTGATCGAAACCTGGTTTTATCGTCTGTTTCAGTGTGGTACCACATTACTATGTGATCCAAACCAGAAAAAAACCCAGGACCTGTTCAACAAGTATTTGAAGTATGCGAAAGTATGAGTCTGATGAGGGCAAATCCCAGGCCTAAACTAAACCTAACAAGCGTTATCCTCAAAAATATCGATCAAAACCTGGTTTAATCTACTGTTTCAGTGTGGTACCACATTACTATGTGATCCAAACCAGAAAATAACCCAGGATCTGTTCAACGAGTTTGTGAAGTGTGCGAAAGTATGAGTATGATGAGGGCAAATCCCAGACCTATCCCAGACCAAACATGCGTTATCCTCTAAAATATTTATCAAGACCAGGTTTAATTGATTGTTTCAGTGTGGTCCCACATTACTACGTGATCCAAACCAGAAAAAACCCAGGATCCGTCCTACAAGTATGTGAAGAATGCGAAAGTATGAGTCTGATGACTGAAAATCCCCGGCCTAACCTAGACCTAACATGCGTTATCCTCAAAAATATTGATCGAAGCCAGGTTTAATCGACTGTTTCAGTGTGGTACCACACTACTACGTGACCCAAACCGGAAAAAACCCAGGATCTGTTCAACAAGTATGTGAAAAACGCGAAAGTATGGGCCTGATGAAGGCAAATCCCAGACCTATCCCAGACCTAACTTGCGTTATCCTCAAAAATATTTATCAAGACCAGGTTTAATTCATTGTTTCAGTGTGGTCCCACATTACTACGTGATCCAAACCAGAAAAAACCCAGGATCCGTTCAACAAGTATGTGAAGAATGCGAAAGTATGAGTCTGATGAGTGAAAGTCCCAGGCCTAACCTAGACCAAACATGCGTTATCCTCAAAAATATTGATCGAAACCTGGTTTAATTGACTGTTTCAGTGTGGTACCACATTACTACGGGACCCAAACCAGAAAAAACCCAGGATCTGTTCAACAAGTATGTGAAGAATGCGAAGGTATGAGTCTGATGAGTGAAAATCCCCGGCCTAACCTAGACCTAACATGCGTTATCCTCAAAAATATTGATCGAAACCTGGTTTAATCGTCTGTTTCAGTGTGGTGCCACATTACTATGTGATCCAATCCAGAAAAAACCCTGTATCTGTTCAACAAGTATGTGAAGAATGCGAAAGTATGAGTCTGATGAGTGAAAATCCCAGAGCTAACCTAGACCTAACAAGCGTTATCCTCTAAAATATTTATCAAGACCAGGTTTAATTGACTGTTTCAGCGTGGTACCACATTATTACGTGACACAATCCAGAAACAGCCCAGGATCTAGCCATGAAGTATGAGAAATAAGCGAAAGTATGAGCCTGATGAGGGCAAATCCTAGACCTAACCCAGACCTAACATGCGTTATCCTCTAAAATATTTATCAAGACCAGCTTTAATGGAATGTTTCAGTGTGGTACCACATTACTACGTGATCCAAACCAGTAAAAACCCATAATCCGTTCAACAAGTATGTGGAGAATGCGAAAGTACGAGTTTGATGAGTGAAAATCCTCAGCCTAACCTAGACCTAACATGCGTTATCCTCAAAAATATTGATCGAAACCAGGTTTAATCGACTGTTTCAGTGTGGTATCACATTACTACGTGATCCAAACCAGTAAAAACCCAGGATCCGTTCAACAAGTATGTGGAGAATGCGAAAGTATGAGTCTGATGAGTGAAAATCCTCGGCCTAACCTAGACCTAACATGCGTTGTCCTCTAAAATATTGATGGAAACCAGGTTTAATTGACTGTTTCAGTGTTGCACTTCATTACTACGTGATCCAAACCAGTAAAAACCCAGGATCCGTTCAACAACTATGTGAAGAATGCGACAGTATGAGTGTGATGAGTGAAAACCCCCGGCCTAACCTAGACCTAACATGCGTTATCCTCAAAAATATTGATCGAAACCTGGTTTAATCGTCTGTTTCAGTGTGGTGCCACATCACTATGTGATCCAATCCAGAAAAAACCCTGTATCTGTTCAACAAGTATGTGAAGAATGCGAAAGTATGAGTCTGATGAGTGAAAATCCCAGAGCTAACCTAGACCTAACAAGCGTTATCCTCTAAAATATTTATCAAGACCAGGTTTAATTGACTGTTTCAGCGTGGTACCACATTATTACGTGACACAATCCAGAAACAGCCCAGGATCTAGCCATGAAGTATGAGAAATAAGCGAAAGTATGAGCCTGATGAGGGCAAATCCTAGACCTAACCCAGACCTAACATGCGTTATCCTCAAAAATATTGATCGAAACCAGGTTTAATCGACTGTTTCAGTGTGGTACCACATTACTATGTGATACAAACCTGAAAATAATCCAGGATCTGTTCAAGGAGTATGTGAAGTGTGCGAAAGTATGAATATGATGAGGGCAAATCCCAGACCTATCCCAGACCTAACATGCGTTATCCTCTAAAATATTTATCAAGACCAGGTTTAATTGATTGTTTCAGTGTGGTCCCACATTACTACGTGACACAATCCAGAAACAGCCCAGGATCTAGCCATGAAGTATGAGAAATATGCGAAAGTATGAGCCTGATGAGGGCAAATCCTAGACCTAACCCAAACCTAACATGCGTTATCCTCTAAAATATTTATCAAGACCAGCTTTAATTGAATGTTCAAGTGTGGTACCACATTACTACGTGATCCAAACCAGTAAAAACCCAGGATCCGTTCAACAAGTATGTGAAGAATTCGAAAGTATGAGTGTTATGAGTGAAAAACCCCGGCCTAACCTAGACCTAACATGCGTTATCCTCAAAAATATTGATCGAAACCTGGTTTTATCGACTGTTTCAGTGTGGCGCCACATTACTACGTGATCCAAACCAGAAAAAAACCCAGGACCTGTTCAACAAGTATTTGAAGTATGCGAAAGTATGAGTCTGATGAGGGCAAATCCCAGGCCTAAACTAGACCTAACATGCGTTATCCTCAAAAATATCGATCAAAACCTGGTTTAATCTACTGTTTCAGTGTGGTACCACATTACTATGTGATCCAAACCAGAAAATAACCCAGGATCTGTTCAACGAGTTTGTGAAGTGTGCGAAAGTATGAGTATGATGAGGGCAAATCCCAGACCTATCCCAGACCAAACATGCGTTATCCTCTAAAATATTTATCAAGACCAGGTTTAATTGATTGTTTCAGTGTGGTCCCACATTACTACGTGATCCAAACCAGAAAAAACCCAGGATCCGTCCTACAAGTATGTGAAGAATGCGAAAGTATGAGTCTGATGACTGAAAATCCCCGGCCTAACCTAGACCTAACATGCGTTATCCTCAAAAATATTGATCGAAGCCAGGTTTAATCGACTGTTTCAGTGTGGTACCACACTACTACGTGACCCAAACCGGAAAAAACCCAGGATCTGTTCAACAAGTATGTGAAAAACGCGAAAGTATGGGCCTGATGAGGGCAAATCCCAGACCTATCCCAGACCTAACTTGCGTTATCCTCAAAAATATTTATCAAGACCAGGTTTAATTCATTGTTTCAGTGTGGTCCCACATTACTACGTGATCCAAAACAGAAAAAACCCAGGATCCGTTCAACAAGTATGTGAAGAATGCGAAAGTATGAGTCTTATGAGTGAAAGTCCCAGGCCTAACCTAGACCAAACATGCGTTATCCTCGAAAATATTGATCGAAACCTGGTTTAATTGACTGTTTCAGTGTGGTACCACATTACTACGGGACCCAAACCAGAAAAAACCCAGGATCTGTTCAACAAGTATGGGAAGAATGCGAAGGTATGAGTCTGATGAGTGAAAATCCCAGACCTATCCCAGACCAAACTTGGGTTATCCTCTAAAATATTGATCCAAACCAGGTTTAATCGACTGTTTCAGTGTGGTACCACACTACTACGTGACCCAAACCGGAAAAGCCCAGGATCTGTTCAACAAGTATGTGAAAAACGCGAAAGTATGAGCCTGATGAGGGCAAATCCCAGACCTATCCCAGACCTAACATGCGTTATCCTCTAAAATATTTATCAAGACCAGGTTTAATTGATTGTTTCAGTGTGGTCCCACATTACTACGTGATCCAAACCAGAAAGAACCCAGGATCTGTCCAACAAGTATGTGAAGAATGCGAAAGTATGAGTCTGATCAGTGAAAATCCCCGGCCTAACCTAGACCTAACATGCGTTATCCTCAAAAATATTGTTCGAAACCAGGTTTAATCGACTGTTTCAGTGTGGTACCACACTACTACGTGACCCATACCGGAAAAAACCCAGGATCTGTTCAACAAGTATGTGAAGAATGCGAAAGTATGAGTATGATGAGGGTAAATCCCAGACCTATCCCAGACCTAACATGCGTTATCCTCTAAAATATTTATCAAGACCAGGTTTAATTGACTGTTTCAGCGTGGTACCACATTATTACGTGACACAATCCAGAAACAGCCCAGGATCTAGCCATGAAGTATGAGAAATAAGCGAAAGTATGAGCCTGATGAGGGCAAATCCTAGACCTAACCCAGACCTAACATGCGTTATCCTCAAAAATATTTATCAAGACCAGGTTTAATTCATTGTTTCAGTGTGGTCCCACATTACTACGTGATCCAAAACAGAAAAAACCCAGGATCCGTTCAACAAGTATGTGAAGAATGCGAAAGTATGAGTCTTATGAGTGAAAGTCCCAGGCCTAACCTAGACCAAACATGCGTTATCCTCAAAAATATTGATCGAAACCTGGTTTAATTGACTGTTTCAGTGTGGTACCACATTACTACGTGATCCAAACCAGAAAGAACCCAGGATCTGTCCAACAAGTATGTGAAGAATGCGAAAGTATGAGTCTGATCAGTGAAAATCCCCGGCCTAACCTAGACCTAACATGCGTTATCCTCAAAAATATTGTTCGAAACCAGGTTTAATCGACTGTTTCAGTGTGGTACCACACTACTACGTGACCCATACCGGAAAAAACCCAGGATCTGTTCAACGAGTTTGTGAAGTGTGCGAAAGTATGAGTATGATGAGGGCAAATCCCAGACCTATCCCAGACCAAACATGCGTTATCCTCTAAAATATTTATCAAGACCAGGTTTAATTGATTGTTTCAGTGTGGTCCCACATTACTACGTGATCCAAACCAGAAAAAACCCAGGATCCGTCCTACAAGTATGTGAAGAATGCGAAAGTATGAGTCTGATGACTGAAAATCCCCGGCCTAACCTAGACCTAACATGCGTTATCCTCAAAAATATTGATCGAAGCCAGGTTTAATCGACTGTTTCAGTGTGGTACCACACTACTACGTGACCCAAACCGGAAAAAACCCAGGATCTGTTCAACAAGTATGTGAAAAACGCGAAAGTATGGGCCTGATGAGGGCAAATCCCAGACCTATCCCAGACCTAACTTGCGTTATCCTCAAAAATATTTATCAAGACCAGGTTTAATTCATTGTTTCAGTGTGGTCCCACATTACTACGTGATCCAAAACAGAAAAAACCCAGGATCCGTTCAACAAGTATGTGAAGAATGCGAAAGTATGAGTCTTATGAGTGAAAGTCCCAGGCCTAACCTAGACCAAACATGCGTTATCCTCAAAAATATTGATCGAAACCTGGTTTAATTGACTGTTTCAGTGTGGTACCACATTACTACGTGATCCAAACCAGAAAGAACCCAGGATCTGTCCAACAAGTATGTGAAGAATGCGAAAGTATGAGTCTGATCAGTGAAAATCCCCGGCCTAACCTAGACCTAACATGCGTTATCCTCAAAAATATTGTTCGAAACCAGGTTTAATCGACTGTTTCAGTGTGGTACCACACTACTACGTGACCCAAACCGGAAAAGCCCAGGATCTGTTCAACAAGTATGTGAAAAACGCGAAAGTATGAGCCTGATGAGGGCAAATCCCAGACCTATCCCAGACCTAACATGCGTTATCCTCTAAAATATTTATCAAGACCAGGTTTAATTGATTGTTTCAGTGTGGTCCCACATTACTACGTGATCCAAACCAGAAAGAACCCAGGATCTGTCCAACAAGTATGTGAAGAATGCGAAAGTATGAGTCTGATCAGTGAAAATCCCCGGCCTAACCTAGACCTAACATGCGTTATCCTCAAAAATATTGTTCGAAACCAGGTTTAATCGACTGTTTCAGTGTGGTACCACACTACTACGTGACCCATACCGGAAAAAACCCAGGATCTGTTCAACAAGTATGTGAAGAATGCGAAAGTATGAGTATGATGAGGGTAAATCCCAGACCTATCCCAGACCTAACATGCGTTATCCTCTAAAATATTTATCAAGACCAGGTTTAATTGAATGTTTCAGTGTGGTCCCACATTACTACGTGATCCAAACCAGAAAAAACCCAGGATCCGTCCAACAAGTATGTGCAGAATGCGAAAGTATGAGTCTGATGAGTGAAAATCCCCGGCCTAACCTAGACCTAACATGCGTTATCCTCAAAAATATTGATCGAAACCAGGTTTACTCGACTGTTTCAGTGTGGTACCACATTACTACGTGATCCAAACCAGAAAAAAACCCAGGACCTGTTCAACAAGTATGTGAAGAATGCGAAAGTATGAGTGTGATGAGTGAAAAACCCCGGCCTAACCTAGACCTAACATGCGTTATCCTCAAAAATATTGATCGAAACCTGGTTTAATCGTCTGTTTCAGTGTGGTGCCACATTACTACGTGATCCAATCCAGAAATAGCCCAGGATCTAGCCATGAGATATGAGAAATATGCGAAAGTATGAGCCTGACGAGGGCAAACCCTAGACCCAACCCAGACCTAACATGCGTTATACTCTAAAATATTTATCAAGACCAGGTTTAATTGATTGCTTCAGTGTGGTCCCACATTACTACGTGATCCAAACCAGAAAAAACCCAGGATCCGTTCAACAAGTATGTGAAGAATGTGAAAGTATGAGTCTGATGAGTGAAATTCCCCGGCCTAACCTGGACCTAACATGCGTTATCCTCAAAAATATTGATCGAAACCAGGTTTAATCGACTGTTTCAGTGTGGTACCACACTACTACGTGACCCAAACCGGAAAAAACCCAGGATCTGTTCAACAAGTATGTGAAAACGCGAAAGTATGAGTCTGATGAGTGAAAATCCCAGACCTATCCCAGACCTAACATGCATTATCCTGTAAAATATTTATCAAGACCAGGTTTAATCGACTGTTTCAGTGTGGTACCACATTACTACGTGATCCAAACCAGTAAAAACCCAGGATCCGTTCAACAAGTATGTGGAGAATGCGAAAGTATGAGTCTGATGAGTGAAAATCCTCGGCCTAACCTAGACCTAACATGCGTTGTCCTGTAAAATATTGATCGAAACCAGGTTTAATTGACTGTTTCAGTGTTGCACTTCATTACTACGTGATCCAAACCAGTAAAAACCCAGGATCCGTTCAACAAGTATGTGAAGAATGCGCAAGTATGAGTGTGATGAGTGAAAAACCCCGGCCTAACCTAGACCTAACATGCGTTATCCTCAAAAATATTGATCGAAACCTGGTTTAATCGTCTGTTTCAGTGTGGTGCCACATTACTATGTGATCCAAACCAGAAAAAACCCTGTATCTGTTCAACAAGTATGTGAAGAATGCGAAAGTATGAGTCTGATGAGTGAAAATCCCAGGGCTAACCTAGACCTAACATGCGTTATCCTCTAAAATATTTATCAAGACCAGGTTTAATTGACTGTTTCAGCGTGGTACCACATTACTACGTGACACAATCCAGAAACAGCCCAGGATCTAGCCATGAAGTATGAGAAATATGCGAAAGTATGAGCCTGATGAGGGCAAATCCTAGACCTAACCCAAACCTAACATGCGTTATCCTCTAAAATATTCATCAAGACCAGGTTTAATTGATTGTTTCAGTGTGGTCCCACATTACTACGTGATCCAAACCAGTAAAAACCCAGGATCCGTTCAACAAGTATGTGGAGAATGCGAAAGTATGAGTCTGATGAGTGAAAATCCTCGGCCTAACCTATACCTAACATGCGTTATCCTAAAAAATATTGATCGAAACCAGGTTTAATCGACTGTTTCAGTGTGGTAGCACATGACTACGTGATCCAAACCAGAAAAAACCCAGGACCTGTTCAACAAGTATTTGAAGTATGCGAAAGAATGAGTCTGATGAGGGCAAATCCCAGGCCTAAACTAGACCTAACATGCGTTATCCTCAAAAATATTGGGCAAAACCTGGTTTAAACGACTGTTTCAGTGTGGTACCACATTACTATGTGATCCAAACCTGAAAATAATCCAGGATCTGTTCAAGGAGTATGTGAAGTGTGCGAAAGTATGAGTATGATGAGGGCAAATCCCAGACCTATCCCAGACCTAACATGCGTTATCCTCTAAAATATTTATCAAGACCAGCTTTAATGGAATGTTTCAGTGTGGTACCACATTACTACGTGATCCAAACCAGTAAAAACCCAGAATCCGTTCAACAAGTATGTGGAGAATGCGAAAGTACGAGTTTGATGAGTGAAAATCCTCGGCCTAACCTAGACCTAACATGCGTTATCCTCAAAAATATTGATCGAAACCAGGTTCAATCGTCTGTTTCAGTGTGGTGCCACATTACTATGTGATCTAATCCAGAAAAAACCCTGCATCTGTTCAACAAGTATGTGAAGAATGCGAAAGTATGAGTCTGATGAGTGAAAATCCCAGAGCTAACCTAGACCTAACAAGCGTTATCCTCTAAAATATTTATCAAGACCAGGTTTAATTGACTGTTTCAGCGTGGTACCACATTATTACGTGACACAATCCAGAAACAGCCCAGGATCTAGCCATGAAGTATGAGAAATATGCGAAAGTATGAGCCTGATGAGGGCAAATCCTAGACCTAACCCAAACCTAACATGCGTTATCCTCTAAAATATTTATCAAGACCAGGTTTAATTGATTGTTTCAGTGTGGTCCCACATTACTACGTGACACAATCCAGAAACAGCCCAGGATCTAGCCATGAAGTATGAGAAATATGCGAAAGTATGAGCCTGATGAGGGCAAATCCTAGACCTAACCCAAACCTAACATGCGTTATCCTCTAAAATATTTATCAAGACCACCTTTAATTGAATGTTTCAGTGTGGTACCACATTACTACGTGATCCAAACCAGTAAAAACCCAGGATCCGTTCAACAAGTATGTGAAGAATTCGAAAGTATGAGTGTTATGAGTGAAAAACCCCGGCCTAACCTAGACCTAACATGCGTTATCCTTAAAAATATTGATCGAAACCTGGTTTTATCGTCTGTTTCAGTGTGGTACCACATTACTATGTGATCCAAACCAGAAAAAAACCCAGGACCTGTTCAACAAGTATTTGAAGTATGCGAAAGTATGAGTCTGATGAGGGCAAATCCCAGGCCTAAACTAGACCTAACATGCGTTATCCTCAAAAATATCGATCAAAACCTGGTTTAATCTACTGTTTCAGTGTGGTACCACATTACTATGTGATCCAAACCAGAAAATAACCCAGGATCTGTTCAACGAGTTTGTGAAGTGTGCGAAAGTATGAGTATGATGAGGGCAAATCCCAGACCTATCCCAGACCAAACATGCGTTATCCTCTAAAATATTTATCAAGACCAGGTTTAATTGATTGTTTCAGTGTGGTCCCACATTACTACGTGATCCAAACCAGAAAAAACCCAGGATCCGTCCTACAAGTATGTGAAGAATGCGAAAGTATGAGTCTGATGACTGAAAATCCCCGGCCTAACCTAGACCTAACATGCGTTATCCTCAAAAATATTGATCGAAGCCAGGTTTAATCGACTGTTTCAGTGTGGTACCACACTACTACGTGACCCAAACCGGAAAAAACCCAGGATCTGTTCAACAAGTATGTGAAAAACGCGAAAGTATGGGCCTGATGAAGGCAAATCCCAGACCTATCCCAGACCTAACTTGCGTTATCCTCAAAAATATTTATCAAGACCAGGTTTAATTCATTGTTTCAGTGTGGTCCCACATTACTACGTGATCCAAACCAGAAAAAACCCAGGATCCGTTCAACAAGTATGTGAAGAATGCGAAAGTATGAGTCTGATGAGTGAAAGTCCCAGGCCTAACCTAGACCAAACATGCGTTATCCTCAAAAATATTGATCGAAACCTGGTTTAATTGACTGTTTCAGTGTGGTACCACATTACTACGGGACCCAAACCAGAAAAAACCCAGGATCTGTTCAACAAGTATGTGAAGAATGCGAAGGTATGAGTCTGATGAGTGAAAATCCCAGACCTATCCCAGACCTAACTTGGGTTATCCTCTAAAATATTGATCCAAACCAGGTTTAATCGACTGTTTCAGTGTGGTACCACACTACTACGTGACCCAAACCGGAAAAAACCCAGGATCTGTTCAACAAGTATGTGAAAAACGCGAAAGTATGAGCCTGATGAGGGCAAATCCCAGACCTATCCCAGACCTAACATGCGTTATCCTCTAAAATATTTATCAAGACCAGGTTTAATTGATTGTTTCCGTGTGGTCCCACATTACTACGTGATCCAAACCAGTAAAAACCCAGGATCCGTTCAACAAGTATGTGGAGAATGCGAAAGTATGAGTCTGATGAGTGAAAATCCTCGGCCTAACCTAGACCTAACATGCGTTGTCCTGTAAAATATTGATCGAAACCAGGTTTAATTGACTGTTTCAGTGTTGCACTTCATTACTACGTGATCCAAACCAGTAAAAACCCAGGATCCGTTCAACAAGTATGTGAAGAATGCGCAAGTATGAGTGTGATGAGTGAAAAACCCCGGCCTAACCTAGACCTAACATGCGTTATCCTCAAAAATATTGATCGAAACCTGGTTTAATCGTCTGTTTCAGTGTGGTGCCACATTACTATGTGATCCAAACCAGAAAAAACCCTGTATCTGTTCAACAAGTATGTGAAGAATGCGAAAGTATGAGTCTGATGAGTGAAAATCCCAGGGCTAACCTAGACCTAACAAGCGTTATCCTCTAAAATATTTATCAAGACCAGGTTTAATTGACTGTTTCAGCGTGGTACCACATTACTACGTGACACAATCCAGAAACAGCCCAGGATCTAGCCATGAAGTATGAGAAATATGCGAAAGTATGAGCCTGATGAGGGCAAATCCTAGACCTAACCCAAACCTAACATGCGTTATCCTCTAAAATATTCATCAAGACCAGGTTTAATTGATTGTTTCAGTGTGGTCCCACATTACTACGTGATCCAAACCAGTAAAAACCCAGGATCCGTTCAACAAGTATGTGGAGAATGCGAAAGTATGAGTCTGATGAGTGAAAATCCTCGGCCTAACCTATACCTAACATGCGTTATCCTAAAAAATATTGATCGAAACCAGGTTTAATCGACTGTTTCAGTGTGGTAGCACATGACTACGTGATCCAAACCAGAAAAAACCCAGGACCTGTTCAACAAGTATTTGAAGTATGCGAAAGAATGAGTCTGATGAGGGCAAATCCCAGGCCTAAACTAGACCTAACATGCGTTATCCTCAAAAATATTGGGCACAACCTGGTTTAATCGACTGTTTCAGTGTGGTACCACATTACTATGTGATCCAAACCTGAAAATAATCCAGGATCTGTTCAAGGAGTATGTGAAGTGTGCGAAAGTATGAGTATGATGAGGGCAAATCCCAGACCTATCCCAGACCTAACATGCGTTATCCTCTAAAATATTTATCAAGACCAGCTTTAATGGAATGTTTCAGTGTGGTACCACATTACTACGTGATCCAAACCAGTAAAAACCCAGAATCCGTTCAACAAGTATGTGGAGAATGCGAAAGTACGAGTTTGATGAGTGAAAATCCTCGGCCTAACCTAGACCTAACATGCGTTATCCTCAAAAATATTGATCGAAACCAGGTTCAATCGTCTGTTTCAGTGTGGTGCCACATTACTATGTGATCCAATCCAGAAAAAACCCTGCATCTGTTCAACAAGTATGTGAAGAATGCGAAAGTATGAGTCTGATGAGTGAAAATCCCAGAGCTAACCTAGACCTAACAAGCGTTATCCTCTAAAATATTTATCAAGACCAGGTTTAATTGACTGTTTCAGCGTGGTACCACATTATTACGTGACACAATCCAGAAACAGCCCAGGATCTAGCCATGAAGTATGAGAAATATGCGAAAGTATGAGCCTGATGAGGGCAAATCCTAGACCTAACCCAAACCTAACATGCGTTATCCTCTAAAATATTTATCAAGACCAGGTTTAATTGATTGTTTCAGTGTGGTCCCACATTACTACGTGACACAATCCAGAAACAGCCCAGGATCTAGCCATGAAGTATGAGAAATATGCGAAAGTATGAGCCTGATGAGGGCAAATCCTAGACCTAACCCAAACCTAACATGCGTTATCCTCTAAAATATTTATCAAGACCACCTTTAATTGAATGTTTCAGTGTGGTACCACATTACTACGTGATCCAAACCAGTAAAAACCCATGATCCGTTCAACAAGTATGTGAAGAATTCGAAAGTATGAGTGTTATGAGTGAAAAACCCCGGCCTAACCTAGACCTAACATGCGTTATCCTTAAAAATATTGATCGAAACCTGGTTTTATCGTCTGTTTCAGTGTGGTACCACATTACTATGTGATCCAAACCAGAAAAAAACCCAGGACCTGTTCAACAAGTATTTGAAGTATGCGAAAGTATGAGTCTGATGAGGGCAAATCCCAGGCCTAAACTAGACCTAACATGCGTTATCCTCAAAAATATCGATCAAAACCTGGTTTAATCTACTGTTTCAGTGTGGTACCACATTACTATGTGATCCAAACCAGAAAATAACCCAGGATCTGTTCAACGAGTTTGTGAAGTGTGCGAAAGTATGAGTATGATGAGGGCAAATCCCAGACCTATCCCAGACCAAACATGCGTTATCCTCTAAAATATTTATCAAGACCAGGTTTAATTGATTGTTTCAGTGTGGTCCCACATTACTACGTGATCCAAACCAGAAAAAACCCAGGATCCGTCCTACAAGTATGTGAAGAATGCGAAAGTATGAGTCTGATGACTGAAAATCCCCGGCCTAACCTAGACCTAACATGCGTTATCCTCAAAAATATTGATCGAAGCCAGGTTTAATCGACTGTTTCAGTGTGGTACCACACTACTACGTGACCCAAACCGGAAAAAACCCAGGATCTGTTCAACAAGTATGTGAAAAACGCGAAAGTATGGGCCTGATGAAGGCAAATCCCAGACCTATCCCAGACCTAACTTGCGTTATCCTCAAAAATATTTATCAAGACCAGGTTTAATTCATTGTTTCAGTGTGGTCCCACATTACTACGTGATCCAAACCAGAAAAAACCCAGGATCCGTTCAACAAGTATGTGAAGAATGCGAAAGTATGAGTCTGATGAGTGAAAGTCCCAGGCCTAACCTAGACCAAACATGCGTTATCCTCAAAAATATTGATCGAAACCTGGTTTAATTGACTGTTTCAGTGTGGTACCACATTACTACGGGACCCAAACCAGAAAAAACCCAGGATCTGTTCAACAAGTATGTGAAGAATGCGAAGGTATGAGTCTGATGAGTGAAAATCCCAGACCTATCCCAGACCTAACTTGGGTTATCCTCTAAAATATTGATCCAAACCAGGTTTAATCGACTGTTTCAGTGTGGTACCACACTACTACGTGACCCAAACCGGAAAAAACCCAGGATCTGTTCAACAAGTATGTGAAGAATGCGAAAGTATGAGTATGATGAGGGCAAATCCCAGGCCTATCCCAGACCTAACATGCGTTATCCTCTAAAATATTTATCAAGACCAGGTTTAATTGATTGTTTCAGTGTGGTCCCACATTACTACGTGATCCAAACCAGAAAAAACCCAGGATCCGTCCAACAAGTATGTGAAGAATGCGAAAGTATGAGTCTGATGAGTGAAAATCCCCGGCCTAACCTAGACCTAACATGCGTTATCCTCAAAAATATTGATCGAAACCAGGTTTAATCGACTGTTTCAGTGTGGTACCACATTACTACGTGATCCAAACCAGAAAAAAACCCAGGACCTGTTCAACAAGTATTTGAAGTATGCGAAAGTATGAGTCTGATGAGGGCAAATCCCAGGCCTAAACTAGACCTAACATGCGTTATCCTCAAAAATATTGATCAAAACCTGGTTTAATCGACTGTTTCAGTGTGGTACCACATTACTATGTGATCCAAAGCAGAAAATAACCCAGGATCTGTTCAACGAGTTTGTGAAGTGTGCGAAAGTATGAGTATGGTGAGGGCAAATCCCAGACCTATCCCAGACCTAACAGGCGTTATCCTCTAAAATATTTATCATGACTAGGTTTAATTGATTGTTTCAGTGTGGTCCCACATTACTACGTGATCCAAACCGGAAAAAACCCAGGATCCGTTTAACAAGTATGGGAAGAATGCGAAAGTATGAGCCTGACGAGGGCAAATCCTAGACCTAACCCAGACCTAACATGCGTTACCCTCAAAAATATTGATCGAAACCTGGTTTAATCGACTGTTTCAGTGTGGTACCACATTACTACCGGACCCAAACCAGAAAAAACCCAGGATCTGTTCAACAAGTATGTGAAGAATGCGAAAGTATGAGTCTGATGAGTGAAAATCCCAGACCTATCCCAGACCTAACTTGCGTTATCCTCTAAAATATTGATCGAAACCAGGTTTAATTGGCTGTTTCAGCGTGGTACCACATTACTACGTGATAGAATCCAGAAACAGCCCAGGATCTAGCCATGAAGTATGAGTAATATGCGAAAGTATCAGCCTGATGAGGGCAAATCCTAGACCTAACCCAAACCTAACATGCGTTATCCTCTAAAATATTGATCCAAACCAGG
The DNA here is from genome assembly GCF_051014445.1 of Colletes latitarsis. Classification (NCBI taxonomy): domain Eukaryota; kingdom Metazoa; phylum Arthropoda; class Insecta; order Hymenoptera; family Colletidae; genus Colletes; species Colletes latitarsis. The sequence goes on along the minus strand of NW_027488375.1, from coordinate 7,566,284 downwards.
TTTAATGGACTGCTTCATTGTGGTACCTCTTTACTACGTGATCCAAAGCAGAAAAAAACCCAGGATCTGTTCAATAAGTATGTGAAGTATGCGAAAGTATGAGTCTGATCAGGGCAAATCCCAGGCCTAAACTAGACCTAACATGCGTTATCCTCAAAAATATTAATCGAAACCAGGTTTAATCGACTGTTTCAGTGTGGTACCACATTACTACGTGATCCAAACCAGAAAAAAACCCAGGATCAGTTCAACAAGTATGTGAAGTATGCGAAAGTATGAGTCTGATGAGGGCAAATCCCAGGCCTAAACTAGACATAACTTTCGTTATCCTCTAAAATATTGATCGAAACCAGGTTTAATTGACTGTTTTAGTGTGGTACCACTTTACTACGTGATCCAAAGCAGAAAAAACCCTCGATCAGGTCAACATGCATGTTAAAACTGCGAAAGTATGAGTCTGATGAAGGCAAATCCCAGACCTATCCCAGACCTAACATGCGTTATCCTCAAAAATATTAATCGAAACCAGGTTTAATCGACTGTTTCAGTGTGGTACCACATTACCACGTGATCCAAACCAGAAAAAAACCCTGGATCTTGTCAAGGAGTATGTGAAGTGAGCGAAAGTATGAGTCTGATGAGGGATAATCCGAGACCTATCCCAGACCTAACTTGCGTTATCCTCTAAAATAGTGATCGAAACCAGGTTTAACTGACTGTTTTAGTTGTGGTACCACTTTACTACGTGATCCAAAGCAGAAAAAACCCTCGATCAGGTCAACATGCATGTTAAAACCGTGAAAGTATGACCCTGATGAGGGCAAATCCCAGGCCTAACCTAAACCTAACACGCGTCATCTTCTAAAATATTGAGCGAAACCAGGTTTAATTGATTGTTTCAGTGTGGTACCACATTACTACGTGATGCAATCCAGAAATATCCCAGGATATAGCCATGAAGTATAAGAAATATGCGATAGTATTAGTCTGATGGGGGCAAATCCCAGACCTATCCCAGACCAAACTTGCGTTATCCTCTAAAATATTGATCCAAACCAGGTTTAATGGACTGTTTCAGTGAGGTCCCACATTACTACGTGATCCAAACCAGAAAAAACCCAGGATCCGTTCAACAAGTATGTGAAGAATACGAAAGTATGTGTCTGATGAGTGAAAATCCAGACCTAACCTAGACCTAACATGAATTATTCTCTAAAATATTTATCAAGACCAGGTTTCATTGATTGTTTCAGTGTGGTCCCCCATTACTACGTGATGCAAACCAGAAAAAACCCAGGATCCGTTCAACATGTATGTGAAAAACGCGAAAGTATGAGCCTGATGAGGGCAAATCCCAGGCCTAACCTAGTCCTAACATGCGTGGTCCTCTAAAATATTGATGGAAACCAGGTTTAATTGTCTGTTTCAGTGTTGTACTTCCTTACTACGTGATGCAATCCAGAAAAAGCCCAGGATCTATCCATCAAGTATGAGAAATATGCGAAAGAATGAGCCTGATGAGAGCAAATCCCAGACCTAACCTAGACCTAACATGGATTATTCTCTAAAATATTGATCAAAGCCAGGTTTAATCGACTGTTTCAGTGTGGTACCACATTACTACGTGATCCAAACCAGAAAAAACCCCAGGATCTTTTCAACAAGTATGTGAAGAATGCGAAAGTATGAGTCTGATGAGGGCAAATCCCAGACCTAAACTAGACATAACTTTCGTTATCCTCTAAAATATTGATCGAAACCAGGTTTAATTGACTGTTTTAGTGTGGTACCACTTTCCTACGTGATCCAAAGCAGAGAAAACCCTCGATCAGGTCAACATGCATGTTAAAACTGCGAAAGTATGAGCCTGATGTGGGCAAATCCCAGACCTATCCCAGACCTAACATGCGTTATCCTCAAAAATATTAATCGAAACCAGGCTTAATCGACTGTTTCAGTGTGGTACTACATTACTACGTGATCCAAACCAGAAAAAAACCCAGGATCTTGTCAACGAGTATGTGAAGTGTGCGAAAGTATGAGTCTGATGAGGGCTAATCCCAGACCTATCCCAGACCTAACATGCGTTATCCTCTAAAATATTTATCAAGATCAGGTTTAATTGACTGTTTCAGCGTGGTACCACATTATTACGTGACACAATCCAGAAACAGCCCAGGATCTAGCTATGAAGTATGAGAAATAAGCGAAAGTATGAGCCTGATGAGGGCAAATCCTAGACCTAACCCAGACCTAACATGCGTTATCCTCAAAAATATTGATCGAAACCAGGTTTAATCGACTGTTTCAGTGTGGTACCACATTACTATGTGATACAAACCTGAAAATACTCCAGGATCTGTTCAAGGAGTATGTGAAGTGTGCGAAAGTATGAGTATGATGAGGGCAAATCCCAGACCTATCCCAGACCTAACATGCGTTATCCTCTAAAATATTTATCAAGACCAGGTTTAATTGATTGTTTCAGTGTGGTCCCACATTACTACGTGACACAATCCAGAAACAGCCCAGGATCTAGCCATGAAGTATGAGAAATATGCGAAAGTATGAGCCTGATGAGGGCAAATCCTAGACCTAACCCAAACCTAACATGCGTTATCCTCTAAAATATTTATCAAGACCAGCTTTAATTGAATGTTTCAGTGTGGTACCACATTACTACGTGATCCAAACCAGTAAAAACCCAGGATCCGTTCAACAAGTATGTGAAGAATTCGAAAGTATGAGTGTTATGAGTGAAAAACCCCGGCCTAACCTAGACCTAACATGCGTTATCCTCAAAAATATTGATCGAAACCTGGTTTTATCGACTGTTTCAGTGTGGCGCCACATTACTACGTGATCCAAACCAGAAAAAAACCCAGGACCTGTTCAACAAGTATTTGAAGTATGCGAAAGTATGAGTCTGATGAGGGCAAATCCCAGGCCTAAACTAGACCTAACATGCGTTATCCTCAAAAATATCGATCAAAACCTGGTTTAATCTACTGTTTCAGTGTGGTACCACATTACTATGTGATCCAAACCAGAAAATAACCCAGGATCTGTTCAACGAGTTTGTGAAGTGTGCGAAAGTATGAGTATGATGAGGGCAAATCCCAGACCTATCCCAGACCAAACATGCGTTATCCTCTAAAATATTTATCAAGACCAGGTTTAATTGATTGTTTCAGTGTGGTCCCACATTACTACGTGATCCAAACCAGAAAAAACCCAGGATCCGTCCTACAAGTATGTGAAGAATGCGAAAGTATGAGTCTGATGACTGAAAATCCCCGGCCTAACCTAGACCTAACATGCGTTATCCTCAAAAATATTGATCGAAGCCAGGTTTAATCGACTGTTTCAGTGTGGTACCACACTACTACGTGACCCAAACCGGAAAAAACCCAGGATCTGTTCAACAAGTATGTGAAAAACGCGAAAGTATGGGCCTGATGAGGGCAAATCCCAGACCTATCCCAGACCTAACTTGCGTTATCCTCAAAAATATTTATCAAGACCAGGTTTAATTCATTGTTTCAGTGTGGTCCCACATTACTACGTGATCCAAAACAGAAAAAACCCAGGATCCGTTCAACAAGTATGTGAAGAATGCGAAAGTATGAGTCTTATGAGTGAAAGTCCCAGGCCTAACCTAGACCAAACATGCGTTATCCTCAAAAATATTGATCGAAACCTGGTTTAATTGACTGTTTCAGTGTGGTACCACATTACTACGGGACCCAAACCAGAAAAAACCCAGGATCTGTTCAACAAGTATGGGAAGAATGCGAAGGTATGAGTCTGATGAGTGAAAATCCCAGACCTATCCCAGACCAAACTTGGGTTATCCTCTAAAATATTGATCCAAACCAGGTTTAATCGACTGTTTCAGTGTGGTACCACACTACTACGTGACCCAAACCGGAAAAGCCCAGGATCTGTTCAACAAGTATGTGAAAAACGCGAAAGTATGAGCCTGATGAGGGCAAATCCCAGACCTATCCCAGACCTAACATGCGTTATCCTCTAAAATATTTATCAAGACCAGGTTTAATTGATTGTTTCAGTGTGGTCCCACATTACTACGTGATCCAAACCAGAAAGAACCCAGGATCTGTCCAACAAGTATGTGAAGAATGCGAAAGTATGAGTCTGATCAGTGAAAATCCCCGGCCTAACCTAGACCTAACATGCGTTATCCTCAAAAATATTGTTCGAAACCAGGTTTAATCGACTGTTTCAGTGTGGTACCACACTACTACGTGACCCATACCGGAAAAAACCCAGGATCTGTTCAACAAGTATGTGAAGAATGCGAAAGTATGAGTATGATGAGGGTAAATCCCAGACCTATCCCAGACCTAACATGCGTTATCCTCTAAAATATTTATCAAGACCAGGTTTAATTGAATGTTTCAGTGTGGTCCCACATTACTACGTGATCCAAACCAGAAAAAACCCAGGATCCGTCCAACAAGTATGTGCAGAATGCGAAAGTATGAGTCTGATGAGTGAAAATCCCCGGCCTAACCTAGACCTAACATGCGTTATCCTCAAAAATATTGATCGAAACCAGGTTTACTCGACTGTTTCAGTGTGGTACCACATTACTACGTGATCCAAACCAGAAAAAAACCCAGGACCTGTTCAACAAGTATGTGAAGAATGCGAAAGTATGAGTGTGATGAGTGAAAAACCCCGGCCTAACCTAGACCTAACATGCGTTATCCTCAAAAATATTGATCGAAACCTGGTTTAATCGTCTGTTTCAGTGTGGTGCCACATTACTACGTGATCCAATCCAGAAATAGCCCAGGATCTAGCCATGAGATATGAGAAATATGCGAAAGTATGAGCCTGACGAGGGCAAACCCTAGACCTAACCCAGACCTAACATGCGTTATACTCTAAAATATTTATCAAGACCAGGTTTAATTGATTGCTTCAGTGTGGTCCCACATTACTACGTGATCCAAACCAGAAAAAACCCAGGATCCGTTCAACAAGTATGTGAAGAATGTGAAAGTATGAGTCTGATGAGTGAAATTCCCCGGCCTAACCTGGACCTAACATGCGTTATCCTCTAAAATATTTATCAAGACCAGGTTTAATTGACTGTTTCAGCGTGGTACCACATTACTACGTGACACAATCCAGAAACAGCCCAGGATCTAGCCATGAAGTATGAGAAATATGCGAAAGTATGAGCCTGATGAGGGCAAATCCTAGACCTAACCCAAACCTAACATGCGTTATCCTCTAAAATATTCATCAAGACCAGGTTTAATTGATTGTTTCAGTGTGGTCCCACATTACTACGTGATCCAAACCAGTAAAAACCCAGGATCCGTTCAACAAGTATGTGGAGAATGCGAAAGTATGAGTCTGATGAGTGAAAATCCTCGGCCTAACCTATACCTAACATGCGTTATCCTAAAAAATATTGATCGAAACCAGGTTTAATCGACTGTTTCAGTGTGGTAGCACATGACTACGTGATCCAAACCAGAAAAAACCCAGGACCTGTTCAACAAGTATTTGAAGTATGCGAAAGAATGAGTCTGATGAGGGCAAATCCCAGGCCTAAACTAGACCTAACATGCGTTATCCTCAAAAATATTGGGCAAAACCTGGTTTAATCGACTGTTTCAGTGTGGTACCACATTACTATGTGATCCAAACCTGAAAATAATCCAGGATCTGTTCAAGGAGTATGTGAAGTGTGCGAAAGTATGAGTATGATGAGGGCAAATCCCAGACCTATCCCAGACCTAACATGCGTTATCCTCTAAAATATTTATCAAGACCAGCTTTAATGGAATGTTTCAGTGTGGTACCACATTACTACGTGATCCAAACCAGTAAAAACCCAGAATCCGTTCAACAAGTATGTGGAGAATGCGAAAGTACGAGTTTGATGAGTGAAAATCCTCGGCCTAACCTAGACCTAACATGCGTTATCCTCAAAAATATTGATCGAAACCAGGTTCAATCGTCTGTTTCAGTGTGGTGCCACATTACTATGTGATCCAATCCAGAAAAAACCCTGCATCTGTTCAACAAGTATGTGAAGAATGCGAAAGTATGAGTCTGATGAGTGAAAATCCCAGAGCTAACCTAGACCTAACAAGCGTTATCCTCTAAAATATTTATCAAGACCAGGTTTAATTGACTGTTTCAGCGTGGTACCACATTATTACGTGACACAATCCAGAAACAGCCCAGGATCTAGCCATGAAGTATGAGAAATATGCGAAAGTATGAGCCTGATGAGGGCAAATCCTAGACCTAACCCAAACCTAACATGCGTTATCCTCTAAAATATTTATCAAGACCAGGTTTAATTGATTGTTTCAGTGTGGTCCCACATTACTACGTGACACAATCCAGAAACAGCCCAGGATCTAGCCATGAAGTATGAGAAATATGCGAAAGTATGAGCCTGATGAGGGCAAATCCTAGACCTAACCCAAACCTAACATGCGTTATCCTCTAAAATATTTATCAAGACCACCTTTAATTGAATGTTTCAGTGTGGTACCACATTACTACGTGATCCAAACCAGTAAAAACCCAGGATCCGTTCAACAAGTACGTGAAGAATTCGAAAGTATGAGTGTTATGAGTGAAAAACCCCGGCCTAACCTAGACCTAACATGCGTTATCCTTAAAAATATTGATCGAAACCTGGTTTTATCGTCTGTTTCAGTGTGGTACCACATTACTATGTGATCCAAACCAGAAAAAAACCCAGGACCTGTTCAACAAGTATTTGAAGTATGCGAAAGTATGAGTTTGATGAGGGCAAATCCCAGGCCTAAACTAGACCTAACATGCGTTATCCTCAAAAATATCGATCAAAACCTGGTTTAATCTACTGTTTCAGTGTGGTACCACATTACTATGTGATCCAAACCAGAAAATAACCCAGGATCTGTTCAACGAGTTTGTGAAGTGTGCGAAAGTATGAGTATGATGAGGGCAAATCCCAGACCTATCCCAGACCAAACATGCGTTATCCTCTAAAATATTTATCAAGACCAGGTTTAATTGATTGTTTCAGTGTGGTCCCACATTACTACGTGATCCAAACCAGAAAAAACCCAGGATCCGTCCTACAAGTATGTGAAGAATGCGAAAGTATGAGTCTGATGACTGAAAATCCCCGGCCTAACCTAGACCTAACATGCGTTATCCTCAAAAATATTGATCGAAGCCAGGTTTAATCGACTGTTTCAGTGTGGTACCACACTACTACGTGACCCAAACCGGAAAAAACCCAGGATCTGTTCAACAAGTATGTGAAAAACGCGAAAGTATGGGCCTGATGAAGGCAAATCCCAGACCTATCCCAGACCTAACTTGCGTTATCCTCAAAAATATTTATCAAGACCAGGTTTAATTCATTGTTTCAGTGTGGTCCCACATTACTACGTGATCCAAACCAGAAAAAACCCAGGATCCGTTCAACAAGTATGTGAAGAATGCGAAAGTATGAGTCTGATGAGTGAAAGTCCCAGGCCTAACCTAGACCAAACATGCGTTATCCTCAAAAATATTGATCGAAACCTGGTTTAATTGACTGTTTCAGTGTGGTACCACATTACTACGGGACCCAAACCAGAAAAAACCCAGGATCTGTTCAACAAGTATGTGAAGAATGCGAAGGTATGAGTCTGATGAGTGAAAATCCCAGACCTATCCCAGACCTAACTTGGGTTATCCTCTAAAATATTGATCCAAACCAGGTTTAATCGACTGTTTCAGTGTGGTACCACACTACTACGTGACCCAAACCGGAAAAAACCCAGGATCTGTTCAACAAGTATGTGAAAAACGCGAAAGTATGAGCCTGATGAGGGCAAATCCCAGACCTATCCCAGACCTAACATGCGTTATCCTCTAAAATATTTATCAAGACCAGGTTTAATTGATTGTTTCCGTGTGGTCCCACATTACTACGTGATCCAAACCAGAAAAAACCCAGGATCCGTCCAACAAGTATGTGAAGAATGCGAAAGTATGAGTCTGATCAGTGAAAATCCCCGGCCTAACCTAGACCTAACATGCGTTATCCTCAAAAATATTGATCGAAACCAGGTTTAATCGACTGTTTCAGTGTGGTACCACACTACTACGTGACCCATACCGGAAAAAACCCAGGATCTGTTCAACAAGTATGTGAAGAATGCGAAAGTATGAGTATGATGAGGGCAAATCCCAGGCCTAAACTAGACCTAACATGCGTTATCCTCAAAAATATTGATCAAAACCTGGTTTAATCGACTGTTTCAGTGTGGTACCACATTACTATGTGATCCAAACCAGAAAATAACCCAGGATCTGTTCAACGAGTTTGTGAAGTGTGCGAAAGTATGAGTATGGTGAGGGCAAATCCCAGACCTATCCCAGACCTAACATGCGTTATCCTCTAAAATATTTATCAAGACCAGGTTTAATTGATTGTTTCAGTGTGGTCCCACATTACTACGTGATCCAAACCAGAAAAAACCCAGGATCCGTCCAACAAGTATGTGAAGAATGCGAAAGTATGAGTCTGATGAGTGAAAATCCCCGGCCTAACCTAGACCTAACATGCGTTATCCTCAAAAATATTGATCGAAACCAGGTTTAATCGACTGTTTCAGTGTGGTACCACATTACTACGTGATCCAAACCAGAAAAAAACCCAGGACCTGTTCAACAAGTATTTGAAGTATGCGAAAGTATGAGTCTGATGAGGGCAAATCCCAGGCCTAAACTAGACCTAACATGCGTTATCCTCAAAAATATTGATCAAAACCTGGTTTAATCGACTGTTTCAGTGTGGTACCACATTACTATGTGATCCAAACCAGAAAATAACCCAGGATCTGTTCAACGAGTTTGTGAAGTGTGCGAAAGTATGAGTATGGTGAGGGCAAATCCCAGACCTATCCCAGACCTAACATGCGTTATCCTCTAAAATATTTATCATGACTAGGTTTAATTGATTGTTTCAGTGTGGTCCCACATTACTACGTGATCCAAACCGGAAAAAACCCAGGATCCGTTTAACAAGTATGGGAAGAATGCGAAAGTATGAGCCTGACGAGGGCAAATCCTAGACCTAACCCAGACCTAACATGCGTTACCCTCAAAAATATTGATCGAAACCTGGTTTAATCGACTGTTTCAGTGTGGTACCACATTACTACCGGACCCAAACCAGAAAAAACCCAGGATCTGTTCAACAAGTATGTGAAGAATGCGAAAGTATGAGTCTGATGAGTGAAAATCCCAGACCTATCCCAGACCTAACTTGCGTTATCCTCTAAAATATTGATCGAAACCAGGTTTAATTGGCTGTTTCAGCGTGGTACCACATTACTACGTGATAGAATCCAGAAACAGCCCAGGATCTAGCCATGAAGTATGAGTAATATGCGAAAGTATCAGCCTGATGAGGGCAAATCCTAGACCTAACCCAAACCTAACATGCGTTATCCTCTAAAATATTGATCCAAACCAGGTTTAATGGACTGCTTCATTGTGGTACCTCTTTACTACGTGATCCAAAGCAGAAAAAAACCCAGGATCTGTTCAATAAGTATGTGAAGTATGCGAAAGTATGAGTCTGATCAGGGCAAATCCCAGGCCTAAACTAGACCTAACATGCGTTATCCTCAAAAATATTAATCGAAACCAGGTTTAATCGACTGTTTCAGTGTGGTACCACATTACTACGTGATCCAAACCAGAAAAAAACCCAGGATCAGTTCAACAAGTATGTGAAGTATGCGAAAGTATGAGTCTGATGAGGGCAAATCCCAGGCCTAAACTAGACATAACATGCGTTATCCTCAAAAATATTGATCGAAACCAGGTTTAATCGACTGTTTCAGTGTGGTACCACATTACCACGTGATCCAAACCAGAAAAAAACCCTGGATCTTGTCAAGGAGTATGTGAAGTGAGCGAAAGTATGAGTCTGATGAGGGATAATCCGAGACCTATCCCAGACCTAACTTGCGTTATCCTCTAAAATAGTGATCGAAACCAGGTTTAACTGACTGTTTTAGTTGTGGTACCACTTTACTACGTGATCCAAAGCAGAAAAAACCCTCGATCAGGTCAACATGCATGTTAAAACTGTGAAAGTATGACCCTGATGAGGGCAAATCCCAGGCCTAACCTAAACCTAACACGCGTCATCTTCTAAAATATTGAGCGAAACCAGGTTTAATTGATTGTTTCAGTGTGGTACCACATTACTACGTGATGCAATCCAGAAATATCCCAGGATATAGCCATGAAGTATAAGAAATATGCGATAGTATTAGTCTGATGGGGGCAAATCCCAGACCTATCCCAGACCAAACTTGCGTTATCCTCTAAAATATTGATCCAAACCAGGTTTAATGGACTGTTTCAGTGAGGTCCCACATTACTACGTGATCCAAACCAGAAAAAACCCAGGATCCGTTCAACAAGTATGTGAAGAATACGAAAGTATGTGTCTGATGAGTGAAAATCCAGACCTAACCTAGACCTAACATGAATTATTCTCTAAAATATTTATCAAGACCAGGTTTCATTGATTGTTTCAGTGTGGTCCCCCATTACTACGTGATGCAAACCAGAAAAAACCCAGGATCCGTTCAACATGTATGTGAAAAACGCGAAAGTATGAGCCTGATGAGGGCAAATCCCAGGCCTAACCTAGACCTAACATGCGTGGTCCTCTAAAATATTGATGGAAACCAGGTTTAATTGTCTGTTTCAGTGTTGTACTTCCTTACTACGTGATGCAATCCAGAAAAAGCCCAGGATCTATCCATCAAGTATGAGAAATATGCGAAAGAATGAGCCTGATGAGAGCAAATCCCAGACCTAACCTAGACCTAACATGGATTATTCTCTAAAATATTGATCAAAGCCAGGTTTAATTGACTGTTTCAGTGTGGTACCACATTACTACGTGATCCAATCCAGAAATAGCCCAGGATCCAGCCATGAAGTATGAGAAATATGCGAAAGTATGAGCCTGATGGGGGCAAATCCTAGACCTAACCCTAACCTAACATGCGTTATCCTCTAAAATATTTATCAAGACCAGGTTTAATTGAATGTTTCAGTGTGGTACCACATTACTACGTGAACCAAACTAGAAAAAACCCAGGAGCCGTTCAACAACTATGTGAAGAATGCGAAAGTGTGAGTCTGATGAGTGAATATCCCCGGCCTAACCTAGACCTAACATGCGTTATCCCCAAAAATATTGATCGAAACCAGGTTTAATCGACTGTTTCAGTGTGGTACCACATTACTACGTGATCCAAACCAGAAAAAACCCCAGGATCTTTTCAACAAGTATGTGAAGAATGCGAAAGTATGAGTCTGATGAGGGCAAATCCCAGACCTAAACTAGACATAACTTTCGTTATCCTCTAAAATATTGATCGAAACCAGGTTTAATTGACTGTTTTAGTGTGGTACCACTTTCCTACGTGATCCAAAGCAGAGAAAACCCTCGATCAGGTCAACATGCATGTTAAAACTGCGAAAGTATGAGCCTGATGTGGGCAAATCCCAGACCTATCCCAGACCTAACATGCGTTATCCTCAAAAATATTAATCGAAACCAGGCTTAATCGACTGTTTCAGTGTGGTACTACATTACTACGTGATCCAAACCAGAAAAAAACCCAGGATCTTGTCAACGAGTATGTGAAGTGTGCGAAAGTATGAGTCTGATGAGGGCTAATCCCAGACCTATCCCAGACCTAACTTGCGTTATCCTCTAAAATAGTGATCGAAACCAGGTTTGATTGACTGTTTTAGTTGTGGTACCACTTTACTACGTGATCCAAAGCAGAAAAAACCCTCGATCAGGTCAACATGCATGTTAAAACTGCGGAAGTATGAGCCTGATGAGGGCAAATCCCAGACCTATCCCAGACCTAACATGCGTTATCCTCAAAACTATTGATCGAAACCGGGTTTAATCGACTGTTTCAGTGTGGTACCACACTACTACGTGACCCAAGCCGGAAAAAACCCAGGATCTGTTCAACAAGTATGTGAAAAACGCGAAAGTATGAGCCTGATGAGGGCAAATCCCAGACCTATCCCAGACCTAACTTGCGTTATCCTCTAAAATATTGAACGAAACCAGGTTTAATTGACTGTTTCAGCGTGGTACCACATTACTACGTGATACAATCCAGAAACAGCCCAGGATCTAGCCATGAAGTATGAGAAATATGCGAAAGTATCAGCCTGATGAGGGCAAATCCTAGACCTAACCCAAACCTAACATGCGTTATCCTCTAAAATATTGATCCAAACCAGGTTTAATGGACTGCTTCAGTGTGGTACCTCTTTACTACGTGATCCAAACCAGAAAAAAACCCAGGATCAGTTCAACAAGTATGTGAAGTATGCGAAAGTATGAGTCTGATGAGGGCAAATCCCAGGCCTAAACTAGACATAACTTTCGTTATCCTCTAAAATATTGATCGAAACCAGGTTTAATTGACTGTTTTAGTGTGGTACCACTTTACTACGTGATCCAAAGCAGAAAAAACCCTCGATCAGGTCAACATGCATGTTAAAACTGCGAAAGTATGAGTCTGATGAAGGCAAATCCCAGACCTATCCCAGACCTAACATGCGTTATCCTCAAAAATATTAATCGAAACCAGGTTTAATCGACTGTTTCAGTGTGGTACCACATTACTACGTGATCCAAACCAGAAAAAAACCCTGGATCTTGTCAAGGAGTATGTGAAGTGTGCGAAAGTATGAGTCTGATGAGGGATAATCCGAGACCTATCCCAGACCTAACTTGCGTTATCCTCTAAAATAGTGATCGAAACCAGGTTTAATTGACTGTTTTAGTTGTGGTACCACTTTACTACGTGATCCAAAGCAGAAAAAACCCTCGATCAGGTCAACATGCATGTTAAAACTGTGAAAGTATGACCCTGATGAGGGCAAATCCCAGGCCTAACCTAAACCTAACACGCGTCATCTTCTAAAATATTGAGCGAAACCAGGTTTAATTGATTGTTTCAGTGTGGTACCACATTACTACGTGATGCAATCCAGAAATATCCCAGGATATAGCCATGAAGTATAAGAAATATGCGATAGTATGAGTCTGATAGGGGCAAATCCCAGACCTATCCCAGACCAAACTTGCGTTATCCTCTAAAATATTGATCCAAACCAGGTTTAATGGACTGTTTCAGTGAGGTCCCACATTACTACGTGATCCAAACCAGAAAAAACCCAGGATCCGTTCAACAAGTATGTAAAGAATACGAAAGTATGTGTCTGATGAGTGAAAATCCAGGCCTAACCTAGACCTAACATGCGTTATCCTCATAAATATTGATCGAAACCTGGTTTAATCGACTGTTTCAGTGTGGTACCACATTACTACGTGACCCAAACCAGAAAAAACCCAGGATCTGTTCAACAAGTATGTGAAAAACGCGAAAGTATGAGCCTGATGAGGGCAAATCCCAGACCTCTCCCAGACCTAACTTCCGTTATCCTCTAAAATATTGATCGAAACCAGGTTTAATTGACTGTTTCAGTGTGGTACCACATTACTACGTGATCCAGTCCAGAAATAGCCCAGGATCTAGCCATGAAGTATGAGAAACATGCGAAAGTATGAGCCTGACGAGGGCAAAGCCTAGACCTAACCCAGACCTAACATGCGTTATCCTCTAAAATATTTACCATGACCAGGTTTAATTGATTGTTTCAGTGTGGCCCCACATTACTACGTGATCCAAACCAGAAAAAACCCAGGATCCGTTCAACAAGTATGTGAAGAATGCGCATGTATGAGTCTGATGAGTGAAAATCCCAGGCCTAACCTAGACCTTACATGCGTTATCCTCAAAATTATTGATCGAAACCTGGTTTAATCGACTGTTTCAGTGTGGTACCACATTACTACGTGACCCAAACCAGAAAAAACCCAGAATCTGTTCAACAAGTATGTGAAAAACGCGTAAGTATGAACCTGATGAGGGCAAATCCCAGACCTATCCCAGACTAAACTTGCGTTATCCTCTAAAATATTGATCGAAACCTGGTTTAATCGACTGTTTCAGCGTGGTACCACATTACTACGTGACCCAAACCAGAAAAAACCCAGAATCTGTTCAACAAGTATGTGAAAAACGCGTAAGTATGAGCCTGATGAGGGCAAATCCCAGACCTATCCCAGACCAAACTTGCGTTATCCTCTAAAATATTGATCGAAACCAGGTTTAATTGACTGTTTCAGCGTGGTACCGCATTACTACGTGATACAATCCAGAAACAGCCCAGGATCTAGCCATGAAGTATGAGAAATATGCGAAAGTATGAGCCTGATGAGGGCAAATCCTAGACCTAACCCAGACCTAACATGCGTTGTCCTCTAAAATATTTTTCAAGGCCAGGTTTAATTGATTGTTTCAGTGTGGTCCCACATTACTACGTGATGCAATCCAGAAAAAGCCCAGGATCAAGCCATCATGTATGAGAAATATGCGAAAGAATGAGCCTGATGAGAGCAAATCCCAGACCTAACCTAGACCTAACATGCGTTATCCTCTAAAATATTGATTCAAACCAAGTTTAATGGACTGCTTCAGTGTGGTACCACTTTACTACGTGATGCAAAGCAGAAAAAACCCTCGATCAGGTCAACATGTATGTTAAAACTACGAAAGTATGATCCTGATGAGGGCAAATCCCAGGCCTATCCCAGACCTAACATGCGTTGTCCTCTAAAATATTGATGGAAACCAGGTTTAATTGACTGTTTCAGTATGGTACCACATTACTACGTGATGCAATCCAGAAAAACTCCAGGATCTAGCCATCAAGTATGAGAAATATGCGAAAGAATGTGCCTGACGAGAGCAAATCCCAGACCTAACCTAGACCTAACATGAATTATTCTCTAAAATATTTATCAAGACCAGGTTTCATTGATTGTTTCAGTGTGGTACCACATTACTACGTGATGCAAACCAGAAAAAACCCAGGATCCGTTCAACAAGTATGTGAAAAACGCGAAAGTATGAGCCTGATGAGGGCAAATCCCAGGCCTAACCTAGACCTAACATGCGTGGTCCTCTAAAATATTGATGGAAACCAGGTTTAATTGTCTGTTTCAGTGTTGTACTTCCTTACTACGTGATGCAATCCAGAAAAAGCCCAGGATCTATCCATCAAGTATGAGAAATATGCGAAAGAATGAGCCTGATGAGAGCAAATCCCAGACCTAACCTAGACCTAACATGGATTATTCTCTAAAATATTGATCAAAACCAGGTTTAATTGACTGTTTCAGTGTGGTACCACATTACTACGTGATCCAATCCAGAAATAGCCCAGGATCCAGCCATGAAGTATGAGAAATATGCGAAAGTATGAGCCTGATGGGGGCAAATCCTAGACCTAACCCTAACCTAACATGCGTTATCCTCTAAAATATTTATCAAGACCAGGTTTAATTGAATGTTTCAGTGTGGTACCGCATTACTACGTGAGCCAAACTAGAAAAAACGCAGGAGCCGTTCAACAACTATGTGAAGAATGCGAAAGTGTGAGTCTGATGAGTGAATATCCCCGGCCTAACCTAGACCTAACATGCGTTATCCCCAAAAATATTGATCGAAACCAGGTTTAATCGACTGTTTCAGTGTGGTACCACATTACTACGTGATCCAAACCAGAAAAAACCCCAGGATCTTTTCAACAAGTATGTGAAGAATGCGAAAGTATGAGTCTGATGAGGGCAAATCCCAGACCTAAACTAGACATAACTTTCGCTATCCTCTAAAATATTGATCGAAACCAGGTTTAATTGACTGTTTTAGTGTGGTACCACTTTTCTACGTGATCCAAAGCAGCGAAAACCCTCGATCAGGTCAACATGCATGTTAAAACTGCGGAAGTATGAGCCTGATGTGGGCAAATCCCAGACCTATCCCAGACCTAACATGCGTTATCCTCAAAAATATTAATCGAAACCAGGCTTAATCGACTGTTTCAGTGTGGTACTACATTACTACGTGATCCAAACCAGAAAAAAACCCAGGATCTTGTCAACGAGTATGTGAAGTGTGCGAAAGTATGAGTCTGATGAGGGCTAATCCCAGACCTATCCCAGACCTAACTTGCGTTATCCTCTAAAATAGTGATCGAAACCAGGTTTGATTGACTGTTTTAGTTGTGGTACCACTTTACTACGTGATCCAAAGCAGAAAAAACCCTCGATCAGGTCAACATGCATGTTAAAACTGCGGAAGTATGAGCCTGATGAGGGCAAATCCCAGACCTATCCCAGACCTAACATGCGTTATCCTCAAAACTATTGATCGAAACCAGGTTTAATCGAGTGTTTCAGTGTGGTACCACACTACAACGTGACCCAAGCCGGAAAAAACCCAGGATCTGTTCAACAAGTATGTGAAAAACGCGAAAGTATGAGCCTGATGAGGGCAAATCCCAGACCTATCCCAGACCTAACTTGCGTTATCCTCTAAAATATTGAACGAAACCAGGTTTAATTGACTGTTTCAGCGTGGTACCACATTACTACGTGATACAATCCAGAAACAGCCCAGGATCTAGCCATGAAGTATGAGAAGTATGCGATAGTATGAGCCTGATGTGGGCAAATCCCAGGCCTAGCCTAGACCTAACATGCGTTGTCCTCTAAAATATTGATCGAAACCAGGTTTAATTGACTGTTTTAGTGTGGTACCACTTTACTACGTGATCCAAAGCAGAAAAAACCCTCGATCAGGTCAACATGCATGTTAAAACTGCAAAAGTATGAGCCTGATGAGGGCAAATCCCAGACCGATCTCAGTCCTAACATGCGTTATCCTCAGAAATATTAATCGAAACCAGGTTTAATCGACTGTTTCAGTGTGGTACCACATTACTACGTGATCCAATCCAGAAATAGCCCAGGATCTAGCCATGAAGTATGAGAAATATGCGAAAGTATGAGCCTGATGGGGGCAAATCCTAGACCTAACCCAGACCTAACATGCGTTGTCCTCTAAAATATTTATCAAGACCAGGTTTAATTGATTGTTTCAGTGAGGTCCCACATTACTACGTGATGCAATCCAGAAAAAGCCCAGGATCTAGCCATCATGTATGAGAAATATGCGAAAGAATGAGCCTGATGAGAGCAAATCCCAGACCTTACCTAGACCTAACATGAATTATTCTCTAAAATATTGATCGAAACCAGGTTTAATTGACTGTTTCAGTGTGGACCCACATTACTACGTGATCCAAATCAGAAAAAACCCAGGATCCGTTCAACAAGTATGTGAAGAATGCCAAAGTATGAGTCTGATTTGTGAAAATCCCAGACCTAACCTAGACCTAACATGCGTTATGCTCTAAAATATTGATCCAAACCAGGTTTATTGGACTGTTTCAGTGTGGTACCACACTACTACGTGATCCAAACCAGAAAAAACCCAGGATCTATTCAACAAGTATGTGAAAAACGCGAAAGTATGAGCCTGATGAGAGCAAATCCCAGACCTATCCCAGACCTAACTTGCGTTGTTCTCTAAGATATTGATGGAAACCAGGTTTAATTGACTGTTTCAGTGTGGTACCACATTACTATGTGATCCAAACCAGAAAATAATCCAGGATCTGTTCAAGGAGTATGTGAAGTGTGCGAAAGTATGAGTATCATGAGGGCAAATCCCAGACCTATCCCAGACCTAACATGCGTTATCCTCTAAAATATTTATCAAGACCAGCTTTAATTGAATGTTTCAGTGTGGTACCACATTACTACGTGATCCAAACCAGTAAAAACCCGGGATCCGTTCAACAAGCATGTGAAGAATGCGACAGTATGAGTGTGATGAGTGAAAAACCCCGGCCTAACCTAGACCTAACATGCGTTATCCTCAAAAATATTGATCGAAACCTGGTTTAATTGTCTGTTTCAGTGTGGTGCCACATTACTATGTGATCCAAACCAGAAAAAACCCTGTATCTGTTCAACAAGTATGTGAAGAATGCGAAAGTATGAGTCTGATGAGTGAAAATCCCAGAGCTAACCTAGACCTAACAAGCGTTATCCTCTAAAATATTTATCAAGACCAGGTTTAATTGACTGTTTCAGCGTGGTACCACATTATTACGTGACACAATCCAGAAACAGCCCAGGATCTAGCCATGAAGTATGAGAAATATGCGAAAGTATGAGCCTGATGAGGGCAAATCCTAGACCTAACCCAAACCTAACATGCGTTATCCTCTAAAATATTCATCAAGACCAGGTTTAATCGACAGTTTCAGTGTGGTACCACATTACTACGTGATCCAAACCAGTGAAAACCCAGGATCCGTTCAACAAGTATGTGGAGAATGCGAAAGTATGAGTCTGATGAGTGAAAATCCTCGGCCTAACCTAGACCTAACATGCGTTGTCCTCTAAAATATTGATGGAAACCAGGTTTAATTGACTGTTTCAGTGTTGCACTTCATTACTACGTGATCCAAACCAGTAAATACCCAGGATACGTTCAACAACTTTGTGAAGAATGCGACAGTATGAGTGTGATGAGTGAAAAACCCCGGCCTAACCTAGACCTAACATGCGTTATCCTCAAAAATATTGATCGAAACCTGGTTTAATCGTCTGTTTCAGTGTGGTGCCACATTACTATGTGATCCAAACCAGAAAAAACCCTGTATCTGTTCAACATGTATGTGAAGAATGCGAAAGTATGAGTCTGATGAGTGAAAATCCCAGAGCTAACCTAGACCTAACAAGCGTTATCCTCTAAAATATTTATCAAGACCAGGTTTAATTGACTGTTTCAGCGTGGTACCACATTATTACGTGACACAATCCAGAAACAGCCCAGGATCTAGCCATGAAGTATGAGAAATATGCGAAAGTATGAGCCTGATGAGGGCAAATCCTAGACCTAACCCAAACCTAACATGCGTTATCCTCTAAAATATTCATCAAGACCAGGTTTAGTTGATTGTTTCAGTGTGGTACCACATTACTACGTGATCCAAACCAGTAAAAACCCAGGATCCGTTCAACAAGTATGTGGAGAATGCGAGAGTATGAGTCTGATGAGTGAAAATCCTCGGCCTAACCTATACCTAACATGCGTTATCCTCAAAAATATTGATCGAAACCAGGTTTAATCGACTGTTTCAGTGTGGTACCACATGACTACGTGATCCAAACCAGAAAAAAAACCAGGACCTGTTCAAGAAGTATTTGAAGTATGCGAAAGAATGAGTCTGATGAGGGCAAATCCCAGGTCTAAACTAGACCTAACATGCGTTATCCTCAAAAATATTGATCAAAACCTGGTTTAATCGACTGTTCCAGTGTGGTACCACATTACTATGTGATCCAAACCAGAAAATAATCCAGGATCTGTTCAACGAGTATGTGAAGTGTGCGAAAGTATGAGTATGATGAGGGCAAATCCCAGACCTATCCCAGACCTAACATGCGTTATCCTCTAAAATATATATCAAGACCAGGTTTAATTGATTGTTTCCTGTGGTCCCACATTACTACGTGATCCAAACCAGAAAAAACCCAGGGTCCGTCCTACAAGTATGTGAAGAATGCGAAAGTATGAGTCTGATGACTGAAAATCCCCGGCCTAACCGAGACCTAACATGCGTTATCCTCAAAAATATTGATCGAAGCCAGGTTTAATCGACTGTTTCAGTGTGGTACCACACTACTACGTGACCCACACCGGAAAAAACCCAGGATCTGTTCAACAAGTATGTGAAAAACGCGAAAGTATGGGCCTGATGAGGGCAAATCCCAGACCTATCCCAGACCTAACTTGCGTTATCCTCAAAAATATTTATCAAGACCAGGTTTAATTCATTGTTTCAGTGTGGTCCCACATTACTACGTGATCCAAACCAGAAAAAACCCAGGATCCGTTCAACAAGTATGTGAAGAATGCGAAAGTATGAGTCTGATGAGTGAAAGTCCCAGGCCTAACCTAGACCAAACATGCGTTATCCTCAAAAATATTGATCGAAACCTGGTTTAATTGACTATTTCAGTGTGGTACCACATTACTACGGGACCCAAACCGGAAAAAACCCAGGATCTGTTCAACAAGTATGTGAAGACTGCGAAGGTATGAGTCTGATGAGTGAAAATCCCAGACCTATCCCAGACCAAACTTGGGTTATCCTCTAAAATATTGATCCAATCCAGGTTTAATCGACTGTTTCAGTGTGGTACCACACTACTACGTGACCCAAACCGGAAAAAACCCAGGATCTGTTCAACAAGTATGTGAAAAACGCGAAAGTATGAGCCTGATGAGGGCAAATCCCAGACCTATCCCAGACCTAACATGCGTTGTCCTCTAAAATATTTATCAAGACCAGCTTTAATTGAATGTTTCAGTGTGGTACCACATTACTACGTGATCCAAACCAGTAAAAACCCAGGATCCGTTCAACAAGTATGTGAAGAATTCGAAAGTATGAGTGTGTTGAGTGAAAAACCCCGGCCTAACCTAGACCTAACATGCGTTATCCTCAAAAATATCGATCGAAACCTGGCTTAATCGTCTGTTTCAGTGTGGTACCACATTACTATGTGATCCAAACCAGAAAAAACTCAGGATCCGTTCAACAAGTATGTGGAGAATGCGAAAGTATGAGTCTGATGAGTGAAAATCCTCGGCCTAACCTATACCTAACATGCGTTATCCTCAAGAATATTGATCGAAACCAGGTTTAATCGACTGTTTCAGTGTGGCGCCACATTACTACGTGATCGAAACCAGAAAAAAACCCAGGACCTGTTCAACAAGTATTTGAAGTATGCGAAAGTATGGGCCTGATGAGGGCAAATCCCAGACCTATCCCAGACCTAACTTGCGTTATCCTCAAAAATATTTATCAAGACCAGGTTTAATTCATTGTTTCAGTGTGGTCCCACATTACTACGTGATCCAAACCAGAAAAAACCCAGGATCCGTTCAACAAGTATGTGAAGAATGCGAAAGTATGAGTCTGATGAGTGAAAGTCCCAGGCCTAACCTAGACCAAACATGCGTTATCCTCAAAAATATTGGTCGAAACCTGGTTCAATTGACTGTTTCAGTGTGGTACCACATTACTACGGGACCCAAACCAGAAAAAACCCAGGATCTGTTCAACAAGTATGTGAAGACTGCGAAGGTATGAGTCTGATGAGTGAAAATCCCAGACCTATCCCAGACCAAACTTGGGTTATCCTCTAAAATATTGATCCAAACCAGGTTTAATCGACTGTTTCCGTGTGGTACCACACTACTACGTGACCCAAACCGGAAAAAACCCAGGATCTGTTCAACAAGTATGTGAAAAACGCGAAAGTGTGAGCCTGATGAGGGCAAATCCCAGACCTATCCCAGACCTAACATGCGTTATCCTCTAAAATATTTATCAAGACCAGGTTTAATTGATTGTTTCAGTGTGGTCCCACATTACTACGTGATCCAAACCAGAAAAAACCCAGGATCCGTCCAACAAGTATGTGCAGAATGCGAAAGTATGAGTCTGATGAGTGAAAATACCCGGCCTAACCTAGACCTAACATGCGTTATCCTCAAAAATATTGATCGAAACCAGGTTTAATCGACTGTTTCAGTGTGGTACCACACTACTACGTGACCCAAACCGGAAAAAACCCAGGATCTGTTCAACAAGTATGTGAAAAACGCGAAAGTATGGGCCTGATGAGGGCAAATCCCAGACCTATCCCAGACCTAACTTGCGTTATCCTCAAAAATATTTATCAAGACCAGGTTTAATTCATTGTTTCAGTGTGGTCCCACATTACTACGTGATCCAAACCAGAAAAAACCCAGGATCCGTTCAACAAGTATGTGAAGAATGCGAAAGTATGAGTCTGATGAGTGAAAGTCCCAGGCCTAACCTAGACCAAACATGCGTTATCCTCAAAAATATTGATCGAAACCTGGTTTAATTGACTGTTTCAGTATGGTACCACATTACTACGGGACCCAAACCAGAAAAAACCCAGGATCTGTTCAACAAGTATGTGAAGACTGCGAAGGTATGGGTCTGATGAGTGAAAATCCCAGACCTATCCCAGACCAAACTTGGGTTATCCTCTAAAATATTGATCCAAACCATGTTTAATCGACTGTTTCAGTGTGGTACCACACTACTACGTGACCCAAACCGGAAAAAACCCAGGATCTGTTCAACAAGTATGTGAAAAACGCGAAAGTATGAGCCTGATGAGGGCAAATCCCAGACCTATCCCAGACCTAACATGCGTTGTCCTCTAAAATATTTATCAAGACCAGCTTTAATTGAATGTTTCAGTGTGGTACCACATTACTACGTGATCCAAACCAGTAAAAACCCAGGATCCGTTCAACAAGTATGTGAAGAATTCGAAAGTATGAGTGTGTTGAGTGAAAAACCCCGGCCTAACCTAGACCTAACATGCGTTATCCTCAAAAATATCGATCGAAACCTGGTTTAATCGTCTGTTTCAGTGTGGTACCACATTACTATGTGATCCAAACCAGAAAAAACTCAGGATCCGTTCAACAAGTATGTGGAGAATGCGAAAGTATGAGTCTGATGAGTGAAAATCCTCGGCCTAACCTATACCTAACATGCGTTATCCTCAAAAATATTGATCGAAACCAGGTTTAATCGACTGTTTCAGTGTGGCGCCACATTACTACGTGATCGAAACCAGAAAAAACCCAGGATCTGTTCAACAAGTATGTGAAAAACGCGAAAGTATGGGCCTGATGAGGGCAAATCCCAGACCTATCCCAGACCTAACTTGCGTTATCCTCAAAAATATTTATCAAGACCAGGTTTAATTCATTGTTTCAGTGTGGTCCCACATTACTACGTGATACAATCCAGAAACAGCCCAGGATCTAGCCATGAAGTATGAGAAATATGCGAAAGTATGAGCCTGACGAGGGCAAATCCTAGACCTAACCCAGACCAAACATGCGTTATCCTCATAAATATTGATCGAAACCAGGTTTAATCGACTGTTTCAGTGTGGTACCACATTACTACGTGATCCAAACGAGAAAAAACCCAGGATCCGTTCAACAAGTATGTGGAGAATGCGAAAGTATGAGTCTGATGAGTGAAAATCCTCGGCCTAACCTATACCTAACATGCGTTATCCTCAAAAATATTGATCGAAACCAGGTTTAATCTACTGTTTCAGTGTGGTACCACATTACTACGTGACCCAAACCGGAAAAAACCCAGGATCTGTTCAAGAAGTATGTGAAAAACGCGAAAGTATGGGCCTGATGAACGCAAATCCCAGACCTATCCCAGACCTAACTTGCGTTATCCTCAAAAATATTTATCAAGACCAGGTTTAATTCATTGTTTCAGTGTGGTCCCACATTACTACGTGATCCAAACCAGAAAAAACCCAGGATCCGTTCAACAAGTATGTGAAGAATGCGAAAGTATGAGTCTGATGAGTGAAAGTCCCAGGCCTAACCTAGACCAAACATGCGTTATCCTCAAAAATATTGATCGAAACCTGGTTTAATTGACTGTTTCAGTATGGTACCACATTACTACGTGATACAATCCAGAAACAGCCCAGGATCTAGCCATGAAGTATGAGAAATATGCGAAAGTATGAGCCTGACGAGGGCAAATCCTAGACCTAACCCAGACCAAACATGCGTTATCCTCATAAATATTGATCGAAACCAGGTTTAATCGACTGTTTCAGTGTGGTACCACATTACTACGTGATCCAAACGAGAAAAAACCCAGGATCCGTTCAACAAGTATGTGAAGAATGCGAAAGTATGAGTCTGATGAGTGAAAATCCCCGGCCTAACCTAGACCTAACATGCGTTATCCTCAAAAATATTGATCGAAAGCTGGTTTAATCGTCTGTTTCAGTGTGGTACCACACTACTACGTGACCCAAACCGGAAAAAACCCAGGATCTGTTCAACAAGTATGTGAAGAACGCGAAAGTATGAGCCTGATGAGGGCAAATCCCAGACCTATCCCAGACCTAACTTGCGTTATCCTCAAAAATATTGATAGAAACCTGGTTTAATCGACTGTTTCAGTGTGGTACCACATTACTACGTGATCCAATCCAGAAATAGCCCAGGATCTAGCCATGAAATATGAGAAATATGCGAAAGTATGAGCCTGACGATGGCAAATCCTAGACCTAACCCAGACCTAACATGCGTTATCCTCTAATATATTTATCAAGACCAGGTTTAATTGATTGTTTCAGTGTGGTCCCACATTACTACGTGATCCAAACCAGAAAAAACCCAGGATCCGTTCAACAAATATGTGAAGAATGCGAAAGTATGAGTCTGATGAGTGAAAATCCCAGACCTATCGTCAGACCTAACATGCGTTATCCTCTAAAATATTTATCAAGACCAGGTTTAATTGAATGTTCCAGTGTGGTACCACATTACTACGTGAACCAAACCAGAAAAAACCCTGTATCTGTTCAACAAGTATATGAAGAATGCGAAAGTATGAGTGTGATGAGTGAAAAACGTCGGCCTAACCTAGACCTAACATGCGTTGTCCTCAAAAATATTGATCGAAAGCTGGTTTAATCGTCTGTTTCAGTGTGGTACCACATTACTATGTGATCCAAACCAGTAAAAAACCAGGATCCGTTCAACAAGTATGTGAAGAATGCGAAAGTATGAGTGTGATGAGTGAAAAACCCCGGCCTAACCTAGACCTAACATGCGTTATCCTCTAAAATATTTATCTAGACCAGGTTTAATTGAATGTTTCAGTGTGGTACCACATAACTAAGTGAACCAAACCAGAAAAAACCCTGTATCTGTTCAACAAGTATGTGAAGAATGCGAAAGTATGAGTGTGATGAGTGAAAAACGCCGGCCTAACCTAGACCTAACATGCGTTATCCTCAAAAATATTGTTCGAAAGCTGGTTTAATCGTCTGTTTCAGTGTGGTACCACATTACTATGTGATCCAAACCAGAAAATAACCCAGGATCTGTTCAACGAGTATGTGATGTGTGCGAAAGTATGAGTCTGATGAGAGCAAATCCCAGACCTATCCCAGACCTAACATGCATTATCCTCTAAAATATTTATCAAGACCAGGTTTAATTGATTGTTTCAGTGTGGTCCCACATTACTACGTGACACAATCCAGAAACAGCTCAGGATCTAGCCATGAAGTATGAGAAATATGCGAAAGTATGAACCTGATGAGGGCAAATCCTAGACCTAACCCAAACCTAACATGCGTTATCCTCTAAAATATTTGTCAAGACCTGGTTTAATTGACTGTTTCAGTGTTGCACTTCATTACTACGTGATCGAGACCAGTAAAAACCCAGGATCCGTTCAACAAAAATGTGAAGAATGCGAAAGTATGAGTCTGATGAGTGAAAATCCCAGACCTATCGTCAGACCTAACATGCGTTATCCTCTAAAATATTTATCTAGACCAGGTTTAATTGAATGTTTCAGTGTGGTACCACATAACTAAGTGAACCAAACCAGAACAAACCCTGCAACTGTTCAACAAGTATGTGAAGAATGCGAAAGTATGAGTGTGATGAGTGAAAAACGCCGGCCTAACCTAGACCTAACATGCGTTATCCTCAAAAATATTCATCGAAAGCTGGTTTAATCGTCTGTTTCAGTGTGGTACCACATTACTATGTGAGCCAAACCAGAAAATAAACCAGGATCTGTTCAACGAGTATGTGATGTGTGCGAAAGTATGAGTCTGATGAGGGCAAATCCCAGACCTACCCCAGACCTAGCATGCATTATCCTCTAAAATATTTATCAAGACCAGGTTTAATTGATTGTTTCAGTGTGGTCCCACATTACTACGTGACACAATCCAGAAACAGCTCAGGATCTAGCCATGAAGTATGAGAAATATGCGAAAGTATGAGCCTGATGAGGGCAAATCCTAGACCTAACCCAAACCTAACATGCGTTATCCTCTAAAATATTTGTCAAGACCAGGTTTAATTGAATGTTTCAGTGTGGTACCACATTACTACGTGATCCAAACCAGTAAAAACCCAGGATCCGTTCAACAAGTATGTGGAGAATACGAAAGTATGAGTCTGATGAGTGAAAATCCTCGGCCTAACCTAGACCTAACATGCGTTGTCCTCTAAAATATTGATGGAAACCAGGTTTAATTGACTGTTTCAGTGTTGCACTTCATTACTACGTGATCAAAACCAGTAAAAACCCAGGATCCGTTCAACAACTGTGTGAAGAATGCGAAAGTATGAGTGTGATGAGTGAAAAACCCCGGCCTAACCCAGACCTAACATGCGTTATCCTCAAATATATTGATCGAAACCTGGTTTAATTGACTGTTTCAGTGTTGCACTTCATTACTACGTGATCGAAACCAGTAAAAACCCAGGATTCGTTCAACAAAAATGTGAAGAATGCGAAAGTATGAGTCTGATGAGTGAAAATCCTCGGCCTAACCTAGACCTAACATGCGTTGTCCTCTAAAACATTGATGGAAACCAGATTTAATTGACTGTTTCAGTGTTGCACTTCATTGCTACGTGATCCAAACCAGTAGAAACCCAGGATCCGTTCAACAAGTATGTGAAGAATGCGAAACTATGAGTTTGATAAGTGAAAATCGTCGGCCTAACCTAGACCTAACATGCGTTATCCTCAAAAATATTGATCGAAACCTGGTTTAATCGACTGTTTCAGTGTGGTACCACATTACTACGTGATCCAAACCAGTAAAAACCCAGGATCCGTTCAACAAGTATGTGGAGAATACGAAAGTATGAGTCTGATGAGTGAAAATCCTCGGCCTAACCTAGACCTAACATGCGTTGTCCTCTAAAATATTGATGGAAACCAGGTTTAATTGACTGTTTCAGTGTTGCACTTCATTACTACGTGATCAAAACCAGTAAAAACCCAGGATCCGTTCAACAACTGTGTGAAGAATGCGAAAGTATGAGTGTGATGAGTGAAAAACCCCGGCCTAACCCAGACCTAACATGCGTTATCCTCAAATATATTGATCGAAACCTGGTTTAATTGACTGTTTCAGTGTTGCACTTCATTACTACGTGATCGAAACCAGTAAAAACCCAGGATTCGTTCAACAAAAATGTGAAGAATGCGAAAGTATGAGTCTGATGAGTGAAAATCCCAGACATATCGTCAGACCTAACATGCGTTATCCTCTAAAATATTTATCTAGACCAGGTTTAATTGAATGTTTCAGTGTGGTACCACATAACTAAGTGAACCAAACCAGAACAAACCCTGCAACTGTTCAACAAGTATGTGAAGAATGCGAAAGTATGAGTGTGATGAGTGAAAAACGCCGGCCTAACCTAGACCTAACATGCGTTATCCTCAAAAATATTCATCGAAAGCTGGTTTATTCGTCTGTTTCAGTGTGGTACCACATTACTATGTGAGCCAAACCAGAAAATAAACCAGGATCTGTTCAACGAGTATGTGATGTGTGCGAATGTATGAGTCTGATGAGGGCAAATCCCAGACCTACCCCAGACCTAGCATGCATTATCCTCTAAAATATTTATCAAGACCAGGTTTAGTTGATTGTTTCAGTGTGGTCCCACATTACTACGTGACACAATCCAGAAACAGCCCAGGATCTAGCCATGAAGTATGAGAAATATGCGAAAGTATGAGCCTGATCAGGGCAAATCCTAGACCTAACCCAAACCTTACATGCGCTATCCTCTAAAATATTTATCAAGACCAGGTTTAATTGAATGTTTCAGTGTGGTACCACATTACTACGTGAACCAAACCAGTAAAAACCCAGGATCCGTTCAACAAGTATTTGGAGAATGCGAAAGTATGAGTTTGATGAGTGAAAATCCTCGGCCTAACCTAGACCTAACATGCGTTATCCTCAAAAATATTGATCGAAACCAGGTTTAATCGACTCTTTCAGTGTGGTACCACATTACTACGTGATCCAAACCAGTAAAAACCCAGGATCCGTTCAACAAGTATGTGGAGAATGCGAAAGTATGAGTCTGATGAGTGAAAATCCTCGGCCTAACCTAGACCTAACATGCGTTGTCCTCTAAAACATTGATGGAAACCAGATTTAATTGACTGTTTCAGTGTTGCACTTCATTGCTACGTGATCCAAACCAGTAAAAACCCAGGATCCGTTCAACAAGTATGTGAAGAATGCGAAACTATGAGTGTGATGAGTGAAAAACCCCGGCCTAACCTAGACCTAACATGCGTTATCCTCAAAAATATTGATCGAAACCTGGTTTAATCGTCTGTTTCAGTGTGGTACCACATTACTATGTGATCCAAACCAGAAAAAACCCTGTATCTGTTCAACAAGTATGTGAAGAATGCGAAAGTATGAGTCTGATGAGTGAAAATCCCAGGGCTAACCTAGACCTAACAAGCGTTATCCTCTAAAATATTTATCAAGACCAGGTTTAACTGACTGTTTCAGCGTGGTACCACATTACTACGTGACACAATCCAGAAACAGCCCAGGATCTAGCCATGAAGTATGAGAAATATGCGAAAGCATGAGCCTGATGAGGGCAAATCCTAGACCTAACCCAAACCTAACATGCGTTATCCTCTAAAATATTTATCAAGGTCAGGTTTAATTGAATGTTTCAGTGTGGTACCACATTACTACGTGATCCAAACCAGTAAAAACCCAGGATCCGTTCAACAAGTATGTGGAGAATGCGAAAGTATGAGTCTGATGAGTGAAAATCCTCGGCCTAACCTATACCTAACATGCGTTATCCTCAAAAATATTGACCGAAACCAGGTTTAATCGACTGTTTCAGTGTGGTACCACATTACTACTCGATCCAAACCAGAAAAAAACCCAGGACCTGTTCAACAGGTATTTGAAGTATGCGAAAGAATGAGTCTGATGAGGGCAAATCCCAGGCCTAAACTAGACCTAACATGCGTTATCCTCAAAAATATTGATCAAAACCTAGTTTAATCGACTGTTTCAGTGTGGTACCACATTACTATGTGATCCAAACCAGAAAATAACCCAGGATCTGTTCAACGAGTATGTGAAGTGTGCGAAAGAATGAGTATGATGAGGGCAAATCCCAGACCTATCCCAGACCTAACATGCGTTATCCTCTAAAATATTTATCAAGACCAGGATTAATTGATTGTTTCAGTGTGGTCCCACATTACTACGTGATCCAAACCAGAAAAAACCCAGGATCCGTTCAACAAGTATGTGAAGAATGCGAAAGTATGAGTCTGATGAGTGAAAGTCCCAGGCCTAACCTAGACCTAACATGCGTTATCCTCAAAAATATTGATCGAAACCTGGTTTAATCGACTGTTTCAGTGTGGTACCACAATTCTACCGGACCCAAACCAGAAAGACCCAGGATCTGTTCAACAAGTATGTGAAGAATGCGAAGGTATGAGTCTGAGGAGTGAAAATCCCAGACCTATCCCAGACCAAACTTGCGTTATCCTCTAAAATATTGATCGAAACCTGGTTTAATCGACTGTTTCAGTGTGGTACCACTATGCTACGTGATCCAAACCAGAAAAAACCCAGGATCTGTTCAACAAGTATGTGAAAAACGCGAAAGTATGAGCCTGATGAGGGCGAATCCCAGACCTATCCCAGACCTAACTTGCGTTATCCTCTAAAATATTGATCGAGACCAGGTTTAATTGACTGTTTCAGCGTGGTACCACATTACTACGTGATACAATCCAGAAACAGCCCAGGATCTAGCCATGAAGTATGAGAAATATGCGAAAGTATGAGCCTGATGAGGGCAAATCCTAGACCTAACCCAAACCTAACATGCGTTATCCTCTAAAATATTGATCCAAACCAGGTTTAATGGACTGCTTCAGTGTGGCACCTCTTTACTACGTGATCCAAAGCAGAAAAAAACCCAGGATCTGTTCAATAAGTATGTGAAGTATGCGAAAGTATGAGTCTGATAAGGGCAAATCCCAGGCCTAAACTAGACCTAACATGCGTTATCCTCTAAAATATTCATCAAGACCAGGTTTAATTGATTGTTTCAGTGTGGCCCCACATTACTACGTGATCCAAACCAGAAAAAACCCAGGATCCGTTCAACAAGTATGTGAAGAATGCGAAAGTATGAGTCTGATGAGTGAAAATCCCCGGCCTAACCTAGACCTAACATGCGTTATCCTCAAAAATATTGATCGAAAGCTGGTTTAATCGACTGTTTCAGTGTGGTACCACATTACTACGTGATCCAAACCAGTAAAAACCCAGGATCCGTTCAACAAAAATGTGAAGAATGCGAAAGTATGAGTCTGATGAGTGAAAATCCCAGACCTATCGTCAGACCTAACATGCGTTATCCTCTAAAATATTTATCTAGACCAGGTTTAATTGAATGTTTCAGTGTGGTACCACATAACTAAGTGAACCAAACCAGAACAAACCCTGCAACTGTTCAACAAGTATGTGAAGAATGCGAAAGTATGAGTGTGATGAGTGAAAAACGCCGGCCTAACCTAGACCTAACATGCGTTATCCTCAAAAATATTCATCGAAAGCTGGTTTAATCGTCTGTTTCAGTGTGGTACCACATTACTATGTGAGCCAAACCAGAAAATAAACCAGGATCTGTTCAACGAGTATGTGATGTGTGCGAAAGTATGAGTCTGATGAGGGCAAATCCCAGACCTACCCCAGACCTAGCATGCATTATCCTCTAAAATATTTATCAAGACCAGGTTTAGTTGATTGTTTCAGTGTGGTCCCACATTACCACGTGACACAATCCAGAAACAGCCCAGGATCTAGCCATGAAGTATGAGAAATATGCGAAAGTATGAGCCTGATCAGGGCAAATCCTAGACCTAACCCAAACCTTACATGCGCTATCCTCTAAAATATTTATCAAGACCAGGTTTAATTGAATGTTTCAGTGTGGTACCACATTACTACGTGAACCAAACCAGTAAAAACCCAGGATCCGTTCAACAAGTATGTGGAGAATGCGAAAGTATGAGTTTGATGAGTGAAAATCCTCGGCCTAACCTAGACCTAACATGCGTTATCCTCAAAAATATTGATCGAAACCAGGTTTAATCGACTCTTTCAGTGTGGTACCACATTACTACGTGATCCAAACCAGTAAAAACCCAGGATCCGTTCAACAAGTATGTAGAGAATGCGAAAGTATGAGTCTGATGAGTGAAAATCCTCGGCCTAACCTAGACCTAACATGCGTTGTCCTCTAAAACATTGATGGAAACCAGATTTAATTGACTGTTTCAGTGTTGCACTTCATTGCTACGTGATCCAAACCAGTAGAAACCCAGGATCCGTTCAACAAGTATGTGAAGAATGCGAAACTATGAGTGTGATGAGTGAAAAACCCCGGCCTAACCTAGACCTAACATGCGTTATCCTCAAAAATATTGATCGAAACCTGGTTTAATCGTCTGTTTCAGTGTGGTACCACATTACTATGTGATCCAAACCAGAAAAAACCCTGTATCTGTTCAACAAGTATGTGAAGAATGCGAAAGTATGAGTCTGATGAGTGAAAATCCCAGGGCTAACCTAGACCTAACAAGCGTTATCCTCTAAAATATTTATCAAGACCAGGTTTAATTGACTGTTTCAGCGTGGTACCACATTACTACGTGACACAATCCAGAAACAGCCCAGGATCTAGCCATGAAGTGTGAGAAATATGCGAAAGCATGAGCCTGATGAGGGCAAATCCTAGACCTAACCCAAACCTAACATGCGTTATCCTCTAAAATATTTATCAAGGTCAGGTTTAATTGAATGTTTCAGTGTGGTACCACATTACTACGTGATCCAAACCAGTAAAAACCCAGGATCCGTTCAACAAGTATGTGGAGAATGCGAAAGTATGAGTCTGATGAGTGAAAATCCTCGGCCTAACCTATACCTAACATGCGTTATCCTCAAAAATATTGATCAAAACCTAGTTTAATCGACTGTTTCAGTGTGGTACCACATTACTATGTGATCCAAACCAGAAAATAACCCAGGATCTGTTCAACGAGTATGTGAAGTGTGCGAAAGAATGAGTATGATGAGGGCAAATCCCAGACCTATCCCAGACCTAACATGCGTTATCCACTAAAATATTTATCAAGACCAGGATTAATTGATTGTTTCAGTGTGGTCCCACATTACTACGTGATCCAAACCAGAAAAAACCCAGGATCCGTTCAACAAGTATGTGAAGAATGCGAAAGTATGAGTCTGATGAGTGAAAGTCCCAGGCCTAACCTAGACCTAACATGCGTTATCCTCAAAAATATTGATCGAAACCTGGTTTAATCGACTGTTTCAGTGTGGTACCACAATTCTACCGGACCCAAACCAGAAAGACCCAGGATCTGTTCAACAAGTATGTGAAGAATGCGAAAGTATGAGTCTGAGGAGTGAAAATCCCAGACCTATCCCAGACCAAACTTGCGTTATCCTCTAAAATATTGATCGAAACCTGGTTTAATCGACTGTTTCAGTGTGGTACCACTATGCTACGTGATCCAAACCAGAAAAAACCCAGGATCAGTTCAACAAGTATGTGAAAAACGCGAAAGTATGAGCCTGATGAGGGCGAATCCCAGACCTATCCCAGACCTAACTTGCGTTATCCTCTAAAATATTGATCGAAACCAGGTTTAATTGACTGTTTCAGCGTGGTACCACATTACTACGTGATACAATCCAGAAACAGCCCAGGATCTAGCCATGAAGTATGAGAAATATGCGAAAGTATGAGCCTGATGAGGTCAAATCCTAGACCTAACCCAAACCTAACATGCGTTATCCTCTAAAATATTGATCCAAACCAGGTTTAATGGACTGCTTCAGTGTGGCACCTCTTTACTACGTGATCCAAAGCAGAAAAAAACCCAGGATCTGTTCAATAAGTATGTGAAGTATGCGAAAGTATGAGTCTGATGAGGGCAAATCCCAGGCCTAAACTAGACCTAACATGCGTTATCCTCTAAAATATTCATCAAGACCAGGTTTAATTGATTCTTTCAGTGTGGTCCCACATTACTACGTGATCCAAACCAGAAAAAACCCAGGATCCGTTCAACAAGTATGTGAAGAATGCGAAAGTATGAGTCTGATGAGTGAAAATCCCCGGCCTAACCTAGACCTAACATGCGTTATCCTCAAAAATATTGATCGAAAGCTGGTTTAATCGTCTGTTTCAGTGTGGTACCACACAACTACGTGACCCAAACCGGAAAAAAACCAGGATCTGTTCAACAAGTATGTGAAGAAATCGAAAGTATGAGCCTGATGAGGGCAAATCCCAGACCTATCCCAGACCTAACTTGCGTTATCCTCAAAAATATTGATAGAAACCTGGTTTAATCGACTGTTTCAGTGTGGTACCACATTACTACCTGATCCAATCCAGAAATAGCCCAGGATCTAGCCATGAAATATGAGAAATATGCGAAAGTATGAGCCTGACGAGGGCAAATCCTAGACCTAACCCAGACCTAACATGCGTTATCCTGTAAAATATTTATCAAGACCAGGTTTAATTGATTGTTTCAGTGTGGTCCCACATTACTACGTGATCCAAACCAGAAAAAACCCAGGATCCGTTCAACAAATATGTGAAGAATGCGAAAGTATGAGTGTGATGAGTGAAAAACGCCGGCCTAACCTAGACCTAACATGCGTTATCCTCAAAAATATTGATCGAAAGCTGGTTTAATCGTCTGTTTCAGTGTGGTTCCACATTACTATGTGATCCAAACCAGAAAATAACCCAGGATCTGTTCAACGAGTATGTGAAGTGTGCGAAAGTATGAGTCTGATGAGGGCAAATCCCAGACCTATCCCAGACCTAACATGCATTATCCTCTAAAATATTTATCAAGACCAGGTTTAATTGATTGTTTCAGTGTGGTCCCAAATTACTACCTGACACAATCCAGAAACAGCCCAGGATCTAGCCATGAAGTATGAGAAATATGCGAAAGTATGAGCCTGATGAGGGCAAATCCTAGACCTAACCCAAACCTAACATGCGTCATCCTCTAAAATATTTATCAAGACCAGGTTTAATGAATGTTTCAGTGTGGTACCACATTACTACGTGATCCAAACCAGTAAAAACCCAGGATCCGTTCAGCAAGTACGTGGAGAATGCGAAAGTATGAGTTTGATGAGTGAAAATCCTCGGCCTAACCTAGACCTAACATGCGTTATCCTCAAAAATATTGATCGAAACCAGGTTTAATCGACTGTTTCAGTGTGGTACCACATTACTACGTGATCCAAACCAGTAAAAACCCAGGATCCGTTCAACAAGTACGTGGAGAATGCGAAAGTATGAGTCTGATGAGTGAAAATCCTCGGCCTAACCTAGACCTAACATGCGTTGTCCTCTAAAATATTGATGGACACCAGGTTTAATTGACTGTTTCAGTGTTGCACTTCATTACTACGGGATGAAAACCAGTAAAAACCCAGGATCCGTTCAACAAGTATGTGAAGAATGCGAAAGTATGAGTGTGATGAGTGAAAAACCCCGGCCTAACCTAGACCTAACATGCGTTATCCTCAAATATATTGATCGAAACCTGGTTTAATTGACTGTTTCAGTGTTGCACTTCATTACTACGTGATCCAAACCAGTAAAAACCCAGGATCCGTTCAACAAGTATGTGCAGAATGCGAAAGTATTAGTGTGATGTATGAAAAACCTCGGCCTAACCTAGACCTAACATGCGTTATCCTCAAATATATTGATCGAAACCTGGTTTAATCGTCTGTTTCAGTGTGGTACCACATTACTATGTGATCCAAACCAGAAAATAACCCAGGATCTGTTCAACGAGTATGTGAAGTGTGCGAAAGTATGAGTCTGACGAGTGAAAATCCTCGGCCTAACCTAGACCTAACATGCGTTGTCCTCTAAAATATTTATCAAGACCAGGTTTAATTGATTGTTTCAGTGTGGTCCCACATTACTACGTGATCCAAACCAGTAAAAACCCAGGATCCGTTCAACAAGTATGTGCAGAATGCGAAAGTATGAGTGTGATGTGTGAAAAACCTCGGCCTAACCTAGACCTAACATGCGTTATCCTCAAATATATTGATCGAAACCTGGTTTAATCGTCTGTTTCAGTGTGGTACCACATTACTACGTGATCCAAACCAGTAAAAACCCAGGATCCGTTCAACAAGTATGTGGAGAATGCGAAAGTATGAGTCTGACGAGTGAAAATCCTCGGCCTAACCTAGACCTAACATGCGTTGTCCTCTAAAACATTGATGGAAACCAGATTTAATTGACTGTTTCAGTGTTGCACTTCATTGCTACGTGATCCAAACCAGTAAAAACCCAGGATCCGTTCAACAAGTATGTGAAGAATGCGAAACTATGAGTGTGATGAGTGAAAAACCCCGGCCTAACCTAGACCTAACATGCGCTATCCTCAAAAATATTGATCGAAACCTGGTTTAATCGTCTGTTTCAGTGTGGTACCACATTACTATGTGATCCAAACCAGAAAAAACCCTGTATCTGTTCAACAAGTATGTGAAGAATGCGAAAGTATGAGTCTGATGAGTGAAAATCCCAGGGCTAACCTAGACCTAACAAGCGTTATCCTCTAAAATATTTATCAAGACCAGGTTTAATTGACTGTTTCAGCGTGGTACCACATTACTACGTGACACAATCCAGAAACAGCCCAGGATCTAGCCATGAAGTATGAGAAATATGCGAAAGCATGAGCCTGATGAGGGCAAATCCTAGACCTAACCCAAACCTAACATGCGTTATCCTCTAAAATATTTATCAAGGTCAGGTTTAATTGAATGTTTCAGTGTGGTACCACATTACTACGTGATCCAAACCAGTAAAAACCCAGGATCCGTTCAACAAGTATGTGGAGAATGCGAAAGTATGAGTCTGATAAGTGAAAATCCTCGGCCTAACCTATACCTAACATGCGTTATCCTTAAAAATATTGACCGAAACCAGGTTTAATCGACTGTTTCAGTGTGGTACCACATTACTACTCGATCCAAACCAGAAAAAAACCCAGGACCTGTTCAACAAGTATTTGAAGTATGCGAAAGAATGAGTCTGATGAGGGCAAATCCCAGGCCTAAACTAGACCTAACATGCGTTATCCTCAAAAATATTGATCAAAACCTAGTTTAATCGACTGTTTCAGTGTGGTACCACATTACTATGTGATCCAAACCAGAAAATAACCCAGGATCTGTTCAACGAGTATGTGAAGTGTGCGAAAGAATGAGTATGATGAGGGCAAATCCCAGACCTATCCCAGACCTAACATGCGCTATCCTCTAAAATATTTATCAAGACCAGGATTAATTGATTGTTTCAGTGTGGTCCCACATTACTACGTGATCCAAACCAGAAAAAACCCAGGATCCGTTCAACAAGTATGTGAAGAATGCGAAAGTATGAGTCTGATGAGTGAAAGTCCCAGGCCTAACCTAGACCTAACATGCGTTATCCTCAAAAATATTGATCGAAACCTGGTTTAATCGACTGTTTCAGTGTGGTACCACATTACTACCGGACCCAAACCAGAAAGACCCAGGATCTGTTCAACAAGTATGTGAAGAATGCGAAAGTATGAGTCTGAGGAGTGAAAATCCCAGACCTATCCCAGACCAAACTTGCGTTATCCTCTAAAATATTGATCGAAACCTGGTTTAATCGACTGTTTCAGTGTGGTACCACTATGCTACGTGATCCAAACCAGAAAAAACCCAGGATCAGTTCAACGAGTATGTGAAGTGTGCGAAAGTATGAGTCCGATGAGGGCAAATCCCAGACCTATCCGAGACCTAACATGCATTATCCTCTAAAATATTTATCAAGACCAGGTTTAATTGACTGTTTCAGCGTGGTACCACATTACTACGTGACACAATCCAGAAACAGCCCAGGATCTAGCCATGAAGTATGAGAAATATGCGAAAGTATGAGCCTGATGAGGGCAAATCCTAGACCTAACCCAAACCTAACATGCGTTATCCTCTAAAATATTTATCAAGGTCAGGTTTAATTGAATGTTTCAGTGTGGTACCACATTACTACGTGATCCAAACCAGTAAAAACCCAGGATCCGTTCAACAAGTATGTGGAGAATGCGAAAGTATGAGTCTGATGAGTGAAAATCCTCGGCCTAACCTATACCTAACATGCGTTATCCTCAAAAATATTGACCGAAACCAGGTTTAATTGACTGTTTCAGCGTGGTACCACATTACTACGTGACACAATCCAGAAACAGCCCAGGATCTAGCCATGAAGTATGAGAAATATGCGAAAGTATGAGCCTGATGAGGGCAAATCCTAGACCTAACCCAAACCTAACATGCGTTATCCTCTAAAATATTTATCAAGGTCAGGTTTAATTGAATGTTTCAGTGTGGTACCACATTACTACGTGATCCAAACCAGAAAAAACCCAGGATCAGTTCAACGAGTATGTGAAGTGTGCGAAAGTATGAGTCCGATGAGGGCAAATCCCAGACCTATCCGAGACCTAACATGCATTATCCTCTAAAATATTTATCAAGACCAGGTTTAATTGACTGTTTCAGCGTGGTACCACATTACTACGTGACACAATCCAGAAACAGCCCAGGATCTAGCCATGAAGTATGAGAAATATGCGAAAGTATGAGCCTGATGAGGGCGAATCCCAGACCTATCCCAGACCTAACTTGTTACCCTCTAAAATATTTATCAAGACCAGGTTTAATTGACTGTTTCAGTGTGGTCCCACATTACTACGTGATGCAATCCAGAAAAAGCCCAGGATCTAGCCATCAAGTATGAGAAATATGCGAAAGAATGAGTCTGATGAGTGAAAATCCTCGGCCTAACCTAGACCTAACATGCGTTGTCCTCCAAAATATTGATGGAAGCAGGTTTAATTGACTGTTTCAGTGTTGCACTTCATTACTACCTGATCCAAACCAGTAAAAACCCAGGATCCGTTCAACAAGTACGTGAAGAATGCGAAAGTATGAGTGTGATGAGCGAAAATCCCAGGGCTAACCTAGACCTAACAAGCGTTACCCTCTAAAATATTTATCAAGACCAGGTTTAATTGACTGTTTCAGCGTGGTACCACATTACTACGTGACACAACCCAGAAACAGCCCAGGATCTAGCCATCAAGTATGAGAAATATGCGAAAGAATTAGCCTGATGAGAGCAAATCCCAGACCTAACCTAGACCTAACATGAATTATTCTCTTAAATATTGATCGAAACCTGGTTTAATCGACTGTTTCAGTGTGGTACCACATTACTACCGGACCCAAACCAGTAAAAACCCAGGATCCGTTCAACAAGTATGTGAAGAATGCGAAAGTATGAGTCTGATGAGTGAAAATCGCAGACCTATCCCAGACCAGATTTGCGTTATCCTCTAAAATATTGATCGAAACCAGGTTTAATCGACTGTTTCAGTGTGGTACCACTTTGCTACGTGATCCAAACCAGAAAAACCCAGGATCAGTTCAACAAGTATGTGAAAAACGCGAAAGTATGAGCCTGATGAGGGCGAATCCCAGACCTATCCCAGACCTAACTTGCGTTATCCTCTAAAATATTGATCGAAACCAGGTTTGATTGACTGTTTCAGCGTGGTACCACATTACTACGTGATCCAAACCAGAAAAACCCAGGATCAGTTCAACAAGTATGTGAAGAATGCGATAGTATGAGTCTGATGAGTGAAAATCCCAGGGCTAACCTAGACCTAACATGCGTTATCCTCTAAAATATTGATCGAAACCAGGTTTAATCGACTGCTTCAGTGTGGTATCACACTACTACGTGACCCAAAACAGAAAAAACCCATGATCTGTTCAACAAGTATGTGAAAAACGCGAAAGTATGAGCCTGATGAGGGCAAGTCCTAGACCTAACCCAGACCTAACATGCGTTATCCTCTAAAATATTTACCAAGACCAGGTTTAATTTATTGTTTCAGTGTGGTCCCACATTACTACGTGATCCAAACCAGAAAAAACCCAGGATCCGTTCAACAAGTATGTGAAGAATGCGAATGTATGAGCCTGATGAGTGAAAATCCCAGGCCTACCCTAGACCAAACTTGCGTTGTCCTCTAAAATATTGATCGAAACCAGGTTTAATTGACTGTTTCAGCGTGGTACCACATTACTACGTGACACAACCCAGAAACAGCCCAGGATCTAGCAATCAAGTATGAGAAATATGCGAAAGAATGGGCCAGATGATAGCAAATCCCAGGACTAACCTAGACCTAACATGCGTTATCCTCATAAATATTGATGGAAACCAGATTTAATTGACTGTTGCAGTGTCGTACTTCATTACTACGTGATGCAATCCAGGAAAAGCCCAGGATCTAGCCATCAAGTATGAGAAATATGCGAAAGAGTGGGCCAGATGAGAGCAAATCCCAGACCTAACCTAGACCTAACGTGAATTATTCTCTTAAATATTGATCGAAACCTGGTTTAATCGACTGTTTCAGT
Organism: Colletes latitarsis; assembly: GCF_051014445.1. Classification (NCBI taxonomy): domain Eukaryota; kingdom Metazoa; phylum Arthropoda; class Insecta; order Hymenoptera; family Colletidae; genus Colletes; species Colletes latitarsis. The sequence continues at coordinate 7,526,629 of NW_027488375.1, read as the reverse complement.
GTGGCACCACATTACTACGTGATCCAAACCAGTAAAAACCCAGGATCCGTTCAACAAGTACGTGAAGAATGCGAAAGTATGAGTGTGATGAGCGAAAATCCCAGGGCTAACCTAGACCTAACAAGCGTTACCCTCTAAAATATTTATCAAGACCAGGTTTAATTGACTGTTTCAGCGTGGTACCACATTAGTACGTGACACAACCCAGAAACAGCCCAGGATCTAGCCATGAAGTATGAGAAATATGCGAAAGTATGAGCCTGATGAGGGCAAATCCCAGACCTATCCCAGACCTAACTTGCGTTATCCTCTAAAATATTGATCGAAACCAGGTTTAATCGACTGTTTCAGTGTGGTACCACATTACTACATGATCCAAACCAGAAAAAACCCAGGATCCGTTCAACAAGTATGTGAAGAATGCGAAAGTATGAGCCTGATGAGTGAAAATCCCAGGCCAAACCTAGACCTAACTTGCGTTGTCCTCTAAGATATTAATGGAAACCAGGTTTAATGGACTGTTTCAGTGTGGCACCACATTACTACGTGATCCAAACCAGAAAAAACCCAGGATCAGTTCAACAAGTATGTGAAGAATGCGAAAGTACGAGTCTGATGTGTGAAAATCCCTGGGCTAACCTAGACCTAACATGCGCTATCCTCTAAAATATTGATCCAAACCAGGTTTAATGGACTGTTTCAGTGTGGCACCACATTACTACCTGATCCAAACCAGAAAAAACACAGGATCAGTTTAACAAGTATGTGAAGAATGCGATAGTATGAGTCTGATGAGTGAAAATCCCAGGGCTAACCTAGACGTAACATGCGTTATCCTGTAAAATATTGATCGAAACCAGGTTTAATCGACTGCTTCAGTGTGGTATCACACTACTACGTGACCCAAACCAGAAAAAACCCATGATCTGTTCAACAAGTATGTGAAAGACGCGAAAGTATGAGCCTGATGAGGGCAAATCCTAGACCTAACCCAGACCTAACATGCGTTATCCTCTAAAATATTTACAAAGACCAGGTTTAATTTATTGTTTCAGTGTGGTCCCACATTACTACGGGTCCCAAACCGGAAAAAACCCAGGATCCGTTCAACAAGTATGTGAAGAATGCGAAAGTATGAGCCTGATGAGAGCAAATCCCAGACCTAACCTAGACCTAACATGAATTATTCTCTAAAATATTGATCGAAACCAGGTTTTATTGACAGTTTCAGTGTGGCACCACATTACTACGTGATCCAAACCAGAAAAAACCCAGGATCAGTTGAACAAGTATGTGAAGAATGCGAAAGAATGAGTCTGATGAGTGAAAATCCCAGGGCTAACCTAGACCTAACATGCGTTATCCTCTAAAATATTGATCCAAACCAGGTTTAATGGACTGTTTCAGTGTGGTACCACACTACTACGTGATAGAAACCAGAAAAAACCCAGGATCTGTTCAAGGAGTATGTGAAGTGTGTGAAAGTATGAGTCTGATGAGGTCAAATCCCAGACCTATCCCAGACCTAACTTGCGTTATCCTCTAAAATTTTGATCGAAACCAGGTTTACTCGACTGTTTCAGTGTGGTACCACATTACTACGTGATCCAAACCAGAAAAAACCCAGGATCCGTTCAACAAGTATGTGAAGAATGCGAATGTATGAGTCTGATGAGTGAAAATCCCAGTCCTAACCTAGACCTAACATGCGTTATCCTCTAAAATATTGATCCAAACCAGGTTTAATGGACTGTTTCAGTGTGGTACCACACTACTACGTGATCCAAACCAGAAAAAACCCAGGATCTGTTCAACAAGTATGTGAAAAACGCGAAAGTATGAGCCTGTTGCGGGCAAATCCCAGACATATCCCAGACCTAACTTGCGTTGTCCTCTAAGGTATTGATGGAAACCAGGTTTAATTGACTGTTTCAGTGTTGTACTTCATTACTACGTGATGCAATCCAGAAAGAGCCCAGGATCTAGCCATCAAGTATGAGAAATATGCGAAAGAATGAGTCTGATGAGAGCAAATCCCAGACCTAACCTAGACCTAACATGAATTATTCTCTAAAATATTGATCGAAACCAGGTTTAATTGCCTGTTTCAGTGTGGTCCCACATTACTACGTGATCCAAACCAGAAAAAACCCAGGATCCGTTCAACAAGTATGTGAAGAATGCGAAAGTATGAGGTTGATGAGTGAAAATCCCAGGCCTAACCTAGACCTAACATGCGTTATCCTCTAAAATATTGATCCAAACCAGGTTTAATGGACTGTTTCAGTGTGGTACCACACTACTACAAGATCCAAACCCGAAAAAACCCAGGATCTGTTCAACAAGTATGTGAAGAATGCGAAAGTATGAGTCTGAAGAGTGAAAATCCCAGGGCTAACCTAGACCTAACATGCGTTGTCCTCTAAGATATTGACGGAAACCAGGTTTAATTGACTGTTTCAGTGTTGTACTTCATTACTACGTGATGCAATCCAGAAAAAGCCCAGGATCTAGCCATCAAGTATGAGAAATATGCGAAAGAATGAGCCTGACGAGAGCAAATCCCAGACCTAACCTAGACCTAACATGAATTATTCTCTAAAATATTGATCGAAACCAGGTTTAATTGACTGTTTCAGTGTGGTCCCACATTACTACGTGATCCAAACCAGAAAAAACCCAGGATCCGTTCAACAAGTATGTGAAGAATGCGAAAGTATGAGCCTGATGAGTGAAAATCCCAGGCCTAACCTAGACCTAACTTGCGTTGTCCTCTAAGATATTGATGGAAACCAGGTTTAATTGACTGTTTCAGTGTGGTACCACACTACTTCGTGATCCAAACCAGAAAAAACCCGGGACCTGTTCAACAAGTATGTGAAAAACGCGAAAGTATGAGCCTGAAGAGGGCAAATCCCAGACCTATCCCAGACCTAACTTGCGTTATCCTCTAAAATATTGATCGAAACCAGGTTTAATCGACTGTTTCAGTGTGGTACCACATTACTACATGATCCAAACCAGAAAAAACCCAGGATCCGTTCAACAAGTATGTGAAGAATGCGAAAGTATGAGCCTGATGAGTGAAAATCCCAGGCCAAACCTAGACCTAACTTGCGTTGTCCTCTAAGATATTAATGGAAACCAGGTTTAATGGACTGTTTCAGTGTGGCACCACATTACTACGTGATCCAAACCAGAAAAAACCCAGGATCAGTTCAACAAGTATGTGAAGAATGCGAAAGTACGAGTCTGATGTGTGAAAATCCCTGGGCTAACCTAGACCTAACATGCGCTATCCTCTAAAATATTGATCCAAACCAGGTTTAATGGACTGTTTCAGTGTGGTACCACACTACTACGTGATCCAAACCAGAAAAAACCCAGGATCCGTTCAACAAGTATGTGAAGAATGCGAAAGTATGAGTCTGATGAGTGAAAATCCCAGGGCTAACCTAGACCTAACTTGCGTTGTCCTCTAAGATATTGATGGAAACCAGGTTTAATCGACTGATTCAGTGTGGTACCACATTACTGCGTGATCCAAACCAGAAAAAACCCAGGATCCGTTCAACAAGTATGTGAAGAATGCGAAAGTATGAGTCTGATGAGTGAAAATCCCAGGGCTAACCTAGACCTAACATGCGTTATCCTCTAAAATATTGATCCAAACCAGGTTTAATGGACTGTTTCAGTGTGGCACCACATTACTACGTCATCCAAACCAGAAAAAACCCATGATCTGTTCAACAAGTATGTGAAAAACGCGAAAGTATGAGCCTGATGAGGGCAAATCCCAGACCAAACCTAGACCTAACATGAATTATTCTCTAAAATATTGATCGAAACCAGGTTTAATTGACTGTTTCAGTGTGGTCCCACATTACTACGTGATCCAAACCAGAAAAAACCCAGGATCAGTTCAACAAGTATGTGAAGAATGCGAAAGTATGAGTCTGATGAGTGAAAATCCCAGGGCTAACCTAGACCTAACATGCGTTATCCTCTAAGGTATTGATGGAAACCAGGTTTAATTGACTGTTTCAGTGTTGTACTTCATTACTACGTGATGCAATCCAGAAAGAGCCCAGGATCTAGCCATCAAGTATGAGAAATATGCGAAAGAATGAGTCTGATGAGAGCAAATCCCAGACCTAACCTAGACCTAACATGAATTATTCTCTAAAATATTGATCGAAACCAGGTTTAATTGCCTGTTTCAGTGTGGTCCCACATTACTACGTGATCCAAACCAGAAAAAACCCAGGATCCGTTCAACAAGTATGTGAAGAATGCGAAAGTATGAGCCTGATGAGTGAAAATCCCAGGCCTAACCTAGACCTAACATGCGTTATCCTCTAAAATATTGATCCAAACCAGGTTTAATGGACTGTTTCAGTGTGGTACCACACTACTACAAGATCCAAACCCGAAAAAACCCAGGATCTGTTCAACAAGTATGTGAAGAATGCGAAAGTATGAGTCTGAAGAGTGAAAATCCCAGGGCTAACCTAGACCTAACATGCGTTGTCCTCTAAGATATTGACGGAAACCAGGTTTAATTGACTGTTTCAGTGTTGTACTTCATTACTACGTGATGCAATCCAGAAAAAGCCCAGGATCTAGCCATCAAGTATGAGAAATATGCGAAAGAATGAGCCTGATGAGAGCAAATCCCAGACCTAACCTAGACCTAACATGAATTATTCTCTAAAATATTGATCGAAACCAGGTTTAATTGCCTGTTTCAGTGTGGTCCCACATTACTACGTGATCCAAACCAGAAAAAACCCAGGATCCGTTCAACAAGTATGTGAAGAATGCGAAAGTATGAGTCTGATGAGTGAAAATCCCAGGGCTAACCTAGACCTAACTTGCGTTGTCCTCTAAGATATTGATGGAAACCAGGTTTAATTCACTGTTTCAGTGTGGTACCACACTACTTCGTGATCCAAACCAGAAAAAACCGAGGATCTGTTCAACAAGTATGTGAAAAACGCGAAAGTATGAGCCTGATGAGGGCAAATCCCAGACCTATCCCAGACCTAACTTGCGTTATCCTCTAAAATATTGATCGAAACCAGGTTTAATCGACTGATTCAGTGTGGTACCACATTACTACGTGATCCAAACCAGAAAAAACCCAGGATCAGTTCAACAAGTATGTGAAGAATGCGAAAGTATGAGTCTGATGAGTGAAAATCCCAGGGCTAACCTAGACCTAACATGCGTTATCCTCTAAAATATTGATCGAAACCAGGTTTAATTGACTGTTTCAGCGTGGTACCACATTACTACGTGATACAATCCAGAAACAGCCCAGGATCTAGCCATGAAGTATGAGAAATATGCGAAAGTATGAGCCTGATGAGGGCAAATCCTAGACCTAACCCAAACCTAACATGCGTTATCCTCTAAAATATTGATCCAAACCAGGTTTAATGGACTGCTTCAGTGTGGTACCACTTTACTACGTGATCCAAAGCAGAAAAAACCCTCGATCAGGCCAACATGTATGTTAAAACTGCGAAAGTATGACCCTGACGAGGGCAAATCCCAGGCCTAACCTAGACCTAACATGCGTTATCTTCTAAGATATTGAGCGAAACCAGGTTTAATTGACTGTTTCAGTGTGGTAACACATTACTACGTGATCCAATCCAGAAAAAGCCCAGGATCTAGCCATCAAGTATGAGAAATATGCGAAAGATTGAGCCTGATGAGAGGAAATCCCAGACCTAACCTTGACCTAACGTGAATTATTCTCTAAAATATTGATCGAAACCAGGTTCACTTGACTGTTTCAGTGAGGTACCACATTACTACATGATCCAAACCAGTAAAAACCCAGGATCCGTTCAACAAGTATGTGAAGCATGCGAAAGTATAAGTCTGATGAGGGCAAATCCCAGGCCTAACCTAGACCTAACATGCGTTATCTTCTAAAATATTGAGCGAAACCAGGTTTAATTGACTGTTTCAGTGTGGTAACACATTACTACGTGATCCAATCCAGAAAAAGCCCAGGATCTAGCCATCAAGTATGTGAAGAATGCGAAAGTATGAGTCTGATGAGTGAAAATCCTCGGCCTAACCTAGACCTAACATGCGTTATCCTCAAAAATATTGATCGAAACCAGGTTTAATCGACTGTTTCAGTGTGGTACCACATTACTACGTGATCCAAACCAGAAAAAAACCCAGGATCTGTTCAACAAGTATGTGAAGTATGCGAAAGTATGAGTCTGATGAGGGCAAATCCCAGACCTTAACTAGACATAACTTTCGTTATCCTCTAAAATATTGATCGAAACCAGGTTTAATTGACTGTTTCAGTGTGGACCCACATTACTACGTGATCCACACCAGTAAAAACCCAGGATCCGTTCTACAAGTATGTGAAGAATGCGAAAGTATGAGTCTGATGAGTGGAAATCCTCTGCCTAACCTAGACCTAACATGCGTTATCCTCAAAAATATTGATCGAAACCTGGTTTAATCGACTGTTTCAGTGTGGTACCACATTACTATGCGATCCAAACCAGAAAATAACCCAGGATCTGTCAAACGAGTATGTGAAGTGTGCGAAAGTATGAGCCTGATGAGAGCAAATCCCAGACCTAACCTAGACCTAACATGAATTATTTTCGAAGATATTGATCGGAACCAGGTTTAATTGACTGTTTCAGTGTGGTACCACATTACTACGTGATCCAAACCAGAAAAAACCCAGGATCAGTTCAACAAGTATGTGAAGCATGCGAAAGTATAAGTCTGATGAGGGCAAATCCCAGGCCTAACCTAGACCTAACATGCGTTATCTTCTAAAATATTGAGCGAAACCAGGTTTAATTGACTGTTTCAGTGTGGTAACACATTACTACGTGATCCAATCCAGAAAAAGCCCAGGATCTAGCCATCAAGTATGTGAAGAATGCGAAAGTATGAGTCTGATGAGTGAAAATCCTCGGCCTAACCTAGACCTAACATGCGTTATCCTCAAAAATATTGATCGAAACCAGGTTTAATCGACTGTTTCAGTGTGGTACCACATTACTACGTGATCCAAACCAGAAAAAAACCCAGGATCTGTTCAACAAGTATGTGAAGTATGCGAAAGTATGAGTCTGATGAGGGCAAATCCCAGACCTTAACTAGACATAACTTTCGTTATCCTCTAAAATATTGATCGAAACCAGGTTTAATTGACTGTTTCAGTGTGGACCCACATTACTACGTGATCCACACCAGTAACAACCCAGGATCCGTTCTACAAGTATGTGAAGAATGCGAAAGTATGAGTCTGATGAGTGGAAATCCTCTGCCTAACCTAGACCTAACATGCGTTATCCTCAAAAATATTGATCGAAACCTGGTTTAATCGACTGTTTCAGTGTGGTACCACATTACTATGCGATCCAAACCAGAAAATAACCCAGGATCTGTCAAACGAGTATGTGAAGTGTGCGAAAGTATGAGCCTGATGAGAGCAAATCCCAGACCTAACCTAGACCTAACATGAATTATTTTCGAAGATATTGATCGGAACCAGGTTTAATTGACTGTTTCAGTGTGGTACCACATTACTACGTGATCCAAACCAGAAAAAACCCAGGATCAGTTCAACAAGTATGTGAAAAACGCGAAACTGTGAGCCTGATGAGGGCAAATCCCAGACCTAACCTAGACCTAACATGAATTATTCTCTAAAATATTGATCGAAACCAGGTTTAATTGACTGTTTCAGTGTGGTCCCACATTACTACGTGATCCAAACCAGAAAAAACCCAGGATCCGTTCAACAAGTATGTGAAGAATGCGAAAGTATGAGCCTGATGAGTGAAAATCCCAGGCCTAACCTAGACCTAACATGCGTTATCCTCAAAAATATTGATCGAAACATGGTTTAATCGACTGTTTCAGTGTGGTACCACATTACTATGTGGTCCAAACCAGAAAATAACCCAGGATCTGTTCAGCGAGTATGTGAAGTGTGCGAAAGTATGAGTCTGATGAGGTCAAATCCCAGACCATTCCCAGACTTAACTTGCGTTATCCTCTAAGATATTGATCGAAACCAGGTTTTATCGACTGTTTCAGTGTGGTACCACATTACCACGTGATCCAAACCCGCAAAAGCCCAGGATCCGTTCAACAAGTATGTGAAGAATGCGAAAGTATGAGTCTGATGAGTGAAAATCCCCGACCTAACCTAGACCTAACATGCGTTATCCTCTAAAATATTGATCCAAGCCAGGTTTAATTGACTGTTTCAGTGTGGTACCACATTACCACGTGATCCAAACCCGCAAAAGCCCAGGATCCGTTCAACAAGTATGTGAAGAATGCGAAAGTATGAGTCTGATGAGTGAAAATCCCCGACCTAACCTAGACCTAACATGCGTTATCCTCTAAAATATTGATCCAAACCAGGTTTAATTGACTGTTTCAGTGTTGCACTTCATTACTACGTGATGCAATCCAGAAAAAGCCCAGGATCTAGCTATCAAGTATGAGAAATATGCGGAAGAATGAGCCTGATGAGAGCAAATCCCAGACCTAACCTAGACCTAACATGAATTATTCTGTAAAATATTGATCAAAACCAGGTTTAATTGACTGTTTCAGTGTGGTACCACATTACTACGTGATCCAAACCAGAAAAAACCCTCGATCAGGTCAACAAGTATGTGAAAAACGCGAAAGTATGACCCTGATGAGGGCAAATCCCAGGCCTAACCTAGACCTAACATGCGTTATCCTCTAAAATATTGGTCGAAACCTGGTTTAATCGACTGTTTCAGTGTGGTACCACATTACTATGCGATCCAAACCAGAAAATAACCCAGGATCTGTTCAACAAGTATGTGAAAAACGCGAAAGTATGAGCCTGATGAGGGCAAATCCCAGACCTATGCCAGACCTAACTTGCGTTATCCTCTAAAATATTGATCGAAACCAGGTCTAATTGACTGTTTGAGCGTGGTACCACATTACTACGTGATACAATCCAGAAACAGCCCAGGATCTAGCCATGAAGTATGAGAAATATGCGAAAGTATGAGCCTGATGAGGGCAAATCTTAGACCTAACCCAGACCTAACATGCGTTATCCTCTAAAGTATTTATCAAGATCAGGTTTAATTGAATGTTTCAGTGTGGTACCACATTACTACGTAAACCAAACCAGAAAAAACCCAGGATCCGTTCAACAAGTATGTGAAGAATGCGAAAGTATGAGACTGATGAGTGAAAATCCCAGGGCTAACCTAGACCTAACATGCGTTATCCTCCAAAATATTGATTCAAACCAGGTTTAATGGACTGTTTCAGTGTGGTACCACTTTACTACGTGATCCAAAGCAGAAAAAACCCTCGATCAGGTCAACATGTATGTTAAAACTGCGAAAGTATGACCCTGATGAGGGCAAATCCCTGGCCTAACCTAGACCTAAGATGCGTTGTCCTCTAAAATATTGATGGAAACCAGGTTTAATTGACTGTTTCAGTGTTGTACTTCATTACTACGTGATGCTATCCAGAAAAAGCCCAGGATCTAGCCATCAAGTATGAGAAATATGCGAAAGAATGAGCCTGATGAGAGCAAATCCCAGACCTAACCTAGACCTAACATGAATTATTCTGTAAAATATTGATCAAAACCAGGTTTAATTGACTGTTTCAGTGTGGTACCACATTACTACGTGATCCAATCCAGAAATAGCCCAGGATCCAGCCATGAAGTATGAGAAATATGCGAAAGTATGAGTCTGATGAGGTCAAATCCCAGACCTATCCCAGACTTAACTTGCGTTATCCTCTAAAATATTGATCGAAACCAGGTTTAATCGACTGTTTCAGCGTGGTACCACATTGCTATGTGATACAATCCAGAAACATCCCAGGACCTAGCCATGAAGTATGAGAAATATGCGAAAGTATGAGCCTGATGAGTGAAAATCCCCGGCCTAACCTAGACCTAACATGCGTTATCCTCAAAAATATTGATCCAATCCAGGTTTAATGGACTGTTTCAGTGTGGTACCACTTTACTACGTGATCCAAAGCAGAAAAAACCCTCGATCAGGTCAACATGCATGTTAAAACTGCGACAGTATGACCCCGATGAGAGCAAACCCCAGGCCTAACCTAGACCTAACATGCGTTGTCCTCTAAAATATTGATGGAAACCAGGTTTAATTGACTGTTTCAGTGTTGTACTTCATTACTACGTGATGCGCTCCAGAGAAAGCCCAGGATCCAGCCATGAAGTATGAGAAATATGCGAAAGTATGAGCCTGATGAGGGCAAATCCTAGACCTAACCCAGACCTAACATGCGTTATCCTCTAAAATATTTATCAAGACCAGGTTTAATTGATTGTTTCAGTGTGGTCCCACATTACTACGTGATCCAAACCAGAAAAAACCCATGATCCGTTCAACAAGTATGTGAAGAATGCGAAAGTATGAGTCTGATGAGTGAAAATCCCAGGCCTAACCTAGACCTAACATGCGTTATCCTCTAAAATATTGATTCAAACCAGGTTTAATGGACTGTTTCAGTGTGGTACCACTTTACTACGTGATCCAAAGCAGAAAAAACCCTCGATCAGGTCAACATGTATGTTAAAACTGCGAAAGTATGACCCTGATGAGGGCAAATCCCTGGCCTAACCTAGACCTAAGATGCGTTGTCCTCTAAAATATTGATGGAAACCAGGTTTAATTGACTGTTTCAGTGTTGTACTTCATTACTACGTGATGCTATCCAGAAAAAGCCCAGGATCTAGCCATCAAGTATGAGAAATATGCGAAAGAATGAGCCTGATGAGAGCAAATCCCAGACCTAACCTAGACCTAACATGAATTATTCTGTAAAATATTGATCAAAACCAGGTTTAATTGACTGTTTCAGTGTGGTACCACATTACTACGTGATCCAATCCAGAAATAGCCCAGGATCCAGCCATGAAGTATGAGAAATATGCGAAAGTATGAGTCTGATGAGGTCAAATCCCAGACCTATCCCAGACTTAACTTGCGTTATCCTCTAAAATATTGATCGAAACCAGGTTTAATCGACTGTTTCAGCGTGGTACCACATTGCTATGTGATACAATCCAGAAACATCCCAGGACCTAGCCATGAAGTATGAGAAATATGCGAAAGTATGAGCCTGATGAGTGAAAATCCCCGGCCTAACCTAGACCTAACATGCGTTATCCTCAAAAATATTGATCCAATCCAGGTTTAATGGACTGTTTCAGTGTGGTACCACTTTACTACGTGATCCAAAGCAGAAAAAACCCTCGATCAGGTCAACATGTATGTTAAAACTGCGACAGTATGACCCCGATGAGAGCAAACCCCAGGCCTAACCTAGACCTAACATGCGTTGTCCTCTAAAATATTGATGGAAACCAGGTTTAATTGACTGTTTCAGTGTTGTACTTCATTACTACGTGATGCGCTCCAGAGAAAGCCCAGGATCCAGCCATGAAGTATGAGAAATATGCGAAAGTATGAGCCTGATGAGGGCAAATCCTAGACCTAACCCAGACCTAACATGCGTTATCCTCTAAAATATTTATCAAGACCAGGTTTAATTGATTGTTTCAGTGTGGTCCCACAATACTACGTGATCCAAACCAGAAAAAACCCATGATCCGTTCAACAAGTATGTGAAGAATGCGAAAGTATGAGTCTGATGAGTGAAAATCCCAGGCCTAACCTAGACCTAACATGAATTATTTTCGAAGATATTGATCGGAACCAGGTTTAATTGACTGTTTCAGTGTGGTACCACATTACTACGTGATCCAAACCAGAAAAAACCCAGGATCCGTTCAACAAGTATGTGAAGGATGCGAAAGTATGAGTCTGATCAGTGAAAATCTCAGGGCTAACCTAGACCTAACATGCGTTATCCTCTAAAATATTGAGCGAAACCAGGTTTAATTGATTGTTTCAGTGTGGTACCACGTGACCCAACCCAGAAAAAACCCATGATCTGTTCAACAAGTATGTGAAAAACGCGAAAGTATGAGCCTGATGAGGGCAAATCCCAGACCTATCCCAGACCTAACTTGCGTTATCCTCTAAAATATTGATCGAAACCAGGTTTAATTGACCGTTTCAGTGTGGTACCACATTACTACGTGATCCAAACCAGAAAAAACTCAGAATCCGTTCAACAAGTATGTGAAGGATGCGAAAGTATGAGTCTGATCAGTGAAAATCTCAGGCCTTACCTAGACCTAACTTGCGTTGTCCTCTAAAATATTGATCGAAACCAGGTTTCATCGACTGTTTCAGTGTGGTACCACATTACTACGTGATCCAAACCAGAAAAAACCCATGATCTGTTCAACGAGTATGTGAAGTGTGCGAAAGTATGAGTCAGATGAGGTCAAATGCCAGACCTATCCCAGACCTAACATGCGTTATCCTCTAAAATATTTATCAAGACCAGGTTTAATTGATTGTTCCAGTGTGGACCCACATTACTACGTGATCCAAACCAGAAAAAACCCAGGATCTGTTCAACAAGTATGTGAAAAACGCGAAAATGTGAGCCTGATGAGGGCAAATCTTAGAACTAACCCAGACCTAAGACGCGTTATCCTCTAAAATATTTATCCAGACCAGGTTTAATTGACCGTTTCAGTGTGGTACCACATTACTACGTGATCCAAACCAGAAAAAACCCTCGATCAGGTCAACAAGTATGTGAAAAACGCGAAAGTATGACCCTGATGAGGGCAAATCCCAGGCCTAACCTAGACCTAACATGCGTTATCCTCTAAAATATTGGTCGAAACCTGGTTTAATCGACTGTTTCAGTGTGGTACCACATTACTATGCGATCCAAACCAGAAAATAACCCAGGATCTGTCAAACGAGTATGTGAAGTGTGCGAAAGTATGAGCCTGATGAGAGCAAATCCCAGACCTAACCTAGACCTAACATGAATTATTCTCTAAAATATTGATCAAAACCAGGTTTAATTGACTGTTTCAGTGTGGTACCACATTACTACGTGATCCAAACCAGAAAAAGCCCAGGATCAGTTCAACAAGTATGTGAAAAACGCGAAAGTATGAGTCTGATGAGGGCGAATCCCAGACCTATGCCAGACCTAACTTGCGTTATCCTCTAAAATATTGATCGAAACCAGGTCTAATTGACTGTTTGAGCGTGGTACCACATTACTACGTGATACAATCCAGAAACAGCCCAGGATCTAGCCATGAAGTATGAGAAATATGCGAAAGTATGAGCCTGATGAGGGCAAATCTTAGACCTAACCCAGACCTAACATGCGTTATCCTCTAAAATATTTATCAAGATCAGGTTTAATTGAATGTTTCAGTGTGGTACCACATTACTACGTGAACCAAACCAGAAAAAACCCAGGATCCGTTCAACAAGTATGTGAAGAATGCGAAAGTATGAGTCTGATGAGTGAAAATCCCAGGGCTAACCTAGACCTAACATGCGTTATCCTCTAAAATATTGATTCAAACCAGGTTTAATGGACTGTTTCAGTGTGGTACCACTTTACTACGTGATCCAAAGCAGAAAAAACCCTCGATCAGGTCAACATGTATGTTAAAACTGCGAAAGTATGACCCTGATGAGGGCAAATCCTTGGCCTAACCTAGACCTAACATGCGTTGTCCTCTAAAATATTGATGGAAACCAGGTTTAATTGACTGTTTCAGTGTTGTACTTCATTACTACGTGATGCTATCCAGAAAAAGCCCAGGATCTAGCCATCAAGTATGAGAAATATGCGAAAGAATGAGCCTGATGAGAGCAAATCCCAGACCTAACCTAGACCTAACATGAATTATTCTGTAAAATATTGATCAAAACCAGGTTTAATTGACTGTTTCAGTGTGGTACCACATTACTACGTGATCCAATCCAGAAATAGCCCAGGATCCAGCCATGAAGTATGAGAAATATGCGAAAGTATGAGTCTGATGAGGTCAAATCCCAGACCTATCCCAGACTTAACTTGCGTTATCCTCTAAAATATTGATCGAAACCAGGTTTAATCGACTGTTTCAGCGTGGTACCACATTGCTATGTGATACAATCCAGAAACATCCCAGGACCTAGCCATGAAGTATGAGAAATATGCGAAAGTATGAGCCCGATGAGTGAAAATCCCCGGCCTAACCTAGACCTAACATGCGTTATCCTCAAAAATATTGATCCAATCCAGGTTTAATGGACTGTTTCAGTGTGGTACCACTTTACTACGTGATCCAAAGCAGAAAAAACCCTTGATCAGGTCAACATGTATGTTAAAACTGCGACAGTATGACCCCGATGAGAGCAAACCCCAGGCCTAACCTAGACCTAACATGCGTTGTCCTCTAAAATATTGATGGAAACCAGGTTTAATTGACTGTTTCAGTGTTGTACTTCATTACTACGTGATGCGCTCCAGAGAAAGCCCAGGATCCAGCCATGAAGTATGAGAAATATGCGAAAGTATGAGCCTGATGAGGGCAAATCCTAGACCTAACCCAGACCTAACATGCGTTATCCTCTAAAATATTTATCAAGACCAGGTTTAATTGATTGTTTCAGTGTGGTCCCACATTACTACGTGATCCAAACCAGAAAAAACCCATGATCCGTTCAACAAGTATGTGAAGAATGCGAAAGTATGAGTCTGATGAGTGAAAATCCCAGGCCTAACCTCGACCTAACATGAATTATTTTCGAAGATATTGATCGGAACCAGGTTTAATTGACTGTTTCAGTGTGGTACCACATTACTACGTGATCCAAACCAGAAAAAACCCAGGATCCGTACAACAAGTATGTGAAGGATGCGAAAGTATGAGTCTGATCAGTGAAAATCTCAGGGCTAACCTAGACCTAACATGCGTTATCCTCTAAAATATTGAGCGAAACCAGGTTTAATTGATTGTTTCAGTGTGGTACCACGTGACCCAACCCAGAAAAGACCCATGATCTGTTCAACAAGTATGTGAAAAACGCGAAAGTATGAGCCTGATGAGGGCAAATCCCAGACCTATCCCAGACCTAACTTGCGTTATCCTCTAAAATATTGATCGAAACCAGGTTTAATTGACCGTTTCAGTGTGGTACCACATTACTACGTGATCCAAACCAGAAAAAACTCAGGATCCGTTCAACAAGTATGTGAAGGATGCGAAAGTATGAGTCTGATCAGTGAAAATCTCAGGCCTTACCTAGACCTAACTTGCGTTGTCCTCTAAAATATTGATCGAAACCAGGTTTCATCGACTGTTTCAGTGTGGTACCACATTACTACGTGATCCAAACCAGAAAAAACCCTCGATCAGGTCAACAAGTATGTGAAAAACGCGAAAGTATGACCCTGATGAGGGCAAATCCCAGGCCTAACCTAGACCTAACATGCGTTATCCTCTAAAATATTGGTCGAAACCTGGTTTGATCGACTGTTTCAGTGTGGTACCACATTACTATGCGATCCAAACCAGAAAATAACCCAGGATCTGTCAAACGAGTATGTGAAGTGTGCGAAAGTATGAGCCTGATGAGAGCAAATCCCAGACCTAACCTAGACCTAACATGAATTATTCTCTAAAATATTGATCAAAACCAGGTTTAATTGACTGTTTCAGTGTGGTACCACATTACTACGTGATCCAAACCAGAAAAAGCCCAGGATCAGTTCAACAAGTATGTGAAAAACGCGAAAGTATGAGTCTGATGAGGGCGAATCCCAGACCTATGCCAGACCTAACTTGCGTTATCCTCTAAAATATTGATGGAAACCAGGTTTAATTGACTGTTTCAGTGTTGTACTTCATTACTACGTGATGCTATCCAGAAAAAGCCCAGGATCTAGCCATCAAGTATGAGAAATATGCGAATGAATGAGCCTGATGAGAGCAAATCCCAGACCTAACCTAGACCTAACATGAATTATTCTGTAAAATATTGATCAAAACCAGGTCTAATTGACTGTTTGAGCGTGGTACCACATTACTACGTGATACAATCCAGAAACAGCCCAGGATCTAGCCATGAAGTATGAGAAATATGCGAAAGTATGAGCCTGATGAGGGCAAATCTTAGACCTAACCCAGACCTAACATGCGTTATCCTCTAAAATATTGATTCAAACCAGGTTTAATGGACCGTTTCAGTGTGGTACCACTTTACTACGTGATCCAAAGCAGAAAAAACCCTCGATCAGGTCAACATGTATGTTAAAACTGCGAAAGTATGACCCTGATGAGGGCAAATCCCTGGCCTAACCTAGACCTAACATGCGTTGTCCTCTAAAATATTGATGGAAACCAGGTTTAATTGACTGTTTCAGTGTTGTACTTCATTACTACGTGATGCTATCCAGAAAAAGCCCAGGATCTAGCCATCAAGTATGAGAAATATGCGAATGAATGAGCCTGATGAGAGCAAATCCCAGACCTAACCTAGACCTAACATGAATTATTCTGTAAAATATTGATCAAAACCAGGTTTAATTGACTGTTTCAGTGTGGTACCACATTACTACGTGATCCAATCCAGAAATAGCCCAGGATCCAGCCATGAAGTATGAGAAATATGCGAAAGTATGAGTCTGATGAGGTCAAATCCCAGACCTATCCCAGACTTAACTTGCGTTATCCTCTAAAATATTGATCGAAACCAGGTTTAATCGACTGTTTCAGCGTGGTACCACATTGCTATGTGATACAATCCAGAAACATCCCAGGACCTAGCCATGAAGTATGAGAAATATGCGAAAGTATGAGCCTGATGAGTGAAAATCCCCGGCCTAAACTAGACCTAACATGCGTTATCCTCAAAAATATTGATCCAATCCAGGTTTAATGGACTGTTTCAGTGTGGTACCACTTTACTACGTGATCCAAAGCAGAAAAAACCCATGATCCGTTCAACAAGTATGTGAAGAATGCGAAAGTATGAGTCTGATGAGTGAAAATCCCAGGCCTAACCTAGACCTAACATGAATTATTTTCGAAGATATTGATCGGAACCAGGTTTAATTGACTGTTTCCGTGTGGTACCACATTACTACGTGATCCAAACCAGAAAAAACCCTGGATCAGTTCAACAAGTATGTGAAGAATGCGAAAGTATGAGTCTGATGAGTGAAAATCCCAGACCTATCCCAGACCTAACTTGCGTTATCCTCTAAAATATTGAGCGAAACCAGGTTTAATTGATTGTTTCAGTGTGGTACCACGTGACCCAACCCAGAAAAAACTCAGGATCCGTTCAACAAGTATGTGAAGGATGCGAAAGTATGAGTCTGATCAGTGAAAATCTCAGGCCTTACCTAGACCTAACTTGCGTTGTCCTCTAGAATATTGATCGAAACCAGGTTTCATCGACTGTTTCAGTGTGGTACCACATTACTACGTGATCCAAACCAGAAAAAACCCAGGATCTGTTCAACGAGTATGTGAAGTGTGCGAAAGTATGAGTCAGATGAGGTCAAATGCCAGACCTATCCCAGACCTAACATGCGTTATCCTCTAAAATATTTATCAAGACCAGGTTTAATTGATTGTTCCAGTGTGGACCCACATTACTACGTGATCCAAACCAGAAAAAACCCAGGATCTGTTCAACAAGTATGTGAAAAACGCGAAAATGTGAGCCTGATGAGGGCAAATCTTAGAACTAACCCAGACCTAAGATGCGTTATCCTCTAAAATATTTATCCAGACCAGGTTTAATTGACCGTTTCAGTGTGGTACCACATTACTACGTGATCCAAACCAGAAAAAACTCAGGATCCGTTCAACAAGTATGTGAAGAATGCGAAAGTATGAGCCTGATGAGTGAAAATCCCAGGCCTAACCTAGACCTAACATGCGTTATCCTCAAAAATATTGATCGAAACATGGTTTAATCGACTGTTTCAGTGTGGTACCACATTACTATGTGGTCCAAACCAGAAAATAACCCAGGATCTGTTCAACGAGTATGTGAAGTGTGCGAAAGTATGAGTCTGATGAGGTCAAATCCCAGACCAATCCCAGACCTAACTTGCGTTGTCCTCTAAGATATTGATGGAAACCAGGTTTAATTGACTGTTTCAGTGTTGCACTTCATTACTACGTGATGCAATCCAGAAAAAGCCCAGGATCTAGCCGTCATGTATGAGAAATATGCGAAAGAATGAGCCTGATGAGAGCAAATCCCAGACCTAACCTAGACCTAACATGAATTATTCTCTAAAATATTGATCGAAACCAGGTTTAATTGACTGTTTCAGTGTGGTCCCACATTACTATGTGACACAATCCAGAAACAGCCCAGGACCTAGTCATGAAGTATGAGAAATATGCGAAAGTATGAGCCTGATGAGTGAAAATCCCCGGCCTAACCTAGACCTAACATGCGTTATCCTCAAAAATATTGATCCAAACCAGGTTTAATGGACTGTTTCAGTGTGGTACCACTTTACTACGTGATCCAAAGCAGAAAAAACCCTCGATCAGGTCAACATGTATGTTAAAACTGCGAAAGTATGACCCTGATGAGAGCAAATCCCAGGCCTAACCTAGACCTAACATGCGTTGTCCTCTAAAATATTGATGGAAACCAGGTTTAATTGACTGTTTCAGTGTTGTACTTCATTACTACGTGATGCAATCCAGAGAAAGCCCAGGATCCAGCCATGAAGTATGAGAAATATGCGAAAGAATGAGCCTGATGAGAGCAAATCCCAGACCTAACCTAGACCTAACATGAACTATTCTCTAAAATATTGATCGAAACCAGGTTTAATTGACTGTTTCAGTGTGGTCCCACATTACTACGTGATCCAAACCAGAAAAAACCCAGGATCCGTTCAACAAGTATGTGAAGAATGCGAAAGTATGAGCCTGATGAGTGAAAATCCCAGGCCTAACCTAGACCTAACATGCGTTATCCTCAAAAATATTGATCGAAACATGGTTTAATCGACTGTTTCAGTGTGGTACCACATTACTATGTGGTCCAAACCAGAAAATAACCCAGGATCTGTTCAACGAGTATGTGAAGTGTGCGAAAGTATGAGTCTGATGAGGTCAGATCCCAGACCAATCCCAGACTTAACTTGCGTTATCCTCTAAAATATTGATCGAAACCAGGTTTTATCGACTGTTTCAGTGTGGCACCACATTACCACGTGATCCAAACCCGCAAAAGCCCAGGATCCGTTCAACAAGTATGTGAAGAATGCGAAAGTATGAGTCTGATGAGTGAAAATCCCCGACCTAACCTAGACCTAACATGCGTTATCCTCTAAAATATTGATCCAAACCAGGTTTAATGGACTGTTTCAGTGTGGTACCACACTACTACGTGATCCAAACCAGAAAAAACCCAGGATCTGTTCAACAAGTATGTGAAAAACGCGAAAGTATGAGCCTGATGAGGGCAAGTTCCAGACCTATCCCAGACCTAACTTGCGTTGTCCTCTAAGATATTGATGGAAACCAGGTTTAATTGACTGTTTCAGTGTTGCACTTCATTACTACGTGATGCAATCCAGAAAAAGCCCAGGATCTAGCCATCAAGTATGAGAAATATGCGGAAGAATGAGCCTGATGAGAGCAAATCCCAGACCTAACCTAGACCTAACATGAATTATTCTGTAAAATATTGATCAAAACCAGGTTTAATTGACTGTTTCAGTGTGGTACCACATTACTACGTGATCCAAACCAGAAAAAACCCTCGATCAGGTCAACAAGTATGTGAAAAACGCGAAAGTATGACCCTGATGGGGGCAAATCCCAGGCCTAACCTAGACCTAACATGCGTTATCCTCTAAAATATTGGTCGAAACCTGGTTTAATCGACTGTTTCAGTGTGGTACCACATTACTATGCGATCCAAACCAGAAAATAACCCAGGATCTGTCAAACGAGTATGTGAAGTGTGCGAAAGTATGAGCCTGATGAGAACAAATCCCAGACCTAACCTAGACCTAACATGAATTATTCTCTAAAATATTGATCAAAACCAGGTTTAATTGACTGTTTCAGTGTGGTACCACATTACTACGTGATCCAAACCAGAAAAAGCCCAGGATCAGTTCAACAAGTATGTGAAAAACGCGAAAGTATGAGTCTGATGAGGGCGAATCCCAGACCTATGCCAGACTTATGTTGCGTTATCCTCTAAAGTACTGATCGAAACCAGGTTTAATCGACTGTTTCAGTGTGGTACCACATTACTACGTGATCCAAACCAGAAAAAACCCAGGATCCGTTCAACAAGTGTGTGAAGAATGCGAAAGTATGAGTCTGATGAGTGAAAATCCCAGACCTATCCCATGCCTAACTTGCGTTGTCCTCTAAGATATTGATGGAAACCAGGTTTAATTGACTGTTTCAGTGTTGCACTTCATTACTACGTGATGCAATCCAGAAAAAGCCCAGGATCTAGCCGTCATGTATGAGAAATATGCGAAAGAATGAGCCTGATGAGAGCAAATCCCAGACCTAACCTAGACCTAACATGAATTATTCTCTAAAATATTGATCGAAACCAGGTTTAATTGACTGTTTCAGTGTGGTCCCACATTACTATGTGACACAATCCAGAAACAGCCCAGGACCTAGTCATGAAGTATGAGAAATATGCGAAAGTATGAGCCTGATGAGTGAAAATCCCCGGCCTAACCTAGACCTAACATGCGCTGTCCTCTAAAATATTGATGGAAACCAGGTTTAATTGACTGTTTCAGTGTGGTACCACATTACTACGTGATCCAATCCAGAAATAGCCCAGGATCCAGCCATGAAGTATGAGAAATATGCGAAAGTATGAGCCTGATGAGGGCAAATCCTAGACCTAACCCAGACCTAACATGCGTTATCCTCTAAAATATTTATCAAGACCAGGTTTAATTGATTGTTTCAGTGTGGTCCCAAATTACTACGTGATCCAAACCAGAAAAAACCCATGATCCGTTCAACAAGTATGTGAAGAATGCGAAAGTATGAGTCTGATGAGTGAAAATCCCAGGCCTAACCTAGACCTAACATGAATTATTTTCGAAGATATTGATCGGAACCAGGTTTAATTGACTGTTTCAGTGTGGTACCACACTACTACGTGATCCAAACCAGAAAAAACCCAGGATCTGTTCAACAACTATGTGAAAAACGCGAAAGTATGAGCCTGATGAGGGCAAGTTCCAGACCTATCCCAGACCTAACTTGCGTTGTCCTCTAAGATATTGATGGAAACCAGGTTTAATTGACTGTTTCAGTGTTGCACTTCATTACTACGTGATGCAATCCAGGAAAAGCCCAGGATCTAGCCATCAAGTATGAGAAATATGCGGAAGAATGAGCCTGATGAGAGCAAATCCCAGACCTAACCCAGACCTAACATGAATTATTCTGTAAAATATTGATCAAAACCAGGTTTAATTGACTGTTTCAGTGTGGTACCACATTACTACGTGATCCAAACCAGAAAAAACCCTCGATCAGGTCAACAAGTATGTGAAAAAGGCGAAAGTATGACCCTGATGGGGGCAAATCCCAGGCCTAACCTAGACCTAACATGCGTTATCCTCTAAAATATTGGTCGAAACCTGGTTTAATCGACTGTTTCAGTGTGGTACCACATTACTATGCGATCCAAACCAGAAAATAACCCAGGATCTGTCAAACGAGTATGTGAAGTGTGCGAAAGTATGAGCCTGATGAGAACAAATCCCAGACCTAACCTAGACCTAACATGAATTATTCTCTAAAATATTGATCAAAACCAGGTTTAATTGACTGTTTCAGTGTGGTACCACATTACTACGTGATCCAAACCAGAAAAAGCCCAGGATCAGTTCAACAAGTATGTGAAAAACGCGAAAGTATGAGTCTGATGAGGGCGAATCCCAGACCTATGCCAGACTTATGTTGCGTTATCCTCTAAAGTACTGATCGAAACCAGGTTTAATCGACTGTTTCAGTGTGGTACCACATTACTACGTGATCCAAACCAGAAAAAACCCAGGATCCGTTCAACAAGTGTGTGAAGAATGCGAAAGTATGAGTCTGATGAGTGAAAATCCCAGACCTATCCCATGCCTAACTTGCGTTGTCCTCTAAGATATTGATGGAAACCAGGTTTAATTGACTGTTTCAGTGTTGCACTTCATTACTACGTGATGCAATCCAGAAAAAGCCCAGGATCTAGCCGTCATGTATGAGAAATATGCGAAAGAATGAGCCTGATGAGAGCAAATCCCAGACCTAACCTAGACCTAACATGAATTATTCTCTAAAATATTGATCGAAACCAGGTTTAATTGACTGTTTCAGTGTGGTCCCACATTACTATGTGACACAATCCAGAAACAGCCCAGGACCTAGTCATGAAGTATGAGAAATATGCGAAAGTATGAGCCTGATGAGTGAAAATCCCCGGCCTAACCTAGACCTAACATGCGTTATCCTCAAAAATATTGATCCAAACCAGGTTTAATGGACTGTTTCAGTGTGGTACCACTTTACTACGTGATCCAAAGCAGAAAAAACCCTCGATCAGGTCAACATGTATGTTAAAACTGCGAAAGTATGACCCCGATGAGAGCAAACCCCAGGCCTAACCTAGACCTAACATGCGCTGTCCTCTAAAATATTGATGGAAACCAGGTTTAATTGACTGTTTCAGTGTTGTACTTCATTACTACGTGATGCGATCCAGAGAAAGCCCAGGATCCAGCCATGAAGTATGAGAAATATGCGAAAGTATGAGCCTGATGAGGGCAAATCCTAGACCTAACCCAGACCTAACATGCGTTATCCTCTAAAATATTTATCAAGACCAGGTTTAATTGATTGTTTCAGTGTGGTCCCACATTACTACGTGATCCAAACCAGAAAAACCCATGATCCGTTCAACAAGTATGTGAAGAATGCGAAAGTATGAGTCTGATGAGTGAAAATCCCAGGCCTAACCTAGACCTAACATGAATTATTTTCGAAGATATTGATCGGAACCAGGTTTAATTGACTGTTTCAGTGTGGTACCACATTACTACGTGATCCAAACCAGAAAAAACCCTGGATCAGTTCAACAAGTATGTGAAGAATGCGAAAGTATGAGTCTGATGAGTGAAAATCCCAGACCTATCCCAGACCTAACTTGCGTTATCCTCTAAAATATTGAGCGAAACCAGGTTTAATTGATTGTTTCAGTGTGGTACCACGTGACCCAACCCAGAAAAAACCCATGATCTGTTCAACAAGTATGTGAAAAACGCGAAAGTATGAGCCTGATGAGGGCAAATCCCAGACCTATCCCAGACCTAACTTGCGTTATCCTCTAAAATATTGATCGAAACCAGGTTTAATTGACCGTTTCAGTGTGGTACCACATTACTACGTGATCCAAACCAGAAAAAACTCAGGATCCGTTCAACAAGTATGTGAAGGATGCGAAAGTATGAGTCTGATCAGTGAAAATCTCAGGCCTTACCTAGACCTAACTTGCGTTGTCCTCTAGAATATTGATCGAAACCAGGTTTCATCGACTGTTTCAGTGTGGTACCACATTACTACGTGATCCAAACCAGAAAAAACCCAGGATCTGTTCAACGAGTATGTGAAGTGTGCGAAAGTATGAGTCAGATGAGGTCAAATGCCAGACCTATCCCAGACCTAACATGCGTTATCCTCTAAAATATTTATCAAGACCAGGTTTAATTGATTGTTCCAGTGTGGACCCACATTACTACGTGATCCAAACCAGAAAAAACCCAGGATCTGTTCAACAAGTATGTGAAAAACGCGAAAATGTGAGCCTGATGAGGGCAAATCTTAGAACTAACCCAGACCTAAGATGCGTTATCCTCTAAAATATTTATCCAGACCAGGTTTAATTGACCGTTTCAGTGTGGTACCACATTACTACGTGATCCATACCAGAAAAAACTCAGGATCCGTTCAACAAGTATGTGAAGAATGCGAAAGTATGAGCCTGATGAGTGAAAATCCCAGGCCTAACCTAGACCTAACATGCGTTATCCTCAAAAATATTGATCGAAACATGGTTTAATCGACTGTTTCAGTGTGGTACCACATTACTATGTGGTCCAAACCAGAAAATAACCCAGGATCTGTTCAACGAGTATGTGAAGTGTGCGAAAGTATGAGTCTGATGAGGTCAAATCCCAGACCAATCCCAGACCTAACTTGCGTTGTCCTCTAAGATATTGATGGAAACCAGGTTTAATTGACTGTTTCAGTGTTGCACTTCATTACTACGTGATGCAATCCAGAAAAAGCCCAGGATCTAGCCGTCATGTATGAGAAATATGCGAAAGAATGAGCCTGATGAGAGCAAATCCCAGACCTAACCTAGACCTAACATGAATTATTCTCTAAAATATTGATCGAAACCAGGTTTAATTGACTGTTTCAGTGTGGTCCCACATTACTATGTGACACAATCCAGAAACAGCCCAGGACCTAGTCATGAAGTATGAGAAATATGCGAAAGTATGAGCCTGATAAGTGAAAATCCCCGGCCTAACCTAGACCTAACATGCGTTATCCTCAAAAATATTGATCCAAACCAGGTTTAATGGACTGTTTCAGTGTGGTACCACTTTACTACGTGATCCAAAGCAGAAAAAACCCTCGATCAGGTCAACATGTATGTTAAAACTGCGAAAGTATGACCCTGATGAGAGCAAATCCCAGGCCTAACCTAGACCTAACATGCGTTGTCCTCTAAAATATTGATGGAAACCAGGTTTAATTGACTGTTTCAGTGTTGTACTTCATTACTACGTGATGCAATCCAGAGAAAGCCCAGGATCCAGCCATGAAGTATGAGAAATATGCGAAAGAATGAGCCTGATGAGAGCAAATCCCAGGCCTAACCTAGACCTAACATGCGTTATCCTCAAAAATATTGATCGAAACATGGTTTAATCGACTGTTTCAGTGTGGTACCACATTACTATGTGGTCCAAACCAGAAAATAACCCAGGATCTGTTCAACGAGTATGTGAAGTGTGCGAAAGTATGAGTCTGATGAGGTCAAATCCCAGACCAATCCCAGACATAACTTGCGTTATCCTCTAAAATATTGATCGAAACCAGGTTTTATCGACTGTTTCAGTGTGGTACCACATTACCACGTGATCCAAACCCGCAAAAGCCCAGGATCCGTTCAACAAGTATGTGAAGAATGCGAAAGTATGAGTCTGATGAGTGAAAATCCCCGACCTAACCTAGACCTAACATGCGTTATCCTCTAAAATATTGATCCAAACCAGGTTTAATGGACTGTTTCAGTGTGGTACCACACTACTACGTGATCCAAACCAGAAAAAACCCAGGATCTGTTCAACAAGTATGTGAAAAACGCGAAAGTATGAGCCTGATGAGGGCAAGTTCCAGACCTATCCCAGACCTAACTTGCGTTGTCCTCTAAGATATTGATGGAAACCAGGTTTAATTGACTGTTTCAGTGTTGCACTTCATTACTACGTGATGCAATCCAGAAAAAGCCCAGGATCTAGCCATCAAGTATGAGAAATATGCGGAAGAATGAGCCTGATGAGAGCAAATCCCAGACCTAACCTAGACCTAACATGAATTATTCTGTAAAATATTGATCAAAACCAGGTTTAATTGACTGTTTCAGTGTGGTACCACATTACTACGTGATCCAAACCAGAAAAAACCCTCGATCAGGTCAACAAGTATGTGAAAAACGCGAAAGTATGACCCTGATGGGGGCAAATCCCAGGCCTAACCTAGACCTAACATGCGTTATCCTCTAAAATATTGGTCGAAACCCGGTTTAATCGACTGTTTCAGTGTGGTACCACATTACTATGCGATCCAAACCAGAAAATAACCCAGGATCTGTCAAACGAGTATGTGAAGTGTGCGAAAGTATGAGCCTGATGAGAACAAATCCCAGACCTAACCTAGACCTAACATGAATTATTCTCTAAAATATTGATCAAAACCAGGTTTAATTGACTGTTTCAGTGTGGTACCACATTACTACGTGATCCAAACCAGAAAAAGCCCAGGATCAGTTCAACAAGTATGTGAAAAACGCGAAAGTATGTGTCTGATGAGGGCGAATCCCAGACCTATGCCAGACTTATGTTGCGTTATCCTCTAAAGTACTGATCGAAACCAGGTTTAATCGACTGTTTCAGTGTGGTACCACATTACTACGTGATCCAAACCAGAAAAAACCCAGGATCCGTTCAACAAGTGTGTGAAGAATGCGAAAGTATGAGTCTGATGAGTGAAAATCCCAGACCTATCCCATGCCTAACTTGCGTTGTCCTCTAAGATATTGATGGAAACCAGGTTTAATTGACTGTTTCAGTGTTGCACTTCATTACTACGTGATGCAATCCAGAAAAAGCCCAGGATCTAGCCGTCATGTATGAGAAATATGCGAAAGAATGAGCCTGATGAGAGCAAATCCCAGACCTAACCTAGACCTAACATGAATTATTCTCTAAAATATTGATCGAAACCAGGTTTAATTGACTGTTTCAGTGTGGTCCCACATTACTATGTGACACAATCCAGAAACAGCCCAGGACCTAGTCATGAAGTATGAGAAATATGCGAAAGTATGAGCCTGATGAGTGAAAATCCCCGGCCTAACCTAGACCTAACATGCGTTATCCTCAAAAATATTGATCCAAACCAGGTTTAATGGACTGTTTCAGTGCGGTACCACTTTACTACGTGATCCAAAGCAGAAAAAACCCTCGATCAGGTCAACATGTATGTTAAAACTGCGAAAATATGACCCCGATGAGAGCAAATCCCAGGCCTAACCTAGACCTAACATGCGTTGTCCTCTAAAATATTGATGGAAACCAGGTTTAATTGACTGTTTCAGTGTTGTACTTCATTACTACGTGATGCAATCCAGAGAAAGCCCAGGATCCAGCCATGAAGTATGAGAAATACTCGAAAGTATGAGCCTGATGAGGGCAAATCCTAGACCTAACCCAGACCTAACATGCGTTATCCTCTAAAATATTTATCAAGATCAGGTTTAATTGATTGTTTCAGTGTGGTACCACATTACTACGTGATCCACACCAGAAAAAACCCAAGATCCGTTCAACAAGTATGTGAAGAATGCGAAGGTATGAGTCTGATGAGTGAGAATCCCAGGCCTAACCTAGATCTATCATGCGTTATCCTCAATAATATTGATGGAAACCAGGTTTAATTTAGTGTTTCAGTGTTGTACTTCACTGCTACGTGATGCAATCCAGAAAAAGCTCAGGATCTAGCCATCTAGTATGAGAAATATGCGAAAGTATGAGCCTGATGAGGGCAAATCTTAGATCTAACCCAGACCTAAGATGCGTTATCCTCTAAAATATTTATCCAGACCAGGTTTAATTGACTGTTTCAGTGTGGTCCGACATTACTACGTGATCCAAACCAGAAAAAAACCCAGAATCCGTCCAACAAGTATGTGAAGAATGCGAAAGTATGAGTCTGATGAGTGAGAATCCCATGACTAACCTAGATCTAACATGCGTTATCCTCAATAATATTGATGGAAACCAGGTTTAATTGAGTGTTTCAGTGTTGTACTTCATTACTACGTGATGCAATCCAGAAAAAGCCCAGGATCTAGCCATCAAGTATGAGAAATATGCGAAAGAATGAGCCTGATGAGAGCAAAACCCAGACCTAACCTAGACCTAACATGAATTATTCTCTAAAATATTGATCAAAACTAGGTTTAATTGACTGTTTCAGTGTGGTACCACATTACTACGTGATCCAATCCAGAAATAGCCCAGTACCCAGCCATGAAGTATGAGAAATATGCGAAAGTATGAGCCTGATGAGGGCAAATCGTAGACCTAACCCAGACCTAACATGCGTTATCCTCTAAAATATTGATCGGAACCAGGCTTAATGGACTGTTTCAGTGTGGTACCACACTACTACGTGTTCCAAACCAGAAAAAACCCAGGATCTGTTCAACAAGTATGTGAAAAACGCGAAAGTATGAGTCTGATGAGGTCAAATCCCAGACCTATCCCAGACTTAACTTGCGTTATCCTCTAAAATATTGATCGAAACCAGGTTTAATCGACTGTTTCAGCGTGGTACCACATTACTATGTGACACAATCCAGAAACAGCCCAGGATCTAGCCATCAAGTATGAGAAATATGCGAAAGAATGAGCCTGATGAGAGCAAATCCCAGACCTAACCTAGACCTAACATGCGTTATCCTCAAAAATATTGATCCAAACCAGGTTTAATGGACTGTTTCAGTGTGGTACCACATTACTACGTGATCAAAAGCAGAAAAAACCCTCGATCAGGTCAACATGTATGTTAAAACTGCGAAAGTATGACCCTGATGAGAGCAAATCCCAGGCTTAACCTAGACCTAACATGCGTTGTCCTCTAAAATATTGATGGAAACCAGGTTTAATTGACTGTTTCAGTGTTGTACTTCATTACTACGTGATGCAATCCAGAGAAAGCCCAGGATCCAGCCATGAAGTATGAGAAATATGCGAAAGTATGAGCCTGATGAGGGCAAATCCTAGACCTAACCCAGACCTAACATGCGTTATCCTCCAAAATATTTATCAAGATCAGGTTTAATTGATTGTTTCAGTGTGGTACCACATTACTACGTGATCCACACCAGAAAAAACCCAAGATCCGTTCAATAAGTATGTGAAGAATGCGAGAGTATGAGTCTGATGAGTGAGAATCCCATGACTAACCTAGATCTAACATGCGTTATCCTCAATAATATTGATGGAAACCAGGTTTAATTGAGTGTTTCAGTGTTGTGCTTCATTACTACGTGATGCAATCCAGAAAAAGCTCAGGATCTAGCCATCTAGTATGAGAAATATGCGAAAGTATGAGCCTGATGAGGGCAAATCTTAGAACTAACCCATACCTAAGATGCGTTATCCTCTAAAATATTTATCCAGACCAGGTTTAATTGACTGTTTCAGTGTGGTCCGACATTACTACGTGATCCAAACCAGAAAAAACCCAGAATCCGTTCAACAAGTATGTGAAGAATGCGAAAGTATGAGTCTGATGAGTGAGAATCCCAGGCCTAACCTAGACCTAACATGCGTTATCCTCTAAAATATTGATGCAAACCAGGTTTAATGGACTGTTTCAGTGTGGTGCCACACTGCTACGTGATACAAACCAGAAAAAACCCAGGATCTGTTCAACAAGTATGTGAAAAACGCGAAAGTATGAGCCTGATGAGGGCAAGTCCCAGACCTATCCCAGACCTAACTTGCGTTGTCCTCAAAAATATTGATCGAAACCAGGTTTAATTGACTGTTTCAGTGTGGTCCCACATTACTACGTGATCCAAACCAGAAAAAATCCAGGATCCGTTCAACAAGTATGTGAAGAATGCGAAAGTATGAGTCTGTTGAGTGAAAATCCCCGGCCTAACCTAGACCTAACATGCGTTATCCTCAAAAATATTGATCGAAACCAGGTTTAATCGACTGTTTCAGTGTGGTACCACACTACTACGTGACGCAATCCAGAAAAAAACCCAGGATCTGTTCAACAAGTATGTGAAAAACGCGAAAGTATGAGCCTGATGTGGGCAAATCCCAGACCTATCCCAGACCTAACTTGCGTTGTCCTCTAAGATATTGATGGAAACCAGGTTTAATTGACTGTTTCAGTGTTGTACTTCATTACTACGAGATGCAATCCAGAAAAAGCCCAGGATCTAGCCATGAAGTATGAGAAATATGCGAAAGAATGAGCCTGATGAGAGCAAATCCCAGACCCAACCTAGACCTAACATGAATTATTCTGTAATATATTGATCGAAACCAGGTCTAATTGACTGTTTCAGTGTGGTCCCACATTACTACGTGATCCAAACCAGAAAAAATCCAGGATCCGTTCAACAAGTATGTGAAGAATGCGAAAGTATGAGTCTGTTGAGTGAAAATCCCCGGCCTAACCTAGACCTAACATGCGTTATCCTCAAAAATATTGATCGAAACCTGGTTTAATCGACTGTTTCAGTGTGGTACCACATTACTATGTGGTCCAAACCAGAAAATAACCCAGGATCTGTTCAACGAGTATGTGAAGTGTGCGAAAGTATGAGTCCGATGAGGTCAAATCCCAGACCAATCCAAGACTTACCTTGCGTTATCCTCTAAAATATTGATCGAAACCAGGTTTCATCGACTGTTTCAGTGTGGTACCACATTACTACGTGATCCAAACCAGAAAAAACCCAGGATCTGTTCAACGAGTATGTGAAGTGTGCGAAAGTATGAGTCTGATGAGGGCAAATCCCAGACCTATCCCAGACCTAACATGCGTTATCCTCTAAAATATTTATCAAGATCAGGTTTAATTGAATGTTTCAGTGTGGTACCACATTACTACGTGAACCAAACCAGAAAATACCCAGGATCCGTTCAACAAGTATGCGAAGAATGCGAAAGTATGAGTCTGATGAGTGAAAATCCCAGGGCTAACCTAGACCTAACATGCGATGTCCTCTAAAATATTGATGGAAACCAGGTTTAATTGACTGTTTCAGTGTTGTACTTCATTACTACGTGATGCAATCCAGAAAATAACCCAGGATCAGTTCAACGAGTATGTGACGTGTGCGAAAGTATGAGTCTGATGAGGTCAAATCCCAGACCTATCCCAGACCTAACTTGCGTTATCCTCTAAAATATTGATCGAAACCAGGTTTAATCGACTGTTTCAGTGTGGTACCACATTACTACGTGATCCAAACCAGAAAAAACCCAGGATCAGTTCAACAAGTTTGTGAAGAATGCGAAAGGATTAGTCTGATGAGTGAAAATCCCTGGGCTAACCTATACCTAACATGCGTTATCCTCTAAAATATTGATGCAAACCAGGTTTAATGGACTGTTTCAGTGTGGTACCACAATACTACGTGAGACAAACCAGAAAAAGCCCAGGATCTAGCCGTCAAGTATGAGAAATATGTGAAAGAATGAGCCTGATGAGAGCAAATCCCAGACCTAACCTAGACCTAACATGAATTATTCTCTAAAATATTGATCAAAACCAGGTTTAATTGACTGTTTCAGTGTGGTATCACATTACTACGTGATCCAATCCAGAAATAGCCCAGGATCCAGCCATGAAGTACGAGAAATATGCGAATGAATGAGCCTGATGAGAGCAAATCCCTGGGCTAACCTATACCTAACATGCGTTATCCTCTAAAATATTGATGCAAACCAGGTTTAATGGACTGTTTCAGTGTGGTACCACAATACTACGTGAGACAAACCAGAAATAGCCCAGGATCCAGCCATGAAGTATGAGAAATTTGCGAAAGAATGAGCCTGATGAGGGCAAATCCCAGACCTAACCTAGACCTAACATGCATTATTCTCTAAAATATTGATCGAAACCAGGTTTAATTGACTGTTTCAGCGTGGTACCACATTACTACGTGATACAATCCAGAAACAGCCCAGGATCTAGCCATGAAGTATGAGAAATATGCGAAAGTATGAGCCTGATGAGGGCAAATCTTAGACCTAACCCAGACCTAACATGCGTTATACTCCAAAATATTTATCAAGATCAGGTATAATTGAATGTTTCAGTGTGGTACCACATTACTACGTGAACCAAACCAGAAAAAACCCAGGATCCGTTCAACAAGTATGTGAAGAATGCGAAAGTATGAGTCTGATGAGTGAAAATCCCAGGGCTAACCTAGAACTAACATGCGTTATCCTCTAAAAATATTGACCCAAACCAGGTTTAATGGACTGTTTCAGTGTGGTACCACTTTACTACGTGATCCAAAGCGGAAAAGACCCTCGATCAGGTCAACATGTATGTTAAAACTGCGAAAGTATGACCCTGATGAGGGCAAATCCCAGGCCTAACCTAGACCTAACGTGAATTATTCTCTAAAATATTGATCGAAACCAGGTTTAATTGACTGTTTCAGTGTTGTACTTCATTACTACGTGATGCAATCCAGAAAAAGCCCAGGATCTAGCCGTGAAGTATGAGAAATATGCGAAAGAATGAGCCTGATGAGAGCAAATCCCAGACCTAACCTAGACCTAACATGAATTATTCTCTAAAATATTGATCAAAACCAGGTTTAATTGACTGTTTCAGTGTGGTACCACATTACTACTTGATCCTATCCAGAAATAGCCCAGGATCCAGCCATGAAGTACGAGAAATATACGAAAGAATGAGCCTGATGAGAGCAAATCCCAGACCTACCCTAGACCTAACATGAATTATTCTCTAAAATATTGATCGAAACCAGGTTTAATTGACTGTTTCAGTGTTGTACTTCATTACTACGTGATGCAATCCAGAAAAAGCCCAGGATCTAGCCGTGAAGTATGAGAAATATGCGAAAGAATGAGCCTGATGAGAGCAAATCCCAGACCTAACCTAGACCTAACATGAATTATTCTCTAAAATATTGATCAAAACCAGGTTTAATTGACTGCTTCAGTGTGGTACCACATTACTACGTGATCCAATCCAGAAATAGCCCAGGATCCAGCCATGAAGTACGAGAAATATGCGAAAGAATGAGCCTGATGAGAGCAAATCCCAGACATACCCTAGACCTAACATGAATTATTCTCTAAAATATTGATCAAAACCAGGTTTAATTGACTGTTTCAGTGTGGTACCACATTACTACGTGATCCAATCCAGAAATAGCCCAGGATCCAGCCATGAAGTATGAGAAATATGCGAAAGTATGAGCCTGATGAGGGAAAATCCCAGACGTAACCTAGACCTAACATGAATTATTCTGTAAAATATTGATCAAAACCAGGTTTAATTGACTGTTTCAGTGTGGTACCACATTACTACGTGATCCAATCCAGAAATAGCCCAGGATCCAGCCATGAAGTATGAGAAATATGCGAAAGTATGAGCCTGATGAGGGCAAATCCTAGACCTAACCCAAACCTAACATGCGTTATCCTCTAAAATATTGATCGCAACCAGGTTTAATTGATTGTTTCAGTGTGGTACCACATTACTACGTGATCCACACCAGAAAAAACACAAGATCCGTTCAACAAGTATGTGAAGAACGCGAAAGTATGAGTCTGATGAGTGAAAATCCCAGGCCTAACCTAGACCTAACATGCGTTATCCTCAATAATATTGATCGAAACCAGGTTTAATTGAGTGTTTCAGTGTTGTACTTCATTACTGCGTGATGCAATCCAGAAAAAGCCCAGGATCTAGCCATGTAGTATGAGAAATATGCGAAAGAATGAGCCTGGTGAGAGCAAATCCCATGCCTAACCTAGACCTAACATGAATTATTCTCTAAAATATTCATCAAAGCCAGGTTTAATTGACTGTTTCAGTGTGGTACCACATTAATACGTGATCCAATCCAGAAATAGCCCAGGATCCAGTCATGAAGTATGAGAAATATGCGAAAGTATGAGCCTGATGAGGGCAAATCCTAGACCTAACCCAGACCTAACATGCGTTATCCTCTGAAATATTTATCAAGACCAGGTTTAATTCAATGTTTCAGTGTGGTACCACATTACTACGTGATCCAAACCAGAAAAAACCCAGGATCCGTTCAACAAGTATGTGAAGAATGCGAAAGTATGAGTCTGATGAGTGAAAATCCCAGACCTAACGTAGACCTAACATGCGTTATCCTGTAAAATGTTGATCCAAACCTGGTTTAATCAACTGTTTCAGTGTGGTACCACATTACTATGTGATCCAAACCAGAAAATAACCCAGGATCTGTTCAACGAGTATGTGAAGTGTGCGAAAGTATGAGTCTGATGAGGGCAAATCCCAGACCTATCCCAGACCTAACATGCGTTATCCTCTAATATATTTATCAAGACCAGGTTTAATTGATTGTTTCAGTGTGGTCCCACATTACTACGAGATCCAAACCAGAAAAAACCCAGGATCCGTTCAACAAGTATGTGAAGAATGCGAAAGTATGAGCCTGATGAGGGCAAATCCTAGACCTAACCCAGACCTAACATGCGTTATCCTCTAAAATATTGATCGCAACCAGGTTTAATGGACTGTTTCAGTGTGGTACCACACTACTACGTGATCCAAACCAGAAAAAACCCAGGATCTGTTCAACAAGTATGTGAAAAACGCGAAAGTATGAGTCTGATGAGGTCAAATCCCAGACCTATCCCAGAATTAACTTGCGTTATCCTCTAAAATATTGATCGAAACCAGGTTTAATCGACTGTTTCAGCGTGGTACCACATTACTATGTGATACAATCCAGAAAGAGCCCAGGATCCAGCCATGAAGTATGAGAAATATGCGAAAGTATGAGCATGATGGGGGCAAATCCTAGACCTACCCCAGACCTAACATGCGTTATCCTCTGAAATATTTATCAAGACCAGGTTTAATTCAATGTTTCAGTGTGGTACCACATTACTACGTGATCCAAACCAGAAAAAACCCAGGATCCGTTCAACAAGTATGTGAAGAATGCGAAAGTATGAGTCTGATGAGTGAAAATCCCAGACCTAACGTAGACCTAACATGCGTTATCCTGCAAAATGTTGATCCAAACCTGGTTTAATCATCTGTTTCAGTGTGGTACCACATTACTATGTGATCCAAACCAGAAAATAACCCAGGATCTGTTCAACGAGTATGTGAAATATGCGAAAGAATGAGCCTGGTGAGGGCAAATCCCAGACCTAACCTAGACCTAACATGAATTATTCTCTAAAATATTGATCAAAACCAGGTTTAATTGACTGTTTCAGTGTGGTACCACATTACTACGTGTTCCAATCCAGAAATAGCCCAGGATCCAGCCATGAAGTATGAGAAATATGCGAAAGTATGAGCCTGATGAGGGCAAATCCTAGACCTAACCCAGACCTAACATGCGTTATCCTCTAAAATATTGATCGCAACCAGGTTTAATGGACTGTTTCAGTGTGGTACCACACTACTACGTGATCCAAACCAGAAAAAACCCAGAATCCAGCCATGAAGTACGAGAAACATGCGTAAGTATGAGCCTGCTGAGGGCAAATCCTAGACCTAACCCAGACCTAACATGCGTTATACTCCAAAATATTTATCAAGGTCAGGTTTAATTGAATGTTTCAGTGTGGTACCACATTACTACGTGAACCAAACCAGAAAAAACCCAGGATCCGTTCAACAAGTATGTGAAGAATGCGAAAGTATGAGTCTGATGAGTGAAAATCCCAGCGCTAACCTAGACCTAACATGCGTTATCCTCTAAAAATATGGATCCAAACCAGGTTTAATGGACTGTTTCAGTGTGGTACCACTTTACTACGTGATCCAAAGCAGAAAAAACCCTCGATCAGGTCAATATGTATGTTAAAACTGCGAAAGTATGACCCTGATGAGGGCAAATCCCAGGCCTAACCTAGACCTAACATGAATTATTCTCTAAAATATTGATCGAAACCAGGTTTAATTGACTGTTTCAGTGTTGTACTTCATTACTGCGTGATGCAATCCAGAAAAAGCCCAGGATCTAGCCGTCAAGTATGAGAAATATGCGAAAGAATGAGCCTGATGAGAGCAAATCCCAGACCTAACCTAGACCTAACATGAATTATTCTCTAAAATATTGATCAAAACCAGGTTTAATTGACTGTTTCAGTGTGGTACCACATTACTACGTGATCCAATCCAGAAATAGCCCAGAATCCAGCCATGAAGTACGAGAAATATGCGAAAGAATGAGCCTGATGAGAGCAAATCCCAGACCTAACCTAGACCTAACATGAATTATTCTCTAAAATATTGATCAAAACCAGGTTTAATTGACTGTTTCAGTGTGGTACCACATTACTACTTGATCCTATCCAGAAATAGCCCAGGATCCAGCCATGAAGTACGAGAAATATACGAAAGAATGAGCCTGATGAGAGCAAATCCCAGACCTACCCTAGACCTAACATGAATTATTCTCTAAAATATTGATCGAAACCAGGTTTAATTGACTGTTTCAGTGTTGTACTTCATTACTACGTGATGCAATCCAGAAAAAGCCCAGGATCTAGCCGTGAAGTATGAGAAATATGCGAAAGAATGAGCCTGATGAGAGCAAATCCCAGACCTAACCTAGACCTAACATGAATTATTCTCTAAAATATTGATCAAAACCAGGTTTAATTGACTGCTTCAGTGTGGTTCCACATTACTACGTGATCCAATCCAGAAATAGCCCAGGATCCAGCCATGAAGTACGAGAAATATGCGAAAGAATGAGCCTGATGAGAGCAAATCCCAGACATACCCTAGACCTAACATGAATTATTCTCTAAAATATTGATCAAAACCAGGTTTAATTGACTGTTTCAGTGTGGTACCACATTACTACGTGATCCAATCCAGAAATAGCCCAGGATCCAGCCATGAAGTATGAGAAATATGCGAAAGTATGAGCCTGATGAGGGAAAATCCCAGACGTAACCTAGACCTAACATGAATTATTCTGTAAAATATTGATCAAAACCAGGTTTAATTGACTGTTTCAGTGTGGTACCACATTACTACGTGATCCAATCCAGAAATAGCCCAGGATCCAGCCATGAAGTATGAGAAATATGCGAAAGTATGAGCCTGATGAGGGCAAATCCTAGACCTAACCCAAACCTAACATGCGTTATCCTCTAAAATATTGATCGCAACCAGGTTTAATTGATTGTTTCAGTGTGGTACCACATTACTACGTGATCCACACCAGAAAAAACACAAGATCCGTTCAACAAGTATGTGAAGAACGCGAAAGTATGAGTCTGATGAGTGAAAATCCCAGGCCTAACCTAGACCTAACATGCGTTATCCTCAATAATATTGATCGAAACCAGGTTTAATTGAGTGTTTCAGTGTTGTACTTCATTACTGCGTGATGCAATCCAGAAAAAGCCCAGGATCTAGCCATGTAGTATGAGAAATATGCGAAAGAATGAGCCTGGTGAGAGCAAATCCCATGCCTAACCTAGACCTAACATGAATTATTCTCTAAAATATTCATCAAAGCCAGGTTTAATTGACTGTTTCAGTGTGGTACCACATTAATACGTGATCCAATCCAGAAATAGCCCAGGATCCAG
The DNA here is from genome assembly GCF_051014445.1 of Colletes latitarsis. NCBI lineage: Eukaryota > Metazoa > Arthropoda > Insecta > Hymenoptera > Colletidae > Colletes > Colletes latitarsis. The sequence goes on along the minus strand of NW_027488375.1, from coordinate 7,489,453 downwards.
TCATGAAGTATGAGAAATATGCGAAAGTATGAGCCTGATGAGGGCAAATCCTAGACCTAACCCAGACCTAACATGCGTTATCCTCTGAAATATTTATCAAGACCAGGTTTAATTCAATGTTTCAGTGTGGTACCACATTACTACGTGATCCAAACCAGAAAAAACCCAGGATCCGTTCAACAAGTATGTGAAGAATGCGAAAGTATGAGTCTGATGAGTGAAAATCCCAGACCTAACGTAGACCTAACATGCGTTATCCTGTAAAATGTTGATCCAAACCTGGTTTAATCAACTGTTTCAGTGTGGTACCACATTACTATGTGATCCAAACCAGAAAATAACCCAGGATCTGTTCAACGAGTATGTGAAGTGTGCGAAAGTATGAGTCTGATGAGGGCAAATCCCAGACCTATCCCAGACCTAACATGCGTTATCCTCTAATATATTTATCAAGACCAGGTTTAATTGATTGTTTCAGTGTGGTCCCACATTACTACGAGATCCAAACCAGAAAAAACCCAGGATCCGTTCAACAAGTATGTGAAGAATGCGAAAGTATGAGCCTGATGAGGGCAAATCCTAGACCTAACCCAGACCTAACATGCGTTATCCTCTAAAATATTGATCGCAACCAGGTTTAATGGACTGTTTCAGTGTGGTACCACACTACTACGTGATCCAAACCAGAAAAAACCCAGGATCTGTTCAACAAGTATGTGAAAAACGCGAAAGTATGAGTCTGATGAGGTCAAATCCCAGACCTATCCCAGAATTAACTTGCGTTATCCTCTAAAATATTGATCGAAACCAGGTTTAATCGACTGTTTCAGCGTGGTACCACATTACTATGTGATACAATCCAGAAAGAGCCCAGGATCCAGCCATGAAGTATGAGAAATATGCGAAAGTATGAGCCTGATGGGGGCAAATCCTAGACCTACCCCAGACCTAACATGCGTTATCCTCTGAAATATTTATCAAGACCAGGTTTAATTCAATGTTTCAGTGTGGTACCACATTACTACGTGATCCAAACCAGAAAAAACCCAGGATCCGTTCAACAAGTATGTGAAGAATGCGAAAGTATGAGTCTGATGAGTGAAAATCCCAGACCTAACGTAGACCTAACATGCGTTATCCTGCAAAATGTTGATCCAAACCTGGTTTAATCATCTGTTTCAGTGTGGTACCACATTACTATGTGATCCAAACCAGAAAATAACCCAGGATCTGTTCAACGAGTATGTGAAATATGCGAAAGAATGAGCCTGGTGAGGGCAAATCCCAGACCTAACCTAGACCTAACATGAATTATTCTCTAAAATATTGATCAAAACCAGGTTTAATTGACTGTTTCAGTGTGGTACCACATTACTACGTGTTCCAATCCAGAAATAGCCCAGGATCCAGCCATGAAGTATGAGAAATATGCGAAAGTATGAGCCTGATGAGGGCAAATCCTAGACCTAACCCAGACCTAACATGCGTTATCCTCTAAAATATTGATCGCAACCAGGTTTAATGGACTGTTTCAGTGTGGTACCACACTACTACGTGATCCAAACCAGAAAAAACCCAGAATCCAGCCATGAAGTACGAGAAACATGCGTAAGTATGAGCCTGCTGAGGGCAAATCCTAGACCTAACCCAGACCTAACATGCGTTATACTCCAAAATATTTATCAAGGTCAGGTTTAATTGAATGTTTCAGTGTGGTACCACATTACTACGTGAACCAAACCAGAAAAAACCCAGGATCCGTTCAACAAGTATGTGAAGAATGCGAAAGTATGAGTCTGATGAGTGAAAATCCCAGCGCTAACCTAGACCTAACATGCGTTATCCTCTAAAAATATGGATCCAAACCAGGTTTAATGGACTGTTTCAGTGAGGTACCACTTTACTACGTGATCCAAAGCAGAAAAAACCCTCGATCAGGTCAATATGTATGTTAAAACTGCGAAAGTATGACCCTGATGAGGGCAAATCCCAGGCCTAACCTAGACCTAACATGCGTTGTCCTCTAAAATATTGATGGAAACCAGGTTTAATTGACTGTTTCAGTGTGGTACCACATTACTACGTGATCCAATCCAGAAATAGCCCAGGATCCAGCCATGAAGTATGAGAAATATGCGAAAGTATGAGCCTGATGAGGGCAAATCCCAGACCTAACCTAGACCTAACATGAATTATTCTCTAAAATATTGATCAAAACCAGGTTTAATTGACTGTTTCAGTGTGGTACCACATTACTACGTGATCCAATCCAGAAATAGCCCAGGATCCAGCCATGAAGTATGAGAAATATGCGAAAGTATGAGCCTGATGAGGGCAAATCCCAGACCTAACCTAGACCTAACATGAATTATTCTCTAAAATATTGATCAAAACCAGGTTTAATTGACTGTTTCAGTGTGGTACCATATTACTACGTGTTCCAATCCAGAAATAGCCCAGGATCCAGCCATGAAGTATGAGAAATATGCGAAAGTATGACCCTGATGAGGGCAAATCCCAGGCCTAACCTAGACCTAACATGCGTTGTCCTCTAAAATATTGATGGAAACCAGGGTTAATTGACTGTTTCAGTGTTGTACTTCATTACTGCGTGATGCAATCCAGAGAAAGCCAAGGATCTAGCCATCAAGTATGAGAAATATGCGAAAGAATGAGCCTGATGAGAACAAATCCCAGACCTAACCTAGACCTAACATGAATTATTCTCTAAAATATTGATCGAAACCAGGTTTAATTGACTGTTTCAGTGTTGTACTTCATTACTGCGTGATGCAATCCAGAAAAAGCCCAGGATCTAGCCGTCAAGTATGAGAAATATGCGAAAGAATGAGCCTGATGAGAGCAAATCCCAGACCTAACCTAGACCTAACATGAATTATTCTCTAAAATATTGATCAAAACCAGGTTTAATTGACTGTTTCAGTGTGGTACCACATTACTACGTGATCCAATCCAGAAATAGCCCAGAATCCAGCCATGAAGTACGAGAAATATGCGAAAGAATGAGCCTGATGAGAGCAAATCCCAGACCTAACCTAGACCTAACATGAATTATTCTCTAAAATATTGATCAAAACCAGGTTTAATTGACTGTTTCAGTGTGGTACCACATTACTACGTGATCCAATCCAGAAATAGCCCAGGATCCAGCCATGAAGTATGAGAAATATGCGAAAGTATGAGCCTGATGAGGGCAAATCCCAGACCTAACCTAGACCTAACATGAATTATTCTCTAAAATATTGATCAAAACCAGGTTTAATTGACTGTTTCAGTGTGGTACCATATTACTACGTGTTCCAATCCAGAAATAGCCCAGGATCCAGCCATGAAGTATGAGAAATATGCGAAAGTATGAGCCTGATGAGGGCAAATCTTAGACCTAACCCAGACCTAACATGCGTTATCCTGTAAAATATTGATCGCAACCAGGTTTAATGGACTGTTTCAGTGTGGTACCACACTACTACGTGATCCAAACCAGAAAAAACCCAGGATCTGTTCAACAAGTATGTGAAAAACGCGAAAGTATGAGTCTGATGAGGACAAATCCCAGACCTATTCCAGACTTAACTTGCGTTATCCTCTAAAATATTGATCGAAACCAGGTTTAATCGACTGTTTCAGCGTGGTACCACATTACTATGTGATACAATCCAGAAACAGCCCAGGATCCAGCCATGAAGTATGAGAAATAGGCGAAAGTATGAGCCTGATGGGGGCATATCCTAGACCTAACCCAGACCTAACATGCGTTATCCTCTAAAATATTTATCAACATCAGGTTTAATTGATTGTTTCAATGTGGTACCACATTACTACGCGATCCACACCAGAAAAAACCCAAGATCCGTTCAACAAGTATGTGAAGAATGCGAAAGTATGAGTCTGATGAGTGAAAATCCCAGGGCTAACCTAGACCTAACATGCGTTATCCTCAATAGTATTGATCGAAACCAGGTTTAATTGAGTGTTTCAGTGTTGTACCACATTACTACGTGATCCAAGCCAGAAAAAGCCCAGGATCAGTTCAACAAGTATGTGAAAAACGCGAAAGTATGAGTCTGATGAGGGCGAATCCCAGACCTATGCCAGACCTAACTTGCGTTATCCTCTAAAATATTGATCGAAACCAGGTTTAATTGACTGTTTCAGCGTGGTACCACATTACTACGTGATACAATCCAGAAACAGCCCAGGATCTAGCCATGAAGTATGAGAAATATGCGAAAGTATGAGCCTGATGAGGGCAAATCCTAGACCTAACCCAGACCTAACATTCGTTATAGTCCAAAATATTTATCAAGATTAGGTATAATTGAATGTTTCAGTGTGGTACCACATTACTACGTGAACCAAACCAGAAAAAACCCAGGATTCGTTCAACAAGTATGTGAAGAATGCGAAAGTGTGAGTCTGATGAGTGAAAATCCCAGGGCTAACCTAGACCTAACATGCGTTATCCTCTAAAAATATTGATCCAAACCAGGTTTAATGGACTGTTTCAGTGTGGTACCACTTTACTACGTGATCCAAAGCAGAAAAAACCCTCGATCAGGTCAACATGTATGTTAAAACTGCGAAAGTATGACCCTGTTGAGGGCAAATCCCAGGCCTAACCTAGACCTAACATGCGTTGTCCTCTAAAATATTGATGGAAACCAGGGTTAATTGACTGTTTCAGTGTTGTACTTCATTACTACGTGATGCAATCCAGAGAAAGCCCAGGATCCAGCCATCAAGTATGAGAAATATGCGAAAGAATGAGCCTGATGAGAGCAAATCCCAGTCCTAACCTAGACCTAACGTGAATTATTCTCTAAAATATTGATTGAAACCAGGTTTAATTGACTGTTTCAGTGTTGTACTTCATTACTACGTGATGCAATCCAGAAAAAGCCCAGGATCTAGCCGTGAAGTATGAGAAATATGCGAAAGAATGAGCCTGATGAGAGCAAATCCCAGACCTAACCTAGACCTAACATGAATTATTCTCTAAAATATTGATCAAAACCAGGTTTAATTGACTGTTTCAGTGTGGTACCACATTACTACGTGATCCAATCCAGAAATAGCCCAGGATCCAGCCATGAAGTATGAGAAATATGCGAAAGTATGAGCCTGATGGGGGCAAATCCTAGACCTACCCCAGACCAAACATGCGTTATCCTCTAAAATATTTATCAAGATCAGGTTTAATTGATTGTTTCAGTGTGGTACCACATTACTACGTGATCCACACCAGAAAAAACCCAAGATCCGTTCAACAAGTATGTGAAGAACGCGAAAGTATGAGTCTGATGAGTGAAAATTCCAGGCCTAACCTAGACCTAACATGCGTTATCCTCAATAATATTGATCGAAACCAGGTTTAATTGAGTGTTTCAGTGTTGTACTTCATTACTGCGTGATGCAATCCAGAAAAAGCCCAGGATCTAGCCATCTAGTATGAGAAATATGCGAAAGAATGAGCCTGGTGAGAGCAAATCCCATGCCTAACCTAGACCTAACATGAATTATTCTCCAAAATATTCATCAAAGCCAGGTTTAATTGACTGTTTCAGTGTGGTACCACATTAATACGTGATCCAATCCAGAAATAGCCCAGGATCCAGTCATGAAGTATGAGAAATATGCGAAAGTATGAGCCTGATGAGGGCAAATCCTAGACCTAACCCAGACCTAACATGCGTTATCCTCTAAAATATTTATCAAGACCAGGTCTAATTCAATGTTTCAGTGTGGTACCACATTACTACGTGATCCAAACCAGAAAAAACCCAGGATCCGTTCAACAAGTATGTGAAGAATGCGAAAGTATGAGTCTGATGAGTGAAAATCCCAGACCTAACGTAGACCTAACATGCGTTATCCTGTAAAATGTTGATCCAAACCTGGTTTAATCGACTGTTTCAGTGTGGTACCACTTTACTACGTGATCCAAAGCAGAAAAAACCCTCGATCAGGTCAATATGTATGTTAAAACTGCGAAAGTATGACCCTGATGAGGGCAAATCCCAGGCCTAACCTAGACCTAACATACGTTGTCCTCTAAAATATTGATGGAAACCAGGGTTAATTGACTGTTTCTGCGTTGTACTTCATTACTGCGTGATGCAATCCAGAGAAAGCCCAGGATCTAGCCATCAAGTATGAGAAATATGCGAAAGAATGAGCCTGATGAGAGCAAATCCCAGACCTAACCTAGACCTAACATGAATTATTCTCTAAAATATTGATCAAAACCAGGTTTAATTGACTGTTTCAGTGTGGTACCACATTACTACGTGATCCAATCCAGAAATAGCCCAGGATCCAGCCATGAAGTACGAGAAATATGCGAAAGAATGAGCCTGATGAGAGCAAATCCCAGACCTAACCTAGACCTAACATGAATTATTCTCTAAAATATTGATCAAAACCAGGTTTAATTGACTGTTTCAGTGTGGTACCACATTACTACGTGATACAATCCAGAAATAGCCCAGGATCCAGCCATGAAGTATGAGAAATTTGCGAAAGTATGAGCCTGATGAGGGCAAATCCCAGACCTAACCTAGACCTAACATGAATTATTCTCTAAAATATTGATCAAAACCAGGTTTAATTGACTGTTTCAGTGTGGTACCACATTACTACGTGTTCCAATCCAGAAATAGCCCAGGATCCAGCCATGAAGTATGAGAAATATGCGAAAGTATGAGCCTGATGAGGGCAAATCTTAGACCTAACCCAGACCTAACATGCGTTATCCTCTAAAATATTGATCGTAACCAGGTTTAATGGACTGTTTCAGTGTGGTACCACACTACTACGTGATCCAAACCAGAAAAAACCCAGGATCTGTGCAACAAGTATGTGAAAAACGCGAAAGTATGAGTCTGATGCGGACAAATCCCAGACCTATCCCAGACTTAACTTGCGTTATCCTCTAAAATATTGATCGAAACCAAGTTTAATCGACTGTTTCAGCGTGGTACCACATTACTATGTGATACAATCCAGAAACAGCCCAGGATCCAGCCATGAAGTATGAGAAATATGCGAAAGTATGAGCCTCATGGGGGCATATCCTAGACCTAACCCAGACCTAACATGCGTTATCCTCTAAAATATTTATCAACATCAGGTTTAATTGATTGTTTCAGTGTGGTACCACATTACTGCGTGATCCACACCAGAAAAAACCCAAGATCCGTTCAACAAGTATGTGAAGAATGCGAAAGTATGAGTCTGATGAGTGAAAATCCCAGGGCTAACCTAGACCTAACATGCGTTATCCTCAATAATATTGATCGAAACCAGGTTTAATTGAGTGTTTCAGTGTTGTACCACATTACTACGTGATCCAAGCCAGAAAAAGCCCAGGATCAGTTCAAAAAGTATGTGAAAAACGCGAAAGTATGAGTCTGATGAGGGCGAATCCCAGACCTATGCCAGACCTAACTTGCGTTATCCTCTAAAGTATTGATCGAAACCAGGTTTAATTGACTGTTTCAGCGTGGTACCACATTACTACGTGATACAATCCTGAAACAGCCCAGGATCTAGCCATGAAGTATGAGAAATATGCGAGAGTATGAGCCTGATGAGGGCAAATCCTAGACCTAACCCAGACCTAACATGCGTTATCCTCTAAAATATTGATCGCAACCAGGTTTAATGGACTGTTTCAGTGTGGTACCACACTACTACGTGATCCAAACCAGAAAAAACCCAGGATCTGTTCAACAAGTACGTGAAAACCGCGAAAGTATGAGTCTGATGAGGTCAAATCCCAGACCTATCCCAGAATTAACTTGCGTTATCCTCTAAAATATTGATCGAAACCAGGTTTAATCGACTGTTTCAGCGTGGTACCACATTACTATGTGATACAATCCAGAAACAGCCCAGGATCCAGCCATGAAGTATGAGAAATATGCGAAAGTATGAGCCTGATGGGGGCAAATCCTAGACCTACCCCAGACCAAACATGCGTTATCCTCTAAAATATTGATCGCAACCAGGTTTAATTGACTGTTTCAGTGTGGTACCACATTAATACGTGATCCAATCCAGAAATAGCCCAGGATCCAGTCATGAAGTATGAGAAATATGCGAAAGTATGAGCCTGATGAGGGCAAATCCTAGACCTAACCCAGACCTAACTTGCGTTATCCTCTAAAATATTTATCAAGACCAGGTTTAATTCAATGTTTCAGTGTGGTACCACATTACTACGTGATCCAAACCAGAAAAAACCCAGGATCCGTTCAACAAGTATGTGAAGAATGCGAAAGTATGAGTCTGATGAGTGAAAATCCCAGACCTAACGTAGACCTAACATGCGTTATCCTGTAAAATGTTGATCCAAACCTGGTTTAATCGACTGTTTCAGTGTGGTACCACATTACTATGTGATCCAAACCAGAAAATAATCCAGGATCTGTTCAACGAGTATGTGAAGTGTGCGAAAGTATGAGTCTGATGAGTGAAAATCCCAGACCTATCCCAGACCTAACATGCGTTATCCTCTAATATATTTATCAAGACCAGGTTTAATTGATTGTTTCAGTGTGGTCCCACATTACTACGAGATCCAAACCAGAAAAAACCCAGGATCCGTTCAACAAGTATGTGAAGAATGCGAAAGTATGAGTCTGATGAGTGAAAATCCCAGACCTAACCTAGATCTAACATGCGTTATCCTGTAAAATGTTGATCCAATCCAGGTTTAATGGGCTGTTTCAGTGTGGTACCACACTACTACGTGATCCAAACCAGAAAAAACCCAGGATCTGTTCAACAAGTATGTGAAAAACGCGAAAGTATGAGCCTGATGTGGGCAAATCCCAGACCTATCCCAGACCTAACTTGCGTTATCCTCTAAAATATTTATCAACACCAGGTTTAATTGATTGTTTCTGTGCGGTCCCACATTACTACGTGATCCAAACCAGAAAAAACCCAGGATCCGTTCAACAAGTATGAGAAGAATGCGAAAGTATGAGTCTGATGAGTGAAAATCCCAGGCCTAACCTAGACCAAACATGCGTTATCCTCAAAAATATTGATCGAAACCTGCTTTAATCGACTGTTTCAGTGTGGTACCACATTACTATGTGATCCAAACCAGAAAATAACCCAGGATCTGTTCAACGAGTATGTGAAGTGTGCGAAAGTATGAGTCTGATGAGTGAAAATCCCAGGCCTAACCTAGACCTGACATGCGTTATCCTCAAAAATATTGATCGAAACCTGGTTTAATCGACTGTTTCAGTGTGGTACCACATTACTACGTGATCCAATCCAGAAATAGCCCAGGATCCAGCCATGAAGTATGAGAAATATGCGAAAGTATGAGCCTGATGAGGGCAAATCCTAGACCTAACCCGGACCTAACATGCGTTATCCTCTAAAATATTTATCAAAACCAGGTTTAATCGACTGTTTCAGTGTGGTACCACTATGCTACGTGATCCAAACCAGAAAAAACCCAGGATCAGTTCAACAAGTATGTGAAAAACGCGAAAGTATGAGCCTGATGAGGGCAAACCCCAGGCCTAACCTAGACCTAACATGAATTATTATCTAAAATATTGGTCGAAACCAGGTTTAATTGACTGTTTCAGTGTTGTACTTCATTACTACGTGATGCAATCCAGAAAAAGCCCAGGATCTAGCCATCAAGTATGAGAAATATTCGAAAGTATGAGCCTGATGAGGGCAAATCCTAGACCTAACCCAAACCTAACATGCGTTATCCTCTAAAATATTGATCAAGACCAGGTTAAATGAATGTTTCAGTGTGGTACCACATTATTACGTGAACCAAACCAGAAAAAACCCAGGATCTGTTAAACGAGTATGTGAAGTGTGCGAAAGTATGAGCCTGATGAGGGCGAATCCCAGAACTATCCCAGACCTAACTTTTTTTTTTTTTTTTTTTTTTTTTTTTGTCGTGGGGAAAATCTTCGAAAGACTCCCTCCCACCTCCTTGGGGAGAGGTGGGAGGGGTGTGTGGGATTCCCCGCGCCCGTACAACGACAGGCGCGGGACCTACCCACTAAAAACCCCACGGTGACCCTTCGGCACGCTTTGGGAGGATACCGGGAATCGCTCGAAGCATTCTTCCGGTATCCTCCCCGTGCCCGCGCTCTCGCGCCCATCCCCCGTGGGGACAATCGGTCCCCCCAGTAGACACACTGCCTCATAGCGGCGGGACGGGGCCACTCCATCCCGCCGCTATCCGTCCCGGGGCCGCGTTTAGTGGCGGCTGCGAGCCCCAACTCGCAACCGCCCGCGACCCCGTTTCCACCCCTCGGCGGCCGGGCGTTCATGGCCGCACCAGACCGCCGAGGGTGCCTCCCCTTGCGTCGGACCGGTAGGGGGAGGCACTCCTACCCCCAACCGGTCCGACCCGGCGCCGCCTGGCGGGAGGAGGGTCCCCTCAGGACCCCCCTCCCAGCCTAGGTCATCCGCCACGCCGAGGCGGGCGCCCGCGACGCCTCGCGACCGGGCGACGACCTCGGGCCACCGCACGAGCGCGAGCTTCAGCGCGCCGCTGAAGCTCGCGCTCCCTCCCCGCGGCCTCCTTCTGCAACATTACGTTCTCGCAGAAGGAGGCCACGGCCCTCCACTTCTCCTCGCTGCCGAGCATGGCGCGCACCACGCCCGGCAGCGAGACATCCCGCCCGACGACGCCGACCAGGACACGGCGCTCCCCCTCCCACGCGGGGCATACCTCCAGGGTATGATCCGCCGTGTCCTGCTCAGCGTCGCAGTGGCAGCAACGCGCCGTCGGCTCCTTCCCTATCCGGCACAGGTATCTTCCGAAGCTGCCATGCCCGGAAAATACCTGTGCCAGCCGGTAGGTGAGGCTGCCATGGCCTCTGTCCAGCCACTCCTTCAGGAGTGGCCGAACAGCCCCGACAGTCCGGTGCCCCGCGGTTGGCAGAGCCAGCCGCTCCTGCCACGCGAGCAACACGGACTGCCGGGCCTGGCGCTTCAAATCGCCCCAAGCAGGTTCCTGCCCGCCCGGGACCGCCCCCACCCCCGCGCGACGGTCGACGCGGTGCCGGTACATCACCGCGTGCGACCGCGCGAGCAGGATCCCAGACCTAACTTGCGTTATCCTCCAAAATATTGATCGAAACAAGGTTTAATTGACTGTTTCAGCGTGGTACCACATTACTACGTGATACAATCCGGAAACAGCCCAGGATCTAGCCATGAAGTATGTGAAGTGTGCGAAAGTATGAGCCTGATGAGAGCAAATCTTAGACCTAACACAGACCTAAGATGCGTTATCCTCTTAAATATTTATCCAGACCAGGTTTCATTGAATGTTTCAGTGTGGTACCACATTACTACGTGATACAATCCGGAAACAGCCCAGGATCTAGCCATGAAGTATGTGAAGTGTGCGAAAGTATGAGCCTGATGAGAGCAAATCTTAGACCTAACACAGACCTAAGATGCGTTATCCTCTTAAATATTTATCCAGACCAGGTTTCATTGAATGTTTCAGTGTGGTACCACATTACTACGTGATCCAATCCAGAAATAGCCCAGGATCTAGCCATGAAGTATGAGAAATATGCGAAGGTATGAGCCTGATGAGGGCGAATCCCTGACCTATCCCAGACCTAACTTGCGTTATCCTCCAAAATATTGATCGAAACAAGGTTTAATTGACTGTGTCAGCGTGGTACCACATTACTACGTGATACAATCCGGAAACAGCCCAGGATCTAGCCATCAAGTATGAGAAATATGCGAAAGAATGAGTCTGATGAGTGCAAATCCCAGACCTAACCTAGTCCTAACATGAATTATTCTCTAAAATATTGATCGAAACCAAGTTTAATTGACTGTTTCAGTGTGGTACCACATTACTACGTGATCCAATCCAGTAAAACCCCAGGATCCGTTCAACAAGTATGTGAAGAATGCGAAAGTATGAGTCTGATGAGTGAAAATCCTCGGCCTAACCTAGATCTAACATGCGTTATCCTCAAGAATATTGATCGAAACCAGGTTTAATGGACAGTTTCGGTGTGGTACCACACTACTACGTGATCCAAACCAGAAAAAACCCAGGATCCGTTCAACAAGTATGTGAAGAATGCGAAAGTATGAGTCTGATGAGAGAAAATCCCAGGCCTAACCTAGACCTAACATGCGTTATCCTCTAAAATATTGATCGAAACCAGGTTTAATTGACTGTTTCAGTGTGGTACCACATTACTACGTGATCCAATCCAGAAATAGCCCAGGATCTAGCCATGAGGTATGAGAAATATGCGGAAGTATGAACCTGATGAGGGCAAATCCTAGACCTAACCCAGACCTAACATGCGTTATCCTCAAAAATATTTATCAAGACCAGGTTTAACTGAATGTTTCAGTGTGGTACCACATTACTACGTGATCCATACCAGAAAAAACCCAGGATCTGTTCAACAAGTATCTGAAGAATGCGAAAGTATGAGTCTGATGAGTGAAAATTTCAGGGCTAACATAGACCTAACATGCATTATCCTCTAAAATATTGATCCAAACCAGGTTTAGTGGACTGTTTCAGTGTGGTACCACTTTACTACGTAATCCAAACCAGAAAAAACCCTCGATCAGGTCAACATGTATGTTAGAACTGCGAAAGTATGACCCCGATGAGGGCAAATCCCAGGCCTAACCTAGACCTAACATGAATTATTCTCGAAAATATTGATCGAAACCAGGTTTAATTGACTGTTTCAGTGTTGTACTTCATTACTACGTGATGCAATCCAGAAAATGCCCAGGATCTAGCCATCAAGTATGAGAGATATGCGAAAGAATGAGCCTGATGAGAGCAAATCTTAGACCTAACACAGACCTAAGATGCGTTATCCTCTTAAATATTTATCCAGACCAGGTTTCATTGAATGTTTCAGTGTGGTACCACATTACTACGTGATCCAATCCAGAAATAGCCCAGGATCTAGCCATGAAGTATGAGAAATATGCGAAGGTATGAGCCTGATGAGGGCAAATCCTAGACCTAACCCAAACCTAACATGCGTTATCCTCTAAAATATTGATCAAGACCAGGTTTAATTGAATGTTTCAGTGTGGTACCACATTACTACGTGAACCAAACCAGAAAAAACCCAGGATCTGTTAAACAAGTATGCGAAAAATGCGAAAGTATGAGCCAGATGATTGCAAATACCACAGCTATCCCAGTCATAACCAGCGTTACCCTCTAAAATATTATTCGCAACCAGGTTTAATTGACTGTTTCAGTGTGGTACTTCATTACTACGTGATGCAATCCAGAAAAAGCCCAGGATCTAGCCATCAAGTATGAGAGATATGCGAAAGAATGAGCCTGATGAGAGCAAATCTTAGACCTAACACAGACCTAAGATGCGTTATCCTCTAAAATATTTATCCAGACCAGGTTTCATTGAATGTTTCAGTGTGGTACTACATTAATACTTGATCCAATCCAGGAAGAGCCCAGGATCTAGCCATGAAGTATTAGAAATATGCGAAAGTATGAGCCTGATGAGAGCAAATCCCAGACCTAACCTTGACCTAACATGAATTATTCTCTAAAATATTGATCGAAACCAGGTTTAATTGACTGTTTCAGTGTGGTCCCACATTACTACGTGATCCAAACCAGAAAAAACCCAGGATCCATTCAACAAGTATGTGAAGAATGCGAAAGTATGAGTCTGATGAGTGAAGATCCCAGGCCTAACCTAGACCTAACATGAATTATTCTCTAAAATATTGATCGAAACCTGGTTTAATCTATTGTTTCAGTGTGGTACCACATTACTATTAGATCCAAACCAGAAAATAACCCAGGATCTGTTCAACGAGTATGTGAAGTGTGCGAAAGTATGAGTATGATGAGGGCAAATCCCAGACCTATCCCAGACCTAACATGCGTTATCCTCTAAAATATTTATCAAGACCAGGTTTAGTTGATTGTTTCAGTGTGGTCCCACATTACTACGTGATCCAAACCAGAAAAAACCCGGGATCCGTTCAACAAGTATGTGAAGAATGCGAAAGTATGAGTCTGATGAGTGAAAATCCCAGACATAACCTAGACCTAACATGCGTTATCCTCTAAAATATTGATCCAAACCAGGTTTAATTGACTGTTTCAGTGTGGTCCCACATTACTACGTGATACAACCCTGAAACAGCCCAGGATCTAGCCATGAAGTATGAGAAATATGCGAATGTATGAGCCTGATGAGGACAAATCCTAGACCTAACCCAAACCTAACATGCGTTATCCTCCAAAATATTTATCAAGACCAGGTTTAATTGAATGTTTCAGTGTGGTGCCACTTTACTACGTGATCCAAAGCATTAAGAACCCTCGATCAGGTCAACATGTATGTTAAAACTGCGAAAGTATGACCCTGATGAGGGCAAATCCCAGGCCTTACCTAGACCTAACATGCGTTGTCCTCTAAAATATTGATGGAAACCAGGTTTAATTGACTAATTCAGTGTTGTACTTCATTACCACGTGATGCGATCCAGAAAATCCCAGGATCTAGCCATCAAGTATGAGAAATATGCGAAAGAATGAGCCTGATGAGAGCAAATCCCAGACCTAACCTAGACATAACATACATTATTCTCTAAAATATTGATCAAAACCAGGTTTAATTGACTGTTTCAGTGTGGTACCACATTACTACGTGATCCAATCCAGAAATAGCCCAGGATCTAGCCATGAAGTATGAGAAATATGCGAAAGTATGAGCCTGACGAGGGCAAATCCTAGACCTTACCCAGACCTAACATGCGTTATCCTCTAAAATATTTATCATAACCAGGTTTAATTGAATGTTTCAGTGTGGTACCACATTACTACGTGAACCAACCCAGAAAAAACCCAGGATCCGTTCAACAAGTATGTGAAGAATGCGAAAGTATGAGTCTGATGAGTGAAAATCCCAGGTCTAACCCAGACCTAACATGCGTTATCCTCTAAAATAATGATCGAAACCAGGTTTAATTGACTGTTCTAGTTGTGGTACCACATTACTACGTGAACCAAACCAGAAAAAACCCAGGATCCGTTCAACAAGTATGTGAAGAATGCGAAAGTATGAGTCTGATGAGTGAAAATCCCAGGACTAACCTAGACCTAACATGCGTTATCCTCAAAAATATTGATCGAAACCAGGTTTAATTGACTGTTTCAGTGTGGTACCACATTACTATGTGATCCAATCCAGAAATAGCCCAGGATCTAGCCGTGAAGTATGAGAAATATGCGAATGTATGAGTCTGTCGAGGGCAAATCCTAGACCTAACTCAGACCTAACATGCGTTATCCTCTAAAATATTTATCATGACCAGGTTTAATTGATTGTTTCAGTGTGGTCCCACATTACTACGTGATCCAAACCAGAAAAAACCCATGATCCGTTCAACAAGTATGTGAAGAATGCGAAAGTATGAGTCTGATGAGGGCTAATCCCAGACCTATCCCAGACCTAACTTGCGTTATCGTCTAAAATAATGAACGAAACCAGGTTTAATTGACTGTTTTAGTTGTGGTACCACTTTACCACGTGATCCAAAGCAGAAAAAACCCTCGATCAGGTCAACATGCATGTTAAAACTGCGAAAGTATGACCCTGATGAGGTCAAATCCCAGACTTATCCCAGACCTGACATGCGTTATCCTCTAAAATAGTTATCAAGACCAGGTTTAATTGATTGTTTCGGTGTGGTCCCACATTACTACGTAATCCAAACCAGAAAAAACCCAGGATCCGTTCAACAAGTATGTGAAGAATGCGAAAGTATGAGTCTCATGAGTGAAAATCCCAGACATAACCTAGACCTAACATGCGTAATATTGATCCAAACCAGGTTTAATGGACTGTTTCAGTGGGGTTCCACTTTACTACGTGATCCAAAGCAGAAAAAACACTCGATCAGGTCAACATGTATGTTAAAACTGCGAAAGTATGACCCTGATGAGGGCAAATCCCAGACCTATCCCAGACCTAACTTGCGTTATCCTCAAAAATATTGATCGAAACCAGGTTTAATTGACAGTTTCAGCGTGGTACCACATTACTATGTGATACAATCCAGAAACAGCCAAGGATCTAGCCATGAAGTATGAGAAATATGCGAATGTATGAGCCTGATGAGGACAAATCCTAGACCGAACCCAAACCTAACATGCGTTATCCTCTAAAATATTTATCAAGACCAGGTTTAATTGAATGTTTCAGTGTGGTACCACATTACTACGTGAACCAACCCAGAAAAAACCCAGGATCCGTTCAACAAGTATGTGAAGAATGCGAAAGTATGAGTCTGATGAGTGAAAATCCCAGGTCTAACCCAGACCTAACATGCGTTATCCTCTAAAATAATGATCGAAACCAGGTTTAATTGACTGTTCTAGTTGTGGTACCACTTTACCACGTGATCCAAAGCAGTAAAAACCCTCGATCAGGTCAACATGCATGTTAAAACTGCGAAAGTATGACCCTGATGAGGTCAAATCCCAGACTTATCCCAGACCTGACATGCGTTATCCTCTAAAATAGTTATCAAGACCAGGTTTAATTGATTGTTTCGGTGTGGTCCCACATTACTACGTAATCCAAACCAGAAAAAACCCAGGATCCGTTCAACAAGTATGTGAAGAATGCGAAAGTATGAGTCTGATGAGTGAAAATCCCAGGTCTAACCCAGACCTAACATGCGTTATCCTCTAAAATATTGATCCAAACCAGGTTTAATGGACTGTTTCAGTGTGGTACCACTTTACTACGTGATCCAAAGCATTAAGAATCCTCGATCAGGTCAACATGTATGTTAAAACTGCGAAAGTATGACCCTGATGAGGGCAAATCCCAGGCCTTACCTAGACCTAACATGCGTTGTCCTCTAAAATATTGATGGAAACCAGGTTTAATTGACTGTTTCAGTGTTGTACTTCATTACTACGTGATGCAATCCAGAAATAGCCCAGGATCTAGCCGTGAAGTATGAGAAATATGCGAAAGTATGAGTCTGACGAGGGCAAATCCTAGACCTAACTCAGACCTAACATGCGTTATCCTCTAAAATATTTATCATGACCAGGTTTAATTGATTGTTTCAGTGTGGTCCCACATTACTACGTGATCCAAACCAGAGAAAACCCAGGATCCGTTTAAGAAGTATGTGAAGAATGCGAAAGTATGAGTCTGATGAGTGAAAATCCCAGGCCTAACCTAGACCTAACATGCGTTATCCTCAAAAATAATGATCGAAACCAGGTTTAATTGACTGTTTCTGCGTGGTACCACATTACTACGTGATCCAAAGCATTAAGAATCCTCGATCAGGTCAACATGTATGTTCAAACTGCGAAAGTATGACCCTGATGAGGGCAAATCCCAGGCCTTACCTAGACCTAACATGCGTTGTCCTCTAAAATATTGATGGAAACCAGGTTTAATTGACTGTTTCAGTGTTGTACTTCATTACTACGTGATGCAATCCAGAAATAGCCCAGGATCTAGCCGTGAAGTATGAGAAATATGCGAAAGTATGAGTCTGACGAGGGCAAATCCTAGACCTAACTCAGACCTAACATGCGTTATCCTCTAAAATATTTATCATGACCAGGTTTAATTGATTGTTTCAGTGTGGTCCCACATTACTACGTGATCCAAACCAGAGAAAACCCAGGATCCGTTTAAGAAGTATGTGAAGAATGCGAAAGTATGAGTCTGATGAGTGAAAATCCCAGGCCTAACCTAGACCTAACATGCGTTATCCTCAAAAATATTGATCGAAACCAGGTTTAATTGACTGTTTCTGCGTGGTACCACATTACTACATGATACAATCCAGAAACAGCCAAGGATCTAGCCATGAAGTATGAGAAATATGCGAATGTATGAGCCTGATGAGGACAAATCCTAGACCTAACCCAAACCTAACATGCGTTATCCTCTAAAATATTTATCAAGACCAGGTTTAATTGAATGTTTCAGTGTGGTACCACATTACTACGTGATCCAAACCAGAAAAAACCCAGGATCCGTTCAACAAGTATGTGAAGAATGCGAAAGTATGAGTCTGATGAGGGCTAATCCCAGACCTATCCCAGACCTAACTTGCGTTATCGTCTAAAATAATGATCGAAACCAGGTTTAATTGACTGTTTTAGTTGTGGTACCACTTTACCACGTGATCCAAAGCAGAAAAAACCCTCGATCAGGTCAACATGCATGTTAAAACTGCGAAAGTATGACCCTGATGAGGTCAAATCCCAGACTTATCCCAGACCTGACATGCGTTATCCTCTAAAATAGTTATCAAGACCAGGTTTAATTGATTGTTTCGGTGTGGTCCCACATTACTACGTAATCCAAACCAGAAAAAACCCAGGATCCGTTCAACAAGTATGTGAAGAATGCGAAAGTATGAGTCTGATGAGTGAAAATCCCAGACATAACCTAGACCTAACATGCGTTATCCTCTAAAATATTGATCCAAACCAGGTTTAATGGACAGTTTCAGTGGGGTACCACTTTACTACGTGATCCAAAGGAGAAAAAACACTCGATCAGGTCAACATGTATGTTAAAACTGCGAAAGTATGACCCTGATGAGGGCAAATCCCAGACCTATCCCAGACCTAACTTGCGTTGTCCTCTGAGATATTGATCCAAACCAGGTTTAATTGACTGTTTCAGTGTGGTCCCACATTATTACGTGATCCAAACCAGAAAAAACCCAGGATCTAGCCATCAAGTATGAGAAACATGCGAAAGAATGAGCCTGATGATAGCAAATCCCAGACCTAACCTAGACCTAACATGAATTATTCTCTAAAATATTGATCGAAACCAGGTTTAATTGATTGTTTCGGTGTGGTCCCACATTACTACGTAATCCAAACCAGAAAAAACCCAGGATCCATTCAACAAGTATGTGAAGAATGCGAAAGTATGAGTCTGATGAGTGAAGATCCCAGGCCTAACCTAGACCTAACATGAATTATTCTCTAAAATATTGATCGAAACCTGGTTTAATCTATTGTTTCAGTGTGGTACCACATTACTATTAGATCCAAACCAGATAATAACCCAGGATCTGTTCAACGAGTATGTGAAGTGTGCGAAAGTATGAGTCTGATGAGGTCAAATCCCTGACCTATCCCAGACCTAACTTACGTTATCCTCAAAAATATTGATCGAAACCAGGTTTAATTGACTGTTTCAGCGTGGTACCACATTACTACGTGATACAATCCAGAAACAGCCAAGGATCTAGCCATGAAGTATGAGAAATATGCGAATGTATGAGCCTGATGAGGACAAATCCTAGACCTAACCCAACCCTAACATGCGTTATCCTCTAAAATATTTATCAAGACCAGGTTTAATTGAATGTTTCAGTGTGGTACCACATTACTACGTGAACCAAACCAGAAAAAACCCAGGATCCGTTCAACAAGTATGTGAAGAATGCGAAAGTATGAGTCTGATGAGTGAAAATCCCAGGTCTAACCCAGACCTAACATGCGTTATCCTCTAAAATATTGATCCAAACCAGGTTTAATGGACTGTTTCAGTGTGGTACAACTTTACTACGTGATCCAAAGCATTAAGAATCCTCGATCAGGTCAACATGTATGTTAAAACTGCGAAAGTATGACCCTGATGAGGGCAAGTCCCAGGCCTTACCTAGACCTAACATGCGTTGTCCTCTAAAATATTGATGGAAACCAGGTTTAATTGACTGTTTCAGTGTGGTACCACATTACTATGTGATCCAATCCAGAAATAGCCCAGGATCTAGCCGTGAAGTATGAGAAATATGCGAAAGTATGAGTCTGACGAGGGCAAATCCTAGACCTAACTCAGACCTAACATGCGTTATCCTCTAAAATATTTATCATGACCAGGTTTAATTGATTGTTTCAGTGTGGTCCCACATTACTACGTAATCCAAACCAGAAAAAACCCAGGATCCGTTTAACAAGTATGTGATGAATGCGAAAGTATGAGTCTGATGAGTGAAAATCCCCGGCCTAGCCTAGACCTAACATGCGTTATCCTCAAAAATATTGATCGAAACCAGGTTTAATTGACTGTTTCAGCGTGGTACCACGTTACTACGTGATACAATCCAGAAATAGCCCAGGATCTAGCCATGAAGTATGAGAAATATGCGAAAGAATGAGCCTGATGAGAGCAAATCCCAGACCTAACCTAGACCTAACATGAATTATTCTCTAAAATATTGATCAAAACCAGGTTTAATTGACTGTTTCAGTGTGGTACCACATTACTACGTGATCTAGTCCAGAAATAGCCCAGGATCTAGCCATGAAGTATGAGAAATATGCGAAAGTATGACCCTGACGAGGGCAAATCCTAGACCTAACCCAGACCTAACTTGCGTTATCCTCTAAAATATTTATCAAGACCAGGTTTAATTGATTGTTTCAGTGTGGTCCGACATTACTACGTGATCCGAACCAGAAAAAACCCAGGATCCGTTCAACAAGTATGTGAAGAATGCGAAAGTATGAGTCTGATGAGTGAAAATCCCAGGCCTAACCTAGACCTAACATGCGTTATCCTCAAAAATATTGATCGAAACCTGGTTTAATCGACTGTTTCAGTGTGGTACCACATTACTATGTGATCCAAACCAGAAAATAACCCAGGATCTGTTCAACGAGTATGTGAAGTGTGCGAAAGTATGAGTCTGATGAGGGCAAATCCTAGACCTATCCCAGACCTAACATGCGTTATCCTCTAAAATATTGATCGAAACCAGGTTTAATTGACTGTTTCAGCGTGGTACCACATTACTACGTGATACAATCCAGAAACAGCCCAGGGTCTAGCCATGAAGTATGAGAAATATGCGAAAGTATGAGCCTGATGAGGGCGAATCCCAGACCTATCCCAGACCTAACTTGCGTTATCCTCTAAAATATTGATCGAAATCAGGTTTAATTTACTGTTTCAGCGTGGTACCACATTACTACGTGATACAATCCAGAAACAGCCCAGGGTCTAGCCATGAAGTATGAGAAATATGCGAAAGTATGAGCCTGATGAGGGCAAATCCAAGACCTAACCCAAACCTAACATGAGTTATCCTCTAAAATATTTATCATGACCAGGTTTAATTGAATGTTTCAGTGTGGTACCACATTACTACGTGAACCAAACCAGAAAAAACCCTGTATCCGTTCAACAAGTATGTGAAGAATGCGAAAGTATGAGTCTGATGAGTGAAAGTCCCAGGGCTAACCTAGACCTAACAAGCGTTGTCCTCTAAAATATTGATGGAAACCAGGTTTAATTGACTGTTTCAGTGTTGCACTTCATTACTACGTGATCCATACCAGTAAAAACCCAGGATCCGTTCAACAAGTATGTGAAGAATGCGAAAGTATGAGTGTGGTGAGTGAAAAACCCCGGCCTAACCTAGACCTAACATGCGTTATCCTCAAATATATTGATCGAAACCTGGTTTAATGTTCGGTTTCAGTGTGTTACCACATTACTACGTGATCCAATCCAGAAATAGCCCAGGATCTAGCCATGAAATATGAGAAATATGCGAAAGTATGAGCCCGACGAGGGCAAATCCTAGACCTAACCCAGACCTAACATGCGTTATCCTCTAAAATATTTATCAAGACCAGGTTTAATTGATTGTTTCAGTGTGGTCCCACATTACTACGTGATCCAAACCAGATAAAACCCAGGTTCCGTTCAACAAGTATGTGAAGAATGCGAAAGTATGAGTCTGATGAGTGAAAATCCCAGGTCTAACCCAGACCTAACATGCGTTATCCTCTAAAATATTGACCCTAACCAGGTTTAATGGACTGTTTCAGTGTGGTACCACTTTACTACGTGATCCAAAGCATTAAGAATCCTCGATCAGGTCAACATGTATGTTAAAACTGCGAAAGTATGACCCTGATGAGGGCAAATCCCAGGCCTTACCTAGACCTAAGATGCGTTGTCCTCTAAAATATTGATGGAAACCAGGTTTAATTGACTGTTTCAGTGTTGAACTTCATTACTACGTGATGCAATCCAGAAATAGCCCATGATCTAGCCGTGAAGTATGAGAAATATGTGGAAAGTATGAGTCTGACGAGGGCAAATCCTAGACCTAACTCAGACCTAACATGCGTTATCCTCTAAAATATTTATCATGACCAGGTTTAATTGATTGTTTCAGTGTGGTCCGACATTACTACGTGATCCAAACCAGAAAAAACCCAGGATCCGTTTAAGAAGTATGTGAAGAATGCGAAAGTATGAGTCTGATGAGTGAAAATCCCAGGCCTAACCTAGACCTAACATGCGTTATCCTCAAAAATATTGATCGAAACCTGGTTTAATCGTCGGTTTCAGTGTGTTACCACATTACTACGTGATCCAAACCAGAAAAAACCCAGGATCCGTTTAAGAAGTATGTGAAGAATGCGAAAGTATGAGTCCGATGAGTGAAAATCCCAGGCCTAACCTAGACCTAACATGCGTTATCCTCAAAAATATTGATCGAAACCAGGTTTAATTGACTGTTTCTGCGTGGTACCACATTACTACATGATACAATCCAGAAACAGCCAAGGATCTAGCCATGAAGTATGAGAAATATGCGAATGTATGAGCCTGATGAGGACAAATCCTAGACCTAACCCAAACCTAACATGCGTTATCCTCTAAAATATTTATCAAGACCAGGTTTAATTGAATGTTTCAGTGTGGTACCACATTACTACGTGAACCAAACCAGAAAAAACCCAGGATCCGTTCAACAAGTATGTGAAGAATGCGAAAGTATGAGTCTGATGAGTGAAAATCCCAGGACTAACCTAGTCCTAACATGCGTTATCCTCAAAAATATTGATCGAAACCAGGTTTAATTGACTGTTTCAGTGTGGTACCACATTACTACATGATACAATCCAGAAACAGCCAAGGATCTAGCCATGAAATATGAGAAATATGCGAAAGTATGAGTCTGACGAGGGCAAATCCTAGACCTAACCCAGACCTAACATGCGTTATCCTCTAAAATATTTATCAAGACCAGGTTTAATTGATTGTTTCAGTGTGGTCCCACATTACTACGTGATCCAAGCCAGAAAAAACCCAGGATCTGTTCAACGAGTATGTGAAGTGTGCGAAAGTATGAGTCTGATGAGGACAAATCCCAGACCTATCCGAGACCTAACATGCATTATCCTCTAAAATATTTATCAAGACCAGGTTTAATTGAATGTTTCAGTGTGGTACCACATTACTACGTGATCCAATCCAGAAATAGCCCGGGATCTAGCCATGAAATATGAGAAATATGCGAAAGTATGAGCCTGACGAGGGCAAATCCTAGACCTAACCCAGACCTAACATGCGTTATCCTCTAAAATATTTATCAAGACCAGGTTTAATTGATTGTTTCAGTGTGGTCCCACATTACTACGTGATCCAAGCCAGAAAAAACCCAGGTTCCGTTCAACAAGAATGTGAAGAATGCGAAAGAATGAGTGTGGTGAGTGAAAAACCCCGGCCTAACCTAGACCTAACATGTGTTATCCTCAAATATATTGATCGAAACCTGGTTTAATCGTCGGTTTCAGTGTGTTACCACATTACTACGTGATCCAATCCAGAAATAGCCCAGGATCTAGCCATGAAGTATGAGAAATATGCGAAAGTATGAGCCTGATGGGGGCAAATCCTAGACCTAACCCAGACCTAACATGTGTTATCCTCTAAAATATTGATCGAAACCAGGTTTAATCGACTGTTTCAGTGTGGTACCACACTACTACGTGACCCAAACCGGGAAACACCCAGGATCTGTTCAACAAGTGTGTGAAAAACGCGAAAGTATGAGCCTGATGAGGGCAAATCCCAGTCCTATCCCAGACCTAACTTGCGTTATCCTCAAAAATATTGATCGAAACCTGGTTTAATCGACTGTTTCAGTGTGGTACCACATTACTACGTGACCCAATCCAGAAATAGCCGAGGATCTAGCCATGAAGTATGAGAAATATGCGAAAGTATGAGCCTGACGAGGACAAATCCTAGACCTAACCCAGACCAAACATGCGTTATCCTCAAAAATATTGATCGAAACCGGGTTTAATCGACTGTTTCAGTGTGGTACCACACTACTACGTGACCCATACCGGAAAAAACCCAGGATCTGTTCAACAAGTATGTGAAAAACGCGAAAGTATGAGCCTGTCGAGGGCAAACCCTAGACCTAACCCAGACCTAACATGCGTTATACTCTAAAATATTTATCAAGACCAGGTTTAATTGATTGTTTCAGTGTCGTCCCACATTACTACGTGATCCAAACCAGAAAAAACCCAGGATCCGTCCAACAAGTATGTGAAGAATGCGAAAGTATGAGTCTGATGAGTGAAAATCCCCGGCCTAACCTAGACCTAACATGCGTTATCCTCAAAAATATTGATCGAAACCAGGTTTAATCGACTGTTTCAGTGTGGTACCACATTACTACGTGATCCAAACCAGAAAAAAACCCAGGACCTGTTCAACAAGTATCTGAAGTATGTGAAAGTATGAGTCTGATGAGGGCAAATCCCAGGCCTAAACTAGACCTAACATGCGTTATCCTCAAAAATATTGATCAAAACCTGGTTTAATCGACTGTTTCAGTGTGGTACCACATTACTATGTGATCCAAACCAGAAAATAACCCAGGATCTGTTCAACGAGTTTGTGAAGTGTGCGAAAGTATGAGTATGGTGAGGGCAAATCCCAGACCTATCCCAGACCTATCATGCGTTATCCTCTAAAATATTTATCATGACTAGGTTTAATTGATTGTTTCAGTGTGGTCCCACATTACTACGTGATCCAAACCGGAAAAAACCCAGGATCCGTTTAACAAGTATGGGAAGAATGCGAAAGTATGAGCCTGACGAGGGCAAATCCTAGACCTAACCCAGACCTAACATGCGTTATCCTCAAAAATATTGATCAAAACCTGGTTTAATCGACTGTTTCAGTGTGGTACCACATTACTACGTGATCCAAACCAGAAAATAACCCAGGATCTGTTCAAGGAGTTTGTGAAGTGTGCGAAAGTATGAGTATGGTGAGGGCAAATCCCAGGCCTAAACTAGACATAACTTTCGTTATCCTCTAAAATGTTGATCGAAACCAGGTTTAATTGACTGTTTTAGTGTGGTACCACTTTACTACGTGATCCAAAGCAGCGAAAACCGTCGATCAGGTCAACATGCATGTTAAAACTGCGAAAGTATGAGTCTGATGAGGGCAAATCCCAGACCTATCCCAGACCTAACATGCGTTATCCTCAAAAATATTAATCGAAACCAGGATTAATCGACTGTTTCAGTGTGGTACCACGTTACTACGTGATCCAAACCAGAAAAAAACCCTGGATCTTGTCAAGGAGTATGTGAAGTGTGCGAAAGTATGAGTCTGATGAGGGATAATCCGAGACCTATCCCAGACCTAACTTGCGTTATCCTCTAAAATAGTGATCGAAACCAGGTTTAATTGACTGTTTTAGTTGTGGTACCACTTTACTACGTGATCCAAAGCAGAAAAAACCCTCGATCAGGTCAACATGCATGTTAAAAATGTGAAAGTATGACCCTGATGAGGGCAAATCCCAGGCCTAACCTAAACCTAACACGCGTCATCTTCTAAAATATTGAGCGAAACCAGGTTTAATTGATTGTTTCAGTGTGGTACCACATTACTACGTGATGCAATCCAGAAATATCCCAGGATATAGCCATGAAGTATAAGAAATATGCGATAGTATGAGTCTGATGGGGGCAAATCCCAGACCTATCCCAGACCAAACTTGCGTTATCCTCTAAAATATTGATCCAAACCAGGTTTAATGGACTGTTTCAGTGAGGTCCCACATTACTACGTGATCCAAACCAGAAAAAACCCAGGATCCGTTCAAGAAGTATGTGAAGAATACGAAAGTATGTGTCTGATGAGTGAAAATCCCAAGCCTAATCTAGACCTAACATGCGTTATCCTCAAAAATATTGATCGAAACCTGGTTTAATCGACTGTTTCAGTGTGGTACCACATTACTACGTGACCCAAACCAGAAAAAACCTAGGATCTGTTCAACAAGTATGTGAAAAACGCGAAACTATGAGCCTGATGAGGGCAAATCCCAGACCTATCCCAGACCAAACTTGCGTTATCCTCTAAAATATTGATGGAAACCAGGTTTAATTGACTGTTTCAGTGTGGTACCACATTACTACGTGATGCAATCCAGAAAAACTCCAGGATCTAGCCATCAAGTATGAGAAATATGCGAAAGAATGAGCCTGATGAGAGCAAATCCCAGACCTAACCTAGACCTAACATGAATTATTCTCTAAAATATTTATCAAGACCAGGTTTCATTGATTGTTTCAGTGTGGTCCCGCATTACTACGTGATGCAAACCAGAAAAAACCCAGGATCCGTTCAACAAGTATGTGAAAAACGCGAAAGTATGAGCCTGATCAGGGCAAATCCCAGGCCTAACCTAGACCTAACATGCGTGGTCCTCTAAAATATTGATGGAAACCAGGTTTAATTGTCTGTTTCAGTGTTGTACTTCCTTACTACGCGATGCAATCCAGAAAAAGCCCAGGATCTATCCATCAAGTATGAGAAATATGCGAAAGAATGAGCCTGATGAGAGCAAATCCCAGACCTAACCTAGACCTAACATGGATTATTCTCTAAAATATTGATCAAAACCAGGTTTAATTGACTGTTTCAGTGTGGTACCACATTACTACGCGATCCAATCCAGAAATAGCCCAGGATCCGGCCATGAAGTATGAGAAATATGCGAAAGTATGAGCCTGATGGGGGCAAATCCTAGACCTAACCCTAACCTAACATGCGTTATCCTCTAAAATATTTATCAAGACCAGGTTTAATTGAATGTTTCAGTGTGGTACCACATTACTACGTGAACCAAACTAGAAAAAACCCAGGAGCCGTTCAACAACTATGTGAAGAATGCGAAAGTGTGAGTCTGATGAGTGAATATCCCCGGCCTAACCTAGACCTAACATGCGTTATCCCCAAAAATATTGATCGAAACCAGGTTTAATCGACTGTTTCAGTGTGGTACCACATTACTACGTGATCCAAACCAGAAAAAACCCCAGGATCTTTTCAACAAGTATGTGAAGAATGCGAAAGTATGAGTCTGATGAGGGCAAATCCCAGACCTAAACTAGACATAACTTTCGTTATCCTCTAAAATATTGATCGAAACCAGGTTTAATTGACTGTTTTAGTGTGGTACCACTTTTCTACGTGATCCAAAGTAGAGAAAACCCTCGATCAGGTCAACATGCATGTTAAAACTGCGAAAGTATGAGCATGATGTGGGCAAATCCCAGACCTATCCCAGACCTAACATGCGTTATCCTCAAAAATATTAATCGAAACCAGGCTTAATCGTCGGTTTCAGTGTGTTACCACATTACTACGTGATCCAATCCAGAAATAGCCCAGGATCTAGCCATGAAATATGAGAAATATGCGAAAGTATGAGCCTGACGAGGGCAAATCCTAGACCTAACCCAGACCTAACATGCGTTATCCTCTAAAATATTTATCAAGACCAGGTTTAATTGATTGTTTCAGTGTGGTCCCACATTACTACGTGATCCAAGCCAGAAAAAACCCAGGATCTGTTCAACGAGTATGTGAAGTGTGCGAAAGTATGAGTCTGATGAGGACAAATCCCAGACCTATCCGAGACCTAACATGCATTATCCTCTAAAATATTTATCAAGACCAGGTTTAATTGAATGTTTCAGTGTGGTACCACATTACTACGTGATCCAATCCAGAAATAGCCCGGGATCTAGCCATGAAATATGAGAAATATGCGAAAGTATGAGCCTGACGAGGGCAAATCCTAGACCTAACCCAGACCTAACATGCGTTATCCTCTAAAATATTTATCAAGACCAGGTTTAATTGATTGTTTCAGTGTGGTCCCACATTACTACGTGATCCAAGCCAGAAAAAACCCAGGTTCCGTTCAACAAGAATGTGAAGAATGCGAAAGAATGAGTGTGGTGAGTGAAAAACCCCGGCCTAACCTAGACCTAACATGTGTTATCCTCAAATATATTGATCGAAACCTGGTTTAATCGTCGGTTTCAGTGTGTTACCACATTACTACGTGATCCAATCCAGAAATAGCCCAGGATCTAGCCATGAAGTATGAGAAATATGCGAAAGTATGAGCCTGATGGGGGCAAATCCTAGACCTAACCCAGACCTAACATGTGTTATCCTCTAAAATATTGATCGAAACCAGGTTTAATCGACTGTTTCAGTGTGGTACCACACTACTACGTGACCCAAACCGGGAAACACCCAGGATCTGTTCAACAAGTGTGTGAAAAACGCGAAAGTATGAGCCTGATGAGGGCAAATCCCAGTCCTATCCCAGACCTAACTTGCGTTATCCTCAAAAATATTGATCGAAACCTGGTTTAATCGACTGTTTCAGTGTGGTACCACATTACTACGTGACCCAATCCAGAAATAGCCGAGGATCTAGCCATGAAGTATGAGAAATATGCGAAAGTATGAGCCTGACGAGGACAAATCCTAGACCTAACCCAGACCAAACATGCGTTATCCTCAAAAATATTGATCGAAACCGGGTTTAATCGACTGTTTCAGTGTGGTACCACACTACTACGTGACCCATACCGGAAAAAACCCAGGATCTGTTCAACAAGTATGTGAAAAACGCGAAAGTATGAGCCTGTCGAGGGCAAACCCTAGACCTAACCCAGACCTAACATGCGTTATACTCTAAAATATTTATCAAGACCAGGTTTAATTGATTGTTTCAGTGTCGTCCCACATTACTACGTGATCCAAACCAGAAAAAACCCAGGATCCGTCCAACAAGTATGTGAAGAATGCGAAAGTATGAGTCTGATGAGTGAAAATCCCCGGCCTAACCTAGACCTAACATGCGTTATCCTCAAAAATATTGATCGAAACCAGGTTTAATCGACTGTTTCAGTGTGGTACCACATTACTACGTGATCCAAACCAGAAAAAAACCCAGGACCTGTTCAACAAGTATCTGAAGTATGTGAAAGTATGAGTCTGATGAGGGCAAATCCCAGGCCTAAACTAGACCTAACATGCGTTATCCTCAAAAATATTGATCAAAACCTGGTTTAATCGACTGTTTCAGTGTGGTACCACATTACTATGTGATCCAAACCAGAAAATAACCCAGGATCTGTTCAACGAGTTTGTGAAGTGTGCGAAAGTATGAGTATGGTGAGGGCAAATCCCAGACCTATCCCAGACCTATCATGCGTTATCCTCTAAAATATTTATCATGACTAGGTTTAATTGATTGTTTCAGTGTGGTCCCACATTACTACGTGATCCAAACCGGAAAAAACCCAGGATCCGTTTAACAAGTATGGGAAGAATGCGAAAGTATGAGCCTGACGAGGGCAAATCCTAGACCTAACCCAGACCTAACATGCGTTATCCTCAAAAATATTGATCAAAACCTGGTTTAATCGACTGTTTCAGTGTGGTACCACATTACTACGTGATCCAAACCAGAAAATAACCCAGGATCTGTTCAAGGAGTTTGTGAAGTGTGCGAAAGTATGAGTATGGTGAGGGCAAATCCCAGGCCTAAACTAGACATAACTTTCGTTATCCTCTAAAATGTTGATCGAAACCAGGTTTAATTGACTGTTTTAGTGTGGTACCACTTTACTACGTGATCCAAAGCAGCGAAAACCGTCGATCAGGTCAACATGCATGTTAAAACTGCGAAAGTATGAGTCTGATGAGGGCAAATCCCAGACCTATCCCAGACCTAACATGCGTTATCCTCAAAAATATTAATCGAAACCAGGATTAATCGACTGTTTCAGTGTGGTACCACGTTACTACGTGATCCAAACCAGAAAAAAACCCTGGATCTTGTCAAGGAGTATGTGAAGTGTGCGAAAGTATGAGTCTGATGAGGGATAATCCGAGACCTATCCCAGACCTAACTTGCGTTATCCTCTAAAATAGTGATCGAAACCAGGTTTAATTGACTGTTTTAGTTGTGGTACCACTTTACTACGTGATCCAAAGCAGAAAAAACCCTCGATCAGGTCAACATGCATGTTAAAAATGTGAAAGTATGACCCTGATGAGGGCAAATCCCAGGCCTAACCTAAACCTAACACGCGTCATCTTCTAAAATATTGAGCGAAACCAGGTTTAATTGATTGTTTCAGTGTGGTACCACATTACTACGTGATGCAATCCAGAAATATCCCAGGATATAGCCATGAAGTATAAGAAATATGCGATAGTATGAGTCTGATGGGGGCAAATCCCAGACCTATCCCAGACCAAACTTGCGTTATCCTCTAAAATATTGATCCAAACCAGGTTTAATGGACTGTTTCAGTGAGGTCCCACATTACTACGTGATCCAAACCAGAAAAAACCCAGGATCCGTTCAAGAAGTATGTGAAGAATACGAAAGTATGTGTCTGATGAGTGAAAATCCCAAGCCTAATCTAGACCTAACATGCGTTATCCTCAAAAATATTGATCGAAACCTGGTTTAATCGACTGTTTCAGTGTGGTACCACATTACTACGTGACCCAAACCAGAAAAAACCTAGGATCTGTTCAACAAGTATGTGAAAAACGCGAAACTATGAGCCTGATGAGGGCAAATCCCAGACCTATCCCAGACCAAACTTGCGTTATCCTCTAAAATATTGATGGAAACCAGGTTTAATTGACTGTTTCAGTGTGGTACCACATTACTACGTGATGCAATCCAGAAAAACTCCAGGATCTAGCCATCAAGTATGAGAAATATGCGAAAGAATGAGCCTGATGAGAGCAAATCCCAGACCTAACCTAGACCTAACATGAATTATTCTCTAAAATATTTATCAAGACCAGGTTTCATTGATTGTTTCAGTGTGGTCCCGCATTACTACGTGATGCAAACCAGAAAAAACCCAGGATCCGTTCAACAAGTATGTGAAAAACGCGAAAGTATGAGCCTGATCAGGGCAAATCCCAGGCCTAACCTAGACCTAACATGCGTGGTCCTCTAAAATATTGATGGAAACCAGGTTTAATTGTCTGTTTCAGTGTTGTACTTCCTTACTACGCGATGCAATCCAGAAAAAGCCCAGGATCTATCCATCAAGTATGAGAAATATGCGAAAGAATGAGCCTGATGAGAGCAAATCCCAGACCTAACCTAGACCTAACATGGATTATTCTCTAAAATATTGATCAAAACCAGGTTTAATTGACTGTTTCAGTGTGGTACCACATTACTACGCGATCCAATCCAGAAATAGCCCAGGATCCGGCCATGAAGTATGAGAAATATGCGAAAGTATGAGCCTGATGGGGGCAAATCCTAGACCTAACCCTAACCTAACATGCGTTATCCTCTAAAATATTTATCAAGACCAGGTTTAATTGAATGTTTCAGTGTGGTACCACATTACTACGTGAACCAAACTAGAAAAAACCCAGGAGCCGTTCAACAACTATGTGAAGAATGCGAAAGTGTGAGTCTGATGAGTGAATATCCCCGGCCTAACCTAGACCTAACATGCGTTATCCCCAAAAATATTGATCGAAACCAGGTTTAATCGACTGTTTCAGTGTGGTACCACATTACTACGTGATCCAAACCAGAAAAAACCCCAGGATCTTTTCAACAAGTATGTGAAGAATGCGAAAGTATGAGTCTGATGAGGGCAAATCCCAGACCTAAACTAGACATAACTTTCGTTATCCTCTAAAATATTGATCGAAACCAGGTTTAATTGACTGTTTTAGTGTGGTACCACTTTTCTACGTGATCCAAAGTAGAGAAAACCCTCGATCAGGTCAACATGCATGTTAAAACTGCGAAAGTATGAGCATGATGTGGGCAAATCCCAGACCTATCCCAGACCTAACATGCGTTATCCTCAAAAATATTAATCGAAACCAGGCTTAATCGACTGTTTCAGTGTGGTACCACATTACTACGTGATCCAAACAAGAAAAAAACCCAGGATCTTGTCAACGAGTATGTGAAGTGTGCGAAAGTATGAGTCTGATGAGGGCTAATCCCAGACCTATCCCAGACCTAACTTGCGTTATCCTCTAAAATAGTGATCGAAACCAGGTTTGATTGACTGTTTTAGTTGTGGTACCACTTTACTACGTGATCCAAAGCAGTAATAACCCTCGATCAGGTCAACATGCATGTTAAAACTGCGGAAGTATGAGCCTGATGAGGGCAAATCCCAGACCTATCCCAGACCTAACATGCGTTATCCTCTAAAATATTTATCAAGACCAGGTGTAATTGATTGTTTCAGTGTGGTCCCACACTACTATGTGATCCAAACCAGAAAAAACCCAGGATCCGTCCTACAAGTATGTGAAGAATGCGAAAGTATGAGTCTGATGACTGAAAATCCCCGGCCTAACCTAGACCTAACATGCGTTATCCTCAAAAATATTGATCGAAGCCAGGTTTAATCGACTGTTTCAGTGTGGTACCACACTACTATGTGATCCAAACCAGAAAAAACTCAGGATCCGTTCAACAGGTATGTGGAGAATGCGAAAGTATGAGTCTGATGAGTGAAAATCCTCGGCCTAACCTATACCTAATATGCGTCATCCTCAAAAATATTGATCGAAACCAGGATTAATCGACTGTTTCAGTGTGGTACCACATTACTACGTGATCCAAACCAGAAAAAAACCCTGGATCTTGTCAAGGAGTATGTGAAGTGTGCGAAAGTATGAGTCTGATGAGGGATAATCCGAGACCTATCCCAGACCTAACTTGCGTTATCCTCTAAAATAGTGATCGAAACCAGGTTTAATTGACTGTTTTAGTTGTGGTACCACTTTACTACGTGATGCAATCCAGAAATATCCCAGGATATAGCCATGAAGTATAAGAAATATGCGATAGTATGAGTCTGATGGGGGCAAATCCCAGACCTATCCCAGACCAAACTTGCGTTATCCTCTAAAATATTGATCCAAACCAGGTTTAATGGACTGTTTCAGTGAGGTCCCACATTACTACGTGATCCAAACCAGTAAAAACCCAGGATCCGTTCAACAAGTATGTGGAGAATGCGAAAGTATGAGTCTGATGAGTGAAAATCCTCGGCCTAACCTATACCTAACATGCGTTATCCTCAAAAATATTGATCGAAACCAGGTTTAATCGACTGTTCCAGTGTGGTACCACATGACTACGTGATCCAAACCAGAAAAAAACCCAGGACCTGTTCAACAAGTATTTGAAGTATGCGAAAGAATGAGTCTGATGAGAGCAAATCCCAGGCCTAAACTAGACCTAACATGCGTTGTCCTCAAAAATATTGATCAAAACCTGGTTTAATCGACTGTTCCAGTGTGGTACCACATTACTATGTGATCCAAACCAGAAAATAATCCAGGATCTGTTCAACGAGCATGTGAAGTGTGCGAAAGTATGAGTATGATGAGGGCAAATCCCAGACCTATCCCAGACCTAACATGCGTTATCGTCTAAAATATTTATCAAGACCAGGTTTAATTGATTGTTTCAGTGTGGTCCCACATTACTACGTGACACAATCCAGAAACAGCCCAGGATCTAGCCATGAAGTATGAGAAATATGCGAAAGTATGAGCCTGATGAGGGCAAATCCTAGACCTAACCCAAACCTAACATGCGTTATCCTCTAAAATATTTATCAAGACCAGCTTTAATTGAATGTTTCAGTGTGGTACCACATTACTACGTGATCCAAACCAGTAAAAACCCAGGATCCGTTCAACAAGTATGTGAAGAATTCGAAAGTATGAGTGTGTTGAGTGAAAAACCCCGGCCTAACCTAGACCTAACATGCGTTATCCTCAAAAATATTGACCGAAACCTGGTTTAATCGTCTGTTTCAGTGTGGTACCACATTACTATGTGATCCAAACCAGAACAAACCCCAGGATCTTTTCAACAAGTATGTGAAGAATGCGAAAGTATGAGCCTGATGAGGGCAAATCCCTGACCTATCCCAGACCTAACTTCCGTTATCCTCTAAAATATTGATCGAAACCAGGTTTAATTGACTGTTTCAGTGTGGTACCACATTACTACGTGATCCAGTCCAGAAATAGCCCAGGATCTAGCCATGAAGTATGAGAAACATGCGAAAGTATGAGCCTGACGAGGGCAAAGCCTAGACCTAACCCAGACCTAACATGCGTTATCCTCTAAAATATTTACCATGACCAGGTTTAATTGATTGTTTCAGTGTGGCCCCACATTATTACGTGATCCAAACCAGAAAAAACCCAGGATCCGTTCAACAAGTATGTGAAGAATGCGAATGTATGAGTCTGATGAGTGAAAATCCCAGGCCTAACCTAGACCTAACATGCGTTATCCTCAAAATTATTGATCGAAACCTGGTTTAATCGACTGTTTCAGTGTGGTACCACATTACTACGTGACCCAAACCAGAAAAAACCCAGAATCTGTTCAACAAGTATGTGAAAAACGCGTAAGTATGAGCCTGATGAGGGCAAATCCCAGACCTATCCCAGACCAAACTTGCGTTATCCTCTAAAATATTGATGGAAACCAGGTTTAATTGACTGTTTCAGTGTGGTACCACATTACTACGTGATGCAATCCAGAAAAACTCCAGGATCTAGCCATCAAGTAGGAGAAATATGCGAAAGAATGAGCCTGATGAGAGCAAATCCCAGACCTAACCTAGACCTAACATGCGTGGTCCTCTAAAATATTGATGGAAACCAGGTTTAATTGTCTGTTTCAGTGTTGTACTTCCTTACTACGTGATGCAATCCAGAAAAAGCCCAGGATCTATCCATCAAGTATGAGAAATATGCGAAAGAATGAGCCTGATGAGAGCAAATCCCAGACCTAACCTAGACCTAACATGGATTATTCTCTAAAATATTGATCAAAACCAGGTTTAATTGACTGTTTCAGTGTGGTACCACATTACTACGTGATCCAATCCAGAAATAGCCCAGGATCCAGCCATGAAGTATGAGAAATATGCGAAAGTATGAGCCTGATGGGGGCAAATCCTAGACCTAACCCTAACCTATCATGCGTTATCCTCTAAAATATTTATCAAGACCAGGTTTAATTGAATGTTTCAGTGTGGCACCACATTACTACGTGAACCAAACTAGAAAAAACCCAGGAGCCGTTCAACAACTATGTGAAGAATGCGAAAGTGTGAGTCTGATGAGTGAATATCCCCGGCCTAACCTAGACCTAACATGCGTTATCCCCAAAAATATTCATCGAAACCAGGTTTAATCGACTGTTTCAGTGTGGTACCACATTACTACGTGATCCAAACCAGAAAAAACCCCAGGATCTTTTCAACAAGTATGTGAAGAATGCGAAAGTATGAGTCTGATGAGGGCAAATCCCAGACCTAAACTAGACATAACTTTCGTTATCCTCTAAAATATTGATCGAAACCAGGTTTAATTGACTGTTTTAGTGTGGTACCACTTTTCTACGTGATCCAAAGCAGAGAAAACCCTCGATCAGGTCAACATGCATGTTAAAACTGCGAAAGTATGAGCATGATGTGGGCAAATCCCAGACCTATCCCAGACCTAACATGCGTTATCCTCAAAAATATTAATCGAAACCAGGCTTAATCGACTGTTTCAGTGTGGTACCACATTACTACGTGATCCAAACCAGAAAAAAACCCAGGATCTTGTCAACGAGTATGTGAAGTGTGCGAAAGTATGAGTCTGATGAGGGTTAATCCCAGACCTATCCCAGACCTAACTTGCGTTATCCTCTAAAATAGTGATCGAAACCAGGTTTGATTGACTGTTTTAGTTGTGGTACCACTTTACTACGTGGTCCAAAGCAGAAAAAACCCTCGATCAGGTCAACATGCATGTTAAAACTGCGGAAGTATGAGCCTGATGAGGGCAAATCCCAGACCTATCCCAGACCTAACATGCGTTATCCTCAAAACTATTGATCGAAACCAGGTTTAATCGACTGTTTCAGTGTGGTACCACACTACTACGTGACCCAAGCCGGAAAAAACCCAGGATCTGTTCAACAAGTATGTGAAAAACGCGAAAGTATGAGCCTGATGAGGGCAAATCCCAGACCTATCCCAGACCTAACTTGCGTTATCCTCTAAAATATTGAACGAAACCAGGTTTAATTGACTGTTTCAGCGTGGTACCACATTACTACGTGATACAATCCAGAAACAGCCCAGGATCTAGCCATGAAGTATGAGAAATATGCGAAAGTATGAGCCTGATGTGGGCAAATCCCAGGCCTATCCTAGACCTAACATGCGTTGTCCTCTAAAATATTGATCGAAACCAGGTCTAATTGACTGTTTTAGTGTGGTACCACTTTGCTACGTGATCCAAAGCAGAAAAAACCCTCGATCAGGTCAACATGCATGTTAAAACTGCAAAAGTATGAGCCTGATGAGGGCAAATCCCAGACCGATCTCAGTCCTAACATGCGTTATCCTCAGAAATATTAATCGAAACCAGGTTTAATCGACTGTTTCAGTGTGGTACCACATTACTACGTGATCCAATCCAGAAATAGCCCAGGATCTAGCCATGAAGTATGAGAAATAGGCGAAAGTATGAGCCTGATGAGGGCAAATCTTAGACCTAACCCAGACCTAACATGCGTTGTCCTCTAAAATATTTATCAAGACCAGGTTTAATTGATTGTTTCAGTGTGGTCCCACATTACTACGTGATGCAATCCAGAAAAAGCCCAGGATCTAGCCATCATGTATGAGAAATATGCGAAAGAATGAGCCTGATGAGAGCAAATCCCAGACCTAACCTAGACCTAACATGAATTATTCTCTAAAATATTGATCGAAACCAGGTTTAATTGACTGTTTCAGTGTGGACCCACATTACTACGTGATCCAAATCAGAAAAAACCCAGGATCCGTTCAACAAGTATGTGAAGAATGCCAAAGTATGTGTCTGATGAGTGAAAATCCCAGACCTAACCTAGACCTAACATGCGTTATCCTCTAAAATATTGATCCAAACCAGGTTTAATGGACTGTTTCAGTGTGGTACCACACTACTACGTGATCCAAACCAGAAAAAACCCAGGATCTATTCAACAAGTATGTGAAAAACGCGAAAGTATGAGCCTGATGAGAGCAAATCCCAGACCTATCCCAGACCTAACTTGCGTTGTTCTCTAAGATATTGATGGAAACCAGGTTTAATTGACTGTTTCAGTGTTGTACTTCATTACTACGTGATGCAATCCAGAAAAAGCCCAGGATCTAGCCATCAAGTATGAGAGATATGCGAAGGAATGAGCCTGATGAGAGGAAATCCCAGACCTAACCTAGACCTAACATGAATTATTCTCTAAAATATTGATCGAAACCAGGTTTAATTGACTGTTTCAGTGTGGTCCCACATTACTACGTGATCAAATCCAGAAATAGCCCAGGATCTAGCCATGAAGTATGAGAAATATGCGAAAGTATGAGCCTGACGAGGGCAAGTCCTAGACCTAACCCAGACCTAACATGCGTTATCCTCTAATATATTTATCATGACCAGGTTTAATTGATTGTTTCAGTGTGGTCCCACATTACTACCTGATCCAAACCAGAAAAAACCCAGGATCTATTCAACAAGTATGTGAAAATCGCGAAAGTATGAGCCTGATGAGGGCAAATCCCAGACCTATCCCAGACCGAACTTGCGTTATCCTCTGAAATATTGATCCAAACCAGGTTTAATCGACAGTTTCAGTGTGGTACCACACTACTACGTGACCCAAACCGGAAAAAACCCAGGATCTGTTCAACAAGTATGTGAAAAACGCGAAAGTATGAGCCTGATGAGGGCAAATCCCAGACCTATCCCAGACCTAACATGCGTTATCCTCTAAAATATTTATCAAGACCAGGTTTAATTGATTGTTTCAGTGTGGTCCCACATTACTACGTGATCCAAACCAGAAAAAACCCAGGATCCGTCCAACAAGTATGTGCAGAATGCGAAAGTATGAGTCTGATGAGTGAAAATCCCCGGCCTAACCTAGACCTAACATGCGTTATCCTCAAAAATATTGATCGAAACCAGGTTTAATCGACTGTTTCAGTGTGGTACCACATTACTACGTGATCCAAACCAGAAAAAAACCCAGGACCTGTTCAACAAGTATTTGAAGTATGCGAAAGTATGAGTCTGATGAGGGCAAATCCCAGACCTATCCCAGACCTAACATGCGTTATCCTCTAAAATATTTATCAAGACCAGGTTTAATTGATTGTTTCAGTGTGGTCCCACATTACTACGTGATCCAAACCAGAAAAAACCCAGGATCCGTCCAACAAGTATGTGAAGAATGCGAAAGTATGAGTCTGATGAGTGAAAATCCCCGGCCTAACCTAGACCTAACATGCGTTATCCTCAAAAATATTGATCGAAACCAGGTTTACTCGACTGTTTCAGTGTGGTACCACATTACTACGTGATCCAAACCAGAAAAAAACCCAGGACCGGTTCAACAAGTATTTGAAGTATGTGAAAGTATGAGTCTGATGAGGGCAAATCCCAGGCCTAAACTAGACCTAACATGCGTTATCCTCAAAAATATTGATCAAAACCTGGTTTAATCGACTGTTTCAGTGTGGTACCACATTACTATGTGATCCAAACCAGAAAATAACCCAGGATCTGTTCAACGAGTTTGTGAAGGGTGCGAAAGTATGAGTATGGTGAGGGCAAATCCCAGACCTATCCCAGACCTAACATGCGTTATCCTCTAAAATATTTATCATGACTAGGTTTAATTGATTGTTTCAGTGTGGTCCCACATTACTACGTGATCCAAACCGGAAAAAACCCAGGATCCGTTTAACAAGTATGGGAAGAATGCGAAAGTATGAGCCTGACGAGGGCAAATCCTAGACCTAACCCAGACCTAACATGCGTTATCCTCAAAAATATTGATCAAAACCTGGTTTAATCGACTGTTTCAGTGTTGTACCACATTACTATGTGATCCAAACCAGAAAATAACCCAGGATCTGTTCAACGAGTTTGTGAAGTGTGCGAAAGTATGAGTATGGTGAGGGCAAATCCCAGACCTATCCCAGACCTAACATGCGTTATCCTCTAAAATATTTATCATGACTAGGTTTAATTGATTGTTTCAGTGTGGTACCACATTACTACGTGAACCAAACTAGAAAAAACCCAGGAGCCGTTCAACAACTATGTGAAGAATGCGAAAGTGTGAGTCTGATGAGTGAATATCCCCGGCCTAACCTAGACCTAATATGCGTTATCCCCAAAAATATTGATCGAAACCAGGTTTAATCGACTGTTTCAGTGTGGTACCACATTACTACGTGATCCAAACCAGAAAAAACCCCAGGATCTTTTCAACAAGTATGTGAAGAATGCGAAAGTATGAGGCTGATGAGGGCAAATCCCAGACCTAAACTAGACATAACTTGCGTTATCCTCTAAAATATTGATCGAAACCAGGTTTAATTGACTGTTTTAGTGTGGTACCACTTTACTACGTGATCCAAAGCAGAAAAAACCCTCGATCAGGTCAACATGCATGTTAAAACTGCGAAGGTATGAGTCTGATGAGGGCAAATCCCAGACCTATCCCAGACCTAACATGCGTTATCCTCAAAAATATTAATCGAAACCAGGATTAATCGACTGTTTCAGTGTGGTACCACATTACTACGTGATCCAAACCAGAAAAAAACCCTGGATCTTGTCAAGGAGTATGTGAAGTGTGCGAAAGTATGAGTCTGATGAGGGATAATCCGAGACCTATCCCAGACCTAACTTGCGTTATCCTCTAAAATAGTGATCGAAACCAGGTTTAATTGACTGTTTTAGTTGTGGTACCACTTTACTACGTGATCCAAAGCAGAAAAAACCCTCGATCAGGTCAACATGCATGTTAAAACTGTGAAAGTATGACCCTGATGAGGGCAAATCCCAGGCCTAACCTAAACCTAACACGCGTCATCTTCTAAAATATTGAGCGAAACCAGGTTTAATTGATTGTTTCAGTGTGGTACCACATTACTACGTGATGCAATCCAGAAATATCCCAGGATATAGCCATGAAGTATAAGAAATATGCGATAGTATGAGTCTGATGGGGGCAAATCCCAGACCTATCCCAGCCCAAACTTGCGTTATCCTCTAAAATATTGATCCAAACCAGGTTTAATGGACTGTTTCAGTGAGGTCCCACATTACTACGTGATCCAAACCAGAAAAAACCCAGGATCCGTTCAAGAAGTATGTGAAGAATACGAAAGTATGTGTCTGATGAGTGAAAATCCCAGGCCTAACCTAGACCTAACATGCGTTATCCTCAAAAATATTGATCGAAACCTGGTTTAATCGACTGTTTCAGTGTGGTACCACATTACTACGTGACCCAAACCAGAAAAAACCCAGGATCTGTTCAACAAGTATGTGAAAAACGCGAAAGTATGAGCCTGATGAGGGCAAATCCCAGACCTATCCCAGACCTAACTTCCGTTATCCTCTAAAATATTGATCGAAACCAGGTTTAATTGACTGTTTCAGTGTGGTACCACATTAGTACGTGATCCAGTCCAGAAATAGCCCAGGATCTAGCCATGAAGTATGAGAAACATGCGAAAGTATGAGCCTGACGAGGGCAAAGCCTAGACCTAACCCAGACCTAACATGCGTTATCCTCTAAAATATTTACCATGACCAGGTTTAATTGATTGTTTCAGTGTGGCCCCACATTATTACGTGATCCAAACCAGAAAAAACCCAGGATCCGTTCAACAAGTATGTGAAGAATGCGAATGTATGAGTCTGATGAGTGAAAATCCCAGGCCTAACCTAGACCTAACATGCGTTATCCTCAAAATTATTGATCGAAACCTGGTTTAATCGACTGTTTCAGTGTGGTACCACATTACTACGTGACCCAAACCAGAAAAAACCCAGAATCTGTTCAACAAGTATGTGAAAAACGCGTAAGTATGAGCCTGATGAGGGCAAATCCCAGACCTATCCCAGACCAAACTTGCGTTATCCTCTAAAATATTGATGGAAACCAGGTTTAATTGACTGTTTCAGTGTGGTACCACATTACTACGTGATGCAATCCAGAAAAACTCCAGGATCTAGCCATCAAGTAGGAGAAATATGCGAAAGAATGAGCCTGATGAGAGCAAATCCCAGACCTAACCTAGACCTAACATGAATTATTCTCTAAAATATTTATCAAGACCAGGTTTCATTGATTGTTTCAGTGTGGTCCCACATTACTACGTGATGCAAACCAGAAAAAACCCAGGATCCGTTCAACAAGTATGTGAAAAACGCGAAAGTATGAGCCTGATGAGGGCAAATCCCAGGCCTAACCTAGACCTAACATGCGTGGTCCTCTAAAATATTGATGGAAACCAGGTTTAATTGTCTGTTTCAGTGTTGTACTTCCTTACTACGTGATGCAATCCAGAAAAAGCCCAGGATCTATCCATCAAGTATGAGAAATATGCGAAAGAATGAGCCTGATGAGAGCAAATCCCAGACCTAACCTAGACCTAACATGGATTATTCTCTAAAATATTGATCAAAACCAGGTTTAATTGACTGTTTCAGTGTGGTACCACATTACTACGTGATCCAATCCAGAAATAGCCCAGGATCCAGCCATGAAGTATGAGAAATATGCGAAAGTATGAGCCTGATGGGGGCAAATCCTAGACCTAACCCTAACCTAACATGCGTTATCCTCTAAAATATTTATCAAGACCAGGTTTAATTGAATGTTTCAGTGTGGTACCACATTACTACGTGAACCAAACTAGAAAAAACCCAGGAGCCGTTCAACAACTATGTGAAGAATGCGAAAGTGTGAGTCTGATGAGTGAATATCCCCGGCCTAACCTAGACCTAACATGCGTTATCCCCAAAAATATTGATCGAAACCAGGTTTAATCGACTGTTTCAGTGTGGTACCACATTACTACGTGATCCAAACCAGAAAAAACCCCAGGATCTTTTCAACAAGTATGTGAAGAATGCGAAAGTATGAGTCTGATGAGGGCAAATCCCAGACCTAAACTAGACATAACTTTCGTTATCCTCTAAAATATTGATCGAAACCAGGTTTAATTGACTGTTTTAGTGTGGTACCACTTTTCTACGTGATCCAAAGCAGAAAAAACCCTCGATCAGGTCAACATGCATGTTAAAACTGCGGAAGTATGAGCCTGATGAGGGCAAATCCCAGACCTATCCCAGACCTAACATGCGTTATCCTCAAAACTATTGATCGAAACCAGGTTTAATCGACTGTTTCAGTGTGGTACCACACTACTACGTGACCCAAGCCGGAAAAAACCCAGGATCTGTTCAACAAGTATGTGAAAAACGCGAAAGTATGAGCCTGATGAGGGCAAATCCCAGACCTATCCCAGACCTAACTTGCGTTATCCTCTAAAATATTGAACGAAACCAGGTTTAATTGACTGTTTCAGCGTGGTACCACATTACTACGTGATCCAATCCAGAAATAGCCCAGGATCTAGCCATGAAGTATGAGAAATAGGCGAAAGTATGAGCCTGATGAGGGCAAATCTTAGACCTAACCCAGACCTAACATGCGCTGTCCTCTAAAATATTTATCAAGACCAGGTTTAATTGATTGTTTCAGTGTGGTCCCACATTACTACGTGATGCAATCCAGAAAAAGCCCAGGATCTAGCCATGAAGTATGAGAAATATGCGAAAGTATGAGCCTGATGTGGGCAAATCCCAGGCCTAACCTAGACCTAACATGCGTTGTCCTCTAAAATATTGATCGAAACCAGGTCTAATTGACTGTTTTAGTGTGGTACCACTTTGCTACGTGATCCAAAGCAGAAAAAACCCTCGATCAGGTCAACACGCATGTTAAAACTGCAAAAGTATGAGCCTGATGAGGGCAAATCCCAGACCGATCTCAGTCCTAACATGCGTTATCCTCAGAAATATTAATCGAAACCAGGTTTAATCGACTGTTTCAGTGTGGTACCACATTACTACGTGATCCAATCCAGAAATAGCCCAGGATCTAGCCATGAAGTATGAGAAATAGGCGAAAGTATGAGCCTGATGAGGGCAAATCTTAGACCTGACCCAGACCTAACATGCGTTGTCCTCTAAAATATTTATCAAGACCAGGTTTAATTGATTGTTTCAGTGTGGTCCCACATTACTACGTGATGCAATCCAGAAAAAGCCCAGGATCTAGCCATCATGTATGAGAAATATGCGAAAGAATGAGCCTGATGAGAGCAAATCCCAGACCTAACCTAGACCTAACATGAATTATTCTCTAAAATATTGATCGAAACCAGGTTTAATTGACTGTTTCAGTGTAGACCCACATTACTACGTGATCCAAATCAGAAAAAACCCAGGATCCGTTCAACAAGTATGTGAAGAATGCCAAAGTATGTGTCTGATGAGTGAAAATCCCAGACCTAACCTAGACCTAACATGCGTTATCCTCTAAAATATTGATCCAAACCAGGTTTAATGGACTGTTTCAGTGTGGTACCACACTACTACGTGATCCAAACCAGAAAAAACCCAGGATCTATTCAACAAGTATGTGAAAAACGCGAAAGTATGAGCCTGATGAGAGCAAATCCCAGACCTATCCCAGACCTAACTTGCGTTGTTCTCTAAGATATTGATGGAAACCAGGTTTAATTGACTGTTTCAGTGTTGTACTTCATTACTACGTGATGCAATCCAGAAAAAGCCCAGGATCTAGCCATCAAATATGAGAGATATGCGAAGGAATGAGCCTGATGAGAGGAAATCCCAGACCTAACCTAGACCTAACATGAATTATTCTCTAAAATATTGATCGAAACCAGGTTTAATTGACTGTTTCTGTGTGGTCCCACATTACTACGTGATCAAATCCAGAAACAGCCCAGGATCTAGCCATGAAGTATGAGAAATATGCGAAAGTATGAGCCTGACGAGGGCAAGTCCTAGACCTAACCCAGACCTAACATGCGTTATCCTCTAATATATTTATCATGACCAGGTTTAATTGATTGTTTCAGTGTGGTCCCACATTACTACCTGATCCAAACCAGAAAAAACCCAGGATCTGTTCAACAAGTATGTGAAAATCGCGAAAGTATGAGCCTGATGAGGGCAAATCCCAGACCTATCCCAGACCGAACTTGCGTTATCCTCTAAAATATTGATCGAAACCAGGTTTAATCGACTGTTTCAGTGTGGTACCACATTGCTACGTGATCCAAACCAGAAAAAACCCAGGATCAGTTCAACAAGTATGTGAAAAACTCGAAAGTATGAGCCTGATGAGGGCAAATCCCAGACCTATCCCAGACCTAACTTGCGTTATCCTCAAAAATATTGATCGAAACCTGGTTTAATTGACTGTTTCAGTGTGGTACCACATTACTACGTGATCCAATCCAGAAACAGCCCCGGATCTAGCCATGAAGTATGAGAAATATGCGAAAGTATGAGCCTGATGTGGGCAAATCCCAGGCCTAACCTAGACCTAACATGCGTTGTCCTCTAAAATATTGATCGAAACCA
Source organism: Colletes latitarsis (assembly GCF_051014445.1). Lineage (NCBI taxonomy): Eukaryota > Metazoa > Arthropoda > Insecta > Hymenoptera > Colletidae > Colletes > Colletes latitarsis. The sequence goes on along the minus strand of NW_027488375.1, from coordinate 7,444,649 downwards.
GGTTTAATTGACTGTTTTAGTGTGGTACCACTTTACTACGTGATCCAAAGCAGAAAAAACCCTCGATCAGGTCAACATGTATGTTAAAACTGCGAAAGTATGACCCTGATGTGGGCAAATCCCAGGCCTAACCTAGACCTAACATGCGTTGTCCTCTAAAATATTGATGGAAACCAGGTTTTATTGACTGTTTCAGTGTTGCACTTCATTACTACGTGATCCAAACCAGTAAAAACCCAGGATCCGTTCAACAAGTATGTGAAGAATGCGAAAGTATGAGTGTGATGAGTGAAAAACCCCGGCCTAACCTAGACCTAACATGCGTTATCCTCAAATATATTGATCGAAACCTGGTTTAATCGTCTGTTTCAGTGTGTTACCACATTACTATGTGATCCAAACCAGAAAATAACCCAGGATCTGTTCAACGAGTATGTGAAGTGTGCGAAAGTATGAGTCTGATGAGGGCAAATCCCAGACCTATCCGAGACCTAACATGCATTATCCTCTAAAATATTTATCAAGACCAGGTTTAATTGATTGTTTCAGTGTGGTCCCACATTACTACGTGATACAATCCAGAAACAGCCCGGGATCTAGCCATGAAGTATGAGTGTTTAAATATCGCATGAGTCCGAGACGCAGAAACTCGGCCGCGATGCCCGTATCTATATGGAATTCGCGTAATTCTAGATGGTTGTGCTGTCATGGAAATTTTCCATCGTTCAGATTGGTATACCGCGGCTATTTACGTGTTTTTTCAAGCTAGCTTCACTGAAATTCTCGAGTTTTGGAGCAAATTCCAGGAATGTGTTGTTAGCGCTGAGAAAGAGAGAGAAAAGAGATCTATCGGAAAAAGATCGACAGACGAAACGCGGCAGCGCCGCGCCGTGGCCACGCGGCGCGTAGCAGCCCGGGCCCAGCAACGCGAGGCGTAGCTACCCGGTTCTGCGCTTGCGCGACGGAGCCGGCCGCGGCCGTCGCTGCTTGCAGATCGTCACGGTTCTTTCTTGAGCCGTTGGCGATCGAGAGCGGACCTTGTGACGGTCGCGTTCCCATTTCCCTACGAGCTCCGAGGTGGATGAGCCGATCTCTCTCCTCGTAATAGAATCAGTTTGCGGACAAATAGTTTATTGGAAAATCTCGTCATAGCGACTTGAGATTTTCCCCAGAAAACGGACAATCTGCCTGACGTTGCAGCGATCGCAAGGCACGCCGAGTGTGAAGCGATCGTAGACGCAGGATTGTGATTGAACGTTGCAGTTCGTGGATGCGACTGCGACGTTGGAGATTCGGTGTGGATCGCCTTGAGTCTTCTTCCAATTATCCGGTTAGAGCTACTGGAGGGCTGATACCGACATACAGGTATCACCTAGTGGTAGTTCACCGTTTCTAGAGGTCATACGAAACCCACTGGAACCACCCGTCCTGTGTACCAGTGAGAGTACACCGACCGGTGGGGTGGAAAGTTTCACCGACCAAGATTAGAGCTATACGGCGTAGGAGCCACCGGAAGATAGATATTCAGGAAGAATATCACTTCCAAATGTTAAAGTCCCTTAGTACTTTAACATTTGGTCCTTCGAGCCGGATTCGAGGAAAGAAAAGACAGTAGAGAGTTACAAGTACGTTCACGTAAGTCGCTACTTACGAGACGAATTTTCGAGTTGATTTTCAATCCTCGAATAAAAGATCACCATGGCATTGGCCAGAGAGGTCGGTCGTAGCGAGATTGAAATCGATTTCGATGACCTGACCTGCCGGTTTGAAGCAATGTCACGGTCGATAACAAATTTAAAGAAACGAGGTCGAGCTCAGTACAATGAGATACTTCTCAAGTCAAAGCTCGACTCGGTTTCCGAACAGTACAAGAAAGCTGTTGATCAGTACTTGGCTGTTCGAAGAAAATATCCACCTGCGAAGTGCGAGAAAAGCAACTTCGTTTTGAAAGGTGGAATTGAAGCATGGGAGACTATGTTTATGGAGTTTCAGGCGTACATTGCTACGGAACTGACGCAACTAGCCGCTGAGAGAAAAACAGCGGCGTCGTCGGTCGACCAGCATGATGTCGCTATTGAGCTTCCAAAGCAACGTCTGAATAAATTCGGCGGGGATCCTCGTAAATGGAGCCATTTCGAGGATCTATTCACCGCTAGTATAATCAATAACCCGAGGCTTTCAGATGTGCATCGATTGCAATATCTGAACGCCTGTGTGGAAGATCAAGCGTTGGCTGCGATCGCACACCTTGAAATTACTGAAGGTAATTTCGAGGTAGCGTGGCAAACCCTGAAAGATCAGTTCGGGCTTCCACGTATGGTGACCGCCAAACTGCTTGATCAATTGACAAAAATGAAGACGATTAAAAAGGATGACCTGACTAGCTTACATCAGGTCACTGTCGTCTTCAAGCAGGCTTTTGCCGCTTTTGAAAAACTGGGCACGACAAGAGAGCAGCGAGATTGGCTGCTGGCCCATGCAATCAAAAGCAGGCTTGAAGGGTCTCTCCTTCTGGAGTGGGAACTGTCGCAGAAGCTCTCCACGAAATATCCCTCGTTTCACGAACTAGTGGAATTTCTGGAGGTGCGTGCTCGCGCTATCACAATAACGGATGATGGTAAGGGCAAATCTTCGACGAGTAACCCACCGAAAATTAAAGTACGGAGTTACAACTCCGTCGTGGAAAGTCGCTCGGAGAACAGCGAATCTTGTGGATTTTGCGGCCTCGAGCATGGAATAGCACAATGCAGTGCTTTCCAAGGCTTGACGGTAGACTACCGCTATCGTTACGCAAAAGATAGTCGGTTGTGCATTATCTGCTTGTCGCCGGGTCACGAGCGGTTCAGCTGTCCATCCGAAAAAGTATGCTCTAAATGCAATGGCAGACACCATACTCTGCTGCATTTCGAGCGTTACGGAAAGGAAACGGAAAGTCGTAAGCCTACGACAGAGTTTTCAAAGGACAAAGAAAAGAAAAAACGGGCAGTCGACCCGCAACGTCTCTACCTGGCAGGACAGAAAAGTCAACCGGGTGGCGACGAAACGGAGAAAATCCCCGATACTGAATGAAGGCATTTCGCGAGCGTTCCAATACCGCGAATTCAAATTCGCAAGAAATGGAAGCCGCGGAACTTCTTCAATTCAAGCGGTGGATTTGTGGAAAAAATTGGTTCGGACAATCAAGAGATTGTTGGCCAAAAGACGCCTTCGTGCATCGAGATCGATGCGGTAGAAGCGAAGGTCGATGTAGCGAATCAGATGCGGCACGTAATTTTCAAAATTGCAAGCTGTATCGATAGCACGCATTTTTGATAAATCACCGGTGTGAAAACCAGTGAAATCTCACTGAAAGCGCACTCTGAGTGAATTCACGCAAAAAGCGGAGAAATATAGATTTGTTTCTGTACGATCGAAGCGGAAAATCGCGATCGATCGCTGCTTTAAGTGATAACTCAGACGATTAAGCGTCTCTCACACGGAGTTATGTTCGGTCGAAAGTCGATTGAAAGACTTTCCGACAGGAATCAGTGGAAACTGAACGTCTCTCGCGTTGTTTAACCGATCGAGGGCGATTCAGAAATTTCCTGAAGTGATCTAGAGACAAGCGGGACGTGATTATTTCATGTTTCGCCAAAGTCTTGATCAGAAGATGCGGGACGTAATTATTTTACGTTCCTATAAAGTCTTGGAAAGAGGCATATGGCCCATAAATTGCTAAAATCAAATTATGTGGTTTTAGTGCAGAACTCTCTATTCTCCCATAAATCTATGGAAAATGGGACGAATAGAGAATGTTTCATTGGTAAGGGATAGGCACGTGTCGTTAAAGAACGCACGGCCGAATCTATCTCTACACGACCAATTTCGGGGTCGTGTAAATTTTCTGTGAATTTTTCCACGATAGCGACAAGTGGCAACGTCGCTTTCGAGGAAACATTGAAATTCCAGATTTTGTTGTCGAAGAATTCGGAAGGTGAAGTACCACCGCGTTCATAGAAACCGGTGTCTACTTGCATCTATCCGTCGTTGCTAGGGCTCAATCCGAGGTACGGGTTGCCTAGCAACGTAAACAACCCGAGCGAGACTGCGGTCCACGCGTCGCCATATTCCATTCAGTCAATTCTGAACTACCATGAGCGACACAAGTAGCAATCCAGAAAGTACAATTATGATCTCGGGGGACCCCGAGATCGACATTCAGTTTGGACGAATCCTGAAGTTGGCGGAAACGTCTCAGCCCTCTTGGGCAGAAGAGGTAGAGGCCGCCGCTGCTCCCGAACCGGACGTCGAGATAAATTTGGGGCTGGACAAGGTCCGGATCCGGGCTCGAGTTGTACAGGCCGGAGGAAAATATAATGCCCGCATCCCCGGAGGGACGTATGTCCTTCGGTGGGCACCAGGCGGGCGGCTGTTACATAGCGCCTGGCGGCCAGACAAGCTGGAAGGACCGGCCCAGCCGCGAGACCAGCAACAGGCGATACCGACGCCTCCACCGCCACGGCATGGGCAGCCAGCACCAGCGCAAGCTGGCAGCAACCCGGCTGCTAAGAAGCGACGAAGGAGAAGGCAGGCCAAACCTGCTGCGGAGCCACAGCCGGGGCCAAGCGGATTCCGCCAAACGCAGAGGCCCTTGCCAAAGAAGGCACGGCAGACAAAGGGCTATGCGGGGATGCATCTCCGGACGGTTGACGCTACCACGAGAGCATTGGCAGATCAAATGCTGCAAACCTCAATGAGGATTCTGCAACAGGCCACTGCTGGACAACAGTAAGTACTTTTAATTATTAAAAATTTTTTAATTTTTTGAATTAAAAGTGCGCGTCTCTCTTTCTCGGTTCGCGTAAAATCCTTGCCGTACGGGACAACCGCGTCCTCTTAGTGTTGCACAATTCGTGCAAGGGGGGCGGTATGTTTAAATATCGCATGAGTCCGAGACGCAGAAACTCGGCCGCGATGCCCGTATCTATATGGAATTCGCGTAATTCTAGATGGTTGTGCTGACATGGAAATTTTCCATCGTTCAGATTGGTATACCGCGGCTATTTACGTGTTTTTTCAAGCTAGTTTCACTGAAATTCTCGAGTTTTGGAGCAAATTCTAGGAATGTGTTGTTAGCGCTGAGAAAGAGAGAGAAAAGAGATCTATCGGAAAAAGATCGATAGACGAAACGCGGCAGCGCCGCGCCGTGGCCACGCGGCGCGTAGCAGCCCGGGCCCAGCAACGCGAGGCGTAGCTACCCGGTTCTGCGCTTGCGCGACGGAGCCGGCCGCGGCCGTCGCTGCTTGCAGATCGTCACGGATCTTTCTTGAGCCGTCGGCGATCGAGAGCGGACCTTGTGACGGTCGCGTTCCCATTTCCCTACGAGCTCCGAGGTGGATGAGCCGATCTCTCTCCTCGTAATAGAATCAGTTTGCGGACAAATAGTTTATTGGAAAATCTCGTCATAGCGACTTGAGATTTTCCCCAGAAAACGGACAATCTGCCTGACGTTGCAGCGATCGCAAGGCACGCCGAGTGCCCCTCAGGGGCTGCCAGCCTTTCAGCTGCAGTACGGGCTTAACGAACCCGGGGTACCCGAGTCATACACACACCGTAAGCCTCCTGTTGGTCGTCACAACGACCCATTCGCAATTCCCTATTGGTTTTGTGAATGGTACGTGACGGCAGGAGGAACGGGGGTCTTGGCTTAACCGCCTGGGCCACGAGTATGGCGACTCTATAAAATCGCCCTCCAATCCTAAGCTATGGTGCGCGGCGATGGGATGCATGGTTGGGGGAGAAGGCCCAATCCCAAGCGACCACCTCCGGGGAACCTGCCGAATCCCCGGAGTATTAGGCTTACCCGGGTAAGGCGGCTCTGTCCGGGTGGACCTTTATTTCCGACCATCTCGTGGGATTTTTATGGACACAGAAAATAAAATGGGGATGGGGCGTGTTTTGTCGGTTGGGGAGGACGGAGACGGGGTTGGGGTTAGGGTGGCGGCGCTCGCGCCCCACTCAGCGCCAGGTCCAGCTTCGTGGAGGGTGGAGGAGGACGACGAGACGGCGTCGGTCTCGTCCTTCTCCTCCAGCACGAGCCACATAGGCTCTAAGAGGAAGAGGACGGGGCAGGCCGTCGTCGAGGTGGGCGGGGCGATGAGCCCGTCGGTGAGGCTGAGTTGCCTCAGGGACGAGGTGACCGAGGAGATATCGGAGAGGATCTCCTCGTCCCTGAGGCGGGTGGAGAAAGTCGCCGCTGCCTGCGCCTTTAAGGGGCAGAAAAGCGGTGGCGCGGAGGCCCTGAAGGCCGCGGCGGAGGAAATGAGGGAGGCGGCGCGGGAGCTCAGAGGGCGGAACGCCCGTCTGCAGCTCCTGTTGGAGGAGGAGCGACAGGGGAGGAGGAGGGCAGAGGCGCTGTGGAACAGCGCGGCCCTCCCTCCCATCCTCCCTCCTCCTCCACCGCCGCGTCCCTCGGCGGAGGTAAATAAGCGGAGTGCGGCGGCAGTGGTGCGGGGCACCGCGGGCCCCTCCACCCGCACTCCGCCCGTGAAGAAGTCCCCGTCCTCCTCAGAAGACGATCTTCTGAGGAGGATTGGGGACATGATTGATGGCAAGCTGGCCGCCTTCCGGGAGGAGCTCCTCGCCGGAAGAGCGGTCAGCAGGAAGGCGGTGCCTCCCCGACCTGTTCCCGTACAGTCGGGGAAGGCAAAGAAGGGCGGAGTGAAGGCTCCGCCCAGCGTTGCGGCACCAGGGCCCCGGGTCGCGACCCCCAAGGGGGGTGGTGTACCCGTGGTCGCGGTGGTCGCGTCCTCCACAGCACCCTCCCAAGGGGGGGTGGCGTGGAGTGAGGTGGTGGGGCGGAAGGCGAAGCGGGCGGCGAGGAAGGCCCCGCAACCGCAGCCTCCGCCTCCGCCGCCGGCGGCCAAGGTAAAGGCCGCGAAGGTCGGGAAGGCACGACCAGGTCGTCCCCCAAAAACGGCAGCGGTGACGCTGACCGTTGCGCAGGGGGGCGACCTGACCCTCGCGGAGGCGATGCGGCTCGCCAGGGAGAATATCTCCCTGGAAGAGCTGGGCATCGCCTCCGTGAGGGCGAAGAGGGCCGTGACCGGGGGTCTCTTGCTGGAGATCCCCGGTGCAGAAGGCGGCGCGAAGGCGGACCGTCTCGCCCAGAGGCTCCGGGAGCAGCTGGGCGAGCGAGGTGTCCGGGTCGCCCGGCCCACGAAGCGCACGGAGATGCGCGTTTGTGGGCTGGACGACTCGGTCAGCGCACAGGATGTGTCCCGTGCCCTTGCGAGGGCGGGGGACTGTCCTGTGGAGGACCTGCGGATCGGAGAGATCCGCAGGTCGCCCTCCGGCCTCGGGTCGGTGTGGGCCCGGTGCCCCCTCTCCGCCGCCCGTAAGGTGGCGGAATCCGGGAGGGTGTTGGTGGGGTGGGTTTCGGCGCGAGTGGAAATCCTCGCGCCGCGCCCGCTCCAGTGTCACCGCTGCCTCGAATTGGGGCACGTGAGGCAGTGGTGCACCTCGCCGGTGGACCGCAGCGGTCAGTGTTACCGCTGCGGTGCCAAAGAGCACCGTGCGAGCCAGTGCTCGGCGGCCCCCCACTGCCCGCTGTGTGCGGACATGGGGAGGCCAGCCGATCACAGGGTGGGGAGCAAGAAGTGCTCCCCCCCCTCCCGGAAGGAGAGGAAGAGGCGGGCTGCACCGGCTCCGGTGCCAAGGGCGGTGGCATCGTCCTCCATGGAGGTGGACGGTGCTACGGGGACGGACGGCCGGGAGGAGGCTGGCGCGGCCATTAATTAATGCCGCCCCGCCTCCTCCTCCAGGCCAACCTCAACCACTGCCGCGCGGCACAGGACTTGATGTCCCAAGTCCTCGCGGAGTGGGGGGTTGGCCTGGCGGTCGCCGCCGAGCCGTACCGCGTCCCTGATCACCCTCATTGGGTGGGCGACGCGGACGGCTTGGTGGCGACGGTATGGGGAGGGGGCGACGGGTCCCCACCGTTCTCCTTGTTGGAGCGCGGTCGGGGATTCGTCGCCGTGGACTGGGGGGGAGTCGCTGTGGTGGGGTGCTACATTTCGCCCCGTAGCGGTCACGCTGCGTTCGAGCTGTACCTGGCCGAGGTCGCGGCATGCGTGCAGCGCTACGCGGCCCGGCCGGTGCTGGTCCTGGGGGATTTTAATGCCAAGTCGGTGGCTTGGGGATCCCCCAGGACCTCCGTTCGCGGCGGGATCCTGGACGATTGGGCGGCGGGGCTCGACCTCCGGGTATTGAACCAGGGGTCGGAGCACACATGCGTGCGGCGATATGGGGGGTCCATCGTGGATGTTGGATTCGCGACCCCCAACGCCGTGCGCATGGTGTCGGGTTGGCACGTGGTCGCGGGGGCAGAGACACTCTCCGATCACCGGTACATCCGGATGGAGGTCTCTGCCGCCGCGAGTGCATCCCGACACGGCCGCCTGCGTGGCACCCCACCACGCCGCTGGGCGCTTCGGCGCCTGGACAAGGACGCTCTGATGGCAGCTGCCCTCGCTGCAACTTGGCCGCAGGGAGCGGCCGAGTTGCCGAGCATAGAGGAGGAGGTCGCCCGGCTCGGAGCATTGGTCGCGGGTATTTGCGACGCGGCGATGCCTCGGGTCGGGCGGGCTTCTCCTCGCCGGGCGGTGTACTGGTGGTCGGACGCGATCGCGGAGTTGCGAGTCGCGACTGTCCGCGCCCGACGCCAGTACACCCGCGCGCGCCGTCGTCAACGTACAGGCGACGGCGTGGCGCGAGCGAGGGCAGCTGATGACCTGTATGGAGCATACCGCGTGGCGCGGGTTGCTCTGCAGGTCGCCATCAAACGGGCCAAGACCCAGGCATGGAAGGAGCTCCTCCAGACCCTTGATGACGATCCATGGGGGCGCCCATATAAGGTGGTGCTGAATAAGCTCCGCCCGTGGGCGCCACCCGTCACCGAGGGTCTTGACCCCCGGCTGCTGGAGGACGTGGTCAATACACTCTTCCCAAATGGGGAGAGGGGACCGCGTCCTCCGGCGGCGGCGGCTGTCCCAGTGGAGTGGACGGCCGAGCTGGGGGTCACGCAGGAGGAGCTGGCAGCGGCCATCAGACGGCTCGGGGTTCGTAACACGGCCCCGGGTCCGGATGGTGTGCCCGGCCGGGTTTGGGTCTTGACCCAGGGCGTCCTTGGGGCCGACCTCAGGCGGTTGTTCGACCGCTGCCTGAGGGACGGGCGATTCCCCCCCAGTTGGAAGGTGGCGAGGATGGTCCTCCTCCGGAAGGAGGGTCGGCCCGCGGAGTCTCCCTCCGCATACCGGCCCATTTGTCTCCTCGACGAGGTGGGCAAGCTCTTCGAGCGTGTGATTGCTGCCCGCCTCGTCGAGCACCTGTCGCGTGGTGATCCCGGTCTGGCCGACTGCCAGTTCGGTTTCCGGGGGGGGCCGATCGACTATCGACGCGATAGGTCGTGTGAGGGCCCTCTCGGAGGCGGCCGTCTCCCGGGGAGGGGTGGCATTGGCAATATCCTTGGATATTGCCAATGCCTTTAACACCCTCCCCTGGGAAGGGATAAGGAGGGGGCTCGAATATCATCGAGTCCCCCCTTGTCTCAGGGCGGTCGTCGGGGATTATCTCCGCGGCAGGTGGATCGAGTATCCGGGCCGGGATGGTGATATGCGGAGGGAGGTGTACTGCGGTGTTCCGCAGGGGTCGGTCCTCGGGCCACTCCTGTGGAACATCGCGTACGACTCGGTGTTGCGGGCCGGCCTCCCCGACGGCGTCAGCACGGTGTGTTATGCGGATGACACACTGGTGCTGGCCGTCGGGGCGCACTGGGGGAGGGCCATGCGTCGCGCGGAGGAGGGGTCGCAACGCGTCGTCGACCGGATCAGGGGGATGGGGATGACGGTGGCGGTCCATAAGACCGAGGTGATTGCGTTTCATTCACCTCGGCAGGATCCGCCACCCCCTCTGATTCGGGTGGGTGGGGCTGACATCGAGGTGAAGCCCCAGATCAGGTATCTGGGGCTGATCCTCGATAGCCACTGGCGTTTCGAGAAGCATTTCCGCTGCCTGATCCCCCGGTTGGAAAGGATGGTTGCGGCTCTGAGCCGGATCCTGCCCAACCTGGGAGGCCCGGCGGGCCGAGTTCGTCGCCTCTATGTGGCAATGGTCCAGTCGGTGGCCCTATACGGGGCCCCCGTCTGGGCGGACGACCTGGCTGCCTCCAGGCGCAGCATGACTATGCTGCGTCGGGTGCAGAGGCGCATGGCGCTCAGGGTCGTCCGCGGGTATCGGACCATGTCACATGAGGCGGCGACGGTTCTAGCGGGGATGCCGCCCATGGACCTGCTCGCGCGGTCGCACGCGGCGATGTACCGGCACCGCGTCGACCGTCGCGCGGGGGTGGGGGCGGTTCCGGGCGGGCAGGAACCTGCTTGGGGCGATTTGAAGCGCCAGGCCCGGCAGTCCGTGTTGCTCGCGTGGCAGGAGCGGCTGGCTCTGCCAACCGCGGGGCACCGGACTGTCGGTGCGTTTCGGCCACTCCTGAAGGAGTGGCTGGACAGAGGCCATGGCAGCCTCACCTACCGGATGGCACAGGTATTTTCCGGGCATGGCAGCTTCGGAAGATACCTGTGCCGGATAGGGAAGGAGCCGACGGCGCGTTGCTGCCACTGCGACGCTGAGCAGGACACGGCGGATCATACCCTGGAGGTATGCCCCGCGTGGGAGGGGGAGCGCCGTGTCCTGGTCGGCGTCGTCGGGCGGGATGTCTCGCTGCCGGGCGTGGTGCGCGCCATGCTCGGCAGCGAGGAGAAGTGGAGGGCCGTGGCCTCCTTCTGCGAGAACGTAATGTTGCAGAAGGAGGCCGCGGGGAGGGAGCGCGCCGCTGAAGCTCGCGCTCGTGCGGTGGCCCGAGGTCGTCGCCCGGTCGCGAGGCGTCGCGGGCGGCCGCCTCGGCGTGGCGGATGACCTAGGCTGGGAGGGGGGTCCTGAGGGGACCCTCCTCCCGCCAGGCGGCGCCGGGTCGGACCGGTTGGGGGTAGGAGTGCCTCTCCCTACCGGTCCGACGCAAGGGGAGGCACCCTCGGCGGTCTGGTGCGGCCATGAACGCCCGGCCGCCGAGGGGTGGAAACGGGGCCGCGGGCGGTTGCGAGTTGGGGCTCGCAGCCGCCACTAAACGCGGCCCCGGGACGGATAGCGGCGGGATGGAGTGGCCCCGTCCCGCCGCAATGAGGCAGTGTGTCTACTGGGGGGACCGATTGTCCCCCCGGGGGATGGGCGCGAAAGCGCGGGCACGGGGAGGATACCGGAAGAATGCTTCGAGCGATTCCCGGTATCCTCCCAAAGCGTGCCGAAGGGTCACCGTGGGGTTTTTAGTGGGTAGGTCCCGCGCCTGTCGTTGTACGGGCGCGGGGAATCCCACACACCCCTCCCACCTCTCCCCAAGGAGGTGGGAGGGAGTCTTTCGAAGATTTTCCCCACGACAAAAAAAAAAAAAAAAAAAAAAAAAAAAAAAAAAAAAGGCACGCCGAGTGTGAAGCGATCGTAGACGCAGGATTGTGATTGAACGTTGCAGTTCGTGGATGCGACTGCGACGTTGGAGATTCGGTGTGGATCGCCTTGAGTCTTCTTCCAATTATCCGGTTAGAGCTACTGGAGGGCTGATACCGACATACAGGTATCACCTAGTGGTAGTTCACCGTTTCTAGAGGTCATACGAAACCCACTGGAACCACCCGTCCTGTGTACCAGTGAGAGTACACCGACCGGTGGGGTGGAAAGTTTCACCGACCAAGATTAGAGCTATACGGCGTAGGAGCCACCGGAAGATAGATATTCAGAAAGAATATCACTTCGTGGTGCTCTCCGTGCATCGGGCGTCGGAGAACCCGCTCCAATATACCGTCGTGAGGGGACAATAAGTAGGGCCTAAGCGTACGGTGGAGCAAAGGGTTCGAAGAGCCTTCCTTCCATCGCTACACCCACTACCAGCTGTGAGTCGACCACACTGGGCTGTGAACGTAGGGTGGTTGGAATTGCAGGGGATTGAGTCCTGAACTGGTGAGCCGCAGGCCAGTTCCTCGGGACAGGAGCCTCCGTCGAGGTAGCCACGGCTGGCTGCCGGGCGTTCCTTTGATGAAGGAATCGCCGGCTTGGCAACCACGTGTGCATACCGCAGGTCGCTCCTGAGGAGCAGCTGACGAGGGAGCCGAACTAGGACAAGACGTCCTCTTGCGTGGGTGGTGTAGAAACGCCACCCGCACGGGGAGCGTGCTCGCGGGATATAGCCTCTTGGAGCCTTACAACCTCCATTTGGTTTCCCGTCCGTGGCATTGCAAAGAGAACCCGGTAGAACGGAGAAAAGCTCGTCTACCCGGTTGTGCGCGTCGGTGAGATCGTAGAAAGAGAATCTCATCGACCAGAAAGAGAAGAATACAGTCCACTAGCTAGAGCGCTAGATAGCCAGCCAGCTCTCCCCTCCAAGCACACCAGACTGTCGCTGGAGCGCGATAAACAGCTGACGAGCGCGTGATTGTTGACTTCTCCGCAAATGTATTTATTAGGCGGATTCTTTTGTTTCAGAAAGCCTCCGCAGTAGAAAATTGAAATAAGGAGACTAAAAAAGAGGAGACGAGGCCGCAATAGGAGCCGTCGTCAGTTTTTTCTTTTAGTTTCTAGTTTTGTTTTGTTAAAATGTTTAAATAGTTCATTTATATTTTTGTAATAAAAACTTTATTGAAAAACTTGTAACATTTTCTCTCCCTGTCTGTTTCCTCATCCGGACCCACGTTAAAGTCCCTTAGTACTTTAACAATGAGAAATATGCGAAAGTATGAGCCTGACGAGGGCAAATCCTAGACCTAACCCAGACCAAACATGCGTTATCCTCATAAATATTGATCGAAACCAGGTTTAATCGACTGCTTCAGTGTGGTACCACATTACTACGTGATCCAAACCAGAAAAAACCCAGGATCCGTTCAACAAGTATGTGAAGAATGCGAAAGTATGAGTCTGATGAGTGAAAATCCCCGGCCTAACCTAGACCTAACATGCGTTATCCTCAAAAATATTGATCGAAAGCTGGTTTAATCGTCTGTTTCAGTGTGGTACCACACTACTACGTGACCCAAACCGGAAAAACACCCAGGATCTGTTCAACAAGTATGTGAAGAACGCGAAAGTATGAGCCTGATGAGGGCAAATCCCAGACCTATCCCAGACCTAACTTGCGTTATCCTCAAAAATATTGATAGAAACCTGGTTTAATCGACTGTTTCAGTGTGGTACCACATTACTACGTGATCCAATCCAGAAATAGCCCAGGATCTAGCCATGAAATATGAGAAATATGCGAAAGTATGAGCCTGACGATGGCAAATCCTAGACCTAACCCAGACCTAACATGCGTTATCCTCTAATATATTTATCAAGACCAGGTTTAATTGATTGTTTCAGTGTGGTCCCACATTACTACGTGATCCAAACCAGAAAAAACCCAGGATCCGTTCAACAAATATGTGAAGAATGCGAAAGTATGAGTCTGATGAGTGAAAATCCCAGACCTATCGTCAGACCTAACATGCGTTATCCTCTAAAATATTTATCAAGACCAGGTTTAATTGAATGTTCCAGTGTGGTACCACATTACTACGTGAACCAAACCAGAAAAAACCCTGTATCTGTTCAACAAGTATGTGAAGAATGCGAAAGTATGAGTGTGATGAGTCAAAAACGTCGGCCTAACCTAGACCTAACAAGCGTTATCCTCAAAAATATTGATCGCAAGCTGGTTTAATCGTCTGTTTCAGTGTGGTACCACATTACTATGTGATCCAAACCAGTAAAAACCCAGGATCCGTTCAACAAGTATGTGAAGAATGCAAAAGTATGAGTGTGATGAGTGAAAAACCCCGGCCTAACCTAGACCTAACATGCGTTATCCTCAAATATATTGATCGAAACCTGGTTTAATTGACTGTTTCAGTGTTGCACTTCATTACTACGTGATCCAAACCAGTAAAAACCCAGGATCCGTTCAACAAGTATGTGATGAATGCGAAAGTATGAGTCTGATGAGTGAAAAACCCAGACCTATCGTCAGACCTAACATGCGTTATCCTCTAAAATATTTATCTATACCAGGTTTAATTGAATGTTTCAGTGTGGTACCACATAACTAAGTGAACCAAACCAGAAAAAACCCTGTATCTGTTCAACAAGTATGTGAAGAATGCGAAAGTATGAGTGTGATGAGTGAAAAACGCCGGCCTATCCTAGACCTAACATGCGTTATCCTCAAAAATATTGATCGAAAGCTGGTTTAATCGTCTGTTTCAGTGTGGTACCACATTACTATGTGATCCAAACCAGAAAATAACCCAGGATCTGTTCAACGAGTATGTGATGTGTGCGAAAGTATGAGTCTGATGAGGGCAAATCCCAGACCTATCCCAGACCTAACATGCATTATCCTCTAAAATATTTATCAAGACCAGGTTTAATTGATTGTTTCAGTGTGGTCCCACATTACTACGTGACACAATCCAGAAACAGCCCAGGATCTAGCCATGAAGTATGAGAAATATGCGAAAGTATGAGCCTGATGAGGGCAAATCCTAGACCTAACCCAAACCTAACATGCGTTATCCTCTAAAATATTTATCAAGACCAGGTTTAATTGAATGTTTCAGTGTGGTACCACATTACTACGTGATCCAAACCAGTAAAAACCCAGGAACCGTTCAACAAGTACGTGGAGAATGCGAAAGTATGAGTTTGATGAGTGAAAATCGTCGGCCTAACCTAGACCTAACATGCGTTACCCTCAAAAATATTGATCGAAACCAGGTTTAATCGACTGTTTCAGTGTGGTACCACATTACTACGTGATCCAAACCAGTAAAAACCCAGGATCCGTTCAACAAGTATGTGGAGAATACGAAAGTATGAGTCTGATGAGTGAAAATCCTCGGCCTAACCTAGACCTAACATGCGTTGTCCTCTAAAATATTGATGGAAACCAGGTTTAATTGACTGTTTCAGTGTTGCACTTCATTACTACGTGATCAAAACCAGTAAAAACCCAGGATCCGTTCAACAAGTATGTGAAGAATGCGAAAGTATGAGTGTGATGAGTGAAAAACCCCGGCCTAACCCAGACCTAACATGCGTTATCCTCAAATATATTGATCGAAACCTGGTTTAATTGACTGTTTCAGTGTTGCACATCATTACTACGTGATCCAAACCAGTAAAAACCCAGGATCCGTTCAACAAAAATGTGAAGAATGCGAAAGTATGAGTCTGATGAGTGAAAATCCCAGACCTATCGTCAGACCTAACATGCGTTATCCTCTAAAATATTTATCTAGACCAGGTTTAATTGAATGTTTCAGTGTGGTACCACATAACTAAGTGAACCAAACCAGAAAAAACCCTGCATCTGTTTAGCAAGTATGTGAAGAATGCGAAAGTATGAGTGTGATGAGTGAAAAACGCCGGCCTAACCTAGACCTAACATGCGTTATCCTCAAAAATATTGATCGAAAGCTGGTTTAATCGTCTGTTTCAGTGTGGTACCACATTACTATGTGAGCCAAACCAGAAAATAACCCAGGATCTGTTCAACGAGTATGTGATGTGTGCGAAAGTATGAGTCTGATGAGGGCAAATCCCAGACCTATCCCAGACCTAGCATGCGTTATCCTCTAAAATATTTATCAAGGTCAGGTTTAATTGAATGTTTCAGTGTGGTACCACATTACTACGTGACACAATCCAGAAACAGCCCAGGATCTAGCCATGAAGTATGAGAAATATGCGAAAGTATGAGCCTGATGAGGGCAAATCCTAGACCTAACCCAAACCTTACATGCGCTATCCTCTAAAATATTTATCAAGACCAGGTTTAATTGAATGTTTCAGTGTGGTACCACATTACTACGTGATCCAAACCAGTAAAAACCCAGGATCCGTCCAACAAGTATGTGGAGAATGCGAAAGTATGAGTTTGATGAGTGAAAATCCTCGGCCTAACCTAGACCTAACATGCGTTATCCTCAAAAATATTGATCGAAACCAGGTTTAATCGACTCTTTCAGTGTGGTACCACATTACTACGTGATCCAAACCAGTAAAAACCCAGGATCGGTTCAACAAGTATGTGGAGAAGCGAAAGTATGAGTCTGATGAGTGAAAATCCTCGGCCTAACCTAGACCTAACATGCGTTGTCCTCTAAAATATTGATGGAAACCAGATTTAATTGACTGTTTCAGTGTTGCACTTCATTACTACGTGATCCAAACCAGTAAAAACACAGGATCCGTTCAACAAGTATGTGAAGAATGCGAAAGTATGAGTCTGATGTGTGAAAATCCCAGGGCTAACCTAGACCTAACAAGCGTTATCCTCTAAAATATTTATCAAGACCAGGTTTAATTGACTGTTTCAGCGTGGTACCACATTACTACGTGACACAATCCAGAAACAGCCCAGGATCTAGCCATGAAGTATGAGAAATATGCGAAAGTATGAGCCTAATGAGGGCAAATCCTAGACCTAACCCAAACCTAACATGCGTTATCCTCTAAAATATTTATCAAGGTCAGGTTTAATTGAATGTTTCAGTGTGGTACCACATTACTACGTGATCCAAACCAGTAAAAACCCAGGATCCGTTCAACAAGTATGTGAAAAACGCGATAGTATGAGTCTGTTGAGTGAAAATCCTCGGCCTAACCTATACCTAACATGCGTAATCCTCAAAAATATTGACCGAAACCAGGTTTAATCGACTGTTTCAGTGTGGTACCACATTACTACGTGATCCAAACCAGAAAAAAACCCAGGACCTGTTCAACAAGTATTTGAAGTATGCGAAAGAATGAGTCTGATGAGGGCAAATCCCAGGCCTAAACTAGACCTAACATGCGTTATCCTCAAAAATATTGATCAAAACCTAGTTTAATCGACTGTTTCAGTGTGGTACCACATTACTATGTGATCCAAACCAGAAAATAACCCAGGATCTGTTCAACGAGTATGTGAAGTGTGCGAAAGAATGAGTATGATGAGGGCAAATCCCAGACCTATCCCAGACCTAACATGCGTTATCCTCAAAAATATTGATCGAAACCTGGTTTAATCGACTGTTTCAGTGTGGTACCACTATGCTACGTGATCCAAACCAGAAAAAACCCAGGATCAGTTCAACAAGTATGTGAAGAATGCGAAAGTATGAGTCTGATGAGTGAAAGTCCCAGGCCTAACCTAGACCTAACATGCGTTATCCTCAAAAATATAGATCGAAACCTGGTTTAATCGACTGTTTCAGTGTGGTACCACATTACTACCGGACCCAAACCAGAAAGACCCAGGATCTGTTCAACAAGTATGTGAAGAATGCGAAAGTATGGGTCTGAGGAGTGAAAATCCCAGACCTATCCCAGACCAAACTTGCGTTATCCTCTAAAATATTCATCGAAACCTGGTTTAATGGACTGTTTCAGTGTGGTACCACTATGCTACGTGATCCAAACCAGAAAAAACCCAGGATCAGTTCAACAAGTATGTGAAAAACGCGAAAGTATGAGCCTGATGAGGGCGAATGCGAGACCTATCGCAGACCTAACTTGCGTTATCCTCTAAAATATTGATCGAAACCAGGTTTAATTGATTGTTTCAGCGTGGTACCACATTACTACGTGATACAATCCAGAAACAGCCCAGGATCTAGCCATGAAGTATGAGAAATATGCGAAAGTATGAGCCTGATGAGGGCAAATCCTAGACCTAACCCAAACCTAACATGCGTTATCCTCTAAAATATTGATCCAAACCAGGTTTAATGGACTGCTTCAGTGTGGTACCTCTTTACTACGTGATCCAAAGCAGAAAAAAACCCAGGATCTGTTCAATAAGTATGTGAAGTATGCGAAAGTATGAGTCTGATGAGGGCAAATCCCAGGCCTAAACTAGACCTAACATGCGTTATCCTCAAAAATATTGATCGAAACCTGGTTTAATCGACTGTTTCAGTGTGGTACCACATTACTACCGGACCCAAACCAGAAAGACCCAGGATCTGTTCAACAAGTATGTGAAGAATGCGAAAGTATGGGTCTGAGGAGTGAAAATCCCAGACCTATCCCAGACCAAACTTGCGTTATCCTCTAAAATATTCATCGAAACCTGGTTTAATCGACTGTTTCAGTGTGGTACCACTATGCTACGTGATCCAAACCAGAAAAAACCCAGGATCAGTTCAACAAGTATGTGAAAAACGCGAAAGTATGAGCCTGATGAGGGCGAATCCGAGACCTATCCCAGACCTAACTTGCGTTATCCTCTAAAATATTGATCGAAACCAGGTTTAATTGATTGTTTCAGCGTGGTACCACATTACTACGTGATACAATCCAGAAACAGCCCAGGATCTAGCCATGAAGTATGAGAAATATGCGAAAGTATGAGCCTGATGAGGGCAAATCCTAGACCTAACCCAAACCTAACATGCGTTATCCTCTAAAATATTGATCCAAACCAGGTTTAATGGACTGCTTCAGTGTGGTACCTCTTTACTACGTGATCCAAAGCAGAAAAAAACCCAGGATCTGTTCAATAAGTATGTGAAGTATGCGAAAGTATGAGTCTGATGAGGGCAAATCCCAGGCCTAAACTAGACCTAACATGCGTTATCCTCTAAAATATTCATCAAGACCAGGTTTAATTGATTGTTTCCGTGTGGTCCCACATTACTACGTGATCAAAACCAGTAAAAACCCAGGATCCGTTCAACAAGTATGTGGAGAATGCGAAAGTATGAGTTTGATGAGTGAAAATCCTCGGCCTAACCTAGACCTAACATGCGTTATCCTCAAAAATATTGATCGAAACCAGGTTTAATCGACTGTTTCAGTGTGGTACCACATTACTACGTGATCCAAACCAGTAAAAACCCAGGATCCGTTCAACAAGTATGTGGAGAATGCGAAAGTATGAGTCTGATGAGTGAAAATCCTCGGCCTAACCTAGACCTAACATGCGTTGTCCTCTAAAATATTGATGGAAACCAGGTTTAATTGACTGTTTCAGTGTTGCACTTCATTACTACGTGATCCAAACCAGTAAAAACCCAGGATCCGTTCAACAAGTATGTGAAGAATGCGAAACTATGAGTGTGATGAGTGAAAAACCCCGGCCATACCTAGACCTAACATGCGTTATCCTCAAAAATATTGATCGAAACCTGGTTTAATCGTCTGTTTCAGTGTGGTGCCACATTACTATGTGATCCAAACCAGAAAAAACCCTGTATCTGTTCAACAAGTATGTGAAGAATGCGAAAGTATGAGTCTGATGAGTGAAAATCCCAGGGCTAACCTAGACCTAACAAGCGTTATCCTCTAAAATATTTATCAAGACCAGGTTTAATTGACTGTTTCAGCGTGGTACCACATTACTACGTGACACAATCTAGAAACAGCCCAGGATCTAGCCATGAAGTATGAGAAATATGCGAAAGTATGAGCCTGATGAGGGCAAATCCTAGACCTAACCCAAACCTAACATGCGTTATCCTCTAAAATATTTATCAAGGTCAGGTTTAATTGAATGTTTCAGTGTGGTACCACATTACTACGTGATCCAAACCAGTAAAAACCCAGGATCCGTTCAACAAGTATGTGGAGAATGCGAAAGTATGAGTCTGATGAGTGAAAATCCTCGGCCTAACCTATACCTAACATGCGTTATCCTCAAAAATATTGACCGAAACCAGGTTTAATCGACTGTTTCAGTGTCGTACCACATTACTACGTGATCCAAACCAGAAAAAAACCCAGGACCTGTTCAACAAGTATTTGAAGTATGCGAAAGAATGAGTCTGATGAGGGCAAATCCCAGACCTATCCCAGACCAAACTTGCGTTATCCTCTAAAATATTGATCGAAACCAGGTTTAATCGACTGTTTCAGTGTGGTACCACATTGCTACGTGATCCAAACCAGAAAAAACCCAGGATCAGTTCAACGAGTATGTGAAAAACGCGAAAGTATGAGCAGGATGAGGGCGAATCCCAGACCTATCCCAGACCTAACTTGCGTTATCCTCTAAAATATTGATCCAAACCAGGTTTAATGGACTGTTTCAGTGTGGTCCCACATTACTACGTGATCCAAACCAGAAAAAACCCAGGATCCGTTCAACAAGTATGTGAAGAATACGAAAGTATGTGTTTGATGAGTGAAAATCCCAGGCCTAACCTAGACCTAACATGCGTTATCCTCATAAATATTGATCGAAACCTGGTTTAATCGACTGTTTCAGTGTGGTACCACATTACTACCTGACCCAAACCAGAAAAAACCCAGAATCTGTTCAACAAGTATGTGAAAAACGCGTAAGTATGAGCCTGATGAGGGCAAATCCTAGACCTAACCCAGACCTAACATGCGTTGTCCTCTAAAATATTTATCAAGACCAGGTTTAATTGATTGTTTCAGTGTGGTCCCACATTACTACGTGATGCAATCCAGAAAAAGCCCAGGATCTAGCCATCAAGTATGAGAAATATGCGAAAGAATGAGCCTGATGAGAGCAAATCCCAGACCTAACCTAGACCTAACATGAATTATTCTCTAAAATATTGATCGATACCAGGTTTAATCGACTGTTTCAGCGTGGTACCACATTACTACGTGATACAATCCAGAAACAGCCCAGGATCTAGCCATGAAGTATGAGAAATATGCGAAAGTATGAGCCTGATGAGGGCAAATCCTAGACCTAACCCAAACCTAACATGCGTTATCCTCTAAAATATTGATCCAAACCAGGTTTAATGGACTGTTTCAGTGTGGTCCCACATTACTACGTGATCCAAACCAGAAAAAACCCAGGATCCGTTCAACAAGTATGTGAAGAATACGAAAGTATGTGACTGATGAGTGAAAATCCCAGGACTAACCTAGACCTAACATGCGTTATCCTCATAAATATTGATGGAAACCAGATTTAATTGACTGTTGCAGTGTTGTACTTCATTACTACGTGATGCAATCCAGGAAAAGCCCAGGATCTAGCCATCAAGTATGAGAAATATGCGAAAGAATGGGCCAGATGAGAGCAAATCCCAGACCTAACCTAGACCTAACATGAATTATTCTCTTAAATATTGATCGAAACCTGGTTTAATCGACTGTTTCAGTGTGGTACCACATTACTACATGATCCAAACCAGAAAAAACCCAGGATCTGTTCAACAAGTATGTGAAGAATGCGAAAGTATGAGCCTGATGAGTGAAAATCCCAGGCCTAACCTAGACCTAACATGCGTTATCCTCATAAATATTGATCGAAACCTGGTTTGATCGACTGTTTCAGTGTGGTACCACATTACTATGTGATGCAATCCAGAAATAGCCCAGGATCCGTTCAACAAGTATGTGAAGAATGCGAAAGTATGAGCCTGATGAGAGCAAATCCCAGACCTAACCTAGACCTAACATGAATTATTCTCTAAAATATTGATCGAAACCAGGTTTTATTGACTGTTTCAGTTTGGTCCCACATTACTACGTGATCCAAACCAGAAAAAACCCAGGCTCCGTTCAACAAGTATGTGAAGAATGCGAAAGTATGAGTCTGATGAGTGAAAATCCCAGGCCTAACCTAGACCTAGCATGCGTTATCCTCTAAAATATTGATCGAAACCTGGTTTAATCGACTGTTTCAGTGTGGTACCACATTACTATGTGATCCAACCCAGAAAATAACCCAGGATCTGTTCAAGGAGTATGTGAAGTGTGTGAAAGTATGAGTCTGATGAGGTCAAATCCCAGACCTATCCCAGACATAATTTGCGTTATCCTCTAAAATTTTGATCGAAACCAGGTTTACTCGACTGTTTCAGTGTGGTACCACATTACTACGTGATCCAAACCAGAAAAAACCCAGGATCCGTTCAACAAGTATGTGAAGAATGCGAATGTATGAGTCTGATGAGTGAAAATCCCAGACCTAACCTAGACCTAACATGCGTTATCCTCTAAGATATTGATCCAAACCAGGTTTAATGGACTGTTTCAGTGTGGTACCACACTACTACGTGATCCAAACCAGAAAAAACCCAGGATCTGTTCAACAAGTATGTGAAAAACGCGAAAGTATGAGCCTGTTGAGGGCAAATCCCAGACATATCCCAGACCTAACTTGCGTTGTCCTCTAAGGTATTGATGGGAACCAGGTTTAATTGACTGTTTCAGTGTTGTACTTCATTATTACGTGATGCAATCCAGAAAGAGCCCAGGATCTAGCCATCAAGTATGAGAAATATGCGAAAGAATGAGCCTGATGAGAGCAAATCCCAGACATAACCTAGACCTAACATGAATTATTCTCTAAAATATTGATCGAAATCAGGTTTAATCGACTGTTTCAGTGTGGTATCACAGTACTACGTGACCCAACCCAGAAAAAACCCATGATCTGTTCAACAAGTATGTGAAAAACGCGAAAGTATGAGCCTGATGAGTGAAAATCCCAGACCTAACCTAGACCTAACATGCGTTATCCTCTAAAATATTGATCCAAACCAGGTTTAATGGACTGTTTCAGTGTGGTACCACACTACTACATGATCCAAACCCGAAAAAACCCAGGATCTGTTCAACAAGTATGTGAAGAATGCGAAAGTATGAGTCTGAAGAGTGAAAATCCCAGGGCTAACCTAGACCTAACATGCGTTGTCCTCTAAGATATTGACGGAAACCAGGTTTAATGGACTGTTTCAGTGCGGCACCACATTACTACGTCATCCAAACCAGAAAAAACCCAGGATCAGTTCAACAAGTATGTGAAGAATGCGAAAGTATGAGTCTGATGAGTGAAAATCCCAGGGCTAACATAGACCTAACATGCGTTATCCTCTAAAATATTGATCGAAACCAGGTTTAATCGACTGTTTCAGTGTGGTATCACACTACTACGTGACCCAAACCAGAAAAAACCCATGATGTGTTCAACAAGTATGTGAAAAACGCGAAAGTATGAGACTGATGAGGGCAAATCCTAGACCAAACCTAGACCTAACATGAATTATTCTCTAAAATATTGATCGAAACCAGGTTTAATTGACTGTTTCAGTGTGGTCCCACATTACTACGTGATCCAAACCAGGAAAAACCCAGGATCAGTTCAACAAGTATGTGAAGAATGCGAAAGTATGAGTCTGATGAGTGAAAATCCCAGGGCTAACCTAGACCTAACATGCGTTATCCTCTAAAATATTGATCGAAACCAGGTTTAATTGACTGTTTCAGTGTTGTACTTCATTATTACGTGATGCAATCCAGAAAGAGCCCAGGATCTAGCCATCAAGTATGAGAAATATGCGAAAGAATGAGCCTGATGAGAGCAAATCCCAGACATAACCTAGACCTAACATGAATTATTCTCTAAAATATTGATCGAAATCAGGTTTAATCGACTGTTTCAGTGTGGTATCACAGTACTACGTGACCCAACCCAGAAAAAACCCATGATCTGTTCAACAAGTATGTGAAAAACGCGAAAGTATGAGCCTGATGAGTGAAAATCCCAGACCTAACCTAGACCTAACATGCGTTATCCTCTAAAATATTGATCCAAACCAGGTTTAATGGACTGTTTCAGTGTGGTACCACACTACTACATGATCCAAACCCGAAAAAACCCAGGATCTGTTCAACAAGTATGTGAAGAATGCGAAAGTATGAGTCTGAAGAGTGAAAATCCCAGGGCTAACCTAGACCTAACATGCGTTGTCCTCTAAGATATTGACGGAAACCAGGTTTAATGGACTGTTTCAGTGTGGCACCACATTACTACGTCATCCAAACCAGAAAAAACCCAGGATCAGTTCAACAAGTATGTGAAGAATGCGAAAGTATGAGTCTGATGAGTGAAAATCCCAGGGCTAACATAGACCTAACATGCGTTATTCTCTAAAATATTGATCGAAACCAGGTTTAATTGACTGTTTCAGTGTGGTATCACACTACTACGTGACCCAAACCAGAAAAAACCCATGATGTGTTCAACAAGTATGTGAAAAACGCGAAAGTATGAGACTGATGAGGGCAAATCCTAGACCAAACCTAGACCTAACATGCGTTATCCTCTAAAATATTGATCGAAACCAGGTTTAATTGACTGTTTCAGTATTGTACTTCATTACTACGTGATGCAATCCAGAAAAAGCCCAGGATCTAGCCATCAAGTATGAGAAATATGCGAAAGAATGAGCCTGATGAGAGGAAATCCCAGACCTAACCTAGACCTAACATGAATTATTCTCTAAAATATTGATCGAAACCAGGTTTAATTGACTGTTTCAGTGTGGTCCCACATTACTACGTGATCAAATCCAGAAATAGCCCAGGATCTAGCCATGAAGTATGAGAAATATGCGAAAGAATGAGCCTGATGAGAGGAAATCCCAGACCTAACCTAGACCTAACATGAATTATTCTCTAAAATATTGATCGAAACCAGGTTTAATTGACTGTTTCAGTGTGGTCCCACATTACTACGTGATTAAATCCAGAAATAGCCCAGGATCTAGCCATGAAGTATGAGAAATATGCGAAAGTATGAGCCTGATGAGGGCAAATCTTAGACCTAACCCAGACCTAACATGCGTTGTCCTCTAAAATATTTATCAAGACCAGGTTTAATTGATTGTTTCAGTGTGGTCCCACATTACTACGTGATGCAATCCAGAAAAAGCCCAGGATCTAGCCATCATGTATGAGAAATATGCGAAAGAATGAGACTGATGAGAGCAAATCCCAGACCTAACCTAGACCTAACATGAATTATTCTCTAAAATATTGATCGAAACCAGGTTTAATTGACTGTTTCAGTGTGGACCCACATTACTACGTGATCCAAATCAGAAAAAACCCAGGATCCGTTCAACAAGTATGTGAAGAATGCCAAAGTATGTGTCTGATGAGTGAAAATCCCAGACCTAACCTAGACCTAACATGCGTTATCCTCTAAAATATTGATCCAAACCAGGTTTAATGGACTGTTTCAGTGTGGTACCACACTACTACGTGATCCAAACCAGAAAAAACCCAGGATCTGTTCAACAAGTATGTGAAAAACGCGAAAGTATGAGCCTGTTGAGGGCAAATCCCAGACATATCCCAGACCTAACTTGCGTTGTCCTCTAAGGTATTGATGGGAACCAGGTTTAATTGACTGTTTCAGTGTTGTACTTCATTATTACGTGATGCAATCCAGAAAGAGCCCAGGATCTAGCCATCAAGTATGAGAAATATGCGAAAGAATGAGCCTGATGAGAGCAAATCCCAGACCTAACCTAGACCTAACATGAATTATTCTCTAAAATATTGATCGAAACCAGGTTTAATTGACTGTTTCAGTGTGGACCCACATTACTACGTGATCCAAATCAGAAAAAACCCAGGATCCGTTCAACAAGTATGTGAAGAATGCCAAAGTATGTGTCTGATGAGTGAAAATCCCAGACCTAACCTAGACCTAACATGCGTTATCCTCTAAAATATTGATCCAAACCAGGTTTAATGGACTGTTTCAGTGTGGTACCACACTACTACGTGATCCAAACCAGAAAAAACCCAGGATCTATTCAACAAGTATGTGAAAAACGCGAAAGTATGAGCCTGATGAGAGCAAATCCCAGACCTATCCCAGACCTAACTTGCGTTGTTCTCTAAGATATTGATGGAAACCAGGTTTAATTGACTGTTTCAGTGTTGTACTTCATTACTACGTGATGCAATCCAGAAAAAGCCCAGGATCTAGCCATCAAATATGAGAGATATGCGAAGGAATGAGCCTGATGAGAGGAAATCCCAGACCTAACCTAGACCTAACATGAATTATTCTCTAAAATATTGATCGAAACCAGGTTTAATTGACTGTTTCAGTGTGGTCCCACATTACTACGTGATCAAATCCAGAAATAGCCCAGGATCTAGCCATGAAGTATGAGAAATATGCGAAAGTATGAGCCTGACGAGGGCAAGTCCTAGACCTAACCCAGACCTAACATGCGTTACCTCTAATATATTTATCATGACCAGGTTTAATTGATTGTTTCAGTGTGGTCCCACATTACTACCTGATCCAAACCAGAAAAAACCCAGGATCTGTTCAACAAGTATGTGAAAATCGCGAAAGTATGAGCCTGATGAGGGCAAATCCCAGACCTATCCCAGACCGAACTTGCGTTATCCTCTAAAATATTGATCGAAACCAGGTTTAATCGACTGTTTCAGTGTGGTACCACATTGCTACGTGATCCAAACCAGAAAAAACCCAGGATCAGTTCAACAAGTATGTGAAAAACTCGAAAGTATGAGCCTGATGAGGGCAAATCCCAGACCTATCCCAGATCTAACTTGCGTTATCCTCAAAAATATTGATCGAAACCTGGTTTAATTGACTGTTTCAGTGTGGTACCACATTACTACGTGATCCAATCCAGAAACAGCCCCGGATCTAGCCATGAAGTATGAGAAATATGCGAAAGTATGAGCCTGATGTGGGCAAATCCCAGGCCTAACCTAGACCTAACATGCGTTGTCCTCTAAAATATTGATCGAAACCAGGTTTAATTGACTGTTTTAGTGTGGTACCACTTTGCTACGTGATCCAAAGCAGAAAAAACCCTCGATCAGGTCAACATGCATGTTAAAACTGCAAAAGTATGAGCCTGATGAGGGCAAATCCCAGACCTATCTCAGACCTAACATGCGTTATCCTCAGAAATATTAATCGAAACCAGGCTTAATCGACTGTTTCAGTGTGGTACCACATTACTACGTGATCCAAACCAGAAAAAAACCCAGGATCTTGTCAACGAGTATGTGAAGTGTGCGAAAGTATGAGTCTGATGAGGGCTAATCCCAGACATATCCCAGACCTAACAAGCGTTATCCTTTAAAATATTGATCCAAACCAGGTTTAATTGACTGTTTCAGTGTGGTACCACTTTACTGCGTGATCCAAAGCAGAAAAAACCCTCGATCAGGTCAACATGTATGTTAAAACTGCGAAAGTATGACCCTGATGTGGGCAAATCCCAGGCCTAACCTAGACCTAACATGCGTTGTCCTCTAAAATATTGATGGAAACCAGGTTTTATTGACTGTTTCAGTGTTGCACTTCATTACTACGTGATCCAAACCAGTAAAAACCCAGGATCCGTTCAACAAGTATGTGAAGAATGCGAAAGTATGATCGTGATGAGTGAAAAACCCCGGCCTAACCTAGACCTAACATGCGTTATCCTCAAATATATTGATCGAAACCTGGTTTAATCGTCTGTTTCAGTGTGTTACCACATTACTATGTGATCCAAACCAGAAAATAACCCAGGATCTGTTCAACGAGTATGTGAAGTGTGCGAAAGTATGAGTCTGATGAGGGCAAATCCCAGACCTATCCGAGACCTAACATGCATTATCCTCTAAAATATTTATCAAGACCAGGTTTAATTGTTTGTTTCAGTGTGGTCCCACATTACTACGTGATACAATCCAGAAACAGCCCAGGATCTAGCCATGAAGTATGAGTGTTTAAATATCGCATGAGTCCGAGACGCAGAAACTCGGCCGCGATGCCCGTATCTATATGGTATTCGCGTAATTCTAGATGGTTGTGCTGTCATGGAAATTTTCCATCGTTCAGATTGGTATACCGCGGCTATTTACGTGTTTTTTCAAGCTAGCTTCACTGAAATTCTCGAGTTTTGGAGCAAATTCCAGGAATGTGTTGTTAGCGCTGAGAAAGAGAGAGAAAAGAGATCTATCGGAAAAAGATCGACAGACGAAACGCGGCAGCGCCGCGCCGTGGCCACGCGGCGCGTAGCAGCCCGGGCCCAGCAACGCGAGGCGTAGCTACCCGGTTCTGCGCTTGCGCGACGGAGCCGGCCGCGGCCGTCGCTGCTTGCAGATCGTCACGGTTCTTTCTTGAGCCGTTGGCGATCGAGAGCGGACCTTGTGACGGTCGCGTTCCCATTTCCCTACGAGCTCCGAGGTGGATGAGCCGATCTCTCTCCTCGTAATAGAATCAGTTTGCGGACAAATAGTTTATTGGAAAATCTCGTCATAGCGACTTGAGATTTTCCCCAGAAAACGGACAATCTGCCTGACGTTGCAGCGATCGCAAGGCACGCCGAGTGTGAAGCGATCGTAGACGCAGGATTGTGATTGAACGTTGCAGTTCGTGGATGCGACTGCGACGTTGGAGATTCGGTGTGGATCGCCTTGAGTCTTCTTCCAATTATCCGGTTAGAGCTACTGGAGGGCTGATACCGACATACAGGTATCACCTAGTGGTAGTTCACCGTTTCTAGAGGTCATACGAAACCCACTGGAACCACCCGTCCTGTGTACCAGTGAGAGTACACCGACCGGTGGGGTGGAAAGTTTCACCGACCAAGATTAGAGCTATACGGCGTAGGAGCCACCGGAAGATAGATATTCAGGAAGAATATCACTTCCAAATGTTAAAGTCCCTTAGTACTTTAACATTTGGTCCTTCGAGCCGGATTCGAGGAAAGAAAAGACAGTAGAGAGTTACAAGTACGTTCACGTAAGTCGCTACTTACGAGACGAATTTTCGAGTTGATTTTCAATCCTCGAATAAAAGATCACCATGGCATTGGCCAGAGAGGTCGGTCGTAGCGAGATTGAAATCGATTTCGATGACCTGACCTGCCGGTTTGAAGCAATGTCACGGTCGATAACAAATTTAAAGAAACGAGGTCGAGCTCAGTACAATGAGATACTTCTCAAGTCAAAGCTCGACTCGGTTTCCGAACAGTACAAGAAAGCTGTTGATCAGTACTTGGCTGTTCGAAGAAAATATCCACCTGCGAAGTGCGAGAAAAGCAACTTCGTTTTGAAAGGTGGAATTGAAGCATGGGAGACTATGTTTATGGAGTTTCAGGCGTACATTGCTACGGAACTGACGCAACTAGCCGCTGAGAGAAAAACAGCGGCGTCGTCGGTCGACCAGCATGATGTCGCTATTGAGCTTCCAAAGCAACGTCTGAATAAATTCGGCGGGGATCCTCGTAAATGGAGCCATTTCGAGGATCTATTCACCGCTAGTATAATCAATAACCCGAGGCTTTCAGATGTGCATCGATTGCAATATCTGAACGCCTGTGTGGAAGATCAAGCGTTGGCTGCGATCGCACACCTTGAAATTACTGAAGGTAATTTCGAGGTAGCGTGGCAAACCCTGAAAGATCAGTTCGGGCTTCCACGTATGGTGACCGCCAAACTGCTTGATCAATTGACAAAAATGAAGACGATTAAAAAGGATGACCTGACTAGCTTACATCAGGTCACTGTCGTCTTCAAGCAGGCTTTTGCCGCTTTTGAAAAACTGGGCACGACAAGAGAGCAGCGAGATTGGCTGCTGGCCCATGCAATCAAAAGCAGGCTTGAAGGGTCTCTCCTTCTGGAGTGGGAACTGTCGCAGAAGCTCTCCACGAAATATCCCTCGTTTCACGAACTAGTGGAATTTCTGGAGGTGCGTGCTCGCGCTATCACAATAACGGATGATGGTAAGGGCAAATCTTCGACGAGTAACCCACCGAAAATTAAAGTACGGAGTTACAACTCCGTCGTGGAAAGTCGCTCGGAGAACAGCGAATCTTGTGGATTTTGCGGCCTCGAGCATGGAATAGCACAATGCAGTGCTTTCCAAGGCTTGACGGTAGACTACCGCTATCGTTACGCAAAAGATAGTCGGTTGTGCATTATCTGCTTGTCGCCGGGTCACGAGCGGTTCAGCTGTCCATCCGAAAAAGTATGCTCTAAATGCAATGGCAGACACCATACTCTGCTGCATTTCGAGCGTTACGGAAAGGAAACGGAAAGTCGTAAGCCTACGACAGAGTTTTCAAAGGACAAAGAAAAGAAAAAACGGGCAGTCGACCCGCAACGTCTCTACCTGGCAGGACAGAAAAGTCAACCGGGTGGCGACGAAACGGAGAAAATCCCCGATACTGAATGAAGGCATTTCGCGAGCGTTCCAATACCGCGAATTCAAATTCGCAAGAAATGGAAGCCGCGGAACTTCTTCAATTCAAGCGGTGGATTTGTGGAAAAAATTGGTTCGGACAATCAAGAGATTGTTGGCCAAAAGACGCCTTCGTGCATCGAGATCGATGCGGTAGAAGCGAAGGTCGATGTAGCGAATCAGATGCGGCACGTAATTTTCAAAATTGCAAGCTGTATCGATAGCACGCATTTTTGATAAATCACCGGTGTGAAAACCAGTGAAATCTCACTGAAAGCGCACTCTGAGTGAATTCACGCAAAAAGCGGAGAAATATAGATTTGTTTCTGTACGATCGAAGCGGAAAATCGCGATCGATCGCTGCTTTAAGTGATAACTCAGACGATTAAGCGTCTCTCACACGGAGTTATGTTCGGTCGAAAGTCGATTGAAAGACTTTCCGACAGGAATCAGTGGAAACTGAACGTCTCTCGCGTTGTTTAACCGATCGAGGGCGATTCAGAAATTTCCTGAAGTGATCTAGAGACAAGCGGGACGTGATTATTTCATGTTTCGCCAAAGTCTTGATCAGAAGATGCGGGACGTAATTATTTTACGTTCCTATAAAGTCTTGGAAAGAGGCATATGGCCCATAAATTGCTAAAATCAAATTATGTGGTTTTAGTGCAGAACTCTCTATTCTCCCATAAATCTATGGAAAATGGGACGAATAGAGAATGTTTCATTGGTAAGGGATAGGCACGTGTCGTTAAAGAACGCACGGCCGAATCTATCTCTACACGACCAATTTCGGGGTCGTGTAAATTTTCTGTGAATTTTTCCACGATAGCGACAAGTGGCAACGTCGCTTTCGAGGAAACATTGAAATTCCAGATTTTGTTGTCGAAGAATTCGGAAGGTGAAGTACCACCGCGTTCATAGAAACCGGTGTCTACTTGCATCTATCCGTCGTTGCTAGGGCTCAATCCGAGGTACGGGTTGCCTAGCAACGTAAACAACCCGAGCGAGACTGCGGTCCACGCGTCGCCATATTCCATTCAGTCAATTCTGAACTACCATGAGCGACACAAGTAGCAATCCAGAAAGTACAATTATGATCTCGGGGGACCCCGAGATCGACATTCAGTTTGGACGAATCCTGAAGTTGGCGGAAACGTCTCAGCCCTCTTGGGCAGAAGAGGTAGAGGCCGCCGCTGCTCCCGAACCGGACGTCGAGATAAATTTGGGGCTGGACAAGGTCCGGATCCGGGCTCGAGTTGTACAGGCCGGAGGAAAATATAATGCCCGCATCCCCGGAGGGACGTATGTCCTTCGGTGGGCACCAGGCGGGCGGCTGTTACATAGCGCCTGGCGGCCAGACAAGCTGGAAGGACCGGCCCAGCCGCGAGACCAGCAACAGGCGATACCGACGCCTCCACCGCCACGGCATGGGCAGCCAGCACCAGCGCAAGCTGGCAGCAACCCGGCTGCTAAGAAGCGACGAAGGAGAAGGCAGGCCAAACCTGCTGCGGAGCCACAGCCGGGGCCAAGCGGATTCCGCCAAACGCAGAGGCCCTTGCCAAAGAAGGCACGGCAGACAAAGGGCTATGCGGGGATGCATCTCCGGACGGTTGACGCTACCACGAGAGCATTGGCAGATCAAATGCTGCAAACCTCAATGAGGATTCTGCAACAGGCCACTGCTGGACAACAGTAAGTACTTTTAATTATTAAAAATTTTTTAATTTTTTGAATTAAAAGTGCGCGTCTCTCTTTCTCGGTTTGCGTAAAATCCTTGCCGTACGGGACAACCGCGTCCTCTTAGTGTTGCACAATTCGTGCAAGGGGGGCGGTATGTTTAAATATCGCATGAGTCCGAGACGCAGAAACTCGGCCGCGATGCCCGTATCTATATGGAATTCGCGTAATTCTAGATGGTTGTGCTGACATGGAAATTTTCCATCGTTCAGATTGGTATACCGCGGCTATTTACGTGTTTTTTCAAGCTAGTTTCACTGAAATTCTCGAGTTTTGGAGCAAATTCTAGGAATGTGTTGTTAGCGCTGAGAAAGAGAGAGAAAAGAGATCTATCGGAAAAAGATCGATAGACGAAACGCGGCAGCGCCGCGCCGTGGCCACGCGGCGCGTAGCAGCCCGGGCCCAGCAACGCGAGGCGTAGCTACCCGGTTCTGCGCTTGCGCGACGGAGCCGGCCGCGGCCGTCGCTGCTTGCAGATCGTCACGGTTCTTTCTTGAGCCGTCGGCGATCGAGAGCGGACCTTGTGACGGTCGCGTTCCCATTTCCCTACGAGCTCCGAGGTGGATGAGCCGATCTCTCTCCTCGTAATAGAATCAGTTTGCGGACAAATAGTTTATTGGAAAATCTCGTCATAGCGACTTGAGATTTTCCCCAGAAAACGGACAATCTGCCTGACGTTGCAGCGATCGCAAGGCACGCCGAGTGCCCCTCAGGGGCTGCCAGCCTTTCAGCTGCAGTACGGGCTTAACGAACCCGGGGTACCCGAGTCATACACACACCGTAAGCCTCCTGTTGGTCGTCACAACGACCCATTCGCAATTCCCTATTGGTTTTGTGAATGGTACGTGACGGCAGGAGGAACGGGGGTCTTGGCTTAACCGCCTGGGCTACGAGTATGGCGACTCTATAAAATCGCCCTCCAATCCTAAGCTATGGTGCGCGGCGATGGGATGCATGGTTGGGGGAGAAGGCCCAATCCCAAGCGACCACCTCCGGGGAACCTGCCGAATCCCCGGAGTATTAGGCTTACCCGGGTAAGGCGGCTCTGTCCGGGTGGACCTTTATTTCCGACCATCTCGTGGGATTTTTATGGACACAGAAAATAAAATGGGGATGGGGCGGGTTTTGTCGGTTGGGGAGGACGGAGACGGGGTTGGGGTTAGGGTGGCGGCGCTCGCGCCCCACTCAGCGCCAGGTCCAGCTTCGTGGAGGGTGGAGGAGGACGACGAGACGGCGTCGGTCTCGTCCTTCTCCTCCAGCACGAGCCACATAGGCTCTAAGAGGAAGAGGACGGGGCAGGCCGTCGTCGAGGTGGGCGGGGCGATGAGCCCGTCGGTGAGGCTGAGTTGCCTCAGGGACGAGGTGACCGAGGAGATATCGGAGAGGATCTCCTCGTCCATGAGGCGGGTGGAGAAAGTCGCCGCTGCCTGCGCCTTTAAGGGGCAGAAAAGCGGTGGCGCGGAGGCCCTGAAGGCCGCGGCGGAGGAAATGAGGGAGGCGGCGCGGGAGCTCAGAGGGCGGAACGCCCGTCTGCAGCTCCTGTTGGAGGAGGAGCGACAGGGGAGGAGGAGGGCAGAGGCGCTGTGGAACAGCGCGGCCCTCCCTCCCATCTTCCCTCCTCCTCCACCGCCGCGTCCCTCGGCGGAGGTAAATAAGCGGAGTGCGGCGGCAGTGGTGCGGGGCACCGCGGGCCCCTCCACCCGCACTCCGCCCGTGAAGAAGTCCCCGTCCTCCTCAGAAGACGATCTTCTGAGGAGGATTGGGGACATGATTGATGGCAAGCTGGCCGCCTTCCGGGAGGAGCTCCTCGCCGGAAGAGCGGTCAGCAGGAAGGCGGTGCCTCCCCGACCTGTTCCGGTACAGTCGGGGAAGGCAAAGAAGGGCGGAGTGAAGGCTCCGCCCAGCGTTGCGGCACCAGGGCCCCGGGTCGCGACCCCCAAGGGGGGTGGTGTACCCGTGGTCGCGGTGGTCGCGTCCTCCACAGCACCCTCCCAAGGGGGGGTGGCGTGGAGTGAGGTGGTGGGGCGGAAGGCGAAGCGGGCGGCGAGGAAGGCCACGCAACCGCAGCCTCCGCCTCCGCCGCCGGCGGCCAAGGTAAAGGCCGCGAAGGTCGGGAAGGCACGACCAGGTCGTCCCCCAAAAACGGCAGCGGTGACGCTGACCGTTGCGCAGGGGGGCGACCTGACCCTCGCGAAGGCGATGCGGCTCGCCAGGGAGAATATCTCCCTGGAAGAGCTGGGCATCGCCTCCGTGAGGGCGAAGAGGGCCGTGACCGGGGGTCTCTTGCTGGAGATCCCCGGTGCAGAAGGCGGCGCGAAGGCGGACCGTCTCGCCCAGAGGCTCCGGGAGCAGCTGGGCGAGCGAGGTGTCCGGGTCGCCCGGCCCACGAAGCGCACGGAGATGCGCGTTTGTGGGCTGGACGACTCGGTCAGCGCACAGGATGGGTCCCGTGCCCTTGCGAGGGCGGGGGACTGTCCTGTGGAGGACCTGCGGATCGGAGAGATCCGCAGGTCGCCCTCCGGCCTCGGGTCGGTGTGGGCCCGGTGCCCCCTCTCCGCCGCCCGTAAGGTGGCGGAATCCGGGAGGGTGTTGGTGGGGTGGGTTTCGGCGCGAGTGGAAATCCTCGCGCCGCGCCCGCTCCAGTGTCACCGCTGCCTCGAATTGGGGCACGTGAGGCAGTGGTGCACCTCGCCGGTGGACCGCAGCGGTCAGTGTTACCGCTGCGGTGCCAAAGAGCACCGTGCGAGCCAGTGCTCGGCGGCCCCCCACTGCCCGCTGTGTGCGGACATGGGG
Source organism: Colletes latitarsis (assembly GCF_051014445.1). NCBI lineage: Eukaryota > Metazoa > Arthropoda > Insecta > Hymenoptera > Colletidae > Colletes > Colletes latitarsis. The sequence continues at coordinate 7,410,064 of NW_027488375.1, read as the reverse complement.
AGGCCAGCCGATCACAGGGTGGGGAGCAAGAAGTGCTCCCCCCCCTCCCGGAAGGAGAGGAAGAGGCGGGCTGCACCGGCTCCGGTGCCGAGGGCGGTGGCATCGTCCTCCATGGAGGTGGACGGTGCTACGGGGACGGACGGCCGGGAGGAGGCTGGCGCGGCCATTAATTAATGCCGCCCCGCCTCCTCCTCCAGGCCAACCTCAACCACTGCCGCGCGGCACAGGACTTGATGTCCCAAGTCCTCGCGGAGTGGGGGGTTGGCCTGGCGGTCGCCGCCGAGCCGTACCGCGTCCCTGATCACCCTCATTGGGTGGGCGACGCGGACGGCTTGGTGGCGACGGTATGGGGAGGGGGCGACGGGTCCCCACCGTTCTCCTTGTTGGAGCGCGGTCGGGGATTCGTCGCCGTGGACTGGGGGGGAGTCGCTGTGGTGGGGTGCTACATTTCGCCCCGTAGCGGTCACGCTGCGTTCGAGCTGTACCTGGCCGAGGTCGCGGCATGCGTGCAGCGCTACGCGGCCCGGCCGGTGCTGGTCCTGGGGGATTTTAATGCCAAGTCGGTGGCTTGGGGATCCCCCAGGACCTCCGTTCGCGGCGGGATCCTGGACGATTGGGCGGCGGGGCTCGACCTCCGGGTATTGAACCAGGGGTCGGAGCACACATGCGTGCGGCGATATGGGGGGTCCATCGTGGATGTTGGATTCGCGACCCCCAACGCCGTGCGCATGGTGTCGGGTTGGCACGTGGTCGCGGGGGCAGAGACACTCTCCGATCACCGGTACATCCGGATGGAGGTCTCTGCCGCCGCGAGTGCATCCCGACACGGCCGCCTGCGTGGCACCCCACCACGCCGCTGGGCGCTTCGGCGCCTGGACAAGGACGCTCTGATGGCAGCTGCCCTCGCTGCAACTTGGCCGCAGGGAGCGGCCGAGTTGCCGAGCATAGAGGAGGAGGTCGCCCGGCTCGGAGCATTGGTCGCGGGTATTTGCGACGCGGCGATGCCTCGGGTCGGGCGGGCTTCTCCTCGCCGGGCGGTGTACTGGTGGTCGGACGCGATCGCGGAGTTGCGAGTCGCGACTGTCCGCGCCCGACGCCAGTACACCCGCGCGCGCCGTCGTCAACGTACAGGCGACGGCGTGGCGCGAGCGAGGGCAGCTGATGACCTGTATGGAGCATACCGCGTGGCGCGGGTTGCTCTGCAGGTCGCCATCAAACGGGCCAAGACCCAGGCATGGAAGGAGCTCCTCCAGACCCTTGATGACGATCCATGGGGGCGCCCATATAAGGTGGTGCTGAATAAGCTCCGCCCGTGGGCGCCACCCGTCACCGAGGGTCTTTTTTTTTTTTTTTTTTTTTTTTTTTTTTTTGTCGTGGGGAAAATCTTCGAAAGACTCCCTCCCACCTCCTTGGGGAGAGGTGGGAGGGGTGTGTGGGATTCCCCGCGCCCGTACAACGACAGGCGCGGGACCTACCCACTAAGAACCCCACGGTGACCCTTCGGCACGCTTTGGGAGGATACCGGGAATCGCTCGAAGCATTCTTCCGGTATCCTCCCCGTGCCCGCGCTTTCGCGCCCATCCCCCGAGGGGACAATCGGTCCCCCCAGTAGACACACTGCCTCATAGCGGCGGGACGGGGCCACTCCATCCCGCCGCTATCCGTCCCGGGGCCGCGTTTAGTGGCTGCGAGCCCCAACTCGCAACCGCCCGCGACCCCGTTTCCACCCCTCGGCGGCCGGGCGTTCATGGCCGCACCAGACCGCCGAGGGTGCCTCCCCTTGCGTCGGACCGGTAGGGGAAGGCACTCCTACCCCCAACCGGTCCGACCCGGCGCCGCCTGGCGGGAGGAGGGTCCCCTCAGGACCCCCCTCCCAGCCTAGGTCATCCGCCACGCCGAGGCGGCCGCCCGCGACGCCTCGCGACCGGGCGACGACCTCGGGCCACCGCACGAGCGCGAGTTTCAGCGCGCCGCTGAAGCTCGCGCTCCCTCCCCGCGGCCTCCTTCTGCAACATTACGTTCTCGCAGAAGGAGGTCACGGCCCTCCACTTCTCCTCGCTGCCGAGCATGGCGCGCACCACGCCCGGCAGCGAGACATCCCGCCCGACGACGCCGACCAGGACACGGCGCTCCCCCTCCCACGCGGGGCATACCTCCAGGGTATGATCCGCCGTGTCCTGCTCAGCGTCGCAGTGGCAGCAACGCGCCGTCGGCTCCTTCCCTATCCGGCACAGGTATCTTCCGAAGCTGCCATGCCCGGAAAACACCTGTGCCAGCCGGTAGGTGAGGCTGCCATGGCCTCTGTCCAGCCACTCCTTCAGGAGTGGCCGAACAGCCCCGACAGTCCGGTGCCCCGCGGTTGGCAGAGCCAGCCGCTCCTGCCACGCGAGCAACACGGACTGCCGGGTCTGGCGCTTCAAATCGCCCCAAGCAGGTTCCTGCCCGCCCGGGACCGCCCCCACCCCCGCGCGACGGTCGACGCGGTGCCGGTACATCACCGCGTGCGACCGCGCGAGCAGGTCCATGGGCGGCATCCCCGCTAGAACCGTCGCCGCCTCATGTGACATGGTCCGATACCCGCGGACGACCCTGAGCGCCATGCGCCTCTGCACCCGACGCAGCATAGTCATGCTGCGCCGGGAGGCAGCCAGGTCGTCCGCCCAGACGGGGGCCCCGTATAGGGCCACCGACTGGACCATTGCCACATAGAGGCGACGAACTCGGCCCGCCGGGCCCCCCAGGTTGGGCAGGATCCGGCCCAGAGCCGCAACCATCCTTTCCAACCGGGGGACCAGGCAGCGGAAATGCTTCTCGAAACGCCAGTGGCTATCGAGGATCAGCCCCAGATACCTGATCTGGGGCTTCACCTCGATGTCAGCCCCACCCAGTCACCGAGGGTCTTGACCCCCGGCTGCTGGAGGACGTGGTCAATACACTCTTCCCAAATGGGGAGAGGGGACCGCGTCCTCCGGCGGCGGCGGCTGTCCCAGTGGAGTGGACGGCCGAGCTGGGGGTCACGCAGGAGGAGCTGGCAGCGGCCATCAGACGGCTCGGGGTTCGTAACACGGCCCCGGGTCCGGATGGTGTGCCCGGCCGGGTTTGGGTCTTGACCCAGGGCGTCCTTGGGGCCGACCTCAGGCGGTTGTTCGACCGCTGCCTGAGGGACGGGCGATTCCCCCCCAGTTGGAAGGTGGCGAGGATGGTCCTCCTCCGGAAGGAGGGTCGGCCCGCGGAGTCTCCCTCCGCATACCGGCCCATTTGTCTCCTCGACGAGGTGGGCAAGCTCTTCGAGCGTGTGATTGCTGCCCGCCTCGTCGAGCACCTGTCGCGTGGTGATCCCGGTCTGGCCGACTGCCAGTTCGGTTTCCGGGGGGGGCCGATCGACTATCGACGCGATAGGTCGTGTGAGGGCCCTCTCGGAGGCGGCCGTCTCCCGGGGAGGGGTGGCATTGGCAATATCCTTGGATATTGCCAATGCCTTTAACACCCTCCCCTGGGAAGGGATAAGGAGGGGGCTCGAATATCATCGAGTCCCCCCTTGTCTCAGGGCGGTCGTCGGGGATTATCTCCGCGGCAGGTGGATCGAGTATCCGGGCCGGGATGGTGATATGCGGAGGGAGGTGTACTGCGGTGTTCCGCAGGGGTCGGTCCTCGGGCCACTCCTGTGGAACATCGCGTACGACTCGGTGTTGCGGGCCGGCCTCCCCGACGGCGTCAGCACGGTGTGTTATGCGGATGACACACTGGTGCTGGCCGTCGGGGCGCACTGGGGGAGGGCCATGCGTCGCGCGGAGGAGGGGTCGCAACGCGTCGTCGACCGGATCAGGGGGATGGGGATGACGGTGGCGGTCCATAAGACCGAGGTGATTGCGTTTCATTCACCTCGGCAGGATCCGCCACCCCCTCTGATTCGGGTGGGTGGGGCTGACATCGAGGTGAAGCCCCAGATCAGGTATCTGGGGCTGATCCTCGATAGCCACTGGCGTTTCGAGAAGCATCACCTAGGTATCACCTAGTGGTAGTTCACCGTTTCTAGAGGTCATACGAAACCCACTGGAACCACCCGTCCTGTGTACCAGTGAGAGTACACCGACCGGTGGGGTGGAAAGTTTCACCGACCAAGATTAGAGCTATACGGCGTAGGAGCCACCGGAAGATAGATATTCAGAAAGAATATCACTTCGTGGTGCTCTCCGTGCATCGGGCGTCGGAGAACCCGCTCCAATATACCGTCGTGAGGGGACAATAAGTAGGGCCTAAGCGTACGGTGGAGCAAAGGGTTCGAAGAGCCTTCCTTCCATCGCTACACCCACTACCAGCTGTGAGTCGACCACACTGGGCTGTGAACGTAGGGTGGTTGGAATTGCAGGGGATTGAGTCCTGAACCGGTGAGCCGCAGGCCAGTTCCTCGGGACAGGAGCCTCCGTCGAGGTAGCCACGGCTGGCTGCCGGGCGTTCCTTTGATGAAGGAATCGCCGGCTTGGCAACCACGTGTGCATACCGCAGGTCGCTCCTGAGGAGCAGCTGACGAGGGAGCCGAACTAGGACAAGACGTCCTCTTGCGTGGGTGGTGTAGAAACGCCACCCGCACGGGGAGCGTGCTCGCGGGATATAGCCTCTTGGAGCCTTACAACCTCCATTTGGTTTCCCGTCCGTGGCATTGCAAAGAGAACCCGGTAGAACGGAGAAAAGCTCGTCTACCCGGTTGTGCGCGTCGGTGAGATCGTAGAAAGAGAATCTCATCGACCAGAAAGAGAAGAATACAGTCCACTAGCTAGAGCGCTAGATAGCCAGCCAGCTCTCCCCTCCAAGCACACCAGACTGTCGCTGGAGCGCGAGAAACAGCTGACGAGCGCGTGATTGTTGACTTGTCCGCAAATGTATTTATTAGGCGGATTCTTTTGTTTCAGAAAGCCTCCGCAGTAGAAAATTGAAATAAGGAGACTAAAAAAGAGGAGACGAGGCCGCAATAGGAGCCGTCGTCAGTTTTTTCTTTTAGTTTCTAGTTTTGTTTTGTTAAAATGTTTAAATAGTTCATTTATATTTTTGTAATAAAAACTTTATTGAAAAACTTGTAACATTTTCTCTCCCTGTCTGTTTCCTCATCCGGACCCACGTTAAAGTCCCTTAGTACTTTAACAATGAGAAATATGCGAAAGTATGAGCCTGACGAGGGCAAATCCTAGACCTAACCCAGACCAAACATGCGTTATCCTCATAAATATTGATCGAAACCAGGTTTAATCGACTGCTTCAGTGTGGTACCACATTACTACGTGATCCAAACCAGAAAAAACCCAGGATCCGTTCAACAAGTATGTGAAGAATGCGAAAGTATGAGTCTGATGAGTGAAAATCCCCGGCCTAACCTAGACCTAACATGCGTTATCCTCAAAAATATTGATCGAAAGCTGGTTTAATCGTCTGTTTCAGTGTGGTACCACACTACTACGTGACCCAAACCGGAAAAACACCCAGGATCTGTTCAACAAGTATGTGAAGAACGCGAAAGTATGAGCCTGATGAGGGCAAATCCCAGACCTATCCCAGACCTAACTTGCGTTATCCTCAAAAATATTGATAGAAACCTGGTTTAATCGACTGTTTCAGTGTGGTACCACATTACTACGTGATCCAATCCAGAAATAGCCCAGGATCTAGCCATGAAATATGAGAAATATGCGAAAGTATGAGCCTGACGATGGCAAATCCTAGACCTAACCCAGACCTAACATGCGTTATCCTCTAATATATTTATCAAGACCAGGTTTAATTGATTGTTTCAGTGTGGTCCCACATTACTACGTGATCCAAACCAGAAAAAACCCAGGATCCGTTCAACAAATATGTGAAGAATGCGAAAGTATGAGTCTGATGAGTGAAAATCCCAGACCTATCGTCAGACCTAACATGCGTTATCCTCTAAAATATTTATCAAGACCAGGTTTAATTGAATGTTCCAGTGTGGTACCACATTACTACGTGAACCAAACCAGAAAAAACCCTGTATCTGTTCAACAAGTATGTGAAGAATGCGAAAGTATGAGTGTGATGAGTCAAAAACGTCGGCCTAACCTAGACCTAACATGCGTTATCCTCAAAAATATTGATCGCAAGCTGGTTTAATCGTCTGTTTCAGTGTGGAACCACATTACTATGTGATCCAAACCAGTAAAAACCCAGGATCCGTTCAACAAGTATGTGAAGAATGCAAAAGTATGAGTGTGATGAGTGAAAAACCCCGGCCTAACCTAGACCTAACATGCGTTATCCTCAAATATATTGATCGAAACCTGGTTTAATTGACTGTTTCAGTGTTGCACTTCATTACTACGTGATCCAAACCAGTAAAAACCCAGGATCCGTTCAACAAGTATGTGATGAATGCGAAAGTATGAGTCTGATGAGTGAAAAACCCAGACCTATCGTCAGACCTAACATGCGTTATCCTCTAAAATATTTATCTATACCAGGTTTAATTGAATGTTTCAGTGTGGTACCACATAACTAAGTGAACCAAACCAGAAAAAACCCTGTATCTGTTCAACAAGTATGTGAAGAATGCGAAAGTATGAGTGTGATGAGTGAAAAACGCCGGCCTATCCTAGACCTAACATGCGTTATCCTCAAAAATATTGATCGAAAGCTGGTTTAATCGTCTGTTTCAGTGTGGTACCACATTACTATGTGATCCAAACCAGAAAATAACCCAGGATCTGTTCAACGAGTATGTGATGTGTGCGAAAGTATGAGTCTGATGAGGGCAAATCCCAGACCTATCCCAGACCTAACATGCATTATCCTCTAAAATATTTATCAAGACCAGGTTTAATTGATTGTTTCAGTGTGGTCCCACATTACTACGTGACACAATCCAGAAACAGCCCAGGATCTAGCCATGAAGTATGAGAAATAAGCGAAAGTATGAGCCTGATGAGGGCAAATCCTAGACCTAACCCAAACCTAACATGCGTTATCCTCTAAAATATTTATCAAGACCAGGTTTAATTGAATGTTTCAGTGTGGTACCACATTAGTACGTGATCCAAACCAGTAAAAACCCAGGATCCGTTCAACAAGTACGTGGAGAATGCGAAAGTATGAGTTTGATGAGTGAAAATCGTCGGCCTAACCTAGACCTAACATGCGTTACCCTCAAAAATATTGATCGAAACCAGGTTTAATCGACTGTTTCAGTGTGGTACCACATTACTACGTGATCCAAACCAGTAAAAACCCAGGATCCGTTCAACAAGTATGTGGAGAATACGAAAGTATGAGTCTGATGAGTGAAAATCCTCGGCCTAACCTAGACCTAACATGCGTTGTCCTCTAAAATATTGATGGAAACCAGGTTTAATTGACTGTTTCAGTGTTGCACTTCATTACTACGTGATCAAAACCAGTAAAAACCCAGGATCCGTTCAACAAGTATGTGAAGAATGCGAAAGTATGAGTGTGATGAGTGAAAAACCCCGGCCTAACCCAGACCTAACATGCGTTATCCTCAAATATATTGATCGAAACCTGGTTTAATTGACTGTTTCAGTGTTGCACATCATTACTACGTGATCCAAACCAGTAAAAACCCAGGATCCGTTCAACAAAAATGTGAAGAATGCGAAAGTATGAGTCTGATGAGTGAAAATCCCAGACCTATCGTCAGACCTAACATGCGTTATCCTCTAAAATATTTATCTAGACCAGGTTTAATTGAATGTTTCAGTGTGGTACCACATAACTAAGTGAACCAAACCAGAAAAAACCCTGCATCTGTTTAGCAAGTATGTGAAGAATGCGAAAGTATGAGTGTGATGAGTGAAAAACGCCGGCCTAACCTAGACCTAACATGCGTTATCCTCAAAAATATTGATCGAAAGCTGGTTTAATCGTCTGTTTCAGTGTGGTACCACATTACTATGTGAGCCAAACCAGAAAATAACCCAGGATCTGTTCAACGAGTATGTGATGTGTGCGAAAGTATGAGTCTGATGAGGGCAAATCCCAGACCTATCCCAGACCTAGCATGCATTATCCTCTAAAATATTTATCAAGACCAGGTTTAATTGATTGTTTCAGTGTGGTCCCACATTACTACGTGACACAATCCAGAAACAGCCCAGGATCTAGCCATGAAGTATGAGAAATATGCGAAAGTATGAGCCTGATGAGGGCAAATCCTAGACCTAACCCAAACCTTACATGCGCTATCCTCTAAAATATTTATCAAGACCAGGTTTAATTGAATGTTTCAGTGTGGTACCACATTACTACGTGATCCAAACCAGTAAAAACCCAGGATCCGTCCAACAAGTATGTGGAGAATGCGAAAGTATGAGTTTGATGAGTGAAAATCCTCGGCCTAACCTAGACCTAACATGCGTTATCCTCAAAAATATTGATCGAAACCAGGTTTAATCGACTCTTTCAGTGTGGTACCACATTACTACGTGATCCAAACCAGTAAAAACCCAGGATCGGTTCAACAAGTATGTGGAGAAGCGAAAGTATGAGTCTGATGAGTGAAAATCCTCGGCCTAACCTAGACCTAACATGCGTTGTCCTCTAAAATATTGATGGAAACCAGATTTAATTGACTGTTTCAGTGTTGCACTTCATTACTACGTGATCCAAACCAGTAAAAACACAGGATCCGTTCAACAAGTATGTGAAGAATGCGAAAGTATGAGTCTGATGAGTGAAAATCCCAGGGCTAACCTAGACCTAACAAGCGTTATCCTCTAAAATATTTATCAAGACCAGGTTTAATTGACTGTTTCAGCGTGGTACCACATTACTACGTGACACAATCCAGAAACAGCCCAGGATCTAGCCATGAAGTATGAGAAATATGCGAAAGTATGAGCCTGATGAGGGCAAATCCTAGACCTAACCCAAACCTAACATGCGTTATCCTCTAAAATATTTATCAAGGTCAGGTTTAATTGAATGTTTCAGTGTGGTACCACATTACTACGTGATCCAAACCAGTAAAAACCCAGGATCCGTTCAACAAGTATGTGAAAAACGCGATAGTATGAGTCTGATGAGTGAAAATCCTCGGCCTAACCTATACCTAACATGCGTTATCCTCAAAAATATTGACCGAAACCTGGTTTAATCGACTGTTTCAGTGTGGTACCACATTACTACCGGACCCAAACCAGAAAGACCCAGGATCTGTTCAACAAGTATGTGAAGAATGCGAAAGTATGGGTCTGAGGAGTGAAAATCCCAGACCTATCCCAGACCAAACTTGCGTTATCCTCTAAAATATTCATCGAAACCTGGTTTAATCGACTGTTTCAGTGTGGTACCACTATGCTACGTGATCCAAACCAGAAAAAACCCAGGATCAGTTCAACAAGTATGTGAAAAACGCGAAAGTATGAGCCTGATGAGGGCGAATCCGAGACCTATCCCAGACCTAACTTGCGTTATCCTCTAAAATATTGATCGAAACCAGGTTTAATTGATTGTTTCAGCGTGGTACCACATTACTACGTGATACAATCCAGAAACAGCCCAGGATCTAGCCATGAAGTATGAGAAATATGCGAAAGTATGAGCCTGATGAGGGCAAATCCTAGACCTAACCCAAACCTAACATGCGTTATCCTCTAAAATATTGATCCAAACCAGGTTTAATGGACTGCTTCAGTGTGGTACCTCTTTACTACGTGATCCAAAGCAGAAAAAAACCCAGGATCTGTTCAATAAGTATGTGAAGTATGCGAAAGTATGAGTCTGATGAGGGCAAATCCCAGGCCTAAACTAGACCTAACATGCGTTATCCTCTAAAATATTCATCAAGACCAGGTTTAATTGATTGTTTCCGTGTGGTCCCACATTACTACGTGATCAAAACCAGTAAAAACCCAGGATCCGTTCAACAAGTATGTGGAGAATGCGAAAGTATGAGTTTGATGAGTGAAAATCCTCGGCCTAACCTAGACCTAACATGCGTTATCCTCAAAAATATTGATCGAAACCAGGTTTAATCGACTGTTTCAGTGTGGTACCACATTACTACGTGATCCAAACCAGTAAAAACCCAGGATCCGTTCAACAAGTATGTGGAGAATGCGAAAGTATGAGTCTGATGAGTGAAAATCCTCGGCCTAACCTAGACCTAACATGCGTTGTCCTCTAAAATATTGATGGAAACCAGGTTTAATTGACTGTTTCAGTGTTGCACTTCATTACTACGTGATCCAAACCAGTAAAAACCCAGGATCCGTTCAACAAGTATGTGAAGAATGCGAAACTATGAGTGTGATGAGTGAAAAACCCCGGCCATACCTAGACCTAACATGCGTTATCCTCAAAAATATTGATCGAAACCTGGTTTAATCGTCTGTTTCAGTGTGGTGCCACATTACTATGTGATCCAAACCAGAAAAAACCCTGTATCTGTTCAACAAGTATGTGAAGAATGCGAAAGTATGAGTCTGATGAGTGAAAATCCCAGGGCTAACCCAAACCTAACATGCGTTATCCTCTAAAATATTTATCAAGGTCAGGTTTAATTGAATGTTTCAGTGTGGTACCACATTACTACGTGATCCAAACCAGTAAAAACCCAGGATCCGTTCAACAAGTATGTGGAGAATGCGAAAGTATGAGTCTGATGAGTGAAAATCCTCGGCCTAACCTATACCTAACATGCGTTATCCTCAAAAATATTGACCGAAACCAGGTTTAATCGACTGTTTCAGTGTGGTACCACATTACTACGTGATCCAAACCAGAAAAAAACCCAGGACCTGTTCAACAAGTATTTGAAGTATGCGAAAGAATGAGTCTGATGAGGGCAAATCCCAGACCTATCCCAGACCAAACTTGCGTTATCCTCTAAAATATTGATCGAAACCAGGTTTAATCGACTGTTTCAGTGTGGTACCACATTGCTACGTGATCCAAACCAGAAAAAACCCAGGATCAGTTCAACGAGTATGTGAAAAACGCGAAAGTATGAGCAGGATGAGGGCGAATCCCAGACCTATCCCAGACCTAACTTGCGTTATCCTCTAAAATATTGATCCAAACCAGGTTTAATGGACTGTTTCAGTGTGGTCCCACATTACTACGTGATCCAAACCAGAAAAAACCCAGGATCCGTTCAACAAGTATGTGAAGAATACGAAAGTATGTGTTTGATGAGTGAAAATCCCAGGCCTAACCTAGACCTAACATGCGTTATCCTCATAAATATTGATCGAAACCTGGTTTAATCGACTGTTTCAGTGTGGTACCACATTACTACCTGACCCAAACCAGAAAAAACCCAGAATCTGTTCAACAAGTATGTGAAAAACGCGTAAGTATGAGCCTGATGAGGGCAAATCCTAGACCTAACCCAGACCTAACATGCGTTGTCCTCTAAAATATTTATCAAGACCAGGTTTAATTGATTGTTTCAGTGTGGTCCCACATTACTACGTGATGCAATCCAGAAAAAGCCCAGGATCTAGCCATCAAGTATGAGAAATATGCGAAAGAATGAGCCTGATGAGAGCAAATCCCAGACCTAACCTAGACCTAACATGAATTATTCTCCAAAATATTGATCGATACCAGGTTTAATCGACTGTTTCAGTGTGGTACCACATTGCTACGTGATCCAAACCAGTAAATACCCAGGATCCGTTCAACAAGTATGTGGAGAATGCGAAAGTATGAGTCTGATGAGTGAAAATCCTCGGCCTAACATAGACCTAACATGCGTTGTCCTCTAAAATATTGATGGAAGCAGGTTTAATTGACTGTTTCAGTGTTGCACTTCATTACTACCTGATCCAAACCAGTAAAAACCCAGGATCCGTTCAACAAGTACGTGAAGAATGCGAAAGTATGAGTGTGATGAGCGAAAATCCCAGGGCTCACCTAAACCTAACAAGCGTTACCCTCTAAAATATTGATCGAAACCAGGTTTAATTGATTGTTTCAGTGTGGTCCCACATTACTACGTGATGCAATCCAGAAAAAGCCCAGGATCTAGCCATCAAGTATGAGAAATATGCGAAAGTATGAGCCTGATGAGGGCAAATCCTAGACCTAACCCAAACCTAACATGCGTTATCCTCTAAAATATTGATCCAAACCTGGTTTAATGGACTGTTTCAGTGTGGTCCCACATTACTACGTGATCCAAACCAGAAAAAACCCAGGATCCGTTCAACAAGTATGTGAAGAATACGAAAGTATGTGACTGATGAGTGAAAATCCCAGGACTAACCTAGACCTAACATGCGTTATCCTCATAAATATTGATGGAAACCAGATTTAATTGACTGTTGCAGTGTTGTACTTCATTACTACGTGATGCAATCCAGGAAAAGCCCAGGATCTAGCCATCAAGTATGAGAAATATGCGAAAGAATGGGCCAGATGAGAGCAAATCCCAGACCTAACCTAGACCTAACATGAATTATTCTCTTAAATATTGATCGAAACCTGGTTTAATCGACTGTTTCAGTGTGGTACCACATTACTACATGATCCAAACCAGAAAAAACCCAGGATCTGTTCAACAAGTATGTGAAGAATGCGAAAGTATGAGCCTGATGAGTGAAAATCCCAGGCCTAACCTAGACCTAACATACGTTATCCTCAAAAATATTGATCGAAACCTGGTTTGATCGACTGTTTCAGTGTGGTACCACATTACTATGTGATGCAATCCAGAAATAGCCCAGGATCAGTTCAACAAGTATGTGAAAAACGCGGAAGTATGAGCCTGATGAGGGCGAATCCCAGACCTATCCCAGACCTAACTTGCGTTATCCTCTAAAATATTGATCGAAACCGGGTTTAATTGACTGTTTCAGCGTGGTACCACATTACTACGTGATCCAAACCAGAAAAAACTCAGGCTCCGTTCAACAAGTATGTGAAGAATGCGAAAGTATGGGTCTGATGAGTGAAAATCCCAGGCCTAACCTAGACCTAACATGCGTTATCCTCTAAAATATTGATCGAAACCTGGTTTAATCGACTGTTTCAGTGTGGTACCACATTACTATGTGATCCAACCCAGAAAATAATCCAGGATCTGTTCAAGGAGTATGTGAAGTGTGTGAAAGTATGAGTCTGATGAGGTCAAATCCCAGACCTATCCCAGACCTAACTTGCGTTATCCTATAAAATTTTGATCGAAACCAGGTTTATTCGACTGTTTCAGTGTGGTACCACATTACTACGTGATCCAGACCAGAAAAAACCCAGGATCAGTTCAACAAGTATGTGAAGAATGCGAAAGTATGAGTCTGATGAGTGAAAATCCCAGGGCTAACCTAGACCTAACATGCGTTATCCTCTAAAATATTGATCGAAACCAGGTTTAATTGATTGTTTCAGTGTGGTCCCACATTACTACGTGATGCAATCCAGAAAAAGCCCAGGATCTAGCCATCAAGTATGAGAAATATGCGAAAGAATGAGCCTGATGAGAGCAAATCCCAGACCTAACCTAGACCTAACATGAATTATTCTCTAAAATATTGATCGATACCAGGTTTAATCGACTGTTTCAGTGTGGTACCACATTGCTACGTGATCCAAACCAGTAAATACCCAGGATCCGTTCAACAAGTATGTGGAGAATGCGAAAGTATGAGTCTGGTGAGTGGAAATCCTCGGCCTAACCTAGACCTAACATGCGTTGTCCTCTAAAATATTGATGGAAGCAGGTTTAATTGACTGTTTCAGTGTTGCACTTCATTACTACCTGATCCAAACCAGTAAAAACCCAGGATCCGTTCAACAAGTACGTGAAGAATGCGAAAGTATGAGTGTGATGAGCGAAAATCCCAGGGCTAACCTAAACCTAACAAGCGTTACCCTCTAAAATATTTATCAAGACCAGGTTTAATTGACTGTTTCAGCGTGGTACCACATTACTATGTGATGCAATCCAGAAATAGCCCAGGATCAGTTCAACAAGTATGTGAAAAACGCGGAAGTATGAGCCTGATGAGGGCGAATCCCAGACCTATCCCAGACCTAACTTGCGTTATCCTCTAAAATATTGATCGAAACCAGGTTTAATTGACTGTTTCAGCGTGGTACCACATTACTACGTGATCCAAACCAGAAAAAACCCAGGCTCCGTTCAACAAGTATGTGAAGAATGCGAAAGTATGAGTCTGATGAGTGAAAATCCCAGGCCTAACCTAGACCTAACATGCGTTATCCTCTAAAATATTGATCGAAACCTGGTTTAATCGACTGTTTCAGTGTGGTACCACATTACTATGTGATCCAACCCAGAAAATAATCCAGGATCTGTTCAAGGAGTATGTGAAGTGTGTGAAAGTATGAGTCTGGTGAGGTCAAATCCCAGACCTATCCCAGACCTAACTTGCGTTATCCTATAAAATTTTGATCGAAACCAGGTTTATTCGACTGTTTCAGTGTGGTACCACATTACTACGTGATCCAGACCAGAAAAAACCCAGGATCCGTTCAACAAGTATGTGAAGAATGCGAATGTGTGAGTCTGATGAGTGAAAATCCCAGACCTAACCTAGACCTAACATGCGTTATCCTCTAAAATATTGATCCAAACCAGGTTTAATGGACTGTTTCAGTGTGGTACCACACTACTACGTGATCCAAACCTGAAAAAACCCAGGATCTGTTCAACAAGTATGTGAAAAACGCGAAAGTATGAGCCTGATGAGGGCAAATCCCAGACATATCCAGGCCTAACTTGCGTTGTCCTCTAAGGTATTGATGGAAACCAGGTTTAATTGACTGATTCAGTGTTGTACTTCATTACTACGTGATGCAATCCAGAAAGAGCCCAGGATCTAGCCATCAAGTATGAGAAATATGCGAAAGAATAAGCCTGATGAGAGCAAATCCCAGACCTAACCTAGACCTAACATGAATTATTCTCTAAAATATTGATCGAAATCAGGTTTAATTGACTGTTTCAGTGTGGTCCCACATTACTACGTGATCCAAGCCAGAAAAAACCCGGGATCCGTTCAACAAGTATGTGAAGAACGCGAAAGTATGAGTCTGATGGGTGAAAATCCCAGACCTAACCTAGACCTAACATGCGTTATCCTCTAAAATATTGATCCAAACCAGGTTTAATGGACCGTTTCAGTGTGGTACCACACTACTACGTGATCCAAACCCGAAAAAACCCAGGATCTGTTCAACAAGTATGTGAAGAATGCGAAAGTAACAGTCTGAAGAGTGAAAATCCCAGGGCTAACCTAGACCTGACATGCGTTATCCTCTAAAATATTGATCGAAACCAGGTTTAATGGACTGTTTCAGTGTGGCACCACATTACTACGTGATCCAAACCAGAAAAAACCCAGGATCAGTTCAACAAGTATGTGAAGAATGCGAAAGTATGAGTCTGATGAGTGAAAATCCCAGGGCTAACCTAGACCTAACATGCGTTATCCTCTAAAATATTGATCCAAACCAGGTTTAATGGACTCTTTCAGTGTGGTACCACACTACTACGTGATACAAACCAGAAAAAACCCAGGATCTGTTCAACAAGAATGTGAAAAACGCGAAAGTATGAGCCTGATGAGGGCAAATCCCAGACTTATCCCAGACCTAGCTTGCGTTGTCCTCTAAGATATTGACGGAAACCAGGTTTAATTGACTGTTTCAGTGTTGTACTTCATTAGTACGTGATGCAATCCAGAAAAAGCCCAGGATCTAGCCATCAAGTATGAGAAATATGCGAAAGAATGAGCCTGATGAGAGCAAATCCCAGACCTAACCTAGACCTAACATGAATTATTCTCTAAAATATTGATCGAAACCAGGTTTAATTGACTGTTTCAGTGTGGTCCCACATTACTACGTGATCCAAACCAGAAAAAACCCAGGATCCGTTCAACAAGTATGTGAAGAATGCGAAAGTATGAGCCTGATGAGTGAAAATCCCAGGCCTAACCTAGACCTAACTTGCGTTGTCCTCTAAGATATTGATGGAAACCAGGTTTAATTGACTGTTTCAGTGTGGCACCACACTACTTCGTGATCCAAACCAGAAAAAACCCGGGACCTGTTCAACAAGTATGTGAAAAACGCGAAAGTATGAGCCTGAAGAGGGCAAATCCCAGACCTATCCCAGACCTAACTTGCGTTATCCTCTAAAATATTGATCGAAACCAGGTTTAATCGACTGTTTCAGTGTGGTACCACATTACTACATGATCCAAACCAGAAAAAACCCAGGATCCGTTCAACAAGTATGTGAAGAATGCGAAAGTATGAGCCTGATGAGTGAAAATCCTAGGCCAAACCTAGACCTAACTTGCGATGTCCTCTAAGATATTAATGGAAACCAGGTTTAATGGACTGTTTCAGTGTTGCACTTCATTACTACCTGATCCAAACCAGTAAAAACCCAGGATCCGTTCAACAAGTACGTGAAGAATGCGAAAGTATGAGTGTGATGAGCGAAAATCCCAGGGCTAACCTAAACCTAACAAGCGTTACCCTCTAAAATATTTATCAAGACCAGGTTTAATTGACTGTTTCAGCGTGGTACCACATTACTATGTGATGCAATCCAGAAATAGCCCAGGATCAGTTCAACAAGTATGTGAAAAACGCGGAAGTATGAGCCTGATGAGGGCGAATCCCAGACCTATCCCAGACCTAACTTGCGTTATCCTCTAAAATATTGATCGAAACCAGGTTTAATTGACTGTTTCAGCGTGGTACCACATTACTACGTGATCCAAACCAGAAAAAACCCAGGCTCCGTTCAACAAGTATGTGAAGAATGCGAAAGTATGAGTCTGATGAGTGAAAATCCCAGGCCTAACCTAGACCTAACATGCGTTATCCTCTAAAATATTGATCGAAACCTGGTTTAATCGACTGTTTCAGTGTGGTACCACATTACTATGTGATCCAACCCAGAAAATAATCCAGGATCTGTTCAAGGAGTATGTGAAGTGTGTGAAAGTATGAGTCTGGTGAGGTCAAATCCCAGACCTATCCCAGACCTAACTTGCGTTATCCTATAAAATTTTGATCGAAACCAGGTTTATTCGACTGTTTCAGTGTGGTACCACATTACTACGTGATCCAGACCAGAAAAAACCCAGGATCCGTTCAACAAGTATGTGAAGAATGCGAATGTGTGAGTCTGATGAGTGAAAATCCCAGACCTAACCTAGACCTAACATGCGTTATCCTCTAAAATATTGATCCAAACCAGGTTTAATGGACTGTTTCAGTGTGGTACCACACTACTACGTGATCCAAACCTGAAAAAACCCAGGATCTGTTCAACAAGTATGTGAAAAACGCGAAAGTATGAGCCTGATGAGGGCAAATCCCAGACATATCCAGGCCTAACTTGCGTTGTCCTCTAAGGTATTGATGGAAACCAGGTTTAATTGACTGATTCAGTGTTGTACTTCATTACTACGTGATGCAATCCAGAAAGAGCCCAGGATCTAGCCATCAAGTATGAGAAATATGCGAAAGAATAAGCCTGATGAGAGCAAATCCCAGACCTAACCTAGACCTAACATGAATTATTCTCTAAAATATTGATCGAAATCAGGTTTAATTGACTGTTTCAGTGTGGTCCCACATTACTACGTGATCCAAACCAGAAAAAACCCAGGATCCGTTCAACAAGTATGTGAAGAACGCGAAAGTATGAGTCTGATGAGTGAAAATCCCAGACCTAACCTAGACCTAACTTGCGTTGTCCTCTAAGGTATTGATGGAAACCAGGTTTAATTGACTGATTCAGTGTTGTACTTCATTACTACGTGATGCAGTCCAGAAAGAGCCCAGGATCTAGCCATGAAGTATGAGAAATATGCGAAAGAATAAGCCTGATGAGAGCAAATCCCAGACCTAATCTAGACCTAACATGAATTATTCTCTAAAATATTGATCGAAATCAGGTTTAATTGACTGTTTCAGTGTGGTCCCACATTACTACGTGATCCAAGCCAGAAAAAACCCGGGATCCGTTCAACAAGTATGTGAAGAACGCGAAAGTATGAGTCTGATGGGTGAAAATCCCAGACCTAACCTAGACCTAACATGCGTTATCCTCTAAAATATTGATCCAAACCAGGTTTAATGGACTGTTTCAGTGTGGTACCACACTACTACGTGATCCAAACCCGAAAAAACCCAGGATCTGTTCAACAAGTATGTGAAGAATGCGAAAGTAACAGTCTGAAGAGTGAAAATCCCAGGGCTAACCTAGACCTGACATGCGTTATCCTCTAAAATATTGATCGAAACCAGGTTTAATGGACTGTTTCAGTGTGGCACCACATTACTACGTGATCCAAACCAGAAAAAACCCAGGATCAGTTCAACAAGTATGTGAAGAATGCGAAAGTATGAGTCTGATGAGTGAAAATCCCAGGGCTAACCTAGACCTAACATGCGTTATCCTCTAAAATATTGATCCAAACCAGGTTTAATGGACTCTTTCAGTGTGGTACCACACTACTACGTGATACAAACCAGAAAAAACCCAGGATCTGTTCAACAAGAATGTGAAAAACGCGAAAGTATGAGCCTGATGAGGGCAAATCCCAGACTTATCCCAGACCTAGCTTGCGTTGTCCTCTAAGATATTGACGGAAACCAGGTTTAATTGACTGTTTCAGTGTTGTACTTCATTAGTACGTGATGCAATCCAGAAAAAGCCCAGGATCTAGCCATCAAGTATGAGAAATATGCGAAAGAATGAGCCTGATGAGAGCAAATCCCAGACCTAACCTAGACCTAACATGAATTATTCTCTAAAATATTGATCGAAACCAGGTTTAATTGACTGTTTCAGTGTGGTCCCACATTACTACGTGATCCAAACCAGAAAAAACCCAGGATCCGTTCAACAAGTATGTGAAGAATGCGAAAGTATGAGCCTGATGAGTGAAAATCCCAGGCCTAACCTAGACCTAACTTGCGTTGTCCTCTAAGATATTGATGGAAACCAGGTTTAATTGACTGTTTCAGTGTGGCACCACACTACTTCGTGATCCAAACCAGAAAAAACCCGGGACCTGTTCAACAAGTATGTGAAAAACGCGAAAGTATGAGCCTGAAGAGGGCAAATCCCAGACCTATCCCAGACCTAACTTGCGTTATCCTCTAAAATATTGATCGAAACCAGGTTTAATCGACTGTTTCAGTGTGGTACCACATTACTACATGATCCAAACCAGAAAAAACCCAGGATCCGTTCAACAAGTATGTGAAGAATGCGAAAGTATGAGCCTGATGAGTGAAAATCCTAGGCCAAACCTAGACCTAACTTGCGATGTCCTCTAAGATATTAATGGAAACCAGGTTTAATGGACTGTTTCAGTGTGGCACCACATTACTACGTGATCCAAACCAGAAAAAACCCAGGATCAGTTCAACAAGTATGTGAAGAATGCGAAAGTATGAGTCTGATGAGTGAAAATCCCAGGGCTAACCTAGACCTAACATGCGTTATCCTCTAAAATATTGATCCAAACCAGGTTTAATGGACTGTTTCAGTGTGGCACCACATTACTACGTGATCCAAACCAGAAAAAACACAGGATCAGTTCAAAAAGTATGTGAAGAATGCGATAGTATGAGTCTGATGAGTGAAAATCCCAGGGCTAACCTAGACCTAACATGCGTTATCCTCTAAAATATTGATCGAAACCAGGTTTAATCGACTGCTTCAGTGTGGTATCACACTACTACGTGACCCAAACCAGAAAAAACCCATGATCTGTTCAACAAGTATGTGAAAAACGCGAAAGTATGAGCCTGATGAGGGCAAATCCTAGACCTAACCCAGAGCTAACATGCGTTATCCTCTAAAATATTTACAATGACCAGGTTTAATTTATTGTTTCAGTGTGGTCCCACATTACTACGGGTCCCAAACCGGAAAAAACCCAGGATCCGTTCAACAAGTATGTGAAGAATGCGAAAGTATGAGCCTGATGAGAGCAAATCCCAGACCTAACCTAGACCTAACATGAATCATTCTCTAAAATATTGATCGAAACCAGGTTTTATTGACTGTTTCAGTGTGGTCCCACATTACTACGTGATCCAAACCAGAAAAAACCCAGGCTCCGTGCAACAAGTATGTGAAGAATGCGAAAGTATGAGTCTGAAGAGTGAAAATCCCAGGGCTAACCTAGACCTAACATGCGTTATCCTCTAAAATATTGATCCAAACCAGGTTTAATGGACTGTTTCAGTGTGGTACCACACTACTACGTGATCCAAACCAGAAAAAACCCAGGATCTGTTCAACAAGTATGTGAAAAACGCGAAAGTATGAGCCTGTTGAGGGCAAATCCCAGACATATCCCAGACCTAACTTGCGTTGTCCTCTAAGGTATTGATGGGAACCAGGTTTAATTGACTGTTTCAGTGTTGTACTTCATTATTACGTGATGCAATCCAGAAAGAGCCCAGGATCTAGCCATCAAGTATGAGAAATATGCGAAAGAATGAGCCTGATGAGAGCAAATCCCAGACATAACCTAGACCTAACATGAATTATTCTCTAAAATATTGATCGAAATCAGGTTTAATCGACTGTTTCAGTGTGGTATCACAGTACTACGTGACCCAACCCAGAAAAAACCCATGATCTGTTCAACAAGTATGTGAAAAACGCGAAAGTATGAGCCTGATGAGTGAAAATCCCAGACCTAACCTAGACCTAACATGCGTTATCCTCTAAAATATTGATCCAAACCAGGTTTAATGGACTGTTTCAGTGTGGTACCACACTACTACATGATCCAAACCCGAAAAAACCCAGGATTTGTTCAACAAGTATGTGAAGAATGCGAAAGTATGAGTCTGAAGAGTGAAAATCCCAGGGCTAACCTAGACCTAACATGCGTTGTCCTCTAAGATATTGACGGAAACCAGGTTTAATGGACTGTTTCAGTGTGGCACCACATTACTACGTCATCCAAACCAGAAAAAACCCAGGATCAGTTCAACAAGTATGTGAAGAATGCGAAAGTATGAGTCTGATGAGTGAAAATCCCAGGGCTAACATAGACCTAACATGCGTTATCCTCTAAAATATTGATCGAAACCAGGTTTAATCGACTGTTTCAGTGTGGTATCACACTACTACGTGACCCAAACCAGAAAAAACCCATGATGTGTTCAACAAGTATGTGAAAAACGCGAAAGTATGAGACTGATGAGGGCAAATCCTAGACCAAACCTAGACCTAACATGAATTATTCTCTAAAATATTGATCGAAACCAGGTTTAATTGACTGTTTCAGTGTGGTCCCACATTACTACGTGATCCAAACCAGGAAAAACCCAGGATCAGTTCAACAAGTATGTGAAGAATGCGAAAGTATGAGTCTGATGAGTGAAAATCCCAGGGCTAACCTAGACCTAACATGCGTTATCCTCTAAAATATTGATCGAAACCAGGTTTAATTGACTGTTTCAGTGTTGTACTTCATTACTACGTGATGCAATCCAGAAAAAGCCCAGGATCTAGCCATCAAGTATGAGAAATATGCGAAAGAATGAGCCTGATGAGAGGAAATCCCAGACCTAACCAAGACCTAACATGAATTATTCTCTAAAATATTGATCGAAACCAGGTTTAATTGACTGTTTCAGTGTGGTCCCACATTACTACGTGATCAAATCCAGAAATAGCCCAGGATCTAGCCATGAAGTATGAGAAATATGCGAAAGTATGAGCCTGATGAGGGCAAATCTTAGACCTAACCCAGACCTAACATGCGTTGTCCTCTAAAATATTTATCAAGACCAGGTTTAATTGATTGTTTCAGTGTGGTCCCACATTACTACGTGATGCAATCCAGAAAAAGCCCAGGATCTAGCCATCATGTATGAGAAATATGCGAAAGAATGAGCCTGATGAGAGCAAATCCCAGACCTAACCTAGACCTAACATGAATTATTCTCTAAAATATTGATCGAAACCAGGTTTAATTGACTGTTTCAGTGTGGACCCACATTACTACGTGATCCAAATCAGAAAAAACCCAGGATCCGTTCAACAAGTATGTGAAGAATGCCAAAGTATGTGTCTGATGAGTGAAAATCCCAGACCTATCCCAGACCTAACTTGCGTTGTTCTCTAAGATATTGATGGAAACCAGGTTTAATTGACTGTTTCAGTGTTGTACTTCATTACTACGTGATGCAACCCAGAAAAAGCCCAGGATCTAGCCATCAAATATGAGAGATATGCGAAGGAATGAGCCTGATGAGAGGAAATCCCAGACCTAACCTAGACCTAACATGAATTATTCTCTAAAATATTGATCGAAACCAGGTTTAATTGACTGTTTCAGTGTGGTCCCACATTACTACGTGATCAAATCCAGAAATAGCCCAGGATCTAGCCATGAAGTATGAGAAATATGCGAAAGTATGAGCCTGATGTGGGCAAATCCCAGGCCTAACCTAGACCTAACATGCGTTGTCCTCTAAAATATTGATCGAAACCAGGTTTAATTGACTGTTTTAGTGTGGTACCACTTTACTACGTGATCCAAAGCAGAAAAAACCCTCGATCAGGTCAACATGCATGTTAAAACTGCAAAAGTATGAGCCTGATGAGGGCAAATCCCAGACCTATCTCAGACCTAACATGCGTTATCCTCAGAAATATTAATCGAAACCAGGCTTAATCGACTGTTTCAGTGTGGTACCACATTACTACGTGATCCAAACCAGAAAAAAACCCAGGATCTTGTCAACGAGTATGTGAAGTGTGCGAAAGTATGAGTCTGATGAGGGCTAATCCCAGACATATCCCAGACCTAACAAGCGTTATCCTCTAAAATATTGATCCAAACCAGGTTTAATTGACTGTTTCAGTGTGGTACCACTTTACTGCGTGATCCAAAGCAGAAAAAACCCTCGATCAGGTCAACATGTATGTTAAAACTGCGAAAGTATGACCCTGATGTGGGCAAATCCCAGGCCTAACCTAGACCTAACATGCGTTGTCCTCTAAAATATTGATGGAAACCAGGTTTTATTGACTGTTTCAGTGTTGCTCTTCATTACTACGTGATCCAAACCAGTAAAAACCCAGGATCCGTTCAACAAGTATGTGAAGAATGCGAAAGTATGATCGTGATGAGTGAAAAACCCCGGCCTAACCTAGACCTAACATGCGTTATCCTCAAATATATTGATCGAAACCTGGTTTAATCGTCTGTTTCAGTGTGTTACCACATTACTATGTGATCCAAACCAGAAAATAACCCAGGATCTGTTCAACGAGTATGTGAAGTGTGCGAAAGTATGAGTCTGATGAGGGCAAATCCCAGACCTATCCGAGACCTAACATGCATTATCCTCTAAAATATTTATCAAGACCAGGTTTAATTGTTTGTTTCAGTGTGGTCCCACATTACTACGTGATACAATCCAGAAACAGCCCAGGATCTAGCCATGAAGTATGAGTGTTTAAATATCGCATGAGTCCGAGACGCAGAAACTCGGCCGCGATGCCCGTATCTATATGGTATTCGCGTAATTCTAGATGGTTGTGCTGTCATGGAAATTTTCCATCGTTCAGATTGGTATACCGCGGCTATTTACGTGTTTTTTCAAGCTAGCTTCACTGAAATTCTCGAGTTTTGGAGCAAATTCCAGGAATGTGTTGTTAGCGCTGAGAAAGAGAGAGAGAAGAGATCTATCGGAAAAAGATCGACAGACGAAACGCGGCAGCGCCGCGCCGTGGCCACGCGGCGCGTAGCAGCCCGGGCCCAGCAACGCGAGGCGTAGCTACCCGGTTCTGCGCTTGCGCGACGGAGCCGGCCGCGGCCGTCGCTGCTTGCAGATCGTCACGGTTCTTTCTTGAGCCGTTGGCGATCGAGAGCGGACCTTGTGACGGTCGCGTTCCCATTTCCCTACGAGCTCCGAGGTGGATGAGCCGATCTCTCTCCTCGTAATAGAATCAGTTTGCGGACAAATAGTTTATTGGAAAATCTCGTCATAGCGACTTGAGATTTTCCCCAGAAAACGGACAATCTGCCTGACGTTGCAGCGATCGCAAGGCACGCCGAGTGTGAAGCGATCGTAGACGCAGGATTGTGATTGAACGTTGCAGTTCGTGGATGCGACTGCGACGTTGGAGATTCGGTGTGGATCGCCTTGAGTCTTCTTCCAATTATCCGGTTAGAGCTACTGGAGGGCTGATACCGACATACAGGTATCACCTAGTGGTAGTTCACCGTTTCTAGAGGTCATACGAAACCCACTGGAACCACCCGTCCTGTGTACCAGTGAGAGTACACCGACCGGTGGGGTGGAAAGTTTCACCGACCAAGATTAGAGCTATACGGCGTAGGAGCCACCGGAAGATAGATATTCAGGAAGAATATCACTTCCAAATGTTAAAGTCCCTTAGTACTTTAACATTTGGTCCTTCGAGCCGGATTCGAGGAAAGAAAAGACAGTAGAGAGTTACAAGTACGTTCACGTAAGTCGCTACTTACGAGACGAATTTTCGAGTTGATTTTCAATCCTCGAATAAAAGATCACCATGGCATTGGCCAGAGAGGTCGGTCGTAGCGAGATTGAAATCGATTTCGATGACCTGACCTGCCGGTTTGAAGCAATGTCACGGTCGATAACAAATTTAAAGAAACGAGGTCGAGCTCAGTACAATGAGATACTTCTCAAGTCAAAGCTCGACTCGGTTTCCGAACAGTACAAGAAAGCTGTTGATCAGTACTTGGCTGTTCGAAGAAAATATCCACCTGCGAAGTGCGAGAAAAGCAACTTCGTTTTGAAAGGTGGAATTGAAGCATGGGAGACTATGTTTATGGAGTTTCAGGCGTACATTGCTACGGAACTGACGCAACTAGCCGCTGAGAGAAAAACAGCGGCGTCGTCGGTCGACCAGCATGATGTCGCTATTGAGCTTCCAAAGCAACGTCTGAATAAATTCGGCGGGGATCCTCGTAAATGGAGCCATTTCGAGGATCTATTCACCGCTAGTATAATCAATAACCCGAGGCTTTCAGATGTGCATCGATTGCAATATCTGAACGCCTGTGTGGAAGATCAAGCGTTGGCTGCGATCGCACACCTTGAAATTACTGAAGGTAATTTCGAGGTAGCGTGGCAAACCCTGAAAGATCAGTTCGGGCTTCCACGTATGGTGACCGCCAAACTGCTTGATCAATTGACAAAAATGAAGACGATTAAAAAGGATGACCTGACTAGCTTACATCAGGTCACTGTCGTCTTCAAGCAGGCTTTTGCCGCTTTTGAAAAACTGGGCACGACAAGAGAGCAGCGAGATTGGCTGCTGGCCCATGCAATCAAAAGCAGGCTTGAAGGGTCTCTCCTTCTGGAGTGGGAACTGTCGCAGAAGCTCTCCACGAAATATCCCTCGTTTCACGAACTAGTGGAATTTCTGGAGGTGCGTGCTCGCGCTATCACAATAACGGATGATGGTAAGGGCAAATCTTCGACGAGTAACCCACCGAAAATTAAAGTACGGAGTTACAACTCCGTCGTGGAAAGTCGCTCGGAGAACAGCGAATCTTGTGGATTTTGCGGCCTCGAGCATGGAATAGCACAATGCAGTGCTTTCCAAGGCTTGACGGTAGACTACCGCTATCGTTACGCAAAAGATAGTCGGTTGTGCATTATCTGCTTGTCGCCGGGTCACGAGCGGTTCAGCTGTCCATCCGAAAAAGTATGCTCTAAATGCAATGGCAGACACCATACTCTGCTGCATTTCGAGCGTTACGGAAAGGAAACGGAAAGTCGTAAGCCTACGACAGAGTTTTCAAAGGACAAAGAAAAGAAAAAACGGGCAGTCGACCCGCAACGTCTCTACCTGGCAGGACAGAAAAGTCAACCGGGTGGCGACGAAACGGAGAAAATCCCCGATACTGAATGAAGGCATTTCGCGAGCGTTCCAATACCGCGAATTCAAATTCGCAAGAAATGGAAGCCGCGGAACTTCTTCAATTCAAGCGGTGGATTTGTGGAAAAAATTGGTTCGGACAATCAAGAGATTGTTGGCCAAAAGACGCCTTCGTGCATCGAGATCGATGCGGTAGAAGCGAAGGTCGATGTAGCGAATCAGATGCGGCACGTAATTTTCAAAATTGCAAGCTGTATCGATAGCACGCATTTTTGATAAATCACCGGTGTGAAAACCAGTGAAATCTCACTGAAAGCGCACTCTGAGTGAATTCACGCAAAAAGCGGAGAAATATAGATTTGTTTCTGTACGATCGAAGCGGAAAATCGCGATCGATCGCTGCTTTAAGTGATAACTCAGACGATTAAGCGTCTCTCACACGGAGTTATGTTCGGTCGAAAGTCGATTGAAAGACTTTCCGACAGGAATCAGTGGAAACTGAACGTCTCTCGCGTTGTTTAACCGATCGAGGGCGATTCAGAAATTTCCTGAAGTGATCTAGAGACAAGCGGGACGTGATTATTTCATGTTTCGCCAAAGTCTTGATCAGAAGATGCGGGACGTAATTATTTTACGTTCCTATAAAGTCTTGGAAAGAGGCATATGGCCCATAAATTGCTAAAATCAAATTATGTGGTTTTAGTGCAGAACTCTCTATTCTCCCATAAATCTATGGAAAATGGGACGAATAGAGAATGTTTCATTGGTAAGGGATAGGCACGTGTCGTTAAAGAACGCACGGCCGAATCTATCTCTACACGACCAATTTCGGGGTCGTGTAAATTTTCTGTGAATTTTTCCACGATAGCGACAAGTGGCAACGTCGCTTTCGAGGAAACATTGAAATTCCAGATTTTGTTGTCGAAGAATTCGGAAGGTGAAGTACCACCGCGTTCATAGAAACCGGTGTCTACTTGCATCTATCCGTCGTTGCTAGGGCTCAATCCGAGGTACGGGTTGCCTAGCAACGTAAACAACCCGAGCGAGACTGCGGTCCACGCGTCGCCATATTCCATTCAGTCAATTCTGAACTACCATGAGCGACACAAGTAGCAATCCAGAAAGTACAATTATGATCTCGGGGGACCCCGAGATCGACATTCAGTTTGGACGAATCCTGAAGTTGGCGGAAACGTCTCAGCCCTCTTGGGCAGAAGAGGTAGAGGCCGCCGCTGCTCCCGAACCGGACGTCGAGATAAATTTGGGGCTGGACAAGGTCCGGATCCGGGCTCGAGTTGTACAGGCCGGAGGAAAATATAATGCCCGCATCCCCGGAGGGACGTATGTCCTTCGGTGGGCACCAGGCGGGCGGCTGTTACATAGCGCCTGGCGGCCAGACAAGCTGGAAGGACCGGCCCAGCCGCGAGACCAGCAACAGGCGATACCGACGCCTCCACCGCCACGGCATGGGCAGCCAGCACCAGCGCAAGCTGGCAGCAACCCGGCTGCTAAGAAGCGACGAAGGAGAAGGCAGGCCAAACCTGCTGCGGAGCCACAGCCGGGGCCAAGCGGATTCCGCCAAACGCAGAGGCCCTTGCCAAAGAAGGCACGGCAGACAAAGGGCTATGCGGGGATGCATCTCCGGACGGTTGACGCTACCACGAGAGCATTGGCAGATCAAATGCTGCAAACCTCAATGAGGATTCTGCAACAGGCCACTGCTGGACAACAGTAAGTACTTTTAATTATTAAAAATTTTTTAATTTTTTGAATTAAAAGTGCGCGTCTCTCTTTCTCGGTTTGCGTAAAATCCTTGCCGTACGGGACAACCGCGTCCTCTTAGTGTTGCACAATTCGTGCAAGGGGGGCGGTATGTTTAAATATCGCATGAGTCCGAGACGCAGAAACTCGGCCGCGATGCCCGTATCTATATGGAATTCGCGTAATTCTAGATGGTTGTGCTGACATGGAAATTTTCCATCGTTCAGATTGGTATACCGCGGCTATTTACGTGTTTTTTCAAGCTAGTTTCACTGAAATTCTCGAGTTTTGGAGCAAATTCTAGGAATGTGTTGTTAGCGCTGAGAAAGAGAGAGAAAAGAGATCTATCGGAAAAAGATCGATAGACGAAACGCGGCAGCGCCGCGCCGTGGCCACGCGGCGCGTAGCAGCCCGGGCCCAGCAACGCGAGGCGTAGCTACCCGGTTCTGCGCTTGCGCGACGGAGCCGGCCGCGGCCGTCGCTGCTTGCAGATCGTCACGGTTCTTTCTTGAGCCGTCGGCGATCGAGAGCGGACCTTGTGACGGTCGCGTTCCCATTTCCCTACGAGCTCCGAGGTGGATGAGCCGATCTCTCTCCTCGTAATAGAATCAGTTTGCGGACAAATAGTTTATTGGAAAATCTCGTCATAGCGACTTGAGATTTTCCCCAGAAAACGGACAATCTGCCTGACGTTGCAGCGATCGCAAGGCACGCCGAGTGCCCCTCAGGGGCTGCCAGCCTTTCAGCTGCAGTACGGGCTTAACGAACCCGGGGTACCCGAGTCATACACACACCGTAAGCCTCCTGTTGGTCGTCACAACGACCCATTCGCAATTCCCTATTGGTTTTGTGAATGGTACGTGACGGCAGGAGGAACGGGGGTCTTGGCTTAACCGCCTGGGCTACGAGTATGGCGACTCTATAAAATCGCCCTCCAATCCTAAGCTATGGTGCGCGGCGATGGGATGCATGGTTGGGGGAGAAGGCCCAATCCCAAGCGACCACCTCCGGGGAACCTGCCGAATCCCCGGAGTATTAGGCTTACCCGGGTAAGGCGGCTCTGTCCGGGTGGACCTTTATTTCCGACCATCTCGTGGGATTTTTATGGACACAGAAAATAAAATGGGGATGGGGCGGGTTTTGTCGGTTGGGGAGGACGGAGACGGGGTTGGGGTTAGGGTGGCGGCGCTCGCGCCCCACTCAGCGCCAGGTCCAGCTTCGTGGAGGGTGGAGGAGGACGACGAGACGGCGTCGGTCTCGTCCTTCTCCTCCAGCACGAGCCACATAGGCTCTAAGAGGAAGAGGACGGGGCAGGCCGTCGTCGAGGTGGGCGGGGCGATGAGCCCGTCGGTGAGGCTGAGTTGCCTCAGGGACGAGGTGACCGAGGAGATATCGGAGAGGATCTCCTCGTCCATGAGGCGGGTGGAGAAAGTCGCCGCTGCCTGCGCCTTTAAGGGGCAGAAAAGCGGTGGCGCGGAGGCCCTGAAGGCCGCGGCGGAGGAAATGAGGGAGGCGGCGCGGGAGCTCAGAGGGCGGAACGCCCGTCTGCAGCTCCTGTTGGAGGAGGAGCGACAGGGGAGGAGGAGGGCAGAGGCGCTGTGGAACAGCGCGGCCCTCCCTCCCATCTTCCCTCCTCCTCCACCGCCGCGTCCCTCGGCGGAGGTAAATA
The DNA here is from genome assembly GCF_051014445.1 of Colletes latitarsis. Lineage (NCBI taxonomy): Eukaryota > Metazoa > Arthropoda > Insecta > Hymenoptera > Colletidae > Colletes > Colletes latitarsis. Next base: position 7,380,755 of record NW_027488375.1, on the reverse strand, counting down.
AGCGGAGTGCGGCGGCAGTGGTGCGGGGCACCGCGGGCCCCTCCACCCGCACTCCGCCCGTGAAGAAGTCCCCGTCCTCCTCAGAAGACGATCTTCTGAGGAGGATTGGGGACATGATTGATGGCAAGCTGGCCGCCTTCCGGGAGGAGCTCCTCGCCGGAAGAGCGGTCAGCAGGAAGGCGGTGCCTCCCCGACCTGTTCCGGTACAGTCGGGGAAGGCAAAGAAGGGCGGAGTGAAGGCTCCGCCCAGCGTTGCGGCACCAGGGCCCCGGGTCGCGACCCCCAAGGGGGGTGGTGTACCCGTGGTCGCGGTGGTCGCGTCCTCCACAGCACCCTCCCAAGGGGGGGTGGCGTGGAGTGAGGTGGTGGGGCGGAAGGCGAAGCGGGCGGCGAGGAAGGCCACGCAACCGCAGCCTCCGCCTCCGCCGCCGGCGGCCAAGGTAAAGGCCGCGAAGGTCGGGAAGGCACGACCAGGTCGTCCCCCAAAAACGGCAGCGGTGACGCTGACCGTTGCGCAGGGGGGCGACCTGACCCTCGCGAAGGCGATGCGGCTCGCCAGGGAGAATATCTCCCTGGAAGAGCTGGGCATCGCCTCCGTGAGGGCGAAGAGGGCCGTGACCGGGGGTCTCTTGCTGGAGATCCCCGGTGCAGAAGGCGGCGCGAAGGCGGACCGTCTCGCCCAGAGGCTCCGGGAGCAGCTGGGCGAGCGAGGTGTCCGGGTCGCCCGGCCCACGAAGCGCACGGAGATGCGCGTTTGTGGGCTGGACGACTCGGTCAGCGCACAGGATGGGTCCCGTGCCCTTGCGAGGGCGGGGGACTGTCCTGTGGAGGACCTGCGGATCGGAGAGATCCGCAGGTCGCCCTCCGGCCTCGGGTCGGTGTGGGCCCGGTGCCCCCTCTCCGCCGCCCGTAAGGTGGCGGAATCCGGGAGGGTGTTGGTGGGGTGGGTTTCGGCGCGAGTGGAAATCCTCGCGCCGCGCCCGCTCCAGTGTCACCGCTGCCTCGAATTGGGGCACGTGAGGCAGTGGTGCACCTCGCCGGTGGACCGCAGCGGTCAGTGTTACCGCTGCGGTGCCAAAGAGCACCGTGCGAGCCAGTGCTCGGCGGCCCCCCACTGCCCGCTGTGTGCGGACATGGGGAGGCCAGCCGATCACAGGGTGGGGAGCAAGAAGTGCTCCCCCCCCTCCCGGAAGGAGAGGAAGAGGCGGGCTGCACCGGCTCCGGTGCCGAGGGCGGTGGCATCGTCCTCCATGGAGGTGGACGGTGCTACGGGGACGGACGGCCGGGAGGAGGCTGGCGCGGCCATTAATTAATGCCGCCCCGCCTCCTCCTCCAGGCCAACCTCAACCACTGCCGCGCGGCACAGGACTTGATGTCCCAAGTCCTCGCGGAGTGGGGGGTTGGCCTGGCGGTCGCCGCCGAGCCGTACCGCGTCCCTGATCACCCTCATTGGGTGGGCGACGCGGACGGCTTGGTGGCGACGGTATGGGGAGGGGGCGACGGGTCCCCACCGTTCTCCTTGTTGGAGCGCGGTCGGGGATTCGTCGCCGTGGACTGGGGGGGAGTCGCTGTGGTGGGGTGCTACATTTCGCCCCGTAGCGGTCACGCTGCGTTCGAGCTGTACCTGGCCGAGGTCGCGGCATGCGTGCAGCGCTACGCGGCCCGGCCGGTGCTGGTCCTGGGGGATTTTAATGCCAAGTCGGTGGCTTGGGGATCCCCCAGGACCTCCGTTCGCGGCGGGATCCTGGACGATTGGGCGGCGGGGCTCGACCTCCGGGTATTGAACCAGGGGTCGGAGCACACATGCGTGCGGCGATATGGGGGGTCCATCGTGGATGTTGGATTCGCGACCCCCAACGCCGTGCGCATGGTGTCGGGTTGGCACGTGGTCGCGGGGGCAGAGACACTCTCCGATCACCGGTACATCCGGATGGAGGTCTCTGCCGCCGCGAGTGCATCCCGACACGGCCGCCTGCGTGGCACCCCACCACGCCGCTGGGCGCTTCGGCGCCTGGACAAGGACGCTCTGATGGCAGCTGCCCTCGCTGCAACTTGGCCGCAGGGAGCGGCCGAGTTGCCGAGCATAGAGGAGGAGGTCGCCCGGCTCGGAGCATTGGTCGCGGGTATTTGCGACGCGGCGATGCCTCGGGTCGGGCGGGCTTCTCCTCGCCGGGCGGTGTACTGGTGGTCGGACGCGATCGCGGAGTTGCGAGTCGCGACTGTCCGCGCCCGACGCCAGTACACCCGCGCGCGCCGTCGTCAACGTACAGGCGACGGCGTGGCGCGAGCGAGGGCAGCTGATGACCTGTATGGAGCATACCGCGTGGCGCGGGTTGCTCTGCAGGTCGCCATCAAACGGGCCAAGACCCAGGCATGGAAGGAGCTCCTCCAGACCCTTGATGACGATCCATGGGGGCGCCCATATAAGGTGGTGCTGAATAAGCTCCGCCCGTGGGCGCCACCCGTCACCGAGGGTCTTTTTTTTTTTTTTTTTTTTTTTTTTTTTTTTGTCGTGGGGAAAATCTTCGAAAGACTCCCTCCCACCTCCTTGGGGAGAGGTGGGAGGGGTGTGTGGGATTCCCCGCGCCCGTACAACGACAGGCGCGGGACCTACCCACTAAGAACCCCACGGTGACCCTTCGGCACGCTTTGGGAGGATACCGGGAATCGCTCGAAGCATTCTTCCGGTATCCTCCCCGTGCCCGCGCTTTCGCGCCCATCCCCCGAGGGGACAATCGGTCCCCCCAGTAGACACACTGCCTCATAGCGGCGGGACGGGGCCACTCCATCCCGCCGCTATCCGTCCCGGGGCCGCGTTTAGTGGCTGCGAGCCCCAACTCGCAACCGCCCGCGACCCCGTTTCCACCCCTCGGCGGCCGGGCGTTCATGGCCGCACCAGACCGCCGAGGGTGCCTCCCCTTGCGTCGGACCGGTAGGGGAAGGCACTCCTACCCCCAACCGGTCCGACCCGGCGCCGCCTGGCGGGAGGAGGGTCCCCTCAGGACCCCCCTCCCAGCCTAGGTCATCCGCCACGCCGAGGCGGCCGCCCGCGACGCCTCGCGACCGGGCGACGACCTCGGGCCACCGCACGAGCGCGAGTTTCAGCGCGCCGCTGAAGCTCGCGCTCCCTCCCCGCGGCCTCCTTCTGCAACATTACGTTCTCGCAGAAGGAGGTCACGGCCCTCCACTTCTCCTCGCTGCCGAGCATGGCGCGCACCACGCCCGGCAGCGAGACATCCCGCCCGACGACGCCGACCAGGACACGGCGCTCCCCCTCCCACGCGGGGCATACCTCCAGGGTATGATCCGCCGTGTCCTGCTCAGCGTCGCAGTGGCAGCAACGCGCCGTCGGCTCCTTCCCTATCCGGCACAGGTATCTTCCGAAGCTGCCATGCCCGGAAAACACCTGTGCCAGCCGGTAGGTGAGGCTGCCATGGCCTCTGTCCAGCCACTCCTTCAGGAGTGGCCGAACAGCCCCGACAGTCCGGTGCCCCGCGGTTGGCAGAGCCAGCCGCTCCTGCCACGCGAGCAACACGGACTGCCGGGTCTGGCGCTTCAAATCGCCCCAAGCAGGTTCCTGCCCGCCCGGGACCGCCCCCACCCCCGCGCGACGGTCGACGCGGTGCCGGTACATCACCGCGTGCGACCGCGCGAGCAGGTCCATGGGCGGCATCCCCGCTAGAACCGTCGCCGCCTCATGTGACATGGTCCGATACCCGCGGACGACCCTGAGCGCCATGCGCCTCTGCACCCGACGCAGCATAGTCATGCTGCGCCGGGAGGCAGCCAGGTCGTCCGCCCAGACGGGGGCCCCGTATAGGGCCACCGACTGGACCATTGCCACATAGAGGCGACGAACTCGGCCCGCCGGGCCCCCCAGGTTGGGCAGGATCCGGCCCAGAGCCGCAACCATCCTTTCCAACCGGGGGACCAGGCAGCGGAAATGCTTCTCGAAACGCCAGTGGCTATCGAGGATCAGCCCCAGATACCTGATCTGGGGCTTCACCTCGATGTCAGCCCCACCCAGTCACCGAGGGTCTTGACCCCCGGCTGCTGGAGGACGTGGTCAATACACTCTTCCCAAATGGGGAGAGGGGACCGCGTCCTCCGGCGGCGGCGGCTGTCCCAGTGGAGTGGACGGCCGAGCTGGGGGTCACGCAGGAGGAGCTGGCAGCGGCCATCAGACGGCTCGGGGTTCGTAACACGGCCCCGGGTCCGGATGGTGTGCCCGGCCGGGTTTGGGTCTTGACCCAGGGCGTCCTTGGGGCCGACCTCAGGCGGTTGTTCGACCGCTGCCTGAGGGACGGGCGATTCCCCCCCAGTTGGAAGGTGGCGAGGATGGTCCTCCTCCGGAAGGAGGGTCGGCCCGCGGAGTCTCCCTCCGCATACCGGCCCATTTGTCTCCTCGACGAGGTGGGCAAGCTCTTCGAGCGTGTGATTGCTGCCCGCCTCGTCGAGCACCTGTCGCGTGGTGATCCCGGTCTGGCCGACTGCCAGTTCGGTTTCCGGGGGGGGCCGATCGACTATCGACGCGATAGGTCGTGTGAGGGCCCTCTCGGAGGCGGCCGTCTCCCGGGGAGGGGTGGCATTGGCAATATCCTTGGATATTGCCAATGCCTTTAACACCCTCCCCTGGGAAGGGATAAGGAGGGGGCTCGAATATCATCGAGTCCCCCCTTGTCTCAGGGCGGTCGTCGGGGATTATCTCCGCGGCAGGTGGATCGAGTATCCGGGCCGGGATGGTGATATGCGGAGGGAGGTGTACTGCGGTGTTCCGCAGGGGTCGGTCCTCGGGCCACTCCTGTGGAACATCGCGTACGACTCGGTGTTGCGGGCCGGCCTCCCCGACGGCGTCAGCACGGTGTGTTATGCGGATGACACACTGGTGCTGGCCGTCGGGGCGCACTGGGGGAGGGCCATGCGTCGCGCGGAGGAGGGGTCGCAACGCGTCGTCGACCGGATCAGGGGGATGGGGATGACGGTGGCGGTCCATAAGACCGAGGTGATTGCGTTTCATTCACCTCGGCAGGATCCGCCACCCCCTCTGATTCGGGTGGGTGGGGCTGACATCGAGGTGAAGCCCCAGATCAGGTATCTGGGGCTGATCCTCGATAGCCACTGGCGTTTCGAGAAGCATTTCCGCTGCCTGGTCCCCCGGTTGGAAAGGATGGTTGCGGCTCTGAGCCGGATCCTGCCCAACCTGGGAGGCCCGGCGGGCCGAGTTCGTCGCCTCTATGTGGCAATGGTCCAGTCGGTGGCCCTATACGGGGCCCCCGTCTGGGCGGACGACCTGGCTGCCTCCCGGCGCAGCATGACTATGCTGCGTCGGGTGCAGAGGCGCATGGCGCTCAGGGTCGTCCGCGGGTATCGGACCATGTCACATGAGGCGGCGACGGTTCTAGCGGGGATGCCGCCCATGGACCTGCTCGCGCGGTCGCACGCGGCGATGTACCGGCACCGCGTCGACCGTCGCGCGGGGGTGGGGGCGGTCCCGGGCGGGCAGGAACCTGCTTGGGGCGATTTGAAGCGCCAGGCCCGGCAGTCCGTGTTGCTCGCGTGGCAGGAGCGGCTGGCTCTGCCAACCGCGGGGCACCGGACTGTCGGTGCGTTTCGGCCACTCCTGAAGGAGTGGCTGGACAGAGGCCATGGCAGCCTCACCTACCGGATGGCACAGGTATTTTCCGGGCATGGCAGCTTCGGAAGATACCTGTGCCGGATAGGGAAGGAGCCGACGGCGCGTTGCTGCCACTGCGACGCTGAGCAGGACACGGCGGATCATACCCTGGAGGTATGCCCCGCGTGGGAGGGGGAGCGCCGTGTCCTGGTCGGCGTCGTCGGGCGGGATGTCTCGCTGCCGGGCGTGGTGCGCGCCATGCTCGGCAGCGAGGAGAAGTGGAGGGCCGTGGCCTCCTTCTGCGAGAACGTAATGTTGCAGAAGGAGGCCGCGGGGAGGGAGCGCGCCGCTGAAGCTCGCGCTCGTGCGGTGGCCCGAGGTCGTCGCCCGGTCGCGAGGTGTCGCGGGCGGCCGCCTCGGCGTGGCGGATGACCTAGGCTGGGAGGGGGGTCCTGAGGGGACCCTCCTCCCGCCAGGCGGCGCCGGGTCGGACCGGTTGGGGGTAGGAGTGCCTCCCCCTACCGGTCCGACGCAAGGGGAGGCACCCTCGGCGGTCTGGTGCGGCCATGAACGCCCGGCCGCCGAGGGGTGGAAACGGGGCCGCGGGCGGTTGCGAGTTGGGGCTCGCAGCCGCCACTAAACGCGGCCCCGGGACGGATAGCGGCGGGATGGAGTGGCCCCGTCCCGCCGCAATGAGGCAGTGTGTCTACTGGGGGGACCGATTGTCCCCCCGGGGGATGGGCGCGAAAGCGCGGGCACGGGGAGGATACCGGAAGAATGCTTCGAGCGATTCCCGGTATCCTCCCAAAGCGTGCCGAAGGGTCACCGTGGGGTTTTTAGTGGGTAGGTCCCGCGCCTGTCGTTGTACGGGCGCGGGGAATCCCACACACCCCTCCCACCTCTCCCCAAGGAGGTGGGAGGGAGTCTTTCGAAGATTTTCCCCACGACAAAAAAAAAAAAAAAAAAAAAAAAAAAAAAAAAAAAAAGGCACGCCGAGTGTGAAGCGATCGTAGACGCAGGATTGTGATTGAACGTTGCAGTTCGTGGATGCGACTGCGACGTTGGAGATTCGGTGTGGATCGCCTTGAGTCTTCTTCCAATTATCCGGTTAGAGCTACTGGAGGGCTGATACCGACATACAGGTATCACCTAGTGGTAGTTCACCGTTTCTAGAGGTCATACGAAACCCACTGGAACCACCCGTCCTGTGTACCAGTGAGAGTACACCGACCGGTGGGGTGGAAAGTTTCACCGACCAAGATTAGAGCTATACGGCGTAGGAGCCACCGGAAGATAGATATTCAGAAAGAATATCACTTCGTGGTGCTCTCCGTGCATCGGGCGTCGGAGAACCCGCTCCAATATACCGTCGTGAGGGGACAATAAGTAGGGCCTAAGCGTACGGTGGAGCAAAGGGTTCGAAGAGCCTTCCTTCCATCGCTACACCCACTACCAGCTGTGAGTCGACCACACTGGGCTGTGAACGTAGGGTGGTTGGAATTGCAGGGGATTGAGTCCTGAACCGGTGAGCCGCAGGCCAGTTCCTCGGGACAGGAGCCTCCGTCGAGGTAGCCACGGCTGGCTGCCGGGCGTTCCTTTGATGAAGGAATCGCCGGCTTGGCAACCACGTGTGCATACCGCAGGTCGCTCCTGAGGAGCAGCTGACGAGGGAGCCGAACTAGGACAAGACGTCCTCTTGCGTGGGTGGTGTAGAAACGCCACCCGCACGGGGAGCGTGCTCGCGGGATATAGCCTCTTGGAGCCTTACAACCTCCATTTGGTTTCCCGTCCGTGGCATTGCAAAGAGAACCCGGTAGAACGGAGAAAAGCTCGTCTACCCGGTTGTGCGCGTCGGTGAGATCGTAGAAAGAGAATCTCATCGACCAGAAAGAGAAGAATACAGTCCACTAGCTAGAGCGCTAGATAGCCAGCCAGCTCTCCCCTCCAAGCACACCAGACTGTCGCTGGAGCGCGAGAAACAGCTGACGAGCGCGTGATTGTTGACTTGTCCGCAAATGTATTTATTAGGCGGATTCTTTTGTTTCAGAAAGCCTCCGCAGTAGAAAATTGAAATAAGGAGACTAAAAAAGAGGAGACGAGGCCGCAATAGGAGCCGTCGTCAGTTTTTTCTTTTAGTTTCTAGTTTTGTTTTGTTAAAATGTTTAAATAGTTCATTTATATTTTTGTAATAAAAACTTTATTGAAAAACTTGTAACATTTTCTCTCCCTGTCTGTTTCCTCATCCGGACCCACGTTAAAGTCCCTTAGTACTTTAACAATGAGAAATATGCGAAAGTATGAGCCTGACGAGGGCAAATCCTAGACCTAACCCAGACCAAACATGCGTTATCCTCATAAATATTGATCGAAACCAGGTTTAATCGACTGCTTCAGTGTGGTACCACATTACTACGTGATCCAAACCAGAAAAAACCCAGGATCCGTTCAACAAGTATGTGAAGAATGCGAAAGTATGAGTCTGATGAGTGAAAATCCCCGGCCTAACCTAGACCTAACATGCGTTATCCTCAAAAATATTGATCGAAAGCTGGTTTAATCGTCTGTTTCAGTGTGGTACCACACTACTACGTGACCCAAACCGGAAAAACACCCAGGATCTGTTCAACAAGTATGTGAAGAACGCGAAAGTATGAGCCTGATGAGGGCAAATCCCAGACCTATCCCAGACCTAACTTGCGTTATCCTCAAAAATATTGATAGAAACCTGGTTTAATCGACTGTTTCAGTGTGGTACCACATTACTACGTGATCCAATCCAGAAATAGCCCAGGATCTAGCCATGAAATATGAGAAATATGCGAAAGTATGAGCCTGACGATGGCAAATCCTAGACCTAACCCAGACCTAACATGCGTTATCCTCTAATATATTTATCAAGACCAGGTTTAATTGATTGTTTCAGTGTGGTCCCACATTACTACGTGATCCAAACCAGAAAAAACCCAGGATCCGTTCAACAAATATGTGAAGAATGCGAAAGTATGAGTCTGATGAGTGAAAATCCCAGACCTATCGTCAGACCTAACATGCGTTATCCTCTAAAATATTTATCAAGACCAGGTTTAATTGAATGTTCCAGTGTGGTACCACATTACTACGTGAACCAAACCAGAAAAAACCCTGTATCTGTTCAACAAGTATGTGAAGAATGCGAAAGTATGAGTGTGATGAGTCAAAAACGTCGGCCTAACCTAGACCTAACATGCGTTATCCTCAAAAATATTGATCGCAAGCTGGTTTAATCGTCTGTTTCAGTGTGGAACCACATTACTATGTGATCCAAACCAGTAAAAACCCAGGATCCGTTCAACAAGTATGTGAAGAATGCAAAAGTATGAGTGTGATGAGTGAAAAACCCCGGCCTAACCTAGACCTAACATGCGTTATCCTCAAATATATTGATCGAAACCTGGTTTAATTGACTGTTTCAGTGTTGCACTTCATTACTACGTGATCCAAACCAGTAAAAACCCAGGATCCGTTCAACAAGTATGTGATGAATGCGAAAGTATGAGTCTGATGAGTGAAAAACCCAGACCTATCGTCAGACCTAACATGCGTTATCCTCTAAAATATTTATCTATACCAGGTTTAATTGAATGTTTCAGTGTGGTACCACATAACTAAGTGAACCAAACCAGAAAAAACCCTGTATCTGTTCAACAAGTATGTGAAGAATGCGAAAGTATGAGTGTGATGAGTGAAAAACGCCGGCCTATCCTAGACCTAACATGCGTTATCCTCAAAAATATTGATCGAAAGCTGGTTTAATCGTCTGTTTCAGTGTGGTACCACATTACTATGTGATCCAAACCAGAAAATAACCCAGGATCTGTTCAACGAGTATGTGATGTGTGCGAAAGTATGAGTCTGATGAGGGCAAATCCCAGACCTATCCCAGACCTAACATGCATTATCCTCTAAAATATTTATCAAGACCAGGTTTAATTGATTGTTTCAGTGTGGTCCCACATTACTACGTGACACAATCCAGAAACAGCCCAGGATCTAGCCATGAAGTATGAGAAATAAGCGAAAGTATGAGCCTGATGAGGGCAAATCCTAGACCTAACCCAAACCTAACATGCGTTATCCTCTAAAATATTTATCAAGACCAGGTTTAATTGAATGTTTCAGTGTGGTACCACATTAGTACGTGATCCAAACCAGTAAAAACCCAGGATCCGTTCAACAAGTACGTGGAGAATGCGAAAGTATGAGTTTGATGAGTGAAAATCGTCGGCCTAACCTAGACCTAACATGCGTTACCCTCAAAAATATTGATCGAAACCAGGTTTAATCGACTGTTTCAGTGTGGTACCACATTACTACGTGATCCAAACCAGTAAAAACCCAGGATCCGTTCAACAAGTATGTGGAGAATACGAAAGTATGAGTCTGATGAGTGAAAATCCTCGGCCTAACCTAGACCTAACATGCGTTGTCCTCTAAAATATTGATGGAAACCAGGTTTAATTGACTGTTTCAGTGTTGCACTTCATTACTACGTGATCAAAACCAGTAAAAACCCAGGATCCGTTCAACAAGTATGTGAAGAATGCGAAAGTATGAGTGTGATGAGTGAAAAACCCCGGCCTAACCCAGACCTAACATGCGTTATCCTCAAATATATTGATCGAAACCTGGTTTAATTGACTGTTTCAGTGTTGCACATCATTACTACGTGATCCAAACCAGTAAAAACCCAGGATCCGTTCAACAAAAATGTGAAGAATGCGAAAGTATGAGTCTGATGAGTGAAAATCCCAGACCTATCGTCAGACCTAACATGCGTTATCCTCTAAAATATTTATCTAGACCAGGTTTAATTGAATGTTTCAGTGTGGTACCACATAACTAAGTGAACCAAACCAGAAAAAACCCTGCATCTGTTTAGCAAGTATGTGAAGAATGCGAAAGTATGAGTGTGATGAGTGAAAAACGCCGGCCTAACCTAGACCTAACATGCGTTATCCTCAAAAATATTGATCGAAAGCTGGTTTAATCGTCTGTTTCAGTGTGGTACCACATTACTATGTGAGCCAAACCAGAAAATAACCCAGGATCTGTTCAACGAGTATGTGATGTGTGCGAAAGTATGAGTCTGATGAGGGCAAATCCCAGACCTATCCCAGACCTAGCATGCATTATCCTCTAAAATATTTATCAAGACCAGGTTTAATTGATTGTTTCAGTGTGGTCCCACATTACTACGTGACACAATCCAGAAACAGCCCAGGATCTAGCCATGAAGTATGAGAAATATGCGAAAGTATGAGCCTGATGAGGGCAAATCCTAGACCTAACCCAAACCTTACATGCGCTATCCTCTAAAATATTTATCAAGACCAGGTTTAATTGAATGTTTCAGTGTGGTACCACATTACTACGTGATCCAAACCAGTAAAAACCCAGGATCCGTCCAACAAGTATGTGGAGAATGCGAAAGTATGAGTTTGATGAGTGAAAATCCTCGGCCTAACCTAGACCTAACATGCGTTATCCTCAAAAATATTGATCGAAACCAGGTTTAATCGACTCTTTCAGTGTGGTACCACATTACTACGTGATCCAAACCAGTAAAAACCCAGGATCGGTTCAACAAGTATGTGGAGAAGCGAAAGTATGAGTCTGATGAGTGAAAATCCTCGGCCTAACCTAGACCTAACATGCGTTGTCCTCTAAAATATTGATGGAAACCAGATTTAATTGACTGTTTCAGTGTTGCACTTCATTACTACGTGATCCAAACCAGTAAAAACACAGGATCCGTTCAACAAGTATGTGAAGAATGCGAAAGTATGAGTCTGATGAGTGAAAATCCCAGGGCTAACCTAGACCTAACAAGCGTTATCCTCTAAAATATTTATCAAGACCAGGTTTAATTGACTGTTTCAGCGTGGTACCACATTACTACGTGACACAATCCAGAAACAGCCCAGGATCTAGCCATGAAGTATGAGAAATATGCGAAAGTATGAGCCTGATGAGGGCAAATCCTAGACCTAACCCAAACCTAACATGCGTTATCCTCTAAAATATTTATCAAGGTCAGGTTTAATTGAATGTTTCAGTGTGGTACCACATTACTACGTGATCCAAACCAGTAAAAACCCAGGATCCGTTCAACAAGTATGTGAAAAACGCGATAGTATGAGTCTGATGAGTGAAAATCCTCGGCCTAACCTATACCTAACATGCGTTATCCTCAAAAATATTGACCGAAACCTGGTTTAATCGACTGTTTCAGTGTGGTACCACATTACTACCGGACCCAAACCAGAAAGACCCAGGATCTGTTCAACAAGTATGTGAAGAATGCGAAAGTATGGGTCTGAGGAGTGAAAATCCCAGACCTATCCCAGACCAAACTTGCGTTATCCTCTAAAATATTCATCGAAACCTGGTTTAATCGACTGTTTCAGTGTGGTACCACTATGCTACGTGATCCAAACCAGAAAAAACCCAGGATCAGTTCAACAAGTATGTGAAAAACGCGAAAGTATGAGCCTGATGAGGGCGAATCCGAGACCTATCCCAGACCTAACTTGCGTTATCCTCTAAAATATTGATCGAAACCAGGTTTAATTGATTGTTTCAGCGTGGTACCACATTACTACGTGATACAATCCAGAAACAGCCCAGGATCTAGCCATGAAGTATGAGAAATATGCGAAAGTATGAGCCTGATGAGGGCAAATCCTAGACCTAACCCAAACCTAACATGCGTTATCCTCTAAAATATTGATCCAAACCAGGTTTAATGGACTGCTTCAGTGTGGTACCTCTTTACTACGTGATCCAAAGCAGAAAAAAACCCAGGATCTGTTCAATAAGTATGTGAAGTATGCGAAAGTATGAGTCTGATGAGGGCAAATCCCAGGCCTAAACTAGACCTAACATGCGTTATCCTCTAAAATATTCATCAAGACCAGGTTTAATTGATTGTTTCCGTGTGGTCCCACATTACTACGTGATCAAAACCAGTAAAAACCCAGGATCCGTTCAACAAGTATGTGGAGAATGCGAAAGTATGAGTTTGATGAGTGAAAATCCTCGGCCTAACCTAGACCTAACATGCGTTATCCTCAAAAATATTGATCGAAACCAGGTTTAATCGACTGTTTCAGTGTGGTACCACATTACTACGTGATCCAAACCAGTAAAAACCCAGGATCCGTTCAACAAGTATGTGGAGAATGCGAAAGTATGAGTCTGATGAGTGAAAATCCTCGGCCTAACCTAGACCTAACATGCGTTGTCCTCTAAAATATTGATGGAAACCAGGTTTAATTGACTGTTTCAGTGTTGCACTTCATTACTACGTGATCCAAACCAGTAAAAACCCAGGATCCGTTCAACAAGTATGTGAAGAATGCGAAACTATGAGTGTGATGAGTGAAAAACCCCGGCCATACCTAGACCTAACATGCGTTATCCTCAAAAATATTGATCGAAACCTGGTTTAATCGTCTGTTTCAGTGTGGTGCCACATTACTATGTGATCCAAACCAGAAAAAACCCTGTATCTGTTCAACAAGTATGTGAAGAATGCGAAAGTATGAGTCTGATGAGTGAAAATCCCAGGGCTAACCCAAACCTAACATGCGTTATCCTCTAAAATATTTATCAAGGTCAGGTTTAATTGAATGTTTCAGTGTGGTACCACATTACTACGTGATCCAAACCAGTAAAAACCCAGGATCCGTTCAACAAGTATGTGGAGAATGCGAAAGTATGAGTCTGATGAGTGAAAATCCTCGGCCTAACCTATACCTAACATGCGTTATCCTCAAAAATATTGACCGAAACCAGGTTTAATCGACTGTTTCTGTGTGGTACCACATTACTACGTGATCCAAACCAGAAAAAAACCCAGGACCTGTTCAACAAGTATTTGAAGTATGCGAAAGAATGAGTCTGATGAGGGCAAATCCCAGACCTATCCCAGACCAAACTTGCGTTATCCTCTAAAATATTGATCGAAACCAGGTTTAATCGACTGTTTCAGTGTGGTACCACATTGCTACGTGATCCAAACCAGAAAAAACCCAGGATCAGTTCAACGAGTATGTGAAAAACGCGAAAGTATGAGCAGGATGAGGGCGAATCCCAGACCTATCCCAGACCTAACTTGCGTTATCCTCTAAAATATTGATCCAAACCAGGTTTAATGGACTGTTTCAGTGTGGTCCCACATTACTACGTGATCCAAACCAGAAAAAACCCAGGATCCGTTCAACAAGTATGTGAAGAATACGAAAGTATGTGTTTGATGAGTGAAAATCCCAGGCCTAACCTAGACCTAACATGCGTTATCCTCATAAATATTGATCGAAACCTGGTTTAATCGACTGTTTCAGTGTGGTACCACATTACTACCTGACCCAAACCAGAAAAAACCCAGAATCTGTTCAACAAGTATGTGAAAAACGCGTAAGTATGAGCCTGATGAGGGCAAATCCTAGACCTAACCCAGACCTAACATGCGTTGTCCTCTAAAATATTTATCAAGACCAGGTTTAATTGATTGTTTCAGTGTGGTCCCACATTACTACGTGATGCAATCCAGAAAAAGCCCAGGATCTAGCCATCAAGTATGAGAAATATGCGAAAGAATGAGCCTGATGAGAGCAAATCCCAGACCTAACCTAGACCTAACATGAATTATTCTCCAAAATATTGATCGATACCAGGTTTAATCGACTGTTTCAGTGTGGTACCACATTGCTACGTGATCCAAACCAGTAAATACCCAGGATCCGTTCAACAAGTATGTGGAGAATGCGAAAGTATGAGTCTGATGAGTGAAAATCCTCGGCCTAACATAGACCTAACATGCGTTGTCCTCTAAAATATTGATGGAAGCAGGTTTAATTGACTGTTTCAGTGTTGCACTTCATTACTACCTGATCCAAACCAGTAAAAACCCAGGATCCGTTCAACAAGTACGTGAAGAATGCGAAAGTATGAGTGTGATGAGCGAAAATCCCAGGGCTCACCTAAACCTAACAAGCGTTACCCTCTAAAATATTGATCGAAACCAGGTTTAATTGATTGTTTCAGTGTGGTCCCACATTACTACGTGATGCAATCCAGAAAAAGCCCAGGATCTAGCCATCAAGTATGAGAAATATGCGAAAGTATGAGCCTGATGAGGGCAAATCCTAGACCTAACCCAAACCTAACATGCGTTATCCTCTAAAATATTGATCCAAACCTGGTTTAATGGACTGTTTCAGTGTGGTCCCACATTACTACGTGATCCAAACCAGAAAAAACCCAGGATCCGTTCAACAAGTATGTGAAGAATACGAAAGTATGTGACTGATGAGTGAAAATCCCAGGACTAACCTAGACCTAACATGCGTTATCCTCATAAATATTGATGGAAACCAGATTTAATTGACTGTTGCAGTGTTGTACTTCATTACTACGTGATGCAATCCAGGAAAAGCCCAGGATCTAGCCATCAAGTATGAGAAATATGCGAAAGAATGGGCCAGATGAGAGCAAATCCCAGACCTAACCTAGACCTAACATGAATTATTCTCTTAAATATTGATCGAAACCTGGTTTAATCGACTGTTTCAGTGTGGTACCACATTACTACATGATCCAAACCAGAAAAAACCCAGGATCTGTTCAACAAGTATGTGAAGAATGCGAAAGTATGAGCCTGATGAGTGAAAATCCCAGGCCTAACCTAGACCTAACATACGTTATCCTCAAAAATATTGATCGAAACCTGGTTTGATCGACTGTTTCAGTGTGGTACCACATTACTATGTGATGCAATCCAGAAATAGCCCAGGATCAGTTCAACAAGTATGTGAAAAACGCGGAAGTATGAGCCTGATGAGGGCGAATCCCAGACCTATCCCAGACCTAACTTGCGTTATCCTCTAAAATATTGATCGAAACCGGGTTTAATTGACTGTTTCAGCGTGGTACCACATTACTACGTGATCCAAACCAGAAAAAACTCAGGCTCCGTTCAACAAGTATGTGAAGAATGCGAAAGTATGGGTCTGATGAGTGAAAATCCCAGGCCTAACCTAGACCTAACATGCGTTATCCTCTAAAATATTGATCGAAACCTGGTTTAATCGACTGTTTCAGTGTGGTACCACATTACTATGTGATCCAACCCAGAAAATAATCCAGGATCTGTTCAAGGAGTATGTGAAGTGTGTGAAAGTATGAGTCTGATGAGGTCAAATCCCAGACCTATCCCAGACCTAACTTGCGTTATCCTATAAAATTTTGATCGAAACCAGGTTTATTCGACTGTTTCAGTGTGGTACCACATTACTACGTGATCCAGACCAGAAAAAACCCAGGATCAGTTCAACAAGTATGTGAAGAATGCGAAAGTATGAGTCTGATGAGTGAAAATCCCAGGGCTAACCTAGACCTAACATGCGTTATCCTCTAAAATATTGATCGAAACCAGGTTTAATTGATTGTTTCAGTGTGGTCCCACATTACTACGTGATGCAATCCAGAAAAAGCCCAGGATCTAGCCATCAAGTATGAGAAATATGCGAAAGAATGAGCCTGATGAGAGCAAATCCCAGACCTAACCTAGACCTAACATGAATTATTCTCTAAAATATTGATCGATACCAGGTTTAATCGACTGTTTCAGTGTGGTACCACATTGCTACGTGATCCAAACCAGTAAATACCCAGGATCCGTTCAACAAGTATGTGGAGAATGCGAAAGTATGAGTCTGGTGAGTGGAAATCCTCGGCCTAACCTAGACCTAACATGCGTTGTCCTCTAAAATATTGATGGAAGCAGGTTTAATTGACTGTTTCAGTGTTGCACTTCATTACTACCTGATCCAAACCAGTAAAAACCCAGGATCCGTTCAACAAGTACGTGAAGAATGCGAAAGTATGAGTGTGATGAGCGAAAATCCCAGGGCTAACCTAAACCTAACAAGCGTTACCCTCTAAAATATTTATCAAGACCAGGTTTAATTGACTGTTTCAGCGTGGTACCACATTACTATGTGATGCAATCCAGAAATAGCCCAGGATCAGTTCAACAAGTATGTGAAAAACGCGGAAGTATGAGCCTGATGAGGGCGAATCCCAGACCTATCCCAGACCTAACTTGCGTTATCCTCTAAAATATTGATCGAAACCAGGTTTAATTGACTGTTTCAGCGTGGTACCACATTACTACGTGATCCAAACCAGAAAAAACCCAGGCTCCGTTCAACAAGTATGTGAAGAATGCGAAAGTATGAGTCTGATGAGTGAAAATCCCAGGCCTAACCTAGACCTAACATGCGTTATCCTCTAAAATATTGATCGAAACCTGGTTTAATCGACTGTTTCAGTGTGGTACCACATTACTATGTGATCCAACCCAGAAAATAATCCAGGATCTGTTCAAGGAGTATGTGAAGTGTGTGAAAGTATGAGTCTGGTGAGGTCAAATCCCAGACCTATCCCAGACCTAACTTGCGTTATCCTATAAAATTTTGATCGAAACCAGGTTTATTCGACTGTTTCAGTGTGGTACCACATTACTACGTGATCCAGACCAGAAAAAACCCAGGATCCGTTCAACAAGTATGTGAAGAATGCGAATGTGTGAGTCTGATGAGTGAAAATCCCAGACCTAACCTAGACCTAACATGCGTTATCCTCTAAAATATTGATCCAAACCAGGTTTAATGGACTGTTTCAGTGTGGTACCACACTACTACGTGATCCAAACCTGAAAAAACCCAGGATCTGTTCAACAAGTATGTGAAAAACGCGAAAGTATGAGCCTGATGAGGGCAAATCCCAGACATATCCAGGCCTAACTTGCGTTGTCCTCTAAGGTATTGATGGAAACCAGGTTTAATTGACTGATTCAGTGTTGTACTTCATTACTACGTGATGCAA
Source organism: Colletes latitarsis (assembly GCF_051014445.1). Taxonomy (NCBI): domain Eukaryota; kingdom Metazoa; phylum Arthropoda; class Insecta; order Hymenoptera; family Colletidae; genus Colletes; species Colletes latitarsis. The sequence continues at coordinate 7,363,210 of NW_027488375.1, read as the reverse complement.
TCCAGAAAGAGCCCAGGATCTAGCCATCAAGTATGAGAAATATGCGAAAGAATAAGCCTGATGAGAGCAAATCCCAGACCTAACCTAGACCTAACATGAATTATTCTCTAAAATATTGATCGAAATCAGGTTTAATTGACTGTTTCAGTGTGGTCCCACATTACTACGTGATCCAAGCCAGAAAAAACCCGGGATCCGTTCAACAAGTATGTGAAGAACGCGAAAGTATGAGTCTGATGGGTGAAAATCCCAGACCTAACCTAGACCTAACATGCGTTATCCTCTAAAATATTGATCCAAACCAGGTTTAATGGACTGTTTCAGTGTGGTACCACACTACTACGTGATCCAAACCCGAAAAAACCCAGGATCTGTTCAACAAGTATGTGAAGAATGCGAAAGTAACAGTCTGAAGAGTGAAAATCCCAGGGCTAACCTAGACCTGACATGCGTTATCCTCTAAAATATTGATCGAAACCAGGTTTAATGGACTGTTTCAGTGTGGCACCACATTACTACGTGATCCAAACCAGAAAAAACCCAGGATCAGTTCAACAAGTATGTGAAGAATGCGAAAGTATGAGTCTGATGAGTGAAAATCCCAGGGCTAACCTAGACCTAACATGCGTTATCCTCTAAAATATTGATCCAAACCAGGTTTAATGGACTCTTTCAGTGTGGTACCACACTACTACGTGATACAAACCAGAAAAAACCCAGGATCTGTTCAACAAGAATGTGAAAAACGCGAAAGTATGAGCCTGATGAGGGCAAATCCCAGACTTATCCCAGACCTAGCTTGCGTTGTCCTCTAAGATATTGACGGAAACCAGGTTTAATTGACTGTTTCAGTGTTGTACTTCATTAGTACGTGATGCAATCCAGAAAAAGCCCAGGATCTAGCCATCAAGTATGAGAAATATGCGAAAGAATGAGCCTGATGAGAGCAAATCCCAGACCTAACCTAGACCTAACATGAATTATTCTCTAAAATATTGATCGAAACCAGGTTTAATTGACTGTTTCAGTGTGGTCCCACATTACTACGTGATCCAAACCAGAAAAAACCCAGGATCCGTTCAACAAGTATGTGAAGAATGCGAAAGTATGAGCCTGATGAGTGAAAATCCCAGGCCTAACCTAGACCTAACTTGCGTTGTCCTCTAAGATATTGATGGAAACCAGGTTTAATTGACTGTTTCAGTGTGGCACCACACTACTTCGTGATCCAAACCAGAAAAAACCCGGGACCTGTTCAACAAGTATGTGAAAAACGCGAAAGTATGAGCCTGAAGAGGGCAAATCCCAGACCTATCCCAGACCTAACTTGCGTTATCCTCTAAAATATTGATCGAAACCAGGTTTAATCGACTGTTTCAGTGTGGTACCACATTACTACATGATCCAAACCAGAAAAAACCCAGGATCCGTTCAACAAGTATGTGAAGAATGCGAAAGTATGAGCCTGATGAGTGAAAATCCTAGGCCAAACCTAGACCTAACTTGCGATGTCCTCTAAGATATTAATGGAAACCAGGTTTAATGGACTGTTTCAGTGTTGCACTTCATTACTACCTGATCCAAACCAGTAAAAACCCAGGATCCGTTCAACAAGTACGTGAAGAATGCGAAAGTATGAGTGTGATGAGCGAAAATCCCAGGGCTAACCTAAACCTAACAAGCGTTACCCTCTAAAATATTTATCAAGACCAGGTTTAATTGACTGTTTCAGCGTGGTACCACATTACTATGTGATGCAATCCAGAAATAGCCCAGGATCAGTTCAACAAGTATGTGAAAAACGCGGAAGTATGAGCCTGATGAGGGCGAATCCCAGACCTATCCCAGACCTAACTTGCGTTATCCTCTAAAATATTGATCGAAACCAGGTTTAATTGACTGTTTCAGCGTGGTACCACATTACTACGTGATCCAAACCAGAAAAAACCCAGGCTCCGTTCAACAAGTATGTGAAGAATGCGAAAGTATGAGTCTGATGAGTGAAAATCCCAGGCCTAACCTAGACCTAACATGCGTTATCCTCTAAAATATTGATCGAAACCTGGTTTAATCGACTGTTTCAGTGTGGTACCACATTACTATGTGATCCAACCCAGAAAATAATCCAGGATCTGTTCAAGGAGTATGTGAAGTGTGTGAAAGTATGAGTCTGGTGAGGTCAAATCCCAGACCTATCCCAGACCTAACTTGCGTTATCCTATAAAATTTTGATCGAAACCAGGTTTATTCGACTGTTTCAGTGTGGTACCACATTACTACGTGATCCAGACCAGAAAAAACCCAGGATCCGTTCAACAAGTATGTGAAGAATGCGAATGTGTGAGTCTGATGAGTGAAAATCCCAGACCTAACCTAGACCTAACATGCGTTATCCTCTAAAATATTGATCCAAACCAGGTTTAATGGACTGTTTCAGTGTGGTACCACACTACTACGTGATCCAAACCTGAAAAAACCCAGGATCTGTTCAACAAGTATGTGAAAAACGCGAAAGTATGAGCCTGATGAGGGCAAATCCCAGACATATCCAGGCCTAACTTGCGTTGTCCTCTAAGGTATTGATGGAAACCAGGTTTAATTGACTGATTCAGTGTTGTACTTCATTACTACGTGATGCAATCCAGAAAGAGCCCAGGATCTAGCCATCAAGTATGAGAAATATGCGAAAGAATAAGCCTGATGAGAGCAAATCCCAGACCTAACCTAGACCTAACATGAATTATTCTCTAAAATATTGATCGAAATCAGGTTTAATTGACTGTTTCAGTGTGGTCCCACATTACTACGTGATCCAAACCAGAAAAAACCCAGGATCCGTTCAACAAGTATGTAAAGAACGCGAAAGTATGAGTCTGATGAGTGAAAATCCCAGACCTAACCTAGACCTAACTTGCGTTGTCCTCTAAGGTATTGATGGAAACCAGGTTTAATTGACTGATTCAGTGTTGTACTTCATTACTACGTGATGCAGTCCAGAAAGAGCCCAGGATCTAGCCATGAAGTATGAGAAATATGCGAAAGAATAAGCCTGATGAGAGCAAATCCCAGACCTAATCTAGACCTAACATGAATTATTCTCTAAAATATTGATCGAAATCAGGTTTAATTGACTGTTTCAGTGTGGTCCCACATTACTACGTGATCCAAGCCAGAAAAAACCCGGGATCCGTTCAACAAGTATGTGAAGAACGCGAAAGTATGAGTCTGATGGGTGAAAATCCCAGACCTAACCTAGACCTAACATGCGTTATCCTCTAAAATATTGATCCAAACCAGGTTTAATGGACTGTTTCAGTGTGGTACCACACTACTACGTGATCCAAACCCGAAAAAACCCAGGATCTGTTCAACAAGTATGTGAAGAATGCGAAAGTAACAGTCTGAAGAGTGAAAATCCCAGGGCTAACCTAGACCTGACATGCGTTATCCTCTAAAATATTGATCGAAACCAGGTTTAATGGACTGTTTCAGTGTGGCACCACATTACTACGTGATCCAAACCAGAAAAAACCCAGGATCAGTTCAACAAGTATGTGAAGAATGCGAAAGTATGAGCCTGATGAGTGAAAATCCTAGGCCAAACCTAGACCTAACTTGCGATGTCCTCTAAGATATTAATGGAAACCAGGTTTAATGGACTGTTTCAGTGTGGCACCACATTACTACGTGATCCAAACCAGAAAAAACCCAGGATCAGTTCAACAAGTATGTGAAGAATGCGAAAGTATGAGTCTGATGAGTGAAAATCCCAGGGCTAACCTAGACCTAACATGCGTTATCCTCTAAAATATTGATCCAAACCAGGTTTAATGGACTGTTTCAGTGTGGCACCACATTACTACGTGATCCAAACCAGAAAAAACACAGGATCAGTTCAAAAAGTATGTGAAGAATGCGATAGTATGAGTCTGATGAGTGAAAATCCCAGGGCTAACCTAGACCTAACATGCGTTATCCTCTAAAATATTGATCGAAACCAGGTTTAATCGACTGCTTCAGTGTGGTATCACACTACTACGTGACCCAAACCAGAAAAAACCCATGATCTGTTCAACAAGTATGTGAAAAACGCGAAAGTATGAGCCTGATGAGGGCAAATCCTAGACCTAACCCAGAGCTAACATGCGTTATCCTCTAAAATATTTACAATGACCAGGTTTAATTTATTGTTTCAGTGTGGTCCCACATTACTACGGGTCCCAAACCGGAAAAAACCCAGGATCCGTTCAACAAGTATGTGAAGAATGCGAAAGTATGAGCCTGATGAGAGCAAATCCCAGACCTAACCTAGACCTAACATGAATCATTCTCTAAAATATTGATCGAAACCAGGTTTTATTGACTGTTTCAGTGTGGTCCCACATTACTACGTGATCCAAACCAGAAAAAACCCAGGCTCCGTGCAACAAGTATGTGAAGAATGCGAAAGTATGAGTCTGAAGAGTGAAAATCCCAGGGCTAACCTAGACCTAACATGCGTTATCCTCTAAAATATTGATCCAAACCAGGTTTAATGGACTGTTTCAGTGTGGTACCACACTACTACGTGATCCAAACCAGAAAAAACCCAGGATCTGTTCAACAAGTATGTGAAAAACGCGAAAGTATGAGCCTGTTGAGGGCAAATCCCAGACATATCCCAGACCTAACTTGCGTTGTCCTCTAAGGTATTGATGGGAACCAGGTTTAATTGACTGTTTCAGTGTTGTACTTCATTATTACGTGATGCAATCCAGAAAGAGCCCAGGATCTAGCCATCAAGTATGAGAAATATGCGAAAGAATGAGCCTGATGAGAGCAAATCCCAGACATAACCTAGACCTAACATGAATTATTCTCTAAAATATTGATCGAAATCAGGTTTAATCGACTGTTTCAGTGTGGTATCACAGTACTACGTGACCCAACCCAGAAAAAACCCATGATCTGTTCAACAAGTATGTGAAAAACGCGAAAGTATGAGCCTGATGAGTGAAAATCCCAGACCTAACCTAGACCTAACATGCGTTATCCTCTAAAATATTGATCCAAACCAGGTTTAATGGACTGTTTCAGTGTGGTACCACACTACTACATGATCCAAACCCGAAAAAACCCAGGATTTGTTCAACAAGTATGTGAAGAATGCGAAAGTATGAGTCTGAAGAGTGAAAATCCCAGGGCTAACCTAGACCTAACATGCGTTGTCCTCTAAGATATTGACGGAAACCAGGTTTAATGGACTGTTTCAGTGTGGCACCACATTACTACGTCATCCAAACCAGAAAAAACCCAGGATCAGTTCAACAAGTATGTGAAGAATGCGAAAGTATGAGTCTGATGAGTGAAAATCCCAGGGCTAACATAGACCTAACATGCGTTATCCTCTAAAATATTGATCGAAACCAGGTTTAATCGACTGTTTCAGTGTGGTATCACACTACTACGTGACCCAAACCAGAAAAAACCCATGATGTGTTCAACAAGTATGTGAAAAACGCGAAAGTATGAGACTGATGAGGGCAAATCCTAGACCAAACCTAGACCTAACATGAATTATTCTCTAAAATATTGATCGAAACCAGGTTTAATTGACTGTTTCAGTGTGGTCCCACATTACTACGTGATCCAAACCAGGAAAAACCCAGGATCAGTTCAACAAGTATGTGAAGAATGCGAAAGTATGAGTCTGATGAGTGAAAATCCCAGGGCTAACCTAGACCTAACATGCGTTATCCTCTAAAATATTGATCGAAACCAGGTTTAATTGACTGTTTCAGTGTTGTACTTCATTACTACGTGATGCAATCCAGAAAAAGCCCAGGATCTAGCCATCAAGTATGAGAAATATGCGAAAGAATGAGCCTGATGAGAGGAAATCCCAGACCTAACCAAGACCTAACATGAATTATTCTCTAAAATATTGATCGAAACCAGGTTTAATTGACTGTTTCAGTGTGGTCCCACATTACTACGTGATCAAATCCAGAAATAGCCCAGGATCTAGCCATGAAGTATGAGAAATATGCGAAAGTATGAGCCTGATGAGGGCAAATCTTAGACCTAACCCAGACCTAACATGCGTTGTCCTCTAAAATATTTATCAAGACCAGGTTTAATTGATTGTTTCAGTGTGGTCCCACATTACTACGTGATGCAATCCAGAAAAAGCCCAGGATCTAGCCATCATGTATGAGAAATATGCGAAAGAATGAGCCTGATGAGAGCAAATCCCAGACCTAACCTAGACCTAACATGAATTATTCTCTAAAATATTGATCGAAACCAGGTTTAATTGACTGTTTCAGTGTGGACCCACATTACTACGTGATCCAAATCAGAAAAAACCCAGGATCCGTTCAACAAGTATGTGAAGAATGCCAAAGTATGTGTCTGATGAGTGAAAATCCCAGACCTATCCCAGACCTAACTTGCGTTGTTCTCTAAGATATTGATGGAAACCAGGTTTAATTGACTGTTTCAGTGTTGTACTTCATTACTACGTGATGCAACCCAGAAAAAGCCCAGGATCTAGCCATCAAATATGAGAGATATGCGAAGGAATGAGCCTGATGAGAGGAAATCCCAGACCTAACCTAGACCTAACATGAATTATTCTCTAAAATATTGATCGAAACCAGGTTTAATTGACTGTTTCAGTGTGGTCCCACATTACTACGTGATCAAATCCAGAAATAGCCCAGGATCTAGCCATGAAGTATGAGAAATATGCGAAAGTATGAGCCTGATGTGGGCAAATCCCAGGCCTAACCTAGACCTAACATGCGTTGTCCTCTAAAATATTGATCGAAACCAGGTTTAATTGACTGTTTTAGTGTGGTACCACTTTACTACGTGATCCAAAGCAGAAAAAACCCTCGATCAGGTCAACATGCATGTTAAAACTGCAAAAGTATGAGCCTGATGAGGGCAAATCCCAGACCTATCTCAGACCTAACATGCGTTATCCTCAGAAATATTAATCGAAACCAGGCTTAATCGACTGTTTCAGTGTGGTACCACATTACTACGTGATCCAAACCAGAAAAAAACCCAGGATCTTGTCAACGAGTATGTGAAGTGTGCGAAAGTATGAGTCTGATGAGGGCTAATCCCAGACATATCCCAGACCTAACAAGCGTTATCCTCTAAAATATTGATCCAAACCAGGTTTAATTGACTGTTTCAGTGTGGTACCACTTTACTGCGTGATCCAAAGCAGAAAAAACCCTCGATCAGGTCAACATGTATGTTAAAACTGCGAAAGTATGACCCTGATGTGGGCAAATCCCAGGCCTAACCTAGACCTAACATGCGTTGTCCTCTAAAATATTGATGGAAACCAGGTTTTATTGACTGTTTCAGTGTTGCTCTTCATTACTACGTGATCCAAACCAGTAAAAACCCAGGATCCGTTCAACAAGTATGTGAAGAATGCGAAAGTATGATCGTGATGAGTGAAAAACCCCGGCCTAACCTAGACCTAACATGCGTTATCCTCAAATATATTGATCGAAACCTGGTTTAATCGTCTGTTTCAGTGTGTTACCACATTACTATGTGATCCAAACCAGAAAATAACCCAGGATCTGTTCAACGAGTATGTGAAGTGTGCGAAAGTATGAGTCTGATGAGGGCAAATCCCAGACCTATCCGAGACCTAACATGCATTATCCTCTAAAATATTTATCAAGACCAGGTTTAATTGTTTGTTTCAGTGTGGTCCCACATTACTACGTGATACAATCCAGAAACAGCCCAGGATCTAGCCATGAAGTATGAGTGTTTAAATATCGCATGAGTCCGAGACGCAGAAACTCGGCCGCGATGCCCGTATCTATATGGTATTCGCGTAATTCTAGATGGTTGTGCTGTCATGGAAATTTTCCATCGTTCAGATTGGTATACCGCGGCTATTTACGTGTTTTTTCAAGCTAGCTTCACTGAAATTCTCGAGTTTTGGAGCAAATTCCAGGAATGTGTTGTTAGCGCTGAGAAAGAGAGAGAGAAGAGATCTATCGGAAAAAGATCGACAGACGAAACGCGGCAGCGCCGCGCCGTGGCCACGCGGCGCGTAGCAGCCCGGGCCCAGCAACGCGAGGCGTAGCTACCCGGTTCTGCGCTTGCGCGACGGAGCCGGCCGCGGCCGTCGCTGCTTGCAGATCGTCACGGTTCTTTCTTGAGCCGTTGGCGATCGAGAGCGGACCTTGTGACGGTCGCGTTCCCATTTCCCTACGAGCTCCGAGGTGGATGAGCCGATCTCTCTCCTCGTAATAGAATCAGTTTGCGGACAAATAGTTTATTGGAAAATCTCGTCATAGCGACTTCAGATTTTCCCCAGAAAACGGACAATCTGCCTGACGTTGCAGCGATCGCAAGGCACGCCGAGTGTGAAGCGATCGTAGACGCAGGATTGTGATTGAACGTTGCAGTTCGTGGATGCGACTGCGACGTTGGAGATTCGGTGTGGATCGCCTTGAGTCTTCTTCCAATTATCCGGTTAGAGCTACTGGAGGGCTGATACCGACATACAGGTATCACCTAGTGGTAGTTCACCGTTTCTAGAGGTCATACGAAACCCACTGGAACCACCCGTCCTGTGTACCAGTGAGAGTACACCGACCGGTGGGGTGGAAAGTTTCACCGACCAAGATTAGAGCTATACGGCGTAGGAGCCACCGGAAGATAGATATTCAGGAAGAATATCACTTCCAAATGTTAAAGTCCCTTAGTACTTTAACATTTGGTCCTTCGAGCCGGATTCGAGGAAAGAAAAGACAGTAGAGAGTTACAAGTACGTTCACGTAAGTCGCTACTTACGAGACGAATTTTCGAGTTGATTTTCAATCCTCGAATAAAAGATCACCATGGCATTGGCCAGAGAGGTCGGTCGTAGCGAGATTGAAATCGATTTCGATGACCTGACCTGCCGGTTTGAAGCAATGTCACGGTCGATAACAAATTTAAAGAAACGAGGTCGAGCTCAGTACAATGAGATACTTCTCAAGTCAAAGCTCGACTCGGTTTCCGAACAGTACAAGAAAGCTGTTGATCAGTACTTGGCTGTTCGAAGAAAATATCCACCTGCGAAGTGCGAGAAAAGCAACTTCGTTTTGAAAGGTGGAATTGAAGCATGGGAGACTATGTTTATGGAGTTTCAGGCGTACATTGCTACGGAACTGACGCAACTAGCCGCTGAGAGAAAAACAGCGGCGTCGTCGGTCGACCAGCATGATGTCGCTATTGAGCTTCCAAAGCAACGTCTGAATAAATTCGGCGGGGATCCTCGTAAATGGAGCCATTTCGAGGATCTATTCACCGCTAGTATAATCAATAACCCGAGGCTTTCAGATGTGCATCGATTGCAATATCTGAACGCCTGTGTGGAAGATCAAGCGTTGGCTGCGATCGCACACCTTGAAATTACTGAAGGTAATTTCGAGGTAGCGTGGCAAACCCTGAAAGATCAGTTCGGGCTTCCACGTATGGTGACCGCCAAACTGCTTGATCAATTGACAAAAATGAAGACGATTAAAAAGGATGACCTGACTAGCTTACATCAGGTCACTGTCGTCTTCAAGCAGGCTTTTGCCGCTTTTGAAAAACTGGGCACGACAAGAGAGCAGCGAGATTGGCTGCTGGCCCATGCAATCAAAAGCAGGCTTGAAGGGTCTCTCCTTCTGGAGTGGGAACTGTCGCAGAAGCTCTCCACGAAATATCCCTCGTTTCACGAACTAGTGGAATTTCTGGAGGTGCGTGCTCGCGCTATCACAATAACGGATGATGGTAAGGGCAAATCTTCGACGAGTAACCCACCGAAAATTAAAGTACGGAGTTACAACTCCGTCGTGGAAAGTCGCTCGGAGAACAGCGAATCTTGTGGATTTTGCGGCCTCGAGCATGGAATAGCACAATGCAGTGCTTTCCAAGGCTTGACGGTAGACTACCGCTATCGTTACGCAAAAGATAGTCGGTTGTGCATTATCTGCTTGTCGCCGGGTCACGAGCGGTTCAGCTGTCCATCCGAAAAAGTATGCTCTAAATGCAATGGCAGACACCATACTCTGCTGCATTTCGAGCGTTACGGAAAGGAAACGGAAAGTCGTAAGCCTACGACAGAGTTTTCAAAGGACAAAGAAAAGAAAAAACGGGCAGTCGACCCGCAACGTCTCTACCTGGCAGGACAGAAAAGTCAACCGGGTGGCGACGAAACGGAGAAAATCCCCGATACTGAATGAAGGCATTTCGCGAGCGTTCCAATACCGCGAATTCAAATTCGCAAGAAATGGAAGCCGCGGAACTTCTTCAATTCAAGCGGTGGATTTGTGGAAAAAATTGGTTCGGACAATCAAGAGATTGTTGGCCAAAAGACGCCTTCGTGCATCGAGATCGATGCGGTAGAAGCGAAGGTCGATGTAGCGAATCAGATGCGGCACGTAATTTTCAAAATTGCAAGCTGTATCGATAGCACGCATTTTTGATAAATCACCGGTGTGAAAACCAGTGAAATCTCACTGAAAGCGCACTCTGAGTGAATTCACGCAAAAAGCGGAGAAATATAGATTTGTTTCTGTACGATCGAAGCGGAAAATCGCGATCGATCGCTGCTTTAAGTGATAACTCAGACGATTAAGCGTCTCTCACACGGAGTTATGTTCGGTCGAAAGTCGATTGAAAGACTTTCCGACAGGAATCAGTGGAAACTGAACGTCTCTCGCGTTGTTTAACCGATCGAGGGCGATTCAGAAATTTCCTGAAGTGATCTAGAGACAAGCGGGACGTGATTATTTCATGTTTCGCCAAAGTCTTGATCAGAAGATGCGGGACGTAATTATTTTACGTTCCTATAAAGTCTTGGAAAGAGGCATATGGCCCATAAATTGCTAAAATCAAATTATGTGGTTTTAGTGCAGAACTCTCTATTCTCCCATAAATCTATGGAAAATGGGACGAATAGAGAATGTTTCATTGGTAAGGGATAGGCACGTGTCGTTAAAGAACGCACGGCCGAATCTATCTCTACACGACCAATTTCGGGGTCGTGTAAATTTTCTGTGAATTTTTCCACGATAGCGACAAGTGGCAACGTCGCTTTCGAGGAAACATTGAAATTCCAGATTTTGTTGTCGAAGAATTCGGAAGGTGAAGTACCACCGCGTTCATAGAAACCGGTGTCTACTTGCATCTATCCGTCGTTGCTAGGGCTCAATCCGAGGTACGGGTTGCCTAGCAACGTAAACAACCCGAGCGAGACTGCGGTCCACGCGTCGCCATATTCCATTCAGTCAATTCTGAACTACCATGAGCGACACAAGTAGCAATCCAGAAAGTACAATTATGATCTCGGGGGACCCCGAGATCGACATTCAGTTTGGACGAATCCTGAAGTTGGCGGAAACGTCTCAGCCCTCTTGGGCAGAAGAGGTAGAGGCCGCCGCTGCTCCCGAACCGGACGTCGAGATAAATTTGGGGCTGGACAAGGTCCGGATCCGGGCTCGAGTTGTACAGGCCGGAGGAAAATATAATGCCCGCATCCCCGGAGGGACGTATGTCCTTCGGTGGGCACCAGGCGGGCGGCTGTTACATAGCGCCTGGCGGCCAGACAAGCTGGAAGGACCGGCCCAGCCGCGAGACCAGCAACAGGCGATACCGACGCCTCCACCGCCACGGCATGGGCAGCCAGCACCAGCGCAAGCTGGCAGCAACCCGGCTGCTAAGAAGCGACGAAGGAGAAGGCAGGCCAAACCTGCTGCGGAGCCACAGCCGGGGCCAAGCGGATTCCGCCAAACGCAGAGGCCCTTGCCAAAGAAGGCACGGCAGACAAAGGGCTATGCGGGGATGCATCTCCGGACGGTTGACGCTACCACGAGAGCATTGGCAGATCAAATGCTGCAAACCTCAATGAGGATTCTGCAACAGGCCACTGCTGGACAACAGTAAGTACTTTTAATTATTAAAAATTTTTTAATTTTTTGAATTAAAAGTGCGCGTCTCTCTTTCTCGGTTCGCGTAAAATCCTTGCCGTACGGGACAACCGCGTCCTCTTAGTGTTGCACAATTCGTGCAAGGGGGGCGGTATGTTTAAATATCGCATGAGTCCGAGACGCAGAAACTCGGCCGCGATGCCCGTATCTATATGGAATTCGCGTAATTCTAGATGGTTGTGCTGACATGGAAATTTTCCATCGTTCAGATTGGTATACCGCGGCTATTTACGTGTTTTTTCAAGCTAGTTTCACTGAAATTCTCGAGTTTTGGAGCAAATTCTAGGAATGTGTTGTTAGCGCTGAGAAAGAGAGAGAAAAGAGATCTATCGGAAAAAGATCGATAGACGAAACGCGGCAGCGCCGCGCCGTGGCCACGCGGCGCGTAGCAGCCCGGGCCCAGCAACGCGAGGCGTAGCTACCCGGTTCTGCGCTTGCGCGACGGAGCCGGCCGCGGCCGTCGCTGCTTGCAGATCGTCACGGATCTTTCTTGAGCCGTCGGCGATCGAGAGCGGACCTTGTGACGGTCGCGTTCCCATTTCCCTACGAGCTCCGAGGTGGATGAGCCGATCTCTCTCCTCGTAATAGAATCAGTTTGCGGACAAATAGTTTATTGGAAAATCTCGTCATAGCGACTTGAGATTTTCCCCAGAAAACGGACAATCTGCCTGACGTTGCAGCGATCGCAAGGCACGCCGAGTGCCCCTCAGGGGCTGCCAGCCTTTCAGCTGCAGTACGGGCTTAACGAACCCGGGGTACCCGAGTCATACACACACCGTAAGCCTCCTGTTGGTCGTCACAACGACCCATTCGCAATTCCCTATTGGTTTTGTGAATGGTACGTGACGGCAGGAGGAACGGGGGTCTTGGCTTAACCGCCTGGGCTACGAGTATGGCGACTCTATAAAATCGCACTCCAATCCTAAGCTATGGTGCGCGGCGATGGGATGCATGGTTGGGGGAGAAGGCCCAATCCCAAGCGACCACCTCCGGGGAACCTGCCGAATCCCCGGAGTATTAGGCTTACCCGGGTAAGGCGGCTCTGTCCGGGTGGACCTTTATTTCCGACCATCTCGTGGGATTTTTATGGACACAGAAAATAAAATGGGGATGGGGCGGGTTTTGTCGGTTGGGGAGGACGGAGACGGGGTTGGGGTTAGGGTGGCGGCGCTCGCGCCCCACTCAGCGCCAGGTCCAGCTTCGTGGAGGGTGGAGGAGGACGAAGAGACGGCGTCGGTCTCGTCCTTCTCCTCCAGCACGAGCCACATAGGCTCTAAGAGGAAGAGGACGGGGCAGGCCGTCGTCGAGGTGGGCGGGGCGATGAGCCCGTCGGTGAGGCTGAGTTGCCTCAGGGACGAGGTGACCGAGGAGATATCGGAGAGGATCTCCTCGTCCCTGAGGCGGGTGGAGAAAGTCGCCGCTGCCTGCGCCTTTAAGGGGCAGAAAAGCGGTGGCGCGAACGCCCTGAAGGCCGTGGCGGAGGAAATGAGGGAGGCGGCGCGGGAGCTCAGAGGGCGGAACGCCCGTCTGCAGCTCCTGTTGGAGGAGGAGCGACAGGGGAGGAGGAGGGCAGAGGCGCTGTGGAACAGCGCGGCCCTCCCTCCCATCCTCCCTCCTCCTCCACCGCCGCGTCCCTCGGCGGAGGTAAATAAGCGGAGTGCGGCGGCAGTGGTGCGGGGCACCGCGGGCCCCTCCACCCGCACTCCGCCCGTGAAGAAGTCCCCGTCCTCCTCAGAAGACGATCTTCTGAGGAGGATTGGGGACATGATTGATGGCAAGCTGGCCGCCTTCCGGGAGGAGCTCCTCGCCGGAAGAGCGGTCAGCAGGAAGGCGGTGCCTCCCCGACCTGTTCCGGTACAGTCGGGGAAGGCAAAGAAGGGCGGAGTGAAGGCTCCGCCCAGCGTTGCGGCACCAGGGCCCCGGGTCGCGACCCCCAAGGGGGGTGGTGTACCCGTGGTCGCGGTGGTCGCGTCCTCCACAGCACCCTCCCAAGGGGGGGTGGCGTGGAGTGAGGTGGTGGGGCGGAAGGCGAAGCGGGCGGCGAGGAAGGCCCCGCAACCGCAGCCTCCGCCTCCGCCGCCGGCGGCCAAGGTAAAGGCCGCGAAGGTCGGGAAGGCACGACCAGGTCGTCCCCCAAAAACGGCAGCGGTGACGCTGACCGTTGCGCAGGGGGGCGACCTGACCCTCGCGAAGGCGATGCGGCTCGCCAGGGAGAATATCTCCCTGGAAGAGCTGGGCATCGCCTCCGTGAGGGCGAAGAGGGCCGTGACCGGGGGTCTCTTGCTGGAGATCCCCGGTGCAGAAGGCGGCGCGAAGACGGACCGTCTCGCCCAGAGGCTCCGGGAGCAGCTGGGCGAGCGAGGTGTCCGGGTCGCCCGGCCCACGAAGCGCACGGAGATGCGCGTTTGTGGGCTGGACGACTCGGTCAGCGCACAGGATGTGTCCCGTGCCCTTGCGAGGGCGGGGGACTGTCCTGTGGAGGACCTGCGGATCGGAGAGATCCGCAGGTCGCCCTCCGGCCTCGGGTCGGTGTGGGCCCGGTGCCCCCTCTCCGCCGCCCGTAAGGTGGCGGAATCCGGGAGGGTGTTGGTGGGGTGGGTTTCGGCGCGAGTGGAAATCCACGCGCCGCGCCCGCTCCAGTGTCACCGCTGCCTCGAATTGGGGCACGTGAGGCAGTGGTGCACCTCGCCGGTGGACCGCAGCGGTCAGTGTTACCGCTGCGGTGCCAAAGAGCACCGTGCGAGCCAGTGCTCGGCGGCCCCCCACTGCCCGCTGTGTGCGGACATGGGGAGGCCAGCCGATCACAGGGTGGGGAGCAAGAAGTGCTCCCCCCCCTCCCGGAAGGAGAGGAAGAGGCGGGCTGCACCGGCTCCGGTGCCGAGGGCGGTGGCATCGTCCTCCATGGAGGTGGACGGTGCTACGGGGACGGACGGCCGGGAGGAGGCTGGCGCGGCCATTAATTAATGCCGCCCCGCCTCCTCCTCCAGGCCAACCTCAACCACTGCCGCGCGGCACAGGACTTGATGTCCCAAGTCCTCGCGGAGTGGGGGGTTGGCCTGGCGGTCGCCGCCGAGCCGTACCGCGTCCCTGATCACCCTCATTGGGTGGGCGACGCGGACGGCTTGGTGGCGACGGTATGGGGAGGGGGCGACGGGTCCCCACCGTTCTCCTTGTTGGAGCGCGGTCGGGGATTCGTCGCCGTGGACTGGGGGGGAGTCGCTGTGGTGGGGTGCTACATTTCGCCCCGTAGCGGTCACGCTGCGTTCGAGCTGTACCTGGCCGAGGTCGCGGCATGCGTGCAGCGCTACGCGGCCCGGCCGGTGCTGGTCCTGGGGGATTTTAATGCCAAGTCGGTGGCTTGGGGATCCCCCAGGACCTCCGTTCGCGGCGGGATCCTGGACGATTGGGCGGCGGGGCTCGACCTCCGGGTATTGAACCAGGGGTCGGAGCACACATGCGTGCGGCGATATGGGGGGTCCATCGTGGATGTTGGATTCGCGACCCCCAACGCCGTGCGCATGGTGTCGGGTTGGCACGTGGTCGCGGGGGCAGAGACACTCTCCGATCACCGGTACATCCGGATGGAGGTCTCTGCCGCCGCGAGTGCATCCCGACACGGCCGCCTGCGTGGCACCCCACCACGCCGCTGGGCGCTTCGGCGCCTGGACAAGGACGCTCTGATGGCAGCTGCCCTCGCTGCAACTTGGCCGCAGGGAGCGGCCGAGTTGCCGAGCATAGAGGAGGAGGTCGCCCGGCTCGGAGCATTGGTCGCGGGTATTTGCGACGCGGCGATGCCTCGGGTCGGGCGGGCTTCTCCTCGCCGGGCGGTGTACTGGTGGTCGGACGCGATCGCGGAGTTGCGAGTCGCGACTGTCCGCGCCCGACGCCAGTACACCCGCGCGCGCCGTCGTCAACGTACAGGCGACGGCGTGGCGCGAGCGAGGGCAGCTGATGACCTGTATGGAGCATACCGCGTGGCGCGGGTTGCTCTGCAGGTCGCCATCAAACGGGCCAAGACCCAGGCATGGAAGGAGCTCCTCCAGACCCTTGATGACGATCCATGGGGGCGCCCATATAAGGTGGTGCTGAATAAGCTCCGCCCGTGGGCGCCCCCCGTCACCGAGGGTCTTGACCCCCGGCTGCTGGAGGACGTGGTCAATACACTCTTCCCAAATGGGGAGAGGGGACCGCGTCCTCCGGCGGCGGCGGCTGTCCCAGTGGAGTGGACGGCCGAGCTGGGGGTCACGCAGGAGGAGCTGGCAGCGGCCATCAGACGGCTCGGGGTTCGTAACACGGCCCCGGGTCCGGATGGTGTGCCCGGCCGGGTTTGGGTCTTGACCCAGGGCGTCCTTGGGGCCGACCTCAGGCGGTTGTTCGACCGCTGCCTGAGGGACGGGCGATTCCCCCCCAGTTGGAAGGTGGCGAGGATGGTCCTCCTCCGGAAGGAGGGTCGGCCCGCGGAGTCTCCCTCCGCATACCGGCCCATTTGTCTCCTCGACGAGGTGGGCAAGCTCTTCGAGCGTGTGATTGCTGCCCGCCTCGTCGAGCACCTGTCGCGTGGTGATCCCGGTCTGGCCGACTGCCAGTTCGGTTTCCGGGGGGGGCCGATCGACTATCGACGCGATAGGTCGTGTGAGGGCCCTCTCGGAGGCGGCCGTCTCCCGGGGAGGGGTGGCATTGGCAATATCCTTGGATATTGCCAATGCCTTTAACACCCTCCCCTGGGAAGGGATAAGGAGGGGGCTCGAATATCATCGAGTCCCCCCTTGTCTCAGGGCGGTCGTCGGGGATTATCTCCGCGGCAGGTGGATCGAGTATCCGGGCCGGGATGGTGATATGCGGAGGGAGGTGTACTGCGGTGTTCCGCAGGGGTCGGTCCTCGGGCCACTCCTGTGGAACATCGCGTACGACTCGGTGTTGCGGGCCGGCCTCCCCGACGGCGTCAGCACGGTGTGTTATGCGGATGACACACTGGTGCTGGCCGTCGGGGCGCACTGGGGGAGGGCCATGCGTCGCGCGGAGGAGGGGTCGCAACGCGTCGTCGACCGGATCAGGGGGATGGGGATGACGGTGGCGGTCCATAAGACCGAGGTGATTGCGTTTCATTCACCTCGGCAGGATCCGCCACCCCCTCTGATTCGGGTGGGTGGGGCTGACATCGAGGTGAAGCCCCAGATCAGGTATCTGGGGCTGATCCTCGATAGCCACTGGCGTTTCGAGAAGCATTTCCGCTGCCTGGTCCCCCGGTTGGAAAGGATGGTTGCGGCTCTGAGCCGGATCCTGCCCAACCTGGGAGGCCCGGCGGGCCGAGTTCGTCGCCTCTATGTGGCAATGGTCCAGTCGGTGGCCCTATACGGGGCCCCCGTCT
Source organism: Colletes latitarsis (assembly GCF_051014445.1). Taxonomy (NCBI): domain Eukaryota; kingdom Metazoa; phylum Arthropoda; class Insecta; order Hymenoptera; family Colletidae; genus Colletes; species Colletes latitarsis. Next base: position 7,345,858 of record NW_027488375.1, on the reverse strand, counting down.
GGGCGGACGACCTGGCTGCCTCCCGGCGCAGCATGACTATGCTGCGTCGGGTGCAGAGGCGCATGGCGCTCAGGGTCGTCCGCGGGTATCGGACCATGTCACATGAGGCGGCGACGGTTCTAGCGGGGATGCCGCCCATGGACCTGCTCGCGCGGTCGCACGCGGCGATGTACCGGCACCGCGTCGACCGTCGCGCGGGGGTGGGGGCGGTCCCGGGCGGGCAGGAACCTGCTTGGGGCGATTTGAAGCGCCAGGCCCGGCAGTCCGTGTTGCTCGCGTGGCAGGAGCGGCTGGCTCTGCCAACCGCGGGGCACCGGACTGTCGGTGCGTTTCGGCCACTCCTGAAGGAGTGGCTGGACAGAGGCCATGGCAGCCTCACCTACCGGATGGCACAGGTATTTTCCGGGCATGGCAGCTTCGGAAGATACCTGTGCCGGATAGGGAAGGAGCCGACGGCGCGTTGCTGCCACTGCGACGCTGAGCAGGACACGGCGGATCATACCCTGGAGGTATGCCCCGCGTGGGAGGGGGAGCGCCGTGTCCTGGTCGGCGTCGTCGGGCGGGATGTCTCGCTGCCGGGCGTGGTGCGCGCCATGCTCGGCAGCGAGGAGAAGTGGAGGGCCGTGGCCTCCTTCTGCGAGAACGTAATGTTGCAGAAGGAGGCCGCGGGGAGGGAGCGCGCCGCTGAAGCTCGCGCTCGTGCGGTGGCCCGAGGTCGTCGCCCGGTCGCGAGGCGTCGCGGGCGGCCGCCTCGGCGTGGCGGATGACCTAGGCTGGGAGGGGGGTCCTGAGGGGACCCTCCTCCCGCCAGGCGGCGCCGGGTCGGACCGGTTGGGGGTAGGAGTGCCTCCCCCTACCGGTCCGACGCAAGGGGAGGCACCCTCGGCGGTCTGGTGCGGCCATGAACGCCCGGCCGCCGAGGGGTGGAAACGGGGCCGCGGGCGGTTGCGAGTTGGGGCTCGCAGCCGCCACTAAACGCGGCCCCGGGACGGATAGCGGCGGGATGGAGTGGCCCCGTCCCGCCGCAATGAGGCAGTGTGTCTACTGGGGGGACCGATTGTCCCCCCGGGGGATGGGCGCGAAAGCGCGGGCACGGGGAGGATACCGGAAGAATGCTTCGAGCGATTCCCGGTATCCTCCCAAAGCGTGCCGAAGGGTCACCGTGGGGTTTTTAGTGGGTAGGTCCCGCGCCTGTCGTTGTACGGGCGCGGGGAATCCCACACACCCCTCCCACCTCTCCCCAAGGAGGTGGGAGGGAGTCTTTCGAAGATTTTCCCCACGACAAAAAAAAAAAAAAAAAAAAAAAAAAAAAAAAAGGCACGCCGAGTGTGAAGCGATCGTAGACGCAGGATTGTGATTGAACGTTGCAGTTCGTGGATGCGACTGCGACGTTGGAGATTCGGTGTGGATCGCCTTGAGTCTTCTTCCAATTATCCGGTTAGAGCTACTGGAGGGCTGATACCGACATACAGGTATCACCTAGTGGTAGTTCACCGTTTCTAGAGGTCATACGAAACCCACTGGAACCACCCGTCCTGTGTACCAGTGAGAGTACACCGACCGGTGGGGTGGAAAGTTTCACCGACCAAGATTAGAGCTATACGGCGTAGGAGCCACCGGAAGATAGATATTCAGAAAGAATATCACTTCGTGGTGCTCTCCGTGCATCGGGCGTCGGAGAACCCGCTCCAATATACCGTCGTGAGGGGACAATAAGTAGGGCCTAAGCGTACGGTGGAGCAAAGGGTTCGAAGAGCCTTCCTTCCATCGCTACACCCACTACCAGCTGTGAGTCGACCACACTGGGCTGTGAACGTAGGGTGGTTGGAATTGCAGGGGATTGAGTCCTGAACCGGTGAGCCGCAGGCCAGTTCCTCGGGACAGGAGCCTCCGTCGAGGTAGCCACGGCTGGCTGCCGGGCGTTCCTTTGATGAAGGAATCGCCGGCTTGGCAACCACGTGTGCATACCGCAGGTCGCTCCTGAGGAGCAGCTGACGAGGGAGCCGAACTAGGACAAGACGTCCTCTTGCGTGGGTGGTGTAGAAACGCCACCCGCACGGGGAGCGTGCTCGCGGGATATAGCCTCTTGGAGCCTTACAACCTCCATTTGGTTTCCCGTCCGTGGCATTGCAAAGAGAACCCGGTAGAACGGAGAAAAGCTCGTCTACCCGGTTGTGCGCGTCGGTGAGATCGTAGAAAGAGAATCTCATCGACCAGAAAGAGAAGAATACAGTCCACTAGCTAGAGCGCTAGATAGCCAGCCAGCTCTCCCCTCCAAGCACACCAGACTGTCGCTGGAGCGCGAGAAACAGCTGACGAGCGCGTGATTGTTGACTTGTCCGCAAATGTATTTATTAGGCGGATTCTTTTGTTTCAGAAAGCCTCCGCAGTAGAAAATTGAAATAAGGAGACTAAAAAAGAGGAGACGAGGCCGCAATAGGAGCCGTCGTCAGTTTTTTCTTTTAGTTTCTAGTTTTGTTTTGTTAAAATGTTTAAATAGTTCATTTATATTTTTGTAATAAAAACTTTATTGAAAAACTTGTAACATTTTCTCTCCCTGTCTGTTTCCTCATCCGGACCCACGTTAAAGTCCCTTAGTACTTTAACAATGAGAAATATGCGAAAGTATGAGCCTGACGAGGGCAAATCCTAGACCTAACCCAGACCAAACATGCGTTATCCTCATAAATATTGATCGAAACCAGGTTTAATCGACTGCTTCAGTGTGGTACCACATTACTACGTGATCCAAACCAGAAAAAACCCAGGATCCGTTCAACAAGTATGTGAAGAATGCGAAAGTATGAGTCTGATGAGTGAAAATCCCCGGCCTAACCTAGACCTAACATGCGTTATCCTCAAAAATATTGATCGAAAGCTGGTTTAATCGTCTGTTTCAGTGTGGTACCACACTACTACGTGACCCAAACCGGAAAAACACCCAGGATCTGTTCAACAAGTATGTGAAGAACGCGAAAGTATGAGCCTGATGAGGGCAAATCCCAGACCTATCCCAGACCTAACTTGCGTTATCCTCAAAAATATTGATAGAAACCTGGTTTAATCGACTGTTTCAGTGTGGTACCACATTACTACGTGATCCAATCCAGAAATAGCCCAGGATCTAGCCATGAAATATGAGAAATATGCGAAAGTATGAGCCTGACGATGGCAAATCCTAGACCTAACCCAGACCTAACATGCGTTATCCTCTAATATATTTATCAAGACCAGGTTTAATTGATTGTTTCAGTGTGGTCCCACATTACTACGTGATCCAAACCAGAAAAAACCCAGGATCCGTTCAACAAATATGTGAAGAATGCGAAAGTATGAGTCTGATGAGTGAAAATCCCAGACCTATCGTCAGACCTAACATGCGTTATCCTCTAAAATATTTATCAAGACCAGGTTTAATTGAATGTTCCAGTGTGGTACCACATTACTACGTGAACCAAACCAGAAAAAACCCTGTATCTGTTCAACAAGTATGTGAAGAATGCGAAAGTATGAGTGTGATGAGTCAAAAACGTCGGCCTAACCTAGACCTAACATGCGTTATCCTCAAAAATATTGATCGCAAGCTGGTTTAATCGTCTGTTTCAGTGTGGTACCACATTACTATGTGATCCAAACCAGTAAAAACCCAGGATCCGTTCAACAAGTATGTGAAGAATGCGAAAGTATGAGTGTGATGAGTGAAAAACCCCGGCCTAACCTAGACCTAACATGCGTTATCCTCAAATATATTGATCGAAACCTGGTTTAATTGACTGTTTCAGTGTTGCACTTCATTACTACGTGATCCAAACCAGTAAAAACCCAGGATCCGTTCAACAAGTATGTGAAGAATGCGAAAGTATGAGTCTGATGAGTGAAAAACCCAGACCTATCGTCAGACCTAACATGCGTTATCCTCTAAAATATTTATCTATACCAGGTTTAATTGAATGTTTCAGTGTGGTACCACATAACTAAGTGAACCAAACCAGAAAAAACCCTGTATCTGTTCAACAAGTATGTGAAGAATGCGAAAGTATGGGTGTGATGAGTGAAAAACGCCGGCCTATCCTAGACCTAACATGCGTTATCCTCAAAAATATTGATCGAAAGCTGGTTTAATCGTCTGTTTCAGTGTGGTACCACATTACTATGTGATCCAAACCAGAAAATAACCCAGGATCTGTTCAACGAGTATGTGATGTGTGCGAAAGTATGAGTCTGATGAGGGCAAATCCCAGACCTATCCCAGACCTAACATGCATTATCCTCTAAAATATTTATCAAGGCCAGGTTTAATTGATAGTTTCAGTGTGGTCCCACATTACTACGTGACACAATCCAGAAACAGCCCAGGATCTAGCCATGAAGTATGAGAAATATGCGAAAGTATGAGCCTGATGAGGGCAAATCCTAGACCTAACCCAAACCTAACATGCGTTATCCTCTAAAATATTTATCAAGACCAGGTTTAATTGAATGTTTCAGTGTGGTACCACATTACTACGTGATCCAAACCAGTAAAAACCCAGGATCCGTTCAACAAGTACGTGGAGAATGCGAAAGTATGAGTTTGATGAGTGAAAATCGTCGGCCTAACCTAGACCTAACATGCGTTATCCTCAAAAATATTGATCGAAACCAGGTTTAATCGACTGTTTCAGTGTGGTACCACATTACTACGTGATCCAAACCAGTAAAAACCCAGGATCCGTTCAACAAGTATGTGGAGAATACGAAAGTATGAGTCTGATGAGTGAAAATCCTCGGCCTAACCTAGACCTAACATGCGTTGTCCTCTAAAATATTGATGGAAACCAGGTTTAATTGACTGTTTCAGTGTTGCACTTCATTACTACGTGATCAAAGCCAGTAAAAACCCAGGATCCGTTCATCAAGTATGTGAAGAATGCGAAAGTATGAGTGTGATGAGTGAAAAACCCCGGCCTAACCCAGACCTAACATGCGTTATCCTCAAATATATTGATCGAAACCTGGTTTAATTGACTGTTTCAGTGTTGCACATCATTACTACGTAATCCAAACCAGTAAAAACCCAGGATCCGTTCAACAAAAATGTGAAGAATGCGAAAGTATGAGTCTGATGAGTGAAAATCCCAGACCTATCGTCAGACCTAACATGCGTTATCCTCTAAAATATTTATCAAGACCAGGTTTAATTGATTGTTTCAGTGTGGTCCCACATTACTACGTGACACAATCCAGAAACAGCCCAGGATCTAGCCATGAAGTATGAGAAATATGCGAAAGTATGAGCCTGATGAGGGCAAATCCTAGACCTAACCCAAACCTTACATGCGCTATCCTCTAAAATATTTATCAAGACCAGGTTTAATTGAATGTTTCAGTGTGGTACCACATTACTACGTGATCCAAACCAGTAAAAACCCAGGATCCGTCCAACAAGTATGTGGAGAATGCGAAAGTATGAGTTTGATGAGTGAAAATCCTCGGCCTAACCTAGACCTAACATGCGTTATCCTCAAAAATATTGATCGAAACCTGGTTTAATCGACTGTTTCAGTGTGGTACCACTATGCTACGTGATCCAAACCAGAAAAAACCCAGGATCAGTTCAACAAGTATGTGAAGAATGCGAAAGTATGAGTCTGATGAGTGAAAGTCCCAGGCCTAACCTAGACCTAACATGCGTTATCCTCAAAAATATTGATCGAAACCTGGTTTAATCGACTGTTTCAGTGTGGTACCACATTACTACCGGACCCAAACCAGAAAGACCCAGGATCTGTTCAACAAGTATGTGAAGAATGCGAAAGTATGAGTCTGAGGAGTTAAAATCCCAGACCTATCCCAGACCAAACTTGCGTTATCCTCTAAAATATTCATCGAAACCTGGTTTAATCGACTGTTTCAGTGTGGTACCACTATGCTACGTGATCCAAACCAGAAAAAACCCAGGATCAGTTCAACAAGTATGTGAAGAACGCGAAAGTATGAGCCTGATGAGGGCGAATCCCAGACCTATCCCAGACCTAACTTGCGTTATCCTCTAAAATATTGATCGAAACCAGGTTTAATTGATTGTTTCAGCGTGGTACCACATTACTACGTGATACAATCCAGAAACAGCCCAGGATCTAGCCATGAAGTATGAGAAATATGCGAAAGTATGAGCCTGATGAGGGCAAATCCTAGACCTAACCCAAACCTAACATGCGTTATCCTCTAAAATATTGATCCAAACCAGGTTTAATGGACTGCTTCAGTGTGGTACCACATTACTACGTGATCCAAACCAGTAAAAACCCAGGATCCGTTCAACAAGTATGTGGAGAATGCGAAAGTATGAGTCTGATGAGTGAAAATCCTCGGCCTAACCTAGACCTAACATGCGTTGTCCTCTAAAATATTGATGGAAACCAGGTTTAATTGACTGTTTCAGTGTTGCACTTCATTACTACGTGATCCAAACCAGTAAAAACCCAGGATCCGTTCAACAAGTATGTGAAGAATGCGAAACTATGAGTGTGATGAGTGAAAAACCCCGGCCATACCTAGACCTAACATGCGTTATCCTCAAAAATATTGATCGAAACCTGGTTTAATCGTCTGTTTCAGTGTGGTGCCACATTACTATGTGATCCAAACCAGAAAAAACCCTGTATCTGTTCAACAAGTATGTGAAGAATGCGAAAGTATGAGTCTGATGAGTGAAAATCCCAGGGCTAACCTAGACCTAACAAGCGTTATCCTCTAAAATATTTATCAAGACCAGGTTTAATTGACTGTTTCAGCGTGGTACCACATTACTACGTGACACAATCTAGAAACAGCCCAGGATCTAGCCATGAAGTATGAGAAATATGCGAAAATATGAGCCTGATGAGGGCAAATCCTAGACCTAACCCAAACCTAACATGCGTTATCCTCTAAAATATTTATCAAGGTCAGGTTTAATTGAATGTTTCAGTGTGGTACCACATTACTACGTGATCCAAACCAGTAAAAACCCAGGATCCGTTCAACAAGTATGTGGAGAATGCGAAAGTATGAGTCTGATGAGTGAAAATCCTCGGCCTAACCTATACCTAACATGCGTTATCCTCAAAAATATTGACCGAAACCAGGTTTAATCGACTGTTTCAGTGTGGTACCACATTACTACGTGATCCAAACCAGAAAAAAACCCAGGACCTGTTCAACAAGTATTTGAAGTATGCGAAAGAATGAGTCTGATGAGGGCAAATCCCAGACCTATCCCAGACCAAACTTGCGTTATCCTCTAAAATATTGATCGAAACCAGGTTTAATCGACTGTTTCAGTGTGGTACCACATTGCTACGTGATCCAAACCAGAAAAAACCCAGGATCAGTTCAACGAGTATGTGAAAAACGCGAAAGTATGAGCAGGATGAGGGCGAATCCCAGACCTATCCCAGACCTAACTTGCGTTATCCTCTAAAATATTGATCCAAACCAGGTTTAATGGACTGTTTCAGTGTGGTCCCACATTACTACGTGATCCAAACCAGAAAAAACCCAGGATCCGTTCAACAAGTATGTGAAGAATACGAAAGTATGTGTTTGATGAGTGAAAATCCCAGGCCAAACCTAGACCTAACATGCGTTATCCTCAAAAATATTGATCAAAACCTAGTTTAATCGACTGTTTCAGTGTGGTACCACATTACTATGTGATCCAAACCAGAAAATAACCCAGGATCTGTTCAACGAGTATGTGAAGTGTGCGAAAGAATGAGTATGATGAGGGCAAATCCCAGACCTATCCCAGACCTAACATGCGTTATCCTCAAAAATATTGATCGAAACCTGGTTTAATCGACTGTTTCAGTGTGGTACCACTATGCTACGTGATCCAAACCAGAAAAAACCCAGGATCAGTTCAACAAGTATGTGAAGAATGCGAAAGTATGAGACTGATGAGTGTAAGTCCCAGGCCTAACCTAGACCTAACATGCGTTATCCTCAAAAATATTGATCGAAACCTGGTTTAATCGACTGTTTCAGTGTGGTACCACATTACTACCGGACCCAAACCAGAAAGACCCAGGATCTGTTCAACAAGTATGTGAAGAATGCGAAAGTATGAGTCTGAGGAGTGAAAATCCCGGACCTATCCCAGACCAAACTTGCGTTATCCTCTAAAATATTCATCGAAACCTGGTTTAATCGACTGTTTCAGTGTGGTACCACTATGCTACGTGATCCAAACCAGAAAAAACCCAGGATCAGTTCAACAAGTATGTGAAAAACGCGAAAGTATGAGCCTGATGAGGGCGAATCCCAGACCTATCCCAGACCTAACTTGCGTTATCCTCTAAAATATTGATCGAAACCAGGTTTAATTGATTGTTTCAGCGTGGTACCACATTACTACGTGATACAATCCAGAAACAGCCCAGGATCTAGCCATGAAGTATGAGAAATATGCGAAAGTATGAGCCTGATGAGGGCAAATCCTAGACCTAACCCAAACCTAACATGCGTTATCCTCTAAAATATTGATCCAAACCAGGTTTAATGGACTGCTTCAGTGTGGTACCTCTTTACTACGTGATCCAAAGCAGAAAAAAACCCAGGATCTGTTCAATAAGTATGTGAAGTATGCGAAAGTATGAGTCTGATGAGGGCAAATCCCAGGCCTAAACTAGACCTAACATGCGTTATCCTCTAAAATATTCATCAAGACCAGGTTTAATTGATTGTTTCCGTGTGGTCCCACATTACTACGTGATCAAAACCAGTAAAAACCCAGGATCCGTTCAACAAGTATGTGGAGAATGCGAAAGTATGAGTTTGATGAGTGAAAATCCTCGGCCTAATCTAGACCTAACATGCGTTATCCTCAAAAATATTGATCGAAACCAGGTTTAATCGACTGTTTCAGTGTGGTACCACATTACTACGTGATCCAAACCAGTAAAAACCCAGGATCCGTTCAACAAGTATGTGGAGAATGCGAAAGTATGAGTCTGATGAGTGAAAATCCTCGGCCTAACCTAGACCTAACATGCGTTGTCCTCTAAAATATTGATGGAAACCAGGTTTAATTGACTGTTTCAGTGTTGCACTTCATTACTACGTGATCCAAACCAGTAAAAACCCAGGATCCGTTCAACAAGTATGTGAAGAATGCGAAACTATGAGTGTGATGAGTGAAAAACCCCGGCCATACCTAGACCTAACATGCGTTATCCTCAAAAATATTGATCGAAACCTGGTTTAATCGTCTGTTTCAGTGTGGTGCCACATTACTATGTGATCCAAACCAGAAAAAACCCTGTATCTGTTCAACAAGTATGTGAAGAATGCGAAAGTATGAGTCTGATGAGTGAAAATCCCAGGGCTAACCTAGACCTAACAAGCGTTATCCTCTAAAATATTTATCAAGACCAGGTTTAATTGACTGTTTCAGCGTGGTACCACATTACTACGTGACACAATCTAGAAACAGCCCAGGATCTAGCCATGAAGTATGAGAGATATGCGAAAGTATGAGCCTGATGAGGGCAAATCCTAGACCTAACCCAAACCTAACATGCGTTATCCTCTAAAATATTTATCAAGGTCAGGTTTAATTAAATGTTTCAGTGTGGTACCACATTACTACGTGATCCAAACCAGTAAAAACCCAGGATCCGTTCAACAAGTATGTGGAGAATGCGAAAGTATGAGTCTGATGAGTGAAAATCCTCGGCCTAACCTATACCTAACATGCGTTATCCTCAAAAATATTGACCGAAACCAGGTTTAATCGACTGTTTCAGTGTGGTACCACATTACTACGTGATCCAAACCAGAAAAAAACCCAGGACCTGTTCAACAAGTATTTGAAGTATGCGAAAGAATGAGTCTGATGAGGGCAAATCCCAGACCTATCCCAGACCAAACTTGCGTTATCCTCTAAAATATTGATCGAAACCAGGTTTAATCGACTGTTTCAGTGTGGTACCACATTGCTACGTGATCCAAACCAGAAAAAACCCAGGATCAGTTCAACGAGTATGTGAAAAACGCGAAAGTATGAGCAGGATGAGGGCGAATCCCAGACCTATCCCAGACCTAACTTGCGTTATCCTCTAAAATATTGATCCAAACCAGGTTTAATGGACTGTTTCAGTGTGGTCCCACATTACTACGTGATCCAAACCAGAAAAAACCCAGGATCCGTTCAACAAGTATGTGAAGAATACGAAAGTATGTGTTTGATGAGTGAAAATCCCAGGCCTAACCTAGACCTAACATGCGTTATCCTCATAAATATTGATCGAAACCTGGTTTAATCGACTGTTTCAGTGTGGTACCACATTACTACCTGACCCAAACCAGAAAAAACCCAGAATCTGTTCAACAAGTATGTGAAAAACGCGTAAGTATGAGCCTGATGAGGGCAAATCCTAGACCTAACCCAGACCTAACATGCGTTGTCCTCTAAAATATTTATCAAGACCAGGTTTAATTGATTGTTTCAGTGTGGTCCCACATTACTACGTGATGCAATCCAGAAAAAGCCCAGGATCTAGCCATCAAGTATGAGAAATATGCGAAAGAATGAGCCTGATGAGAGCAAATCCCAGACCTAACCTAGACCTAACATGAATTATTCTCTAAAATATTGATCGATACCAGGTTTAATCGACTGTTTCAGTGTGGTACCACATTGCTACGTGATCCAAACCAGTAAATACCCAGGATCCGTTCAACAAGTATGTGGAGAATGCGAAAGTATGAGTCTGATGAGTGAAAATCCTCGGCCTAACCTAGACCTAACATGCGTTGTCCTCTAAAATATTGATGGAAGCAGGTTTAATTGACTGTTTCAGTGTTGCACTTCATTACTACCTGATCCAAACCAGTAAAAACCCAGGATCCGTTCAACAAGTACGTGAAGAATGCGAAAGTATGAGTGTGATGAGCGAAAATCCCTGGGCTCACCTAAACCTAACAAGCGTTACCCTCTAAAATATTTATCAAGACCAGGTTTAATTGACTGTTTCAGCGTGGTACCACATTACTACGTGACACAACCCAGAAACAGACCAGGATCTAGCCATGAAGTATGAGAAATATGCGAAAGTATGAGCCTGATGGGGGTAAATCCTGGACCTAACCCAAACCTAACATGCGTTATCCTCTAAAATATTTATCAAGACCAGGTTTAATTGAATGTTTCAGTGTGGTACCACATTACTACGTGATCCAAACCAGAAAAAACCCAGGATCAGTTCAACAAGTATGTGAAAAACGCGAAAGTATGAGCCTGATGAGGGCGAATCCCAGACCTATCCCAGACCTAACTTGCGTTATCCTCTAAAATATTGATCGAAACCAGGTTTAATTGACTGTTTCAGCGTGGTACCACATTACTACGTGATACAATCCAGAAACAGCCCAGGATCTAGCCATGAAGTATGAGAAATATGCGAAAGTATGAGCCTGATGAGGGCAAATCCTAGACCTAACCCAAACCTAACATGCGTTATCCTCTAAAATATTGATCCAAACCAGGTTTAATGGACTGTTTCAGTGTGGTCCCACATTACTACGTGATCCAAACCAGAAAAAACCCAGGATCCGTTCAACAAGTATGTGAAGAATACGAAAGTATGTGTCTGATGAGTGAAAATCCCAGGACTAACCTAGACCTAACATGCGTTATCCTCATAAATATTGATGGAAACCAGATTTAATTGACTGTTGCAGTGTTGTACTTCATTACTACGTGATGCAATCCAGGAAAAGCCCAGGATCTAGCCATCAAGTATGAGAAATATGCGAAAGAATGGGCCAGATGAGAGCAAATCCCAGACCTAACCTAGACCTAACATGAATTATTCTCTTAAATATTGATCGAAACCTGGTTTAATCGACTGTTTCAGTGTGGTACCACATTACTACATGATCCAAACCAGAAAAAACCCAGGATCTGTTCAACACGTATGTGAAGAATGCGAAAGTATGAGCCTGATGAGTGAAAATCCCAGGCCTAACCTAGACCTAACATGCGTTATCCTCAAAAATATTGATCGAAACCTGGTTTGATCGACTGTTTCAGTGTGGTACCACATTACTATGTGATGCAATCCAGAAATAGCCCAGGATCAGTTCAACAAGTATGTGAAAAACGCGGAAGTATGAGCCTGATGAGGGCGAATCCCAGACCTATCCCAGACCTAACTTGCGTTATCCTCTAAAATATTGATCGAAACCAGGTTTAATTGACTGTTTCAGCGTGGTACCACATTACTACGTGATCCAAACCAGAAAAAACTCAGGCTCCGTTCAACAAGTATGTGAAGAATGCGAAAGTATGAGTCTGATGAGTGAAAATCCCAGGCCTAACCTAGACCTAACATGCGTTATCCTCTAAAATATTGATCGAAACCTGGTTTAATCGACTGTTTCAGTGTGGTACCACATTACTATGTGATCCAACCCAGAAAATAATCCAGGATCTGTTCAAGGAGTATGTGAAGTGTGTGAAAGTATGAGTCTGATGAGGTCAAATCCCAGACCTATCCCAGACCTAACTTGCGTTATCCTATAAAATTTTGATCGAAACCAGGTTTATTCGACTGTTTCAGTGTGTTACCACATTACTACGTGATCCAGACCAGAAAAAACCCAGGATCAGTTCAACAAGTATGTGAAGAATGCGAAAGTATGAGTCTGATGAGTGAAAATCCCAGGGCTAACCTAGACCTAACATGCGTTATCCTCTAAAATATTGATCGAAACCAGGTTTAATTGATTGTTTCAGTGTGGTCCCACATTACTACGTGATGCAATCCAGAAAAAGCCCAGGATCTAGCCATCAAGTATGAGAAATATGCGAAAGAATGAGCCTGATGAGAGCAAATCCCAGACCTAACCTAGACCTAACATGAATTATTCTCTAAAATATTGATCGATACCAGGTTTAATCGACTGTTTCAGTGTGGTACCACATTGCTACGTGATCCAAACCAGTAAATACCCAGGATCCGTTCAACAAGTATGTGGAGAATGCGAAAGTATGAGTCTGATGAGTGAAAATCCTCGGCCTAACCTAGACCTAACATGCGTTGTCCTCTAAAATATTGATGGAAGCAGGTTTAATTGACTGTTTCAGTGTTGCACTTCATTACTACCTGATCCAAACCAGTAAAAACCCAGGATCCGTTCAACAAGTACGTGAAGAATGCGAAAGTATGAGTGTGATGGGCGAAAATCCCAGGGCTAACCTAAACCTAACAAGCGTTACCCTCTAAAATATTTATCAAGACCAGGTTTAATTGACTGTTTCAGCGTGGTACCACATTACTATGTGATGCAATCCAGAAATAGCCCAGGATCAGTTCAACAAGTATGTGAAAAACGCGGAAGTATGAGCCTGATGAGGGCGAATCCCAGACCTATCCCAGACCTAACTTGCGTTATCCTCTAAAATATTGATCGAAACCAGGTTTAATTGACTGTTTCAGTGTGGTACCACATTGCTACGTGATCCAAACCAGTAAATACCCAGGATCCGTTCAACAAGTATGTGGAGAATGCGAAAGTATGAGTCTGATGAGTGAAAATCCTCGGCCTAACCTAGACCTAACATGCGTTGTCCTCTAAAATATTGATGGAAGCAGGTTTAATTGACTGTTTCAGTGTTGCACTTCATTACTACCTGATCCAAACCAGTAAAAACCCAGGATCCGTTCAACAAGTACGTGAAGAATGCGAAAGTATGAGTGTGATGAGCGAAAATCCCTGGGCTCACCTAAACCTAACAAGCGTTACCCTCTAAAATATTTATCAAGACCAGGTTTAATTGACTGTTTCAGCGTGGTACCACATTACTACGTGACACAACCCAGAAACAGACCAGGATCTAGCCATGAAGTATGAGAAATATGCGAAAGTATGAGCCTGATGGGGGTAAATCCTGGACCTAACCCAAACCTAACATGCGTTATCCTCTAAAATATTTATCAAGACCAGGTTTAATTGAATGTTTCAGTGTGGTACCACATTACTACGTGATCCAAACCAGTAAAAACCCAGGATCAGTTCAACAAGTATGTGAAAAACGCGAAAGTATGAGCCTGATGAGGGCGAATCCCAGACCTATCCCAGACCTAACTTGCGTTATCCTCTAAAATATTGATCGAAACCAGGTTTAATTGACTGTTTCAGCGTGGTACCACATTACTACGTGATACAATCCAGAAACAGCCCAGGATCTAGCCATGAAGTATGAGAAATATGCGAAAGTATGAGCCTGATGAGGGCAAATCCTAGACCTAACCCAAACCTAACATGCGTTATCCTCTAAAATATTGATCCAAACCAGGTTTAATGGACTGTTTCAGTGTGGTCCCACATTACTACGTGATCCAAACCAGAAAAAACCCAGGATCCGTTCAACAAGTATGTGAAGAATACGAAAGTATGTGTCTGATGAGTGAAAATCCCAGGACTAACCTAGACCTAACATGCGTTATCCTCATAAATATTGATGGAAACCAGATTTAATTGACTGTTGCAGTGTTGTACTTCATTACTACGTGATGCAATCCAGGAAAAGCCCAGGATCTAGCCATCAAGTATGAGAAATATGCGAAAGAATGGGCCAGATGAGAGCAAATCCCAGACCTAACCTAGACCTAACATGAATTATTCTCTTAAATATTGATCGAAACCTGGTTTAATCGACTGTTTCAGTGTGGTACCACATTACTACATGATCCAAACCAGAAAAAACCCAGGATCTGTTCAACAAGTATGTGAAGAATGCGAAAGTATGAGCCTGATGAGTGAAAATCCCAGGCCTAACCTAGACCTAACATGCGTTATCCTCAAAAATATTGATCGAAACCTGGTTTGATCGACTGTTTCAGTGTGGTACCACATTACTATGTGATGCAATCCAGAAATAGCCCAGGATCAGTTCAACAAGTATGTGAAAAACGCGGAAGTATGAGCCTGATGAGGGCGAATCCCAGACCTATCCCAGACCTAACTTGCGTTATCCTCTAAAATATTGATCGAAACCAGGTTTAATTGACTGTTTCAGCGTGGTACCACATTACTACGTGATCCAAACCAGAAAAAACTCAGGCTCCGTTCAACAAGTATGTGAAGAATGCGAAAGTATGAGTCTGATGAGTGAAAATCCCAGGCCTAACCTAGACCTAACATGCGTTATCCTCTAAAATATTGATCGAAACCTGGTTTAATCGACTGTTTCAGTGTGGTACCACATTACTATGTGATCCAACCCAGAAAATAATCCAGGATCTGTTCAAGGAGTATGTGAAGTGTGTGAAAGTATGAGTCTGATGAGGTCAAATCCCAGACCTATCCCAGACCTAACTTGCGTTATCCTATAAAATTTTGATCGAAACCAGGTTTATTCGACTGTTTCAGTGTGTTACCACATTACTACGTGATCCAGACCAGAAAAAACCCAGGATCAGTTCAACAAGTATGTGAAGAATGCGAAAGTATGAGTCTGATGAGTGAAAATCCCAGGGCTAACCTAGACCTAACATGCGTTATCCTCTAAAATATTGATCGAAACCAGGTTTAATTGATTGTTTCAGTGTGGTCCCACATTACTACGTGATGCAATCCAGAAAAAGCCCAGGATCTAGCCATCAAGTATGAGAAATATGCGAAAGAATGAGCCTGATGAGAGCAAATCCCAGACCTAACCTAGACCTAACATGAATTATTCTCTAAAATATTGATCGATACCAGGTTTAATCGACTGTTTCAGTGTGGTACCACATTGCTACGTGATCCAAACCAGTAAATACCCAGGATCCGTTCAACAAGTATGTGGAGAATGCGAAAGTATGAGTCTGATGAGTGAAAATCCTCGGCCTAACCTAGACCTAACATGCGTTGTCCTCTAAAATATTGATGGAAGCAGGTTTAATTGACTGTTTCAGTGTTGCACTTCATTACTACCTGATCCAAACCAGTAAAAACCCAGGATCCGTTCAACAAGTACGTGAAGAATGCGAAAGTATGAGTGTGATGGGCGAAAATCCCAGGGCTAACCTAAACCTAACAAGCGTTACCCTCTAAAATATTTATCAAGACCAGGTTTAATTGACTGTTTCAGCGTGGTACCACATTACTATGTGATGCAATCCAGAAATAGCCCAGGATCAGTTCAACAAGTATGTGAAAAACGCGGAAGTATGAGCCTGATGAGGGCGAATCCCAGACCTATCCCAGACCTAACTTGCGTTATCCTCTAAAATATTGATCGAAACCAGGTTTAATTGACTGTTTCAGCGTGGTACCACATTACTACGTGATCCAAACCAGAAAAAACCCAGGCTCCGTTCAACAAGTATGTGAAGAATGCGAAAGTATGAGTCTGATGAGTGAAAATCCCAGGCCTAACCTAGACCTAACATGCGTTATCCTCTAAAATATTGATCGAAACCTGGTTTAATCGACTGTTTCAGTGTGGTACCACATTACTATGTGATCCAACCCAGAAAATAATCCAGGATCTGTTCAAGGAGTATGTGAAGTGTGTGAAAGTATGAGTCTGATGAGGTCAAATCCCAGACCTATCCCAGACCTAACTTGCGTTATCCTATAAAATTTTGATCGAAACCAGGTTTATTCGACTGTTTCAGTGTGGTACCACATTACTACGTGATCCAGACCAGAAAAAACCCAGGATCCGTTCAACAAGTATGTGAAGAATGCGAATGTGTGAGTCTGATGAGTGAAAGTCCCAGACCTAACCTAGACCTAACATGCGTTATCCTCTAAGATATTGATCCAAACCAGGTTTAATGGACTGTTTCAGTGTGGTACCACACTACTACGTGATCCAAACCAGAAAAAACCCAGGATCTGTTCAACAAGTATGTGAAAAACGCGAAAGTATGAGCCTGATGAGGGCAAATCCCAGACATATCCAGGCCTAACTTGCGTTGTCCTCTAAGGTATTGATGGAAACCAGGTTTAATTGACTGATTCAGTGTTGTACTTCATTACTACGTGATGCAATCCAGAAAGAGCCCAGGATCTAGCCATCAAGTATGAGAAATATGCGAAAGAATAAGCCTGATGAGAGCAAATCCCAGACCTAACCTAGACCTAACATGAATTATTCTCTAAAATATTGATCGAAATCAGGTTTAATTGACTGTTTCAGTGTGGTCCCACATTACTACGTGATCCAAACCAGAAAAAACCCAGGATCCGTTCAACAAGTATGTGAAGAACGCGAAAGTATGAGTCTGATGAGTGAAAATCCCAGACCTAACCTAGACCTAACTTGCGTTGTCCTCTAAGGTATTGATGGAAACCAGGTTTAATTGACTGAGTCAGTGTTGTACTTCATTACTACGTGATGCAGTCCAGAAAGAGCCCAGGATCTAGCCATCAAGTATGAGAAATATGCGAAAGAATAAGCCTGATGAGAGCAAATCCCAGACCTAATCTAGACCTAACATGAATTATTCTCTAAAATATTGATCGAAATCAGGTCTAATTGACTGTTTCAGTGTGGTCCCACATTACTACGTGATCCAAGCCAGAAAAAACCCGGGATCCGTTCAACAAGTATGTGAAGAACGCGAAAGTATGAGTCTGATGGGTGAAAATCCCAGACCTAACCTAGACCTAACATGCGTTATCCTCTAAAATATTGATCCAAACCAGGTTTAATGGACTGTTTCAGTGTGGTACCACACTACTACGTGATCCAAACCCGAAAAAACCCAGGATCTGTTCAACAAGTATGTGAAGAATGCGAAAGTAACAGTCTGAAGGGTGAAAATCCCAGGGCTAACCTAGACCTGACATGCGTTATCCTCTAAAATATTGATCGAAACCAGGTTTAATGGACTGTTTCAGTGTGGCACCACATTACTACGTGATCCAAACCAGAAAAAACCCAGGATCAGTTCAACAAGTATGTGAAGAATGCGAAAGTATGAGTCTGATGAGTGAAAATCCCAGGGCAACCTAGACCTAACATGCGTTATCCTCTAAAATATTGATCCAAACCAGGATTAATGGACTCTTTCAGTGTGGTACCACACTACTACGTGATACAAACCAGAAAAAACCCAGGATCTGTTCAACAAGTATGTGAAAAACGCGAAAGTATGAGCCTGATGAGGGCAAATCCCAGACATATCCCAGACCTAGCTTGCGTTGTCCTCTAAGATATTGACGGAAACCAGGTTTAATTGACTGTTTCAGTGTTGTACTTCATTAGTACGTGATGCAATCCAGAAAAAGCCCAGGATCTAGCCATCAAGTATGAGAAATATGCGAAAGAATGAGCCTGATGAGAGCAAATCCCAGACCTAACCTAGACCTAACATGAATTATTCTCTAAAATATTGATCGAAACCAGGTTTAATTGACTGTTTCAGTGTGGTCCCACATTACTACGTGATCCAAACCAGAAAAAACCCAGGATCCGTTCAACAAGTATGTGAAGAATGCGAAAGTATGAGCCTGATGAGTGAAAATCCCAGGCCTAACCTAGACCTAACTTGCGTTGTCCTCTAAGATATTGATGGAAACCAGGTTTAATTGACTGTTTCAGTGTGGTACCACACTACTTCGTGATCCAAACCAGAAAAAACCCGGGACCTGTTCAACAAGTATGTGAAAAACGCGAAAGTATGAGCCTGAAGAGGGCAAATCCCAGACCTATCCCAGACCTAACTTGCGTTATCCTCTAAAATATTGATCGAAACCAGGTTTAATCGACTGCTTCAGTGTGGTACCACATTACTACATGATCCAAACCAGAAAAAACCCAGGATCCGTTCAACAAGTATGTGAAGAATGCGAAAGTATGAGCCTGATGAGTGAAAATCCCAGGCCAAACCTAGACCTAACTTGCGATGTCCTCTAAGATATTAATGGAAACCAGGTTTAATGGACTGTTTCAGTGTGGCACCACATTACTACGTGATCCAAACCAGAAAAAACCCAGGATCAGTTCAACAAGTATGTGAAGAATGCGAAAGTATGAGTCTGATGAGTGAAAATCCCAGGGCTAACCTAGACCTAACATGCGTTATCCTCTAAAATATTGATCCAAACCAGGTTTAATGGACTGTTTCAGTGTGGCACCACATTACTACGTGATCCAAACCAGAAAAAACACAGGATCAGTTCAAAAAGTATGTGAAGAATGCGATAGTATGAGTCTGATGAGTGAAAATCCCAGGGCTAACCTAGACCTAACATGCGTTATCCTCTAAAATATTGATCGAAACCAGGTTTAATCGACTGCTTCAGTGTGGTATCACACTACTACGTGACCCAAACCAGAAAAAACCCATGATCTGTTCAACAAGTATGTGAAAAACGCGAAAGTATGAGCCTGATGAGGGCAAATCCTAGACCTAACCCAGACCTAACATGCGTTATCCTCTAAAATATTTACAAAGACCAGGTTTAATTTATTGTTCAGTGTGGTCCCACATTACTACGGGTCCCAAACCGGAAAATACCCAGGATCCGTTCAACAAGTATGTGAAGAATGCGAAAGTATGAGCCTGATGAGAGCAACTCCCAGACCTAACCTAGACCTAACATGAATCATTCTCTTAAATATTGATCGAAACCAGGTTTTATTGACTGTTTCAGTGTGGTCCCACATTACTACGTGATCCAAACCAGAAGAAACCCAGGCTCTGTGCAACAAGTATGTGAAGAATGCGAAAGTATGAGTCTGATGAGTGAAAATCCCAGGCCTAACCTAGACCTAGCATGCGTTATCCTCTAAAATATTGATCGAAACCTGGTTTAATCGACTGTTTCAGTGTGGTACCACATTACTATGTGATCCAACCCAGAAAATAACCCAGGATCTGTTCAAGGAGTATGTGAAGTGTGTGAAAGTATGAGTCTGATGAGGTCAAATCCCAGACCTATCCCAGACCTAATTTGCGTTATCCTCTAAAATTTTGATCGAAACCAGGTTTACTCGACTGTTTCAGTGTGGTACCACATTACTACGTGATCCAAACCAGAAAAAACCCAGGATCCGTTCAACAAGTATGTGAAGAATGCGAATGTATGAGTCTGATGAGTGAAAATCCCAGACCTAACCTAGACCTAACATGCGTTATCCTCTAAAATATTGATCCAAACCAGGTTTAATGGACTGTTTCAGTGTGGTACCACACTACTACGTGATCCAAACCAGAAAAAACCCAGGATCTGTTCAACAAGTATGTGAAAAACGCGAAAGTATGAGCCTGTTGGGGGCAAATCCCAGACATATCCCAGACCTAACTTGCGTTGTCCTCTAAGGTATTGATGGAAACCAGGTTTAATTGACTGTTTCAGTGTTGTACTTCATTATTACGTGATGCAATCCAGAAAGAGCCCAGGATCTAGCCATCAAGTATGAGAAATATGCGAAAGAATGAGCCTGATGAGAGCAAATCCCAGGCCAAACCTAGACCTAGCATGCGTTATCCTCTAAAATATTGATCGAAACCTGGTTTAATCGACTGTTTCAGTGTGGTACCACATTACTATGTGATCCAACCCAGAAAATAACCCAGGATCTGTTCAAGGAGTATGTGAAGTGTGTGAAAGTATGAGACTGATGAGGTCAAATCCCAGACCTATCCCAGACCTAATTTGCGTTATCCTCTAAAATTTTGATCGAAACCAGGTTTCCTCGACTGTTTCAGTGTGGTACGACACTACTACGTGATCCAAACCCGAAAAAACCCAGGATCTGTTCAACAAGTATGTGAAGAATGGGAAAGTATGAGTCTGAAGAGTGAAAATCCCAGGGCTAACCTAGACCTGACATGCGTTATCCTCTAAAATATTGATCGAAACCAGGTTTAATGGACTGTTTCAGTGTGGCACCACATTACTACGTGATCCAAACCAGAAAAAACCCAGGATCAGTTCAACAAGTATGTGAAGAATGCGAAAGTATGAGTCTGACGAGTGAAAATCCCAGGGCTAACCTAGACCTAACATGCGTTATCCTCTAAAATATTGATCCAAACCAGGTTTAATGGACTCTTTCAGTGTGGTACCACACTACTACGTGATACAAACCAGAAAAAACCCAAGATCTGTTCAACAAGTATGTGAAAAACGCGAAAGTATGAGCCTGATGAGGGCAAATCCCAGACTTATCCCAGACCTAGCTTGCGTTGTCCTCTAAGATATTGACGGAAACCAGGTTTAATTGACTGTTTCAGTGTTGTACTTCATTAGTACGTGATGCAATCCAGAAAAAGCCCAGGATCTAGCCATCAAGTATGAGAAATATGCGAAAGAATGAGCCTGATGAGAGCAAATCCCAGACCTAATCTAGACCTAACATGAATTATTCTCTAAAATATTGATCGAAACCAGGTTTAATTGACTGTTTCAGTGTGGTCCCACATTACTACGTGATCCAAACCAGAAAAAACCCAGGATCCGTTCAACAAGTATGTGAAGAATGCGAAAGTATGAGCCTGATGAGTGAAAATCCCAGGCCTAACCTAGACCTAACTTGCGTTGTCCTCTAAGATATTGATCGAAACCAGGTTTAATCGACTGCTTCAGTGTGGTATCACACTACTACGTGACCCAAACCAGAAAAAACCCATGATCTGTTCAACAAGTATGTGAAAAACGCGAAAGTATGAGCCTGATGAGGGCAAATCCTAGACCTAACCCAGACCTAACATGCGTTATCCTCTAAAATATTTACAAAGACCAGGTTTAATTTATTGTTCAGTGTGGTCCCACATTACTACGGGTCCCAAACCGGAAAAAACCCAGGATCCGTTCAACAAGTATGTGAAGAATGCGAAAGTATGAGCCTGATGAGAGCAAATCCCAGACCTAACCTAGACCTAACATGAATCATTCTCTAAAATATTGATCGAAACCAGGTTTTATTGACTGTTTCAGTGTGGTCCCACATTACTACGTGATCCAAACCAGAAAAAACCCAGGCTCCGTGCAACAAGTATGTGAAGAATGCGAAAGTATGAGTCTGATGAGTGAAAATCCCAGGCCTAACCTAGACCTAGCATGCGTTATCCTCTAAAATATTGATCGAAACCTGGTTTAATCGACTGTTTCAGTGTGGTACCACATTACTATGTGATCCGACCCAGAAAATAACCCAGGATCTGTTCAAGGAGTATGTGAAGTGTGTGAAAGTATGAGTCTGATGAGGTCAAATCCCAGACCTATCCCAGACCTAATTTGCGTTATCCTCTAAAATTTTGATCGAAACCAGGTTTACTCGACTGTTTCAGTGTGGTACCACATTACTACGTGATCCAAACCAGAAAAAACCCAGGATCCGTTCAACAAGTATGTGAAGAATGCGAAAGTATGAGCCTGATGAGTGAAAATCCCAGACCTAACCTAGACCTAACAAGCGTTATCCTCTAAAATATTGATCCAAACCAGGTTTAATGGACTGTTTCAGTGTGGTACCACACTACTACGTGATCCAAACCAGAAAAAACCCAGGATCTGTTCAACAAGTATGTGAAAAACGCGAAAGTATGAGCCTGTTGAGGGCAAATCCCAGACATATCCCAGACCTAACTTGCGTTGTCCTCTAAGGTATTGATGGAAACCAGGTTTAATTGACTGTTTCAGTGTTGTACTTCATTATTACGTGGTGCAATCCAGAAAGAGCCCAGGATCTAGCCATCAAGTATGAGAAATATGCGAAAGAATGAGCCTGATGAGAGCAAATCCCAGGCCAAACCTAGACCTAGCATGCGTTATCCTCTAAAATATTGATCGAAACCTGGTTTAATCGACTGTTTCAGTGTGGTACCACATTACTATGTGATCCAACCCAGAAAATAACCCAGGATCTGTTCAAGGAGTATGTGAAGTGTGTGAAAGTATGAGTCTGATGAGGTCAAATCCCAGACCTATCCCAGACCTAATTTGCGTTATCCTCTAAAATTTTGATCGAAACCAGGTTTACTCGACTGTTTCAGTGTGGTACCACACTACTACGTGATCCAAACCCGAAAAAACCCAGGATCTGTTCAACAAGTATGTGAAGAATGCGAAAGTATGAGTCTGAAGAGTGAAAATCCCAGGGCTAACCTAGACCTGACATGCGTTATCCTCTAAAATATTGATCGAAACCAGGTTTAATGGACTGTTTCAGTGTGGCACCACATTACTACGTGATCCAAACCAGAAAAAACCCAGGATCAGTTCAACAAGTATGTGAAGAATGCGAAAGTATGAGTCTGATGAGTGAAAATCCCAGGGCTAACCTAGACCTAACATGCGTTATCCTCTAAAATATTGATCCAAACCAGGTTTAATGGACTCTTTCAGTGTGGTACCACACTACTACGTGATACAAACCAGAAAAAACCCAGGATCTGTTCAACAAGTATGTGAAAAACGCGAAAGTATGAACCTGATGAGGGCAAATCCCAGACTTATCCCAGACCTAGCTTGCGTTGTCCTCTAAGATATTGACGGAAACCAGGTTTAATTGACTGTTTCAGTGTTGTACTTCATTAGTACGTGATGCAATCCAGAAAAAGCCCAGGATCTAGCCATCAAGTATGAGAAATATGCGAAAGAATGAGCCTGATGAGAGCAAATCCCAGACCTAATCTAGACCTAACATGAATTATTCTCTAAAATATTGATCGAAACCAGGTTTAATTGACTGTTTCAGTGTGGTCCCACATTACTACGTGATCCAAACCAGAAAAAACCCAGGATCCGTTCAACAAGTATGTGAAGAATGCGAAAGTATGAGCCTGATGAGTGAAAATCCCAGGCCTAACCTAGACCTAACTTGCGTTGTCCTCTAAGATATTGATGGAAACCAGGTTTAATTGACTGTTTCAGTGTGGTACCACACTACTTCGTGATCCAAACCAGAAAAAACCCGGGACCTGTTCAACAAGTATGTGAAAAACGCGAAAGTATGAGCCTGAAGAGGGCAAATCCCAGACCTATCCCAGACCTAACTTGCGTTATCCTCTAAAATATTGATCGAAACCAGGTTTAATCGACAGTTTCAGTGTGGTACCACATTACTACATGATCCAAACCAGAAAAAACCCAGGATCCGTTCAACAAGTATGTGAAGAATGCGAAAGTATGAGCCTGATGAGTGAAAATCCCAGGCCTAACCTAGACCTAACTTGCGTTGTCCTCTAAGATATTAATGGAAACCATGTTTAATGGACTGTTTCAGTGTGGCACCACATTACTACGTGATCCAAACCAGAAAAAACACAGGATCAGTTCAAAAAGTATGTGAAGAATGCGATAGTATGAGTCTGATGAGTGAAAATCCCAGGGCTAACCTAGACCTAACATGCGTTATCCTCTAAAATATTGATCGAAACCAGGTTTAATCGACTGCTTCAGTGTGGTATCACACTACTACGTGACCCAAACCAGAAAAAACCCATGATCTGTTCAACAAGTATGTGAAATACGCGAAAGTATGAGCCTGATGAGGGCAAATCCTAGACCTAACCCAGACCTAACATGCGTTATCCTCTAAAATATTTACAAAGACCAGGTTTAAATTATTGTTTCAGTGTGGTCCCACATTACTACGGGTCCCAAACCGGAAAAAACCCAGGATCCGTTCAACAAGTATGTGAAGAATGCGAAAGTATGAGCCTGATGAGAGCAAATCCCAGACCTAACCTAGACCTAACATGAATTATTCTCTAAAATATTGATCGAAACCAGGTTTTATTGACTGTTTCAGTTTGGTCCCACATTACTACGTGATCCAAACCAGAAAAAACCCAGGCTCCGTTCAACAAGTATGTGAAGAATGCGAAAGTATGAGTCTGATGAGTGAAAATCCCAGGCCTAACCTAGACCTAGCATGCGTTATCCTCTAAAATATTGATCGAAACCTGGTTTAATCGACTGTTTCAGTGTGGTACCACATTACTATGTGATCCAACCCAGAAAATTACCCAGGATCTGTTCAAGGAGTATGTGAAGTGTGTGAAAGTATGAGTCTGATGAGGTCAAATCCCAGACCTATCCCAGACCTAATTTGCGTTATCCTCTAAAATTTTGATCGAAACCAGGTTTACTCGACTGTTTCAGTGTGGTACCACATTACTACGTGATCCAAACCAGAAAAAACCCAGGATCCGTTCAACAAGTATGTGAAGAATGCGAATGTATGAGTCTGATGAGTGAAAATCCCAGATCTAACCTAGACCTAACATGCGTTATCCTCTAAAATATTGATCCAAACCAGGTTTAATGGACTGTTTCAGTGTGGTACCACACTACTACGTGATCCAAACCAGAAAAAACCCAGGATCTGTTCAACAAGTATGTGAAAAACGCGAAAGTATGTGCCTGTTGAGGGCAAATCCCAGACATATCCCAGACCTAACTTGCGTTGTCCTCTAAGGTATTGATGGGAACCAGGTTTAATTGACTGTTTCAGTGTTGTACTTCATTATTACGTGATGCAATCCAGAAAGAGCCCAGGATCTAGCCATCAAGTATGAGAAATATGCGAAAGAATGAGCCTGATGAGAGCAAATCCCAGACATAACCTAGACCTAACATGAATTATTCACTAAAATATTGATCGAAATCAGGTTTAATCGACTGTTTCAGTGTGGTATCACAGTACTACGTGACCCAACCCAGAAAAAACCCATGATCTGTTCAACAAGTATGTGAAAAACGCGAAAGTATGAGCCTGATGAGTGAAAATCCCAGACCTAACCTAGACCTAACATGCGTTATCCTCTAAAATATTGATCGAAACCACGTTTAATTGACTGTTTCAGTGTTGTACTTCATTACTACGTGATGCAATCCAGAAAAAGCCCAGGATCTAGCCATCAAGTATGAGAAATATGCGAAAGAATGAGCCTGATGAGAGCAAATCCCAGACCTAATCTAGACCTAACATGAATTATTCTCTAAAATATTGAGCGAAACCAGGTTTAATCGACTGTTTCAGTGTGGTATCACACTACTACGTGACCCAAACCAGAAAAAACCCATGATGTGTTCAACAAGTATGTGAAAAACGCGAAAGTATGAGACTGATGAGGGCAAATCCTAGACCAAACCTAGACCTAACATGAATTATTCTCTAAAATATTGATCGAAACCAGGTTTAATTGACTGTTTCAGTGTGGTCCCACATTACTACGTGATCCAAACCAGGAAAAACCCAGGATCAGTTCAACAAGTATGTGAAGAATGCGAAAGTATGAGTCTGATGAGTGAAAATCCCAGGGCTAACCTAGACCTAACATGCGTTATCCTCTAAAATATTGATCGAAACCAGGTTTAATTGACTGTTTCAGTGTTGTACTTCATTACTACGTGATGCAATCCAGAAAAAGCCCAGGATCTAGCCATCAAGTATGAGAAATATGCGAAAGAATGAGCCTGATGAGAGCAAATCCCAGACCTAACCTAGACCTAACATGCGTTATCCTCAAAAATATTGACCGAAACCTGGTTTAATCGACTGTTTCTGTGTGGTACCACATTACTATGTGATCCAAACCAGAAAATAACCCAGGATCTGTTCAACGAGTATGTGAAAAACGCGAAAGTATGAGCCTGATGAGGGCGAATCCCAGACCTATCCCAGATCTAACTTGCGTTATCCTCTAAAATATTGATCGAAACCAGATTTAATTTACTGTTTCAGTGTTGTACTTCATTACTACGTGATGCTATCCAGAAATAGCCCAGGATCTAGCCATCAAGTATGAGAAATATGCGAAAGAATGAGCCTGATGAGAGCAAATCCCAGACATAACCTAGACCTAACATGAATTATTCTCTAAAATATTGATCGAAATCAGGTTTAATCGACTGTTTCAGTGTGGTATCACAGTACTACGTGACCCATCCCAGAAAAAACCCATGATCTGTTCAACAAGTATGTGAAAAACACGAAAGTATGAGCCTGATGAGTGAAAATCCCAGACCTAACCTAGACCTAACATGCGTTATCCTCTAAAATATTGATCCAAACCAGGTTTAATGGACTGTTTCAGTGTGGTACCACACTACTACGTGATCCAAACCCGAAAAAACCCAGGATCTGTTCAACAAGTATGTGAAGAATGCGAAAGTATGAGTCTGAAGAGTGAAAATCCCAGGGCTAACCTAGACCTAACATGCGTTGTCCTCTAAGATATTGACGGAAACCAGGTTTAATGGACTGTTTCAGTGTGGCACCACATTACTACGTCATCCAAACCAGAAAAAACCCAGGATCAGTTCAACAAGTATGTGAAGAATGCGAAAGTATGAGTCTGATGAGTGAAAATCCCAGGGCTAACCTAGACCTAACATGCGTTATCCTCTAAAATATTGATCGAAACCAGGTTTAATCGACTGTTTCAGTGTGGTATCACACTACTACGTGACCCAAACCAGAAAAAACCCATGATGTGTTCAACAAGTATGTGAAAAACGCGAAAGTATGAGCCTGATGAGGGCAAATCCTAGACCAAACCTAGACCTAACATGCGTTATCCTCAAAAATATTGACCGAAACCTGGTTTAATCGACTGTTTCTGTGTGGTACCACATTACTATGTGATCCAAACCAGAAAATAACCCAGGATCTGTTCAACGAGTATGTGAAAAACGCGAAAGTATGAGCCTGATGAGGGCGAATCCCAGACCTATCCCAGATCTAACTTGCGTTATCCTCTAAAATATTGATCGAAACCAGATTTAATTTACTGTTTCAGTGTTGTACTTCATTACTACGTGATGCTATCCAGAAATAGCCCAGGATCTAGCCATCAAGTATGAGAAATATGCGAAAGAATGAGCCTGATGAGAGCAAATCCCAGACCTAACCTAGAACTAACATGAATTATTCTCTAAAATATTGATCGAAACCAGGTTTAATTGACTGTTTCAGTGTGGTCCCACATTACTACGTGATCCAAACCAGAAAAAACCCAGGATCAGTTCAACAAGTATGTGAAGAATGCGAAAGTATGAGTCTGATGAGTGAAAATCCCAGGGCTAACCTAGACCTAACATGCGTTATCCTCTAAAATATTGATCGAAACCAGGTTTAATTGACTGTTTCAGTGTTGTACTTCATTACTACGTGATGCAATCCAGAAAAAGCCCAGGATCTAGCCATCAAGTATGAGAAATATGCGAAAGAATGAGCCTGATGAGAGCAAATCCCAGACCTAACCTAGACCTAACATGCGTTATCCTCAATAATATTGACCGAAACCTGGTTTAATCGACTGTTTCAGTGTGGTACCACATTACTATGTGATCCAAACCAGAAAATAACCCAGGATCTGTTCAACGAGTACGTGAAAAATGCGAAAGTATGAGCCTGATGAGGGCGAATCCCAGACCTAACCCAGACCTAACATGCGTTATCCTCTAAAATATTGATCGAAACCAGGTTTAATTGACTGTTTCAGTGTGGTACCACATTACTACGTGATCCAATCCAGAAATAGCCCCGGATCTAGCCATGAAGTATGAGAAATATGTGAAAGTATGAGCCTGACGAGGGCAAATCCTAGACCTAACCCAGACCTAACATGCGTTATCCTCTAAAATATTTATCAAGACCAGGTTTAATTGATTGTTTCAGTGTGGTCCCACATTACTACGTGATCCAAACCAGAAAAAACCCAGGATAAGTTCAACAAGTATGTGAAGAATGCGAAAGTATGAGCCTGATGAGGGCGAATCCCAGACCTAACCCAGACCTAACATGCGTTATCCTCTAAAATATTGATCGAAACCAGGTTTAATTGACTGTTTCAGCGTGGTACCGCATTACTACGTGATACAATCCAGAAACAGCCCAGGATCTAGCCATGAAGTATGAGAAATATGCGAAAGTATGAGCCTGATGAGGGCAAATCCTAGACCTAACCCAAACCTAACATGCGTTATCCTCTAAAATATTGATCCAAACCAGGTTTAATGGACTGCTTCAGTGTGGTACCACTTTACTACGTGATGCAAAGCAGAAAAAACGCTCGATCAGGTCAACATGTATGTTAAAACTGCGAAAGTATGATCCTGATGAGGGCAAATCCCAGGCCTATCCCAGACCTAACATGCGTTGTCCTCTAAAATATTGATGGAAACCAGGTTTAATTGACTGTTTCAGTGTGGTACCACATTACTACGTGATGCAATCCAGAAAAACTCCAGGATCTAGCCATCAAGTATGAGAAATATGCGAAAGAATGAGCCTGATGAGAGCAAGTCCCAGACCTAACCTAGACCTAACATGAATTATTCTCTAAAATATTTATCAAGACCAGGTTTAATTGACTGTTTCAGTGTGGTACCACATTACTACGTGATGCAATCCAGAAAAACTCCAGGATCTAGCCATCAAGTATGAGAAATATGCGAAAGAATGAGCCTGATGTGTGAAAATATCAGGCCTAACCTAGACCTAACATGCGTTATCCACTAAAATATTGATCCAAACCAGGTTAAATGGACTGTTTCAGTGTGGTACCACATTACTACGTGAGCCAAACCAGAAAAAACCCAGGTTCTGTTCAACAAGTATGTGGAAAACGCGAAAGTATGAGCCTGATGAGGGCAAATCCCAGGCCTAACCTAGACCTAACATGCGTTATCCTCAAAAATATTGATCGAAACCTGCTTTAATCGACTGTTTCAGTGTGGTACCACATTACTACGTGATCCAATCCAGAAATAGCCCCGGATCTAGCCATGAAGTATGAGAAATATGTGAAAGTATGAGCATGACGAGGGCAAATCCTAGACCTAGCCCAGACCTAACATGCGTTATCCTCTAAAATATTTATCAAGACCAGGTTTAATTGATTGTTTCAGTGTGGTCCCACATTACTACGTGATCCAAACCAGAAAAAACCCAGGATCCGTTCAACAAGTATGTGAAGAATGCGAAAGTATGAGTCTGATGAGTGAAAATCCCAGGCCTAACGTAGACCTAACATGCGTTATCCTCAAAAATATTGATCGAAACCTGGTTTGATCGACTGTTTCAGTGTGGTACCACATTACTATGTGACCCAATCCAGAAATAGCCCAGGATCAGTTCAACAAGTATGTGAAAAACGCGGAAGTATGAGCCTGATGAGGGCGAATCCCAGACCTATCCCAGACCTAACTTGCGTTATCCTCTAAAATATTGATCGAAACCAGGATTAAGTGACTGTTTCAGCGTGGTACCACATTAGTACGTGATACAATCCAGAAACAGCCCAGGATCTAGCCATGAAGTATGAGAAATATGCGAAACTATGAGCCTGATGAGGGCAAATCCTAGACCTAACCCAAACCTAACATGCGTTATCCTCTAGAATATTGATCCAAACCAGGTTTAATGGACTGCTTCAGTGTGGTACCACTTTACTACGTGATCCAAAGCAGAAAAAACCCTCGATCAGGCCAACATGTATGTTAAAACTGCGAAAGTATGACCCTGACGAGGGCAAATCCCAGGCCTAACCTAGACCTAACATGCGTTATCTTCTAAGATATTGATCGAAACCAGGTTTAATTGACTGTTTCAGTGTGGTAACACATTACTACGTGATCCAATCCAGAAAAAGCCCAGGATCTAGCCATCAAGTATGAGAAATATGCGAAAGAATGAGCCTGATGAGAGGAAATCCCAGACCTAACCTTGACCTAACGTGAATTATTCTCTAAAATATTGATCGAAACGAGGTTCAATTGACTGTTTCAGTGCGGTACCATATTACTACATGATCCAAACCAGTAAAAACCCAGGATCCGTTCAACAAGTATGTGAAGCATGCGAAAGTATGAGTCTGATGAGGGCAAATCCCAGGCCTAACCTAGCCCTAACATGCGTTATCTTCTAAAATATTGAGCGAAACCAGGTTTAATTGACTGTTTCAGTGTGGTAACACATTACTACGTGATCCAATCCAGAAAAAGCCCAGGATCTAGCCATCAAGTATGTGAAGAATGCGAAAGTATGAGCCTGATGAGTGAAAATCCTCGGCCTAACCTAGACCTAACATGCGTTATCCTCAAAAATATTGATCGAAACCAGGTTTACTCGACTGTTTCAGTGTGGTACCACATTACTACGTGATCCAAACCAGAACAAAACCCAGGATCTGTTCAACAAGTATGTGAAGTAAGCGAAAGTATGAGTCTGATGAGGGCAAATCCCAGACCTAAACTAGACATAACTTTCGTTATCCTCTAAAATATTGATCGAAACCAGGTTTAATTGACTGTTATAGTGTGGTACCACTTTACTACGTGATCCAAAGCAGAAGAAACCCTCGATCAGGTCAACATGCATGTTAAAACTGCGAAAGTATGAGCCTGATGAGGGCAAATCCCAGACCTATCCCAGACCTAACATGCGTTATCCTCAAAAATATTAATCGAAACCAGGCTTAATCGACTGTTTCAGTGTGGTACCACATTACTACGTGATCGAAACCAGAAAAAAACCCAGGATCTTGTCAACGAGTATGTGAAGTGTGCGAAAGTATGAGTCTGATGAGGGCTAATCCCAGACCTGTCCCAGACCTAACTTGCGTTATCCTCTAAAATAGTGATTGAAACCAGGTTTAATTGACTGTTTTAGTTGTGGTACCACTTTACTACGTGATCCAAAGCAGAAAAAACCCACGATCAGGTCAACATGCATGTTAAAACTGCGAAAGTATGACCTTGATGTGGGCAAATCCCAGACCTATCCCAGACCTAACTTGCGTTATCCTCAAAATTATTGATCGAAACCTGGTTTAATCGACTGTTTCAGTGTGGTACCACATTACTACGTGATCCAAACCAGAAAAAACCCAGGATCCGATCAACAAGTATGTGAAGAATGCGAAAGTATGAGTCTGATCAGTGAAAATCTCAGGCCTTAGCTAGACCTAACTTGCGTTGTCCTCTAAAATATTGATCGAAACGAGGTTTAATTGACTGTTTTAGTGTGGTACCACTTTACTACGTGATCCAAAGCAGAAAAAACCCTCGATCAGGTCAACATGCATGTTAAAACTGCGAAAGTATGAGCCTGATGAGGGCAAGTCCCAGACCTAACCTAGACCTAACATGCGTTATCCTCTAAAATATTGAGCGAAACCAGCTTTAATGGACTGTTTCAGTGTGGTACCACACTACTTCGTGATCCGAACAAGACAAAACCCAGGATCTGTTCAACAAGTATGTGAAAAACGCGAAACTGTGAGCCTGATGAGGGCAAATCTTAGACCTAACCCAGACCTAAGATGCGTTATCCTCTAAAATATTTATCCAGACAAGGTTTCTTTGAATGTTTCACTGTGGTACCACTTTACTACGTGATCCAATCCAGAAATAGCCCAGGATCTAGCCATGAAGTATGAGAAATATGCGAAAGTAAGAGCCTGATGAGGGCAAATCGCAGACCTAACATAGACCTAACATGAATTATTCTCTAAAATATTGATCGAAACCAGGTTTTATTGACTGTTTCAGTGTGGTACCACATTACTATGTGATCCAACCCAGAAAATAACCCAGGATCTGTTCAAGGAGTATGTGAAGTGTGTGAAAGTATGAGTCAGATGAGGTGAAATCCCAGACCTATCCCAGACCTAACTTGCGTTATCCTCTAAAATTTTAATCGGAACCAGGTTTACTCGACTGTTTCAGTGTGGTACCACATTACTACGTGATCCAAACCAGAAAAAACCCAGGATCCGTTCAACAAGTATGAGAAGAATGCGAATGTATGAGTCTGATGAGTGAAAATCCCAGACCTAACCTAGACCTAACATGCGTTATCCTCTAAAATATTGATCCAAACCAGGTTTAATGGACTGTTTCAGTGTGGTACCACACTACTACGTGATCCAAACCAGAAAAAACCCAGGATCTGTTCAAGAAGTATGTGAAGAATGCGAAAGTATGAGTCTGAAGAGTGAAAATCCCAGGGCTAACCTAGACCTAACATGCGTTATCCTCTAAAATATTGATCCAAACCAGGTTTAATGGACTGTTTCAGTGTGGTACCACACTACTACGTGATCCAAACCAGAAAAAACCCAGGATCTGTTCAAGAAGTATGTGAAGAATGCGAAAGTATGAGCCTGAAGAGTGAAAATCCCAGGGCTAACCTAGACCTAACATGCGTTATCCTCTAAAATATTGATTGAAACCAGGTTTAATCGCCTGTTTCCGTGTGGCACCACATTACTACGTGATCCAAACCAGAAAAAACCCATGATCTGTTCAACAAGTACGTGAAAAACGCGAAAGTATGACCCTGATGAGGGCAAATCCCAGACCTAACCTAGACCTACCATGAATTATTCTCTAAGATATTGATCGAAACCAGGTTTAATTGACTGTTTCAGTGTGGTCCCACATTACTACGTGATCCAAACCAGATAAAACCCAGGATCAGTTCAAAAAGTATGTGAAGAATGCGAAAGTATGAGTCTGATGAGCGAAAATCCCAGGGCTAACCAAGACCTAACATGCGTTATCCTCTAAAATATTGATCGAAACCAGGTTTAATCGACTGTTTTAGTGTGGTATCACACTACTACGTGACCCAAACCAGAAAAAACCCATGATCTGTTCAACAAGTACGTGAAAAACGCGAAAGTATGAGCCTGATGAGGGCAAATCCCAGACCTAACCTAGACCTACCATGAATTATTCTCTAAGATATTGATCGAAACCAGGTTTAATTGACTGTTTCAGTGTGGTCCCACATTACTACGTGATCCAAACCAGAAAAAACCCAGGATCCGTTCAACAAGTATGTGAAGAATGCGAAAGTATGAGTCTGATGAGTGAAAATCCCAGGCCTAACCCAGACCTAACATGCGTTATCCTCAAAAATAATGATCGAAACCTGGTTTAATCGACTGTTTCAGTGTGGTACCACATTACTATGTGATCCAAACCAGAAAATAACCCAGGATCTGTTTAACGAGTATGTGAAGTGTGTGAAAGTATGAGCCTGATGAGGGCAAGTCCAAGAACTATCCCAGACCTAACTTGCGTTGTCCTCTACGATATTGATGGAAACCAGGTTTAATTGACTGTTTCGGTGTTGTACTTCATTACTACGTGATGCAATCCAGAAAAAGCCCAGGATTTAGCCATCAAGTATGAGAAATATGCGAAAGTATGAGCCTGATGAGGGCAAATCCTAGACCTAACCCAGACCTAACATGCGTTATCCTCTAAAATATTTATCAAGACCAGGTTTAATTGAATGTTTGAGTGTTGCACTTCATTACTACGTGACGCAATCCAGAGAAAGCCCAGGATCTAGCCATCAAGTATGAGAAATATGCGAAAGAATGAGCCTGATGAGAGCAAATCCCAGACCTAACCCAGACCTATCATGCGTTATCGTCTAAAATATTTATCAAGACCAGGTTTAATTGATTGTTTCAGTGTGGTTCCACATTACTACGTGAACCAAACCAGAAAAAACCCAGGATCAGTTCAATGAGTATGTGAAGTGTGCGAAAGTATGAGTCTGATGAGGGCAAATCCCAGACCTATCCCAGACCTAACACGCGTTATCCTCTAAAATATTTATCAAGACCAGGTTTAATTGATTGTTTCAGTGTGGTCCCACATTACTACGTGATCCAAACCAGAAAAAACCCATGATCCGTTCAACAAGTATGTGAAGAATGCGAAAGTATGAGTCTGATGAGTGAAAATCCCAGGCCTAACCTAGACCTAACATGCGTTATCCTCAAAAATATTGATCGAAACCTGGTTTAATCGACTGTTTCTGTGTGGTACCACATTACTATGCGATCCAAACCAGAAAATAACCCAGGATCTGTCAAACGAGTATGTGAAGTGTGCGAAAGTATGAGCCTGATGAGTGCAAATCCCAGACCTAACCAAGACCTAACATGCGTTATCCTCTAAAATATTGATCGAAACCAGGTTTAATCGAGTGTTTCAGTGTGGTACCACATTACTACGTGATCCAAACCAGAAAAGACCCAGGATCAGTTCAACAAGTATGTGAAGAATGCGAAAGTATGAGTCTGATGATTGAAAATCCCAGGGCTAACCTAGACCTAACATGCGTTATCCTCTAGAATATTGATCGAAACCAGGTTTAATCGACTGTTTCAGTGTGGTATCACAGTACTACGTGACCCAACCCAGAAAAAACCCATGATCTGTTCAACAAGTATGTGAAAAACGCGAAAGTATGAGCCTGATGAGGGCAAATCCCAGACCTATCCCAGACCTAACTTGCGTTATCCTCTAAAATATTGATCGAAACCAGGTTTAATTGACCGTTTCAGTGTGGTACCACATTACTACGTGATCCAAACCAGAAAAAACTCAGGATCCGTTCAACAAGTATGTGAAGGATGCGAAAGTATGAGTCTGATCAGTGAAAATCTCAGGCCTTACCTAGACCTAACTTGCGTTGTCCTCTAAAATATTGATCGAAACCAGGTTTCATCGACTGTTTTAGTGTGGTATCACACTACTACGTGACCCAAACCAGAAAAAACCCATGATCTGTTCAACAAGTATGTGAAAAACGCGAAAGTATGAGCCTGATGAGGGCAAATCCCAGACCTATCCTAGATCTAACATGCGTTATCCTCTAAAATATTTATCAAGACCAGGTTTAATTGATTGTTTCAGTGTGGACCCACATTACTACGTGATCCAAACCAGAAAAAACCCAGGATCTGTTCAACAAGTATGTGAAAAACGCGAAACAGTGAGCCTGATGAGGGCAAATCTTAGAACTAACCCAGACCTAAGATGCGTTATCCTCTAAAATATTTATCCAGACCAGGTTTAATTGACCGCTTCAGTGTGGTACCACATTACTACGTGATCCAAACCAGAAAAAACTCAGGATCCGTTCAACAAGTATGTGAAGAATGCGAAAGTATGAGCCTGATGAGTGAAAATCCCAGGCCTAACCCAGACCTAACATGCGTTATCCTCAAGAATATTGATCGAAACATGGTTTAATCGACTGTTTCAGTGTGGTACCACATTACTATGTGGTCCAACCCAGAAAATAACCCATGATCTGTTCAACGAGTATGTGAAGTGTGCGAAAGTATGAGTCTGATGAGGTCAAATCCCAGACCAATCCCAGACCTAACTTGCGTTGTCCTCTAAGATATTGATGGAAACCAGGTTTAATTGACTGTTTCAGTGTTGCACTTCATTACTACGTGATGCAATCTAGAAAAAGCCCAGGATCTAGCCATCAAGTATGAGAAATATGCGAAAGAATGAGCCTGATGAGAGCAAATCCCAGACCTAACCTAGACCTAACATGAATTATTCTCTAACATATTGATCGAAACCAGGTTTAATTGACTGTTTCAGTGTGGTCCCACATTACTACGTGATCCAAACCAGAAAAAAACCAGGATCCGTTCAACAAGTATGTGAAGAATGCGAAAGTATGAGCCTGATGAGTGAAAATCCCCGACCTAATCTAGACCTAACATGCGTTATCCTCTAAAATATTGATCCAAACCAGGTTTAATGGACTGTTTCAGTGTGGTACCACACTACTACGTGATCCAAACCAGAAAAAACCCAGGATCTGTTCAGCAAGTATGTGAAAAACGCGAAAGTATGAGCCTGATGAGGGCAAGTCCCAGACCTAACCTACACCTAACATGAATTATTTTCGAAGATATTGATCGGAACCAGGTTTAATTGACTGTTTCAGTGTGGTACCACATTACTACGTGATCCAAACCAGAAAAAACCCAGGATCAGTTCAACAAGTATGTGAAGAATGCGAAAGTATGAGTCTGATGAGTGAAAATCCCAGGGCTTACCTAGACCTAACATGCGTTATCCTCTAAAATATTGATCGAAACCAGGTTTAATCGACTGTTTCAGTGTGGTACCACATTACTACGTGATCCAAACCAGAAAAGACCCAGGATCAGTTCAACAAGTATGTGAAGAATGCGAAAGTATGAGTCTGATGATTAAAAATCCCAGGGCTAACCTAGACCTAACATGCGTTATCCTCTAGAATATTGATCGAAACCAGGTTTAATCGACTGTTTCAGTGTGGTATCACTGTACTACGTGACCCAACCCAGAAAAAACCCATGATCTGTTCAACAAGTATGTGAAAAACGCGAAAGTATGAGCCTGATGAGGGGAAATCCCAGACCTATCCCAGACCTAACTTGCGTTATCCTCTAAAATATTGATCGAAACCAGGTTTAATTGACCGTTTCTGTGTGGTACCACATTACTACGTGATCCAAACCAGAAAAAACTCAGGATCCGTTCAACAAGTATGTGAAGGATGCGAAAGTATGAGTCTGATCAGTGAAAATCTCAGGCCTTACCTAGACCTAACTTGCGTTGTCCTCTAAAATATTGATCGAAACCAGGTTTCATCGACTGTTTTAGTGTGGTATCACACTACTACGTGACCCAAACCAGAAAAAACCCATGATCTGTTCAACAAGTATGTGAAAAACGCGAAAGTATGAGCCTGATGAGGGCAAATCCCAGACCTATCCTAGATCTAACATGCGTTATCCTCTAAAATATTTATCAAGACCAGGTTTAATTGATTGTTTCAGTGTGGACCCACATTACTACGTGATCCAAACCAGAAAAAACCCAGGATCTGTTCAACAAGTATGTGAAAAACGCGAAACAGTGAGCCTGATGAGGGCAAATCTTAGAACTAACCCAGACCTAAGATGCGTTATCCTCTAAAATATTTATCCAGACCAGGTTTAATTGACCGCTTCAGTGTGGTACCACATTACTACGTGATCCAAACCAGAAAAAACCCGGGATCCGTTCAACAAGTATGTGAAGAACGCGAAAGTATGAGTCTGATGGGTGAAAATCCCAGACCTAACCTAGACCTAACATGCGTTATCCTCTAAAATATTGATCCAAACCAGGTTTAATGGACTGTTTCAGTGTGGTACCACACTACTACGTGATCCAAACCCGAAAAAACCCAGGATCTGTTCAACAAGTATGTGAAGAATGCGAAAGTATGAGTCTGATGAGTGAAAATCCCAGGCCTAACCTAGACCTAACATGCGTTATCCTCTAAAATATTGATCGAAACCTGGTTTAATCGACTGTTTCAGTGTGGTACCACATTACTATGTGATCCAACCCAGAAAATAATCCAGGATCTGTTCAAGGAGTATGTGAAGTGTGTGAAAGTATGAGTCTGGTGAGGTCAAATCCCAGACCTATCCCAGACCTAACTTGCGTTATCCTATAAAATTTTGATCGAAACCAGGTTTATTCGACTGTTTCAGTGTGGTACCACATTACTACGTGATCCAGACCAGAAAAAACCCAGGATCCGTTCAACAAGTATGTGAAGAATGCGAATGTGTGAGTCTGATGAGTGAAAATCCCAGACCTAACCTAGACCTAACATGCGTTATCCTCTAAAATATTGATCCAAACCAGGTTTAATGGACTGTTTCAGTGTGGTACCACACTACTACGTGATCCAAACCTGAAAAAACCCAGGATCTGTTCAACAAGTATGTGAAAAACGCGAAAGTATGAGCCTGATGAGGGCAAATCCCAGACATATCCAGGCCTAACTTGCGTTGTCCTCTAAGGTATTGATGGAAACCAGGTTTAATTGACTGATTCAGTGTTGTACTTCATTACTACGTGATGCAATCCAGAAAGAGCCCAGGATCTAGCCATCAAGTATGAGAAATATGCGAAAGAATAAGCCTGATGAGAGCAAATCCCAGACCTAACCTAGACCTAACATGAATTATTCTCTAAAATATTGATCGAAATCAGGTTTAATTGACTGTTTCAGTGTGGTCCCACATTACTACGTGATCCAAACCAGAAAAAACCCAGGATCCGTTCAACAAGTATGTAAAGAACGCGAAAGTATGAGTCTGATGAGTGAAAATCCCAGACCTAACCTAGACCTAACTTGCGTTGTCCTCTAAGGTATTGATGGAAACCAGGTTTAATTGACTGATTCAGTGTTGTACTTCATTACTACGTGATGCAGTCCAGAAAGAGCCCAGGATCTAGCCATGAAGTATGAGAAATATGCGAAAGAATAAGCCTGATGAGAGCAAATCCCAGACCTAATCTAGACCTAACATGAATTATTCTCTAAAATATTGATCGAAATCAGGTTTAATTGACTGTTTCAGTGTGGTCCCACATTACTACGTGATCCAAGCCAGAAAAAACCCGGGATCCGTTCAACAAGTATGTGAAGAACGCGAAAGTATGAGTCTGATGGGTGAAAATCCCAGACCTAACCTAGACCTAACATGCGTTATCCTCTAAAATATTGATCCAAACCAGGTTTAATGGACTGTTTCAGTGTGGTACCACACTACTACGTGATCCAAACCCGAAAAAACCCAGGATCTGTTCAACAAGTATGTGAAGAATGCGAAAGTAACAGTCTGAAGAGTGAAAATCCCAGGGCTAACCTAGACCTGACATGCGTTATCCTCTAAAATATTGATCGAAACCAGGTTTAATGGACTGTTTCAGTGTGGCACCACATTACTACGTGATCCAAACCAGAAAAAACCCAGGATCAGTTCAACAAGTATGTGAAGAATGCGAAAGTATGAGCCTGATGAGTGAAAATCCTAGGCCAAACCTAGACCTAACTTGCGATGTCCTCTAAGATATTAATGGAAACCAGGTTTAATGGACTGTTTCAGTGTGGCACCACATTACTACGTGATCCAAACCAGAAAAAACCCAGGATCAGTTCAACAAGTATGTGAAGAATGCGAAAGTATGAGTCTGATGAGTGAAAATCCCAGGGCTAACCTAGACCTAACATGCGTTATCCTCTAAAATATTGATCCAAACCAGGTTTAATGGACTGTTTCAGTGTGGCACCACATTACTACGTGATCCAAACCAGAAAAAACACAGGATCAGTTCAAAAAGTATGTGAAGAATGCGATAGTATGAGTCTGATGAGTGAAAATCCCAGGGCTAACCTAGACCTAACATGCGTTATCCTCTAAAATATTGATCGAAACCAGGTTTAATCGACTGCTTCAGTGTGGTATCACACTACTACGTGACCCAAACCAGAAAAAACCCATGATCTGTTCAACAAGTATGTGAAAAACGCGAAAGTATGAGCCTGATGAGGGCAAATCCTAGACCTAACCCAGAGCTAACATGCGTTATCCTCTAAAATATTTACAATGACCAGGTTTAATTTATTGTTTCAGTGTGGTCCCACATTACTACGGGTCCCAAACCGGAAAAAACCCAGGATCCGTTCAACAAGTATGTGAAGAATGCGAAAGTATGAGCCTGATGAGAGCAAATCCCAGACCTAACCTAGACCTAACATGAATCATTCTCTAAAATATTGATCGAAACCAGGTTTTATTGACTGTTTCAGTGTGGTCCCACATTACTACGTGATCCAAACCAGAAAAAACCCAGGCTCCGTGCAACAAGTATGTGAAGAATGCGAAAGTATGAGTCTGAAGAGTGAAAATCCCAGGGCTAACCTAGACCTAACATGCGTTATCCTCTAAAATATTGATCCAAACCAGGTTTAATGGACTGTTTCAGTGTGGTACCACACTACTACGTGATCCAAACCAGAAAAAACCCAGGATCTGTTCAACAAGTATGTGAAAAACGCGAAAGTATGAGCCTGTTGAGGGCAAATCCCAGACATATCCCAGACCTAACTTGCGTTGTCCTCTAAGGTATTGATGGGAACCAGGTTTAATTGACTGTTTCAGTGTTGTACTTCATTATTACGTGATGCAATCCAGAAAGAGCCCAGGATCTAGCCATCAAGTATGAGAAATATGCGAAAGAATGAGCCTGATGAGAGCAAATCCCAGACATAACCTAGACCTAACATGAATTATTCTCTAAAATATTGATCGAAATCAGGTTTAATCGACTGTTTCAGTGTGGTATCACAGTACTACGTGACCCAACCCAGAAAAAACCCATG
Organism: Colletes latitarsis; assembly: GCF_051014445.1. Lineage (NCBI taxonomy): Eukaryota > Metazoa > Arthropoda > Insecta > Hymenoptera > Colletidae > Colletes > Colletes latitarsis. The sequence continues at coordinate 7,304,880 of NW_027488375.1, read as the reverse complement.
ATCTGTTCAACAAGTATGTGAAAAACGCGAAAGTATGAGCCTGATGAGTGAAAATCCCAGACCTAACCTAGACCTAACATGCGTTATCCTCTAAAATATTGATCCAAACCAGGTTTAATGGACTGTTTCAGTGTGGTACCACACTACTACATGATCCAAACCCGAAAAAACCCAGGATTTGTTCAACAAGTATGTGAAGAATGCGAAAGTATGAGTCTGAAGAGTGAAAATCCCAGGGCTAACCTAGACCTAACATGCGTTGTCCTCTAAGATATTGACGGAAACCAGGTTTAATGGACTGTTTCAGTGTGGCACCACATTACTACGTCATCCAAACCAGAAAAAACCCAGGATCAGTTCAACAAGTATGTGAAGAATGCGAAAGTATGAGTCTGATGAGTGAAAATCCCAGGGCTAACATAGACCTAACATGCGTTATCCTCTAAAATATTGATCGAAACCAGGTTTAATCGACTGTTTCAGTGTGGTATCACACTACTACGTGACCCAAACCAGAAAAAACCCATGATGTGTTCAACAAGTATGTGAAAAACGCGAAAGTATGAGACTGATGAGGGCAAATCCTAGACCAAACCTAGACCTAACATGAATTATTCTCTAAAATATTGATCGAAACCAGGTTTAATTGACTGTTTCAGTGTGGTCCCACATTACTACGTGATCCAAACCAGGAAAAACCCAGGATCAGTTCAACAAGTATGTGAAGAATGCGAAAGTATGAGTCTGATGAGTGAAAATCCCAGGGCTAACCTAGACCTAACATGCGTTATCCTCTAAAATATTGATCGAAACCAGGTTTAATTGACTGTTTCAGTGTTGTACTTCATTACTACGTGATGCAATCCAGAAAAAGCCCAGGATCTAGCCATCAAGTATGAGAAATATGCGAAAGAATGAGCCTGATGAGAGGAAATCCCAGACCTAACCAAGACCTAACATGAATTATTCTCTAAAATATTGATCGAAACCAGGTTTAATTGACTGTTTCAGTGTGGTCCCACATTACTACGTGATCAAATCCAGAAATAGCCCAGGATCTAGCCATGAAGTATGAGAAATATGCGAAAGTATGAGCCTGATGAGGGCAAATCTTAGACCTAACCCAGACCTAACATGCGTTGTCCTCTAAAATATTTATCAAGACCAGGTTTAATTGATTGTTTCAGTGTGGTCCCACATTACTACGTGATGCAATCCAGAAAAAGCCCAGGATCTAGCCATCATGTATGAGAAATATGCGAAAGAATGAGCCTGATGAGAGCAAATCCCAGACCTAACCTAGACCTAACATGAATTATTCTCTAAAATATTGATCGAAACCAGGTTTAATTGACTGTTTCAGTGTGGACCCACATTACTACGTGATCCAAATCAGAAAAAACCCAGGATCCGTTCAACAAGTATGTGAAGAATGCCAAAGTATGTGTCTGATGAGTGAAAATCCCAGACCTATCCCAGACCTAACTTGCGTTGTTCTCTAAGATATTGATGGAAACCAGGTTTAATTGACTGTTTCAGTGTTGTACTTCATTACTACGTGATGCAACCCAGAAAAAGCCCAGGATCTAGCCATCAAATATGAGAGATATGCGAAGGAATGAGCCTGATGAGAGGAAATCCCAGACCTAACCTAGACCTAACATGAATTATTCTCTAAAATATTGATCGAAACCAGGTTTAATTGACTGTTTCAGTGTGGTCCCACATTACTACGTGATCAAATCCAGAAATAGCCCAGGATCTAGCCATGAAGTATGAGAAATATGCGAAAGTATGAGCCTGATGTGGGCAAATCCCAGGCCTAACCTAGACCTAACATGCGTTGTCCTCTAAAATATTGATCGAAACCAGGTTTAATTGACTGTTTTAGTGTGGTACCACTTTACTACGTGATCCAAAGCAGAAAAAACCCTCGATCAGGTCAACATGCATGTTAAAACTGCAAAAGTATGAGCCTGATGAGGGCAAATCCCAGACCTATCTCAGACCTAACATGCGTTATCCTCAGAAATATTAATCGAAACCAGGCTTAATCGACTGTTTCAGTGTGGTACCACATTACTACGTGATCCAAACCAGAAAAAAACCCAGGATCTTGTCAACGAGTATGTGAAGTGTGCGAAAGTATGAGTCTGATGAGGGCTAATCCCAGACATATCCCAGACCTAACAAGCGTTATCCTCTAAAATATTGATCCAAACCAGGTTTAATTGACTGTTTCAGTGTGGTACCACTTTACTGCGTGATCCAAAGCAGAAAAAACCCTCGATCAGGTCAACATGTATGTTAAAACTGCGAAAGTATGACCCTGATGTGGGCAAATCCCAGGCCTAACCTAGACCTAACATGCGTTGTCCTCTAAAATATTGATGGAAACCAGGTTTTATTGACTGTTTCAGTGTTGCTCTTCATTACTACGTGATCCAAACCAGTAAAAACCCAGGATCCGTTCAACAAGTATGTGAAGAATGCGAAAGTATGATCGTGATGAGTGAAAAACCCCGGCCTAACCTAGACCTAACATGCGTTATCCTCAAATATATTGATCGAAACCTGGTTTAATCGTCTGTTTCAGTGTGTTACCACATTACTATGTGATCCAAACCAGAAAATAACCCAGGATCTGTTCAACGAGTATGTGAAGTGTGCGAAAGTATGAGTCTGATGAGGGCAAATCCCAGACCTATCCGAGACCTAACATGCATTATCCTCTAAAATATTTATCAAGACCAGGTTTAATTGTTTGTTTCAGTGTGGTCCCACATTACTACGTGATACAATCCAGAAACAGCCCAGGATCTAGCCATGAAGTATGAGTGTTTAAATATCGCATGAGTCCGAGACGCAGAAACTCGGCCGCGATGCCCGTATCTATATGGTATTCGCGTAATTCTAGATGGTTGTGCTGTCATGGAAATTTTCCATCGTTCAGATTGGTATACCGCGGCTATTTACGTGTTTTTTCAAGCTAGCTTCACTGAAATTCTCGAGTTTTGGAGCAAATTCCAGGAATGTGTTGTTAGCGCTGAGAAAGAGAGAGAGAAGAGATCTATCGGAAAAAGATCGACAGACGAAACGCGGCAGCGCCGCGCCGTGGCCACGCGGCGCGTAGCAGCCCGGGCCCAGCAACGCGAGGCGTAGCTACCCGGTTCTGCGCTTGCGCGACGGAGCCGGCCGCGGCCGTCGCTGCTTGCAGATCGTCACGGTTCTTTCTTGAGCCGTTGGCGATCGAGAGCGGACCTTGTGACGGTCGCGTTCCCATTTCCCTACGAGCTCCGAGGTGGATGAGCCGATCTCTCTCCTCGTAATAGAATCAGTTTGCGGACAAATAGTTTATTGGAAAATCTCGTCATAGCGACTTCAGATTTTCCCCAGAAAACGGACAATCTGCCTGACGTTGCAGCGATCGCAAGGCACGCCGAGTGTGAAGCGATCGTAGACGCAGGATTGTGATTGAACGTTGCAGTTCGTGGATGCGACTGCGACGTTGGAGATTCGGTGTGGATCGCCTTGAGTCTTCTTCCAATTATCCGGTTAGAGCTACTGGAGGGCTGATACCGACATACAGGTATCACCTAGTGGTAGTTCACCGTTTCTAGAGGTCATACGAAACCCACTGGAACCACCCGTCCTGTGTACCAGTGAGAGTACACCGACCGGTGGGGTGGAAAGTTTCACCGACCAAGATTAGAGCTATACGGCGTAGGAGCCACCGGAAGATAGATATTCAGGAAGAATATCACTTCCAAATGTTAAAGTCCCTTAGTACTTTAACATTTGGTCCTTCGAGCCGGATTCGAGGAAAGAAAAGACAGTAGAGAGTTACAAGTACGTTCACGTAAGTCGCTACTTACGAGACGAATTTTCGAGTTGATTTTCAATCCTCGAATAAAAGATCACCATGGCATTGGCCAGAGAGGTCGGTCGTAGCGAGATTGAAATCGATTTCGATGACCTGACCTGCCGGTTTGAAGCAATGTCACGGTCGATAACAAATTTAAAGAAACGAGGTCGAGCTCAGTACAATGAGATACTTCTCAAGTCAAAGCTCGACTCGGTTTCCGAACAGTACAAGAAAGCTGTTGATCAGTACTTGGCTGTTCGAAGAAAATATCCACCTGCGAAGTGCGAGAAAAGCAACTTCGTTTTGAAAGGTGGAATTGAAGCATGGGAGACTATGTTTATGGAGTTTCAGGCGTACATTGCTACGGAACTGACGCAACTAGCCGCTGAGAGAAAAACAGCGGCGTCGTCGGTCGACCAGCATGATGTCGCTATTGAGCTTCCAAAGCAACGTCTGAATAAATTCGGCGGGGATCCTCGTAAATGGAGCCATTTCGAGGATCTATTCACCGCTAGTATAATCAATAACCCGAGGCTTTCAGATGTGCATCGATTGCAATATCTGAACGCCTGTGTGGAAGATCAAGCGTTGGCTGCGATCGCACACCTTGAAATTACTGAAGGTAATTTCGAGGTAGCGTGGCAAACCCTGAAAGATCAGTTCGGGCTTCCACGTATGGTGACCGCCAAACTGCTTGATCAATTGACAAAAATGAAGACGATTAAAAAGGATGACCTGACTAGCTTACATCAGGTCACTGTCGTCTTCAAGCAGGCTTTTGCCGCTTTTGAAAAACTGGGCACGACAAGAGAGCAGCGAGATTGGCTGCTGGCCCATGCAATCAAAAGCAGGCTTGAAGGGTCTCTCCTTCTGGAGTGGGAACTGTCGCAGAAGCTCTCCACGAAATATCCCTCGTTTCACGAACTAGTGGAATTTCTGGAGGTGCGTGCTCGCGCTATCACAATAACGGATGATGGTAAGGGCAAATCTTCGACGAGTAACCCACCGAAAATTAAAGTACGGAGTTACAACTCCGTCGTGGAAAGTCGCTCGGAGAACAGCGAATCTTGTGGATTTTGCGGCCTCGAGCATGGAATAGCACAATGCAGTGCTTTCCAAGGCTTGACGGTAGACTACCGCTATCGTTACGCAAAAGATAGTCGGTTGTGCATTATCTGCTTGTCGCCGGGTCACGAGCGGTTCAGCTGTCCATCCGAAAAAGTATGCTCTAAATGCAATGGCAGACACCATACTCTGCTGCATTTCGAGCGTTACGGAAAGGAAACGGAAAGTCGTAAGCCTACGACAGAGTTTTCAAAGGACAAAGAAAAGAAAAAACGGGCAGTCGACCCGCAACGTCTCTACCTGGCAGGACAGAAAAGTCAACCGGGTGGCGACGAAACGGAGAAAATCCCCGATACTGAATGAAGGCATTTCGCGAGCGTTCCAATACCGCGAATTCAAATTCGCAAGAAATGGAAGCCGCGGAACTTCTTCAATTCAAGCGGTGGATTTGTGGAAAAAATTGGTTCGGACAATCAAGAGATTGTTGGCCAAAAGACGCCTTCGTGCATCGAGATCGATGCGGTAGAAGCGAAGGTCGATGTAGCGAATCAGATGCGGCACGTAATTTTCAAAATTGCAAGCTGTATCGATAGCACGCATTTTTGATAAATCACCGGTGTGAAAACCAGTGAAATCTCACTGAAAGCGCACTCTGAGTGAATTCACGCAAAAAGCGGAGAAATATAGATTTGTTTCTGTACGATCGAAGCGGAAAATCGCGATCGATCGCTGCTTTAAGTGATAACTCAGACGATTAAGCGTCTCTCACACGGAGTTATGTTCGGTCGAAAGTCGATTGAAAGACTTTCCGACAGGAATCAGTGGAAACTGAACGTCTCTCGCGTTGTTTAACCGATCGAGGGCGATTCAGAAATTTCCTGAAGTGATCTAGAGACAAGCGGGACGTGATTATTTCATGTTTCGCCAAAGTCTTGATCAGAAGATGCGGGACGTAATTATTTTACGTTCCTATAAAGTCTTGGAAAGAGGCATATGGCCCATAAATTGCTAAAATCAAATTATGTGGTTTTAGTGCAGAACTCTCTATTCTCCCATAAATCTATGGAAAATGGGACGAATAGAGAATGTTTCATTGGTAAGGGATAGGCACGTGTCGTTAAAGAACGCACGGCCGAATCTATCTCTACACGACCAATTTCGGGGTCGTGTAAATTTTCTGTGAATTTTTCCACGATAGCGACAAGTGGCAACGTCGCTTTCGAGGAAACATTGAAATTCCAGATTTTGTTGTCGAAGAATTCGGAAGGTGAAGTACCACCGCGTTCATAGAAACCGGTGTCTACTTGCATCTATCCGTCGTTGCTAGGGCTCAATCCGAGGTACGGGTTGCCTAGCAACGTAAACAACCCGAGCGAGACTGCGGTCCACGCGTCGCCATATTCCATTCAGTCAATTCTGAACTACCATGAGCGACACAAGTAGCAATCCAGAAAGTACAATTATGATCTCGGGGGACCCCGAGATCGACATTCAGTTTGGACGAATCCTGAAGTTGGCGGAAACGTCTCAGCCCTCTTGGGCAGAAGAGGTAGAGGCCGCCGCTGCTCCCGAACCGGACGTCGAGATAAATTTGGGGCTGGACAAGGTCCGGATCCGGGCTCGAGTTGTACAGGCCGGAGGAAAATATAATGCCCGCATCCCCGGAGGGACGTATGTCCTTCGGTGGGCACCAGGCGGGCGGCTGTTACATAGCGCCTGGCGGCCAGACAAGCTGGAAGGACCGGCCCAGCCGCGAGACCAGCAACAGGCGATACCGACGCCTCCACCGCCACGGCATGGGCAGCCAGCACCAGCGCAAGCTGGCAGCAACCCGGCTGCTAAGAAGCGACGAAGGAGAAGGCAGGCCAAACCTGCTGCGGAGCCACAGCCGGGGCCAAGCGGATTCCGCCAAACGCAGAGGCCCTTGCCAAAGAAGGCACGGCAGACAAAGGGCTATGCGGGGATGCATCTCCGGACGGTTGACGCTACCACGAGAGCATTGGCAGATCAAATGCTGCAAACCTCAATGAGGATTCTGCAACAGGCCACTGCTGGACAACAGTAAGTACTTTTAATTATTAAAAATTTTTTAATTTTTTGAATTAAAAGTGCGCGTCTCTCTTTCTCGGTTCGCGTAAAATCCTTGCCGTACGGGACAACCGCGTCCTCTTAGTGTTGCACAATTCGTGCAAGGGGGGCGGTATGTTTAAATATCGCATGAGTCCGAGACGCAGAAACTCGGCCGCGATGCCCGTATCTATATGGAATTCGCGTAATTCTAGATGGTTGTGCTGACATGGAAATTTTCCATCGTTCAGATTGGTATACCGCGGCTATTTACGTGTTTTTTCAAGCTAGTTTCACTGAAATTCTCGAGTTTTGGAGCAAATTCTAGGAATGTGTTGTTAGCGCTGAGAAAGAGAGAGAAAAGAGATCTATCGGAAAAAGATCGATAGACGAAACGCGGCAGCGCCGCGCCGTGGCCACGCGGCGCGTAGCAGCCCGGGCCCAGCAACGCGAGGCGTAGCTACCCGGTTCTGCGCTTGCGCGACGGAGCCGGCCGCGGCCGTCGCTGCTTGCAGATCGTCACGGATCTTTCTTGAGCCGTCGGCGATCGAGAGCGGACCTTGTGACGGTCGCGTTCCCATTTCCCTACGAGCTCCGAGGTGGATGAGCCGATCTCTCTCCTCGTAATAGAATCAGTTTGCGGACAAATAGTTTATTGGAAAATCTCGTCATAGCGACTTGAGATTTTCCCCAGAAAACGGACAATCTGCCTGACGTTGCAGCGATCGCAAGGCACGCCGAGTGCCCCTCAGGGGCTGCCAGCCTTTCAGCTGCAGTACGGGCTTAACGAACCCGGGGTACCCGAGTCATACACACACCGTAAGCCTCCTGTTGGTCGTCACAACGACCCATTCGCAATTCCCTATTGGTTTTGTGAATGGTACGTGACGGCAGGAGGAACGGGGGTCTTGGCTTAACCGCCTGGGCTACGAGTATGGCGACTCTATAAAATCGCACTCCAATCCTAAGCTATGGTGCGCGGCGATGGGATGCATGGTTGGGGGAGAAGGCCCAATCCCAAGCGACCACCTCCGGGGAACCTGCCGAATCCCCGGAGTATTAGGCTTACCCGGGTAAGGCGGCTCTGTCCGGGTGGACCTTTATTTCCGACCATCTCGTGGGATTTTTATGGACACAGAAAATAAAATGGGGATGGGGCGGGTTTTGTCGGTTGGGGAGGACGGAGACGGGGTTGGGGTTAGGGTGGCGGCGCTCGCGCCCCACTCAGCGCCAGGTCCAGCTTCGTGGAGGGTGGAGGAGGACGAAGAGACGGCGTCGGTCTCGTCCTTCTCCTCCAGCACGAGCCACATAGGCTCTAAGAGGAAGAGGACGGGGCAGGCCGTCGTCGAGGTGGGCGGGGCGATGAGCCCGTCGGTGAGGCTGAGTTGCCTCAGGGACGAGGTGACCGAGGAGATATCGGAGAGGATCTCCTCGTCCCTGAGGCGGGTGGAGAAAGTCGCCGCTGCCTGCGCCTTTAAGGGGCAGAAAAGCGGTGGCGCGAACGCCCTGAAGGCCGTGGCGGAGGAAATGAGGGAGGCGGCGCGGGAGCTCAGAGGGCGGAACGCCCGTCTGCAGCTCCTGTTGGAGGAGGAGCGACAGGGGAGGAGGAGGGCAGAGGCGCTGTGGAACAGCGCGGCCCTCCCTCCCATCCTCCCTCCTCCTCCACCGCCGCGTCCCTCGGCGGAGGTAAATAAGCGGAGTGCGGCGGCAGTGGTGCGGGGCACCGCGGGCCCCTCCACCCGCACTCCGCCCGTGAAGAAGTCCCCGTCCTCCTCAGAAGACGATCTTCTGAGGAGGATTGGGGACATGATTGATGGCAAGCTGGCCGCCTTCCGGGAGGAGCTCCTCGCCGGAAGAGCGGTCAGCAGGAAGGCGGTGCCTCCCCGACCTGTTCCGGTACAGTCGGGGAAGGCAAAGAAGGGCGGAGTGAAGGCTCCGCCCAGCGTTGCGGCACCAGGGCCCCGGGTCGCGACCCCCAAGGGGGGTGGTGTACCCGTGGTCGCGGTGGTCGCGTCCTCCACAGCACCCTCCCAAGGGGGGGTGGCGTGGAGTGAGGTGGTGGGGCGGAAGGCGAAGCGGGCGGCGAGGAAGGCCCCGCAACCGCAGCCTCCGCCTCCGCCGCCGGCGGCCAAGGTAAAGGCCGCGAAGGTCGGGAAGGCACGACCAGGTCGTCCCCCAAAAACGGCAGCGGTGACGCTGACCGTTGCGCAGGGGGGCGACCTGACCCTCGCGAAGGCGATGCGGCTCGCCAGGGAGAATATCTCCCTGGAAGAGCTGGGCATCGCCTCCGTGAGGGCGAAGAGGGCCGTGACCGGGGGTCTCTTGCTGGAGATCCCCGGTGCAGAAGGCGGCGCGAAGACGGACCGTCTCGCCCAGAGGCTCCGGGAGCAGCTGGGCGAGCGAGGTGTCCGGGTCGCCCGGCCCACGAAGCGCACGGAGATGCGCGTTTGTGGGCTGGACGACTCGGTCAGCGCACAGGATGTGTCCCGTGCCCTTGCGAGGGCGGGGGACTGTCCTGTGGAGGACCTGCGGATCGGAGAGATCCGCAGGTCGCCCTCCGGCCTCGGGTCGGTGTGGGCCCGGTGCCCCCTCTCCGCCGCCCGTAAGGTGGCGGAATCCGGGAGGGTGTTGGTGGGGTGGGTTTCGGCGCGAGTGGAAATCCACGCGCCGCGCCCGCTCCAGTGTCACCGCTGCCTCGAATTGGGGCACGTGAGGCAGTGGTGCACCTCGCCGGTGGACCGCAGCGGTCAGTGTTACCGCTGCGGTGCCAAAGAGCACCGTGCGAGCCAGTGCTCGGCGGCCCCCCACTGCCCGCTGTGTGCGGACATGGGGAGGCCAGCCGATCACAGGGTGGGGAGCAAGAAGTGCTCCCCCCCCTCCCGGAAGGAGAGGAAGAGGCGGGCTGCACCGGCTCCGGTGCCGAGGGCGGTGGCATCGTCCTCCATGGAGGTGGACGGTGCTACGGGGACGGACGGCCGGGAGGAGGCTGGCGCGGCCATTAATTAATGCCGCCCCGCCTCCTCCTCCAGGCCAACCTCAACCACTGCCGCGCGGCACAGGACTTGATGTCCCAAGTCCTCGCGGAGTGGGGGGTTGGCCTGGCGGTCGCCGCCGAGCCGTACCGCGTCCCTGATCACCCTCATTGGGTGGGCGACGCGGACGGCTTGGTGGCGACGGTATGGGGAGGGGGCGACGGGTCCCCACCGTTCTCCTTGTTGGAGCGCGGTCGGGGATTCGTCGCCGTGGACTGGGGGGGAGTCGCTGTGGTGGGGTGCTACATTTCGCCCCGTAGCGGTCACGCTGCGTTCGAGCTGTACCTGGCCGAGGTCGCGGCATGCGTGCAGCGCTACGCGGCCCGGCCGGTGCTGGTCCTGGGGGATTTTAATGCCAAGTCGGTGGCTTGGGGATCCCCCAGGACCTCCGTTCGCGGCGGGATCCTGGACGATTGGGCGGCGGGGCTCGACCTCCGGGTATTGAACCAGGGGTCGGAGCACACATGCGTGCGGCGATATGGGGGGTCCATCGTGGATGTTGGATTCGCGACCCCCAACGCCGTGCGCATGGTGTCGGGTTGGCACGTGGTCGCGGGGGCAGAGACACTCTCCGATCACCGGTACATCCGGATGGAGGTCTCTGCCGCCGCGAGTGCATCCCGACACGGCCGCCTGCGTGGCACCCCACCACGCCGCTGGGCGCTTCGGCGCCTGGACAAGGACGCTCTGATGGCAGCTGCCCTCGCTGCAACTTGGCCGCAGGGAGCGGCCGAGTTGCCGAGCATAGAGGAGGAGGTCGCCCGGCTCGGAGCATTGGTCGCGGGTATTTGCGACGCGGCGATGCCTCGGGTCGGGCGGGCTTCTCCTCGCCGGGCGGTGTACTGGTGGTCGGACGCGATCGCGGAGTTGCGAGTCGCGACTGTCCGCGCCCGACGCCAGTACACCCGCGCGCGCCGTCGTCAACGTACAGGCGACGGCGTGGCGCGAGCGAGGGCAGCTGATGACCTGTATGGAGCATACCGCGTGGCGCGGGTTGCTCTGCAGGTCGCCATCAAACGGGCCAAGACCCAGGCATGGAAGGAGCTCCTCCAGACCCTTGATGACGATCCATGGGGGCGCCCATATAAGGTGGTGCTGAATAAGCTCCGCCCGTGGGCGCCCCCCGTCACCGAGGGTCTTGACCCCCGGCTGCTGGAGGACGTGGTCAATACACTCTTCCCAAATGGGGAGAGGGGACCGCGTCCTCCGGCGGCGGCGGCTGTCCCAGTGGAGTGGACGGCCGAGCTGGGGGTCACGCAGGAGGAGCTGGCAGCGGCCATCAGACGGCTCGGGGTTCGTAACACGGCCCCGGGTCCGGATGGTGTGCCCGGCCGGGTTTGGGTCTTGACCCAGGGCGTCCTTGGGGCCGACCTCAGGCGGTTGTTCGACCGCTGCCTGAGGGACGGGCGATTCCCCCCCAGTTGGAAGGTGGCGAGGATGGTCCTCCTCCGGAAGGAGGGTCGGCCCGCGGAGTCTCCCTCCGCATACCGGCCCATTTGTCTCCTCGACGAGGTGGGCAAGCTCTTCGAGCGTGTGATTGCTGCCCGCCTCGTCGAGCACCTGTCGCGTGGTGATCCCGGTCTGGCCGACTGCCAGTTCGGTTTCCGGGGGGGGCCGATCGACTATCGACGCGATAGGTCGTGTGAGGGCCCTCTCGGAGGCGGCCGTCTCCCGGGGAGGGGTGGCATTGGCAATATCCTTGGATATTGCCAATGCCTTTAACACCCTCCCCTGGGAAGGGATAAGGAGGGGGCTCGAATATCATCGAGTCCCCCCTTGTCTCAGGGCGGTCGTCGGGGATTATCTCCGCGGCAGGTGGATCGAGTATCCGGGCCGGGATGGTGATATGCGGAGGGAGGTGTACTGCGGTGTTCCGCAGGGGTCGGTCCTCGGGCCACTCCTGTGGAACATCGCGTACGACTCGGTGTTGCGGGCCGGCCTCCCCGACGGCGTCAGCACGGTGTGTTATGCGGATGACACACTGGTGCTGGCCGTCGGGGCGCACTGGGGGAGGGCCATGCGTCGCGCGGAGGAGGGGTCGCAACGCGTCGTCGACCGGATCAGGGGGATGGGGATGACGGTGGCGGTCCATAAGACCGAGGTGATTGCGTTTCATTCACCTCGGCAGGATCCGCCACCCCCTCTGATTCGGGTGGGTGGGGCTGACATCGAGGTGAAGCCCCAGATCAGGTATCTGGGGCTGATCCTCGATAGCCACTGGCGTTTCGAGAAGCATTTCCGCTGCCTGGTCCCCCGGTTGGAAAGGATGGTTGCGGCTCTGAGCCGGATCCTGCCCAACCTGGGAGGCCCGGCGGGCCGAGTTCGTCGCCTCTATGTGGCAATGGTCCAGTCGGTGGCCCTATACGGGGCCCCCGTCTGGGCGGACGACCTGGCTGCCTCCCGGCGCAGCATGACTATGCTGCGTCGGGTGCAGAGGCGCATGGCGCTCAGGGTCGTCCGCGGGTATCGGACCATGTCACATGAGGCGGCGACGGTTCTAGCGGGGATGCCGCCCATGGACCTGCTCGCGCGGTCGCACGCGGCGATGTACCGGCACCGCGTCGACCGTCGCGCGGGGGTGGGGGCGGTCCCGGGCGGGCAGGAACCTGCTTGGGGCGATTTGAAGCGCCAGGCCCGGCAGTCCGTGTTGCTCGCGTGGCAGGAGCGGCTGGCTCTGCCAACCGCGGGGCACCGGACTGTCGGTGCGTTTCGGCCACTCCTGAAGGAGTGGCTGGACAGAGGCCATGGCAGCCTCACCTACCGGATGGCACAGGTATTTTCCGGGCATGGCAGCTTCGGAAGATACCTGTGCCGGATAGGGAAGGAGCCGACGGCGCGTTGCTGCCACTGCGACGCTGAGCAGGACACGGCGGATCATACCCTGGAGGTATGCCCCGCGTGGGAGGGGGAGCGCCGTGTCCTGGTCGGCGTCGTCGGGCGGGATGTCTCGCTGCCGGGCGTGGTGCGCGCCATGCTCGGCAGCGAGGAGAAGTGGAGGGCCGTGGCCTCCTTCTGCGAGAACGTAATGTTGCAGAAGGAGGCCGCGGGGAGGGAGCGCGCCGCTGAAGCTCGCGCTCGTGCGGTGGCCCGAGGTCGTCGCCCGGTCGCGAGGCGTCGCGGGCGGCCGCCTCGGCGTGGCGGATGACCTAGGCTGGGAGGGGGGTCCTGAGGGGACCCTCCTCCCGCCAGGCGGCGCCGGGTCGGACCGGTTGGGGGTAGGAGTGCCTCCCCCTACCGGTCCGACGCAAGGGGAGGCACCCTCGGCGGTCTGGTGCGGCCATGAACGCCCGGCCGCCGAGGGGTGGAAACGGGGCCGCGGGCGGTTGCGAGTTGGGGCTCGCAGCCGCCACTAAACGCGGCCCCGGGACGGATAGCGGCGGGATGGAGTGGCCCCGTCCCGCCGCAATGAGGCAGTGTGTCTACTGGGGGGACCGATTGTCCCCCCGGGGGATGGGCGCGAAAGCGCGGGCACGGGGAGGATACCGGAAGAATGCTTCGAGCGATTCCCGGTATCCTCCCAAAGCGTGCCGAAGGGTCACCGTGGGGTTTTTAGTGGGTAGGTCCCGCGCCTGTCGTTGTACGGGCGCGGGGAATCCCACACACCCCTCCCACCTCTCCCCAAGGAGGTGGGAGGGAGTCTTTCGAAGATTTTCCCCACGACAAAAAAAAAAAAAAAAAAAAAAAAAAAAAAAAAGGCACGCCGAGTGTGAAGCGATCGTAGACGCAGGATTGTGATTGAACGTTGCAGTTCGTGGATGCGACTGCGACGTTGGAGATTCGGTGTGGATCGCCTTGAGTCTTCTTCCAATTATCCGGTTAGAGCTACTGGAGGGCTGATACCGACATACAGGTATCACCTAGTGGTAGTTCACCGTTTCTAGAGGTCATACGAAACCCACTGGAACCACCCGTCCTGTGTACCAGTGAGAGTACACCGACCGGTGGGGTGGAAAGTTTCACCGACCAAGATTAGAGCTATACGGCGTAGGAGCCACCGGAAGATAGATATTCAGAAAGAATATCACTTCGTGGTGCTCTCCGTGCATCGGGCGTCGGAGAACCCGCTCCAATATACCGTCGTGAGGGGACAATAAGTAGGGCCTAAGCGTACGGTGGAGCAAAGGGTTCGAAGAGCCTTCCTTCCATCGCTACACCCACTACCAGCTGTGAGTCGACCACACTGGGCTGTGAACGTAGGGTGGTTGGAATTGCAGGGGATTGAGTCCTGAACCGGTGAGCCGCAGGCCAGTTCCTCGGGACAGGAGCCTCCGTCGAGGTAGCCACGGCTGGCTGCCGGGCGTTCCTTTGATGAAGGAATCGCCGGCTTGGCAACCACGTGTGCATACCGCAGGTCGCTCCTGAGGAGCAGCTGACGAGGGAGCCGAACTAGGACAAGACGTCCTCTTGCGTGGGTGGTGTAGAAACGCCACCCGCACGGGGAGCGTGCTCGCGGGATATAGCCTCTTGGAGCCTTACAACCTCCATTTGGTTTCCCGTCCGTGGCATTGCAAAGAGAACCCGGTAGAACGGAGAAAAGCTCGTCTACCCGGTTGTGCGCGTCGGTGAGATCGTAGAAAGAGAATCTCATCGACCAGAAAGAGAAGAATACAGTCCACTAGCTAGAGCGCTAGATAGCCAGCCAGCTCTCCCCTCCAAGCACACCAGACTGTCGCTGGAGCGCGAGAAACAGCTGACGAGCGCGTGATTGTTGACTTGTCCGCAAATGTATTTATTAGGCGGATTCTTTTGTTTCAGAAAGCCTCCGCAGTAGAAAATTGAAATAAGGAGACTAAAAAAGAGGAGACGAGGCCGCAATAGGAGCCGTCGTCAGTTTTTTCTTTTAGTTTCTAGTTTTGTTTTGTTAAAATGTTTAAATAGTTCATTTATATTTTTGTAATAAAAACTTTATTGAAAAACTTGTAACATTTTCTCTCCCTGTCTGTTTCCTCATCCGGACCCACGTTAAAGTCCCTTAGTACTTTAACAATGAGAAATATGCGAAAGTATGAGCCTGACGAGGGCAAATCCTAGACCTAACCCAGACCAAACATGCGTTATCCTCATAAATATTGATCGAAACCAGGTTTAATCGACTGCTTCAGTGTGGTACCACATTACTACGTGATCCAAACCAGAAAAAACCCAGGATCCGTTCAACAAGTATGTGAAGAATGCGAAAGTATGAGTCTGATGAGTGAAAATCCCCGGCCTAACCTAGACCTAACATGCGTTATCCTCAAAAATATTGATCGAAAGCTGGTTTAATCGTCTGTTTCAGTGTGGTACCACACTACTACGTGACCCAAACCGGAAAAACACCCAGGATCTGTTCAACAAGTATGTGAAGAACGCGAAAGTATGAGCCTGATGAGGGCAAATCCCAGACCTATCCCAGACCTAACTTGCGTTATCCTCAAAAATATTGATAGAAACCTGGTTTAATCGACTGTTTCAGTGTGGTACCACATTACTACGTGATCCAATCCAGAAATAGCCCAGGATCTAGCCATGAAATATGAGAAATATGCGAAAGTATGAGCCTGACGATGGCAAATCCTAGACCTAACCCAGACCTAACATGCGTTATCCTCTAATATATTTATCAAGACCAGGTTTAATTGATTGTTTCAGTGTGGTCCCACATTACTACGTGATCCAAACCAGAAAAAACCCAGGATCCGTTCAACAAATATGTGAAGAATGCGAAAGTATGAGTCTGATGAGTGAAAATCCCAGACCTATCGTCAGACCTAACATGCGTTATCCTCTAAAATATTTATCAAGACCAGGTTTAATTGAATGTTCCAGTGTGGTACCACATTACTACGTGAACCAAACCAGAAAAAACCCTGTATCTGTTCAACAAGTATGTGAAGAATGCGAAAGTATGAGTGTGATGAGTCAAAAACGTCGGCCTAACCTAGACCTAACATGCGTTATCCTCAAAAATATTGATCGCAAGCTGGTTTAATCGTCTGTTTCAGTGTGGTACCACATTACTATGTGATCCAAACCAGTAAAAACCCAGGATCCGTTCAACAAGTATGTGAAGAATGCGAAAGTATGAGTGTGATGAGTGAAAAACCCCGGCCTAACCTAGACCTAACATGCGTTATCCTCAAATATATTGATCGAAACCTGGTTTAATTGACTGTTTCAGTGTTGCACTTCATTACTACGTGATCCAAACCAGTAAAAACCCAGGATCCGTTCAACAAGTATGTGAAGAATGCGAAAGTATGAGTCTGATGAGTGAAAAACCCAGACCTATCGTCAGACCTAACATGCGTTATCCTCTAAAATATTTATCTATACCAGGTTTAATTGAATGTTTCAGTGTGGTACCACATAACTAAGTGAACCAAACCAGAAAAAACCCTGTATCTGTTCAACAAGTATGTGAAGAATGCGAAAGTATGGGTGTGATGAGTGAAAAACGCCGGCCTATCCTAGACCTAACATGCGTTATCCTCAAAAATATTGATCGAAAGCTGGTTTAATCGTCTGTTTCAGTGTGGTACCACATTACTATGTGATCCAAACCAGAAAATAACCCAGGATCTGTTCAACGAGTATGTGATGTGTGCGAAAGTATGAGTCTGATGAGGGCAAATCCCAGACCTATCCCAGACCTAACATGCATTATCCTCTAAAATATTTATCAAGGCCAGGTTTAATTGATAGTTTCAGTGTGGTCCCACATTACTACGTGACACAATCCAGAAACAGCCCAGGATCTAGCCATGAAGTATGAGAAATATGCGAAAGTATGAGCCTGATGAGGGCAAATCCTAGACCTAACCCAAACCTAACATGCGTTATCCTCTAAAATATTTATCAAGACCAGGTTTAATTGAATGTTTCAGTGTGGTACCACATTACTACGTGATCCAAACCAGTAAAAACCCAGGATCCGTTCAACAAGTACGTGGAGAATGCGAAAGTATGAGTTTGATGAGTGAAAATCGTCGGCCTAACCTAGACCTAACATGCGTTATCCTCAAAAATATTGATCGAAACCAGGTTTAATCGACTGTTTCAGTGTGGTACCACATTACTACGTGATCCAAACCAGTAAAAACCCAGGATCCGTTCAACAAGTATGTGGAGAATACGAAAGTATGAGTCTGATGAGTGAAAATCCTCGGCCTAACCTAGACCTAACATGCGTTGTCCTCTAAAATATTGATGGAAACCAGGTTTAATTGACTGTTTCAGTGTTGCACTTCATTACTACGTGATCAAAGCCAGTAAAAACCCAGGATCCGTTCAACAAGTATGTGAAGAATGCGAAAGTATGAGTGTGATGAGTGAAAAACCCCGGCCTAACCCAGACCTAACATGCGTTATCCTCAAATATATTGATCGAAACCTGGTTTAATTGACTGTTTCAGTGTTGCACATCATTACTACGTAATCCAAACCAGTAAAAACCCAGGATCCGTTCAACAAAAATGTGAAGAATGCGAAAGTATGAGTCTGATGAGTGAAAATCCCAGACCTATCGTCAGACCTAACATGCGTTATCCTCTAAAATATTTATCAAGACCAGGTTTAATTGATTGTTTCAGTGTGGTCCCACATTACTACGTGACACAATCCAGAAACAGCCCAGGATCTAGCCATGAAGTATGAGAAATATGCGAAAGTATGAGCCTGATGAGGGCAAATCCTAGACCTAACCCAAACCTTACATGCGCTATCCTCTAAAATATTTATCAAGACCAGGTTTAATTGAATGTTTCAGTGTGGTACCACATTACTACGTGATCCAAACCAGTAAAAACCCAGGATCCGTCCAACAAGTATGTGGAGAATGCGAAAGTATGAGTTTGATGAGTGAAAATCCTCGGCCTAACCTAGACCTAACATGCGTTATCCTCAAAAATATTGATCGAAACCTGGTTTAATCGACTGTTTCAGTGTGGTACCACTATGCTACGTGATCCAAACCAGAAAAAACCCAGGATCAGTTCAACAAGTATGTGAAGAATGCGAAAGTATGAGTCTGATGAGTGAAAGTCCCAGGCCTAACCTAGACCTAACATGCGTTATCCTCAAAAATATTGATCGAAACCTGGTTTAATCGACTGTTTCAGTGTGGTACCACATTACTACCGGACCCAAACCAGAAAGACCCAGGATCTGTTCAACAAGTATGTGAAGAATGCGAAAGTATGAGTCTGAGGAGTTAAAATCCCAGACCTATCCCAGACCAAACTTGCGTTATCCTCTAAAATATTCATCGAAACCTGGTTTAATCGACTGTTTCAGTGTGGTACCACTATGCTACGTGATCCAAACCAGAAAAAACCCAGGATCAGTTCAACAAGTATGTGAAGAACGCGAAAGTATGAGCCTGATGAGGGCGAATCCCAGACCTATCCCAGACCTAACTTGCGTTATCCTCTAAAATATTGATCGAAACCAGGTTTAATTGATTGTTTCAGCGTGGTACCACATTACTACGTGATACAATCCAGAAACAGCCCAGGATCTAGCCATGAAGTATGAGAAATATGCGAAAGTATGAGCCTGATGAGGGCAAATCCTAGACCTAACCCAAACCTAACATGCGTTATCCTCTAAAATATTGATCCAAACCAGGTTTAATGGACTGCTTCAGTGTGGTACCACATTACTACGTGATCCAAACCAGTAAAAACCCAGGATCCGTTCAACAAGTATGTGGAGAATGCGAAAGTATGAGTCTGATGAGTGAAAATCCTCGGCCTAACCTAGACCTAACATGCGTTGTCCTCTAAAATATTGATGGAAACCAGGTTTAATTGACTGTTTCAGTGTTGCACTTCATTACTACGTGATCCAAACCAGTAAAAACCCAGGATCCGTTCAACAAGTATGTGAAGAATGCGAAACTATGAGTGTGATGAGTGAAAAACCCCGGCCATACCTAGACCTAACATGCGTTATCCTCAAAAATATTGATCGAAACCTGGTTTAATCGTCTGTTTCAGTGTGGTGCCACATTACTATGTGATCCAAACCAGAAAAAACCCTGTATCTGTTCAACAAGTATGTGAAGAATGCGAAAGTATGAGTCTGATGAGTGAAAATCCCAGGGCTAACCTAGACCTAACAAGCGTTATCCTCTAAAATATTTATCAAGACCAGGTTTAATTGACTGTTTCAGCGTGGTACCACATTACTACGTGACACAATCTAGAAACAGCCCAGGATCTAGCCATGAAGTATGAGAAATATGCGAAAATATGAGCCTGATGAGGGCAAATCCTAGACCTAACCCAAACCTAACATGCGTTATCCTCTAAAATATTTATCAAGGTCAGGTTTAATTGAATGTTTCAGTGTGGTACCACATTACTACGTGATCCAAACCAGTAAAAACCCAGGATCCGTTCAACAAGTATGTGGAGAATGCGAAAGTATGAGTCTGATGAGTGAAAATCCTCGGCCTAACCTATACCTAACATGCGTTATCCTCAAAAATATTGACCGAAACCAGGTTTAATCGACTGTTTCAGTGTGGTACCACATTACTACGTGATCCAAACCAGAAAAAAACCCAGGACCTGTTCAACAAGTATTTGAAGTATGCGAAAGAATGAGTCTGATGAGGGCAAATCCCAGACCTATCCCAGACCAAACTTGCGTTATCCTCTAAAATATTGATCGAAACCAGGTTTAATCGACTGTTTCAGTGTGGTACCACATTGCTACGTGATCCAAACCAGAAAAAACCCAGGATCAGTTCAACGAGTATGTGAAAAACGCGAAAGTATGAGCAGGATGAGGGCGAATCCCAGACCTATCCCAGACCTAACTTGCGTTATCCTCTAAAATATTGATCCAAACCAGGTTTAATGGACTGTTTCAGTGTGGTCCCACATTACTACGTGATCCAAACCAGAAAAAACCCAGGATCCGTTCAACAAGTATGTGAAGAATACGAAAGTATGTGTTTGATGAGTGAAAATCCCAGGCCAAACCTAGACCTAACATGCGTTATCCTCAAAAATATTGATCAAAACCTAGTTTAATCGACTGTTTCAGTGTGGTACCACATTACTATGTGATCCAAACCAGAAAATAACCCAGGATCTGTTCAACGAGTATGTGAAGTGTGCGAAAGAATGAGTATGATGAGGGCAAATCCCAGACCTATCCCAGACCTAACATGCGTTATCCTCAAAAATATTGATCGAAACCTGGTTTAATCGACTGTTTCAGTGTGGTACCACTATGCTACGTGATCCAAACCAGAAAAAACCCAGGATCAGTTCAACAAGTATGTGAAGAATGCGAAAGTATGAGACTGATGAGTGTAAGTCCCAGGCCTAACCTAGACCTAACATGCGTTATCCTCAAAAATATTGATCGAAACCTGGTTTAATCGACTGTTTCAGTGTGGTACCACATTACTACCGGACCCAAACCAGAAAGACCCAGGATCTGTTCAACAAGTATGTGAAGAATGCGAAAGTATGAGTCTGAGGAGTGAAAATCCCGGACCTATCCCAGACCAAACTTGCGTTATCCTCTAAAATATTCATCGAAACCTGGTTTAATCGACTGTTTCAGTGTGGTACCACTATGCTACGTGATCCAAACCAGAAAAAACCCAGGATCAGTTCAACAAGTATGTGAAAAACGCGAAAGTATGAGCCTGATGAGGGCGAATCCCAGACCTATCCCAGACCTAACTTGCGTTATCCTCTAAAATATTGATCGAAACCAGGTTTAATTGATTGTTTCAGCGTGGTACCACATTACTACGTGATACAATCCAGAAACAGCCCAGGATCTAGCCATGAAGTATGAGAAATATGCGAAAGTATGAGCCTGATGAGGGCAAATCCTAGACCTAACCCAAACCTAACATGCGTTATCCTCTAAAATATTGATCCAAACCAGGTTTAATGGACTGCTTCAGTGTGGTACCTCTTTACTACGTGATCCAAAGCAGAAAAAAACCCAGGATCTGTTCAATAAGTATGTGAAGTATGCGAAAGTATGAGTCTGATGAGGGCAAATCCCAGGCCTAAACTAGACCTAACATGCGTTATCCTCTAAAATATTCATCAAGACCAGGTTTAATTGATTGTTTCCGTGTGGTCCCACATTACTACGTGATCAAAACCAGTAAAAACCCAGGATCCGTTCAACAAGTATGTGGAGAATGCGAAAGTATGAGTTTGATGAGTGAAAATCCTCGGCCTAATCTAGACCTAACATGCGTTATCCTCAAAAATATTGATCGAAACCAGGTTTAATCGACTGTTTCAGTGTGGTACCACATTACTACGTGATCCAAACCAGTAAAAACCCAGGATCCGTTCAACAAGTATGTGGAGAATGCGAAAGTATGAGTCTGATGAGTGAAAATCCTCGGCCTAACCTAGACCTAACATGCGTTGTCCTCTAAAATATTGATGGAAACCAGGTTTAATTGACTGTTTCAGTGTTGCACTTCATTACTACGTGATCCAAACCAGTAAAAACCCAGGATCCGTTCAACAAGTATGTGAAGAATGCGAAACTATGAGTGTGATGAGTGAAAAACCCCGGCCATACCTAGACCTAACATGCGTTATCCTCAAAAATATTGATCGAAACCTGGTTTAATCGTCTGTTTCAGTGTGGTGCCACATTACTATGTGATCCAAACCAGAAAAAACCCTGTATCTGTTCAACAAGTATGTGAAGAATGCGAAAGTATGAGTCTGATGAGTGAAAATCCCAGGGCTAACCTAGACCTAACAAGCGTTATCCTCTAAAATATTTATCAAGACCAGGTTTAATTGACTGTTTCAGCGTGGTACCACATTACTACGTGACACAATCTAGAAACAGCCCAGGATCTAGCCATGAAGTATGAGAGATATGCGAAAGTATGAGCCTGATGAGGGCAAATCCTAGACCTAACCCAAACCTAACATGCGTTATCCTCTAAAATATTTATCAAGGTCAGGTTTAATTAAATGTTTCAGTGTGGTACCACATTACTACGTGATCCAAACCAGTAAAAACCCAGGATCCGTTCAACAAGTATGTGGAGAATGCGAAAGTATGAGTCTGATGAGTGAAAATCCTCGGCCTAACCTATACCTAACATGCGTTATCCTCAAAAATATTGACCGAAACCAGGTTTAATCGACTGTTTCAGTGTGGTACCACATTACTACGTGATCCAAACCAGAAAAAAACCCAGGACCTGTTCAACAAGTATTTGAAGTATGCGAAAGAATGAGTCTGATGAGGGCAAATCCCAGACCTATCCCAGACCAAACTTGCGTTATCCTCTAAAATATTGATCGAAACCAGGTTTAATCGACTGTTTCAGTGTGGTACCACATTGCTACGTGATCCAAACCAGAAAAAACCCAGGATCAGTTCAACGAGTATGTGAAAAACGCGAAAGTATGAGCAGGATGAGGGCGAATCCCAGACCTATCCCAGACCTAACTTGCGTTATCCTCTAAAATATTGATCCAAACCAGGTTTAATGGACTGTTTCAGTGTGGTCCCACATTACTACGTGATCCAAACCAGAAAAAACCCAGGATCCGTTCAACAAGTATGTGAAGAATACGAAAGTATGTGTTTGATGAGTGAAAATCCCAGGCCTAACCTAGACCTAACATGCGTTATCCTCATAAATATTGATCGAAACCTGGTTTAATCGACTGTTTCAGTGTGGTACCACATTACTACCTGACCCAAACCAGAAAAAACCCAGAATCTGTTCAACAAGTATGTGAAAAACGCGTAAGTATGAGCCTGATGAGGGCAAATCCTAGACCTAACCCAGACCTAACATGCGTTGTCCTCTAAAATATTTATCAAGACCAGGTTTAATTGATTGTTTGAGTGTGGTCCCACATTACTACGTGATGCAATCCAGAAAAAGCCCAGGATCTAGCCATCAAGTATGAGAAATATGCGAAAGAATGAGCCTGATGAGAGCAAATCCCAGACCTAACCTAGACCTAACATGAATTATTCTCTAAAATATTGATCGATACCAGGTTTAATCGACTGTTTCAGTGTGGTACCACATTGCTACGTGATCCAAACCAGTAAATACCCAGGATCCGTTCAACAAGTATGTGGAGAATGCGAAAGTATGAGTCTGATGAGTGAAAATCCTCGGCCTAACCTAGACCTAACATGCGTTGTCCTCTAAAATATTGATGGAAGCAGGTTTAATTGACTGTTTCAGTGTTGCACTTCATTACTACCTGATCCAAACCAGTAAAAACCCAGGATCCGTTCAACAAGTACGTGAAGAATGCGAAAGTATGAGTGTGATGAGCGAAAATCCCTGGGCTCACCTAAACCTAACAAGCGTTACCCTCTAAAATATTTATCAAGACCAGGTTTAATTGACTGTTTCAGCGTGGTACCACATTACTACGTGACACAACCCAGAAACAGACCAGGATCTAGCCATGAAGTATGAGAAATATGCGAAAGTATGAGCCTGATGGGGGTAAATCCTGGACCTAACCCAAACCTAACATGCGTTATCCTCTAAAATATTTATCAAGACCAGGTTTAATTGAATGTTTCAGTGTGGTACCACATTACTACGTGATCCAAACCAGAAAAAACCCAGGATCAGTTCAACAAGTATGTGAAAAACGCGAAAGTATGAGCCTGATGAGGGCGAATCCCAGACCTATCCCAGACCTAACTTGCGTTATCCTCTAAAATATTGATCGAAACCAGGTTTAATTGACTGTTTCAGCGTGGTACCACATTACTACGTGATACAATCCAGAAACAGCCCAGGATCTAGCCATGAAGTATGAGAAATATGCGAAAGTATGAGCCTGATGAGGGCAAATCCTAGACCTAACCCAAACCTAACATGCGTTATCCTCTAAAATATTGATCCAAACCAGGTTTAATGGACTGTTTCAGTGTGGTCCCACATTACTACGTGATCCAAACCAGAAAAAACCCAGGATCCGTTCAACAAGTATGTGAAGAATACGAAAGTATGTGTCTGATGAGTGAAAATCCCAGGACTAACCTAGACCTAACATGCGTTATCCTCATAAATATTGATGGAAACCAGATTTAATTGACTGTTGCAGTGTTGTACTTCATTACTACGTGATGCAATCCAGGAAAAGCCCAGGATCTAGCCATCAAGTATGAGAAATATGCGAAAGAATGGGCCAGATGAGAGCAAATCCCAGACCTAACCTAGACCTAACATGAATTATTCTCTTAAATATTGATCGAAACCTGGTTTAATCGACTGTTTCAGTGTGGTACCACATTACTACATGATCCAAACCAGAAAAAACCCAGGATCTGTTCAACACGTATGTGAAGAATGCGAAAGTATGAGCCTGATGAGTGAAAATCCCAGGCCTAACCTAGACCTAACATGCGTTATCCTCAAAAATATTGATCGAAACCTGGTTTGATCGACTGTTTCAGTGTGGTACCACATTACTATGTGATGCAATCCAGAAATAGCCCAGGATCAGTTCAACAAGTATGTGAAAAACGCGGAAGTATGAGCCTGATGAGGGCGAATCCCAGACCTATCCCAGACCTAACTTGCGTTATCCTCTAAAATATTGATCGAAACCAGGTTTAATTGACTGTTTCAGCGTGGTACCACATTACTACGTGATCCAAACCAGAAAAAACTCAGGCTCCGTTCAACAAGTATGTGAAGAATGCGAAAGTATGAGTCTGATGAGTGAAAATCCCAGGCCTAACCTAGACCTAACATGCGTTATCCTCTAAAATATTGATCGAAACCTGGTTTAATCGACTGTTTCAGTGTGGTACCACATTACTATGTGATCCAACCCAGAAAATAATCCAGGATCTGTTCAAGGAGTATGTGAAGTGTGTGAAAGTATGAGTCTGATGAGGTCAAATCCCAGACCTATCCCAGACCTAACTTGCGTTATCCTATAAAATTTTGATCGAAACCAGGTTTATTCGACTGTTTCAGTGTGTTACCACATTACTACGTGATCCAGACCAGAAAAAACCCAGGATCAGTTCAACAAGTATGTGAAGAATGCGAAAGTATGAGTCTGATGAGTGAAAATCCCAGGGCTAACCTAGACCTAACATGCGTTATCCTCTAAAATATTGATCGAAACCAGGTTTAATTGATTGTTTCAGTGTGGTCCCACATTACTACGTGATGCAATCCAGAAAAAGCCCAGGATCTAGCCATCAAGTATGAGAAATATGCGAAAGAATGAGCCTGATGAGAGCAAATCCCAGACCTAACCTAGACCTAACATGAATTATTCTCTAAAATATTGATCGATACCAGGTTTAATCGACTGTTTCAGTGTGGTACCACATTGCTACGTGATCCAAACCAGTAAATACCCAGGATCCGTTCAAC
Organism: Colletes latitarsis; assembly: GCF_051014445.1. Lineage (NCBI taxonomy): Eukaryota > Metazoa > Arthropoda > Insecta > Hymenoptera > Colletidae > Colletes > Colletes latitarsis. The sequence goes on along the minus strand of NW_027488375.1, from coordinate 7,279,478 downwards.
AAGTATGTGGAGAATGCGAAAGTATGAGTCTGATGAGTGAAAATCCTCGGCCTAACCTAGACCTAACATGCGTTGTCCTCTAAAATATTGATGGAAGCAGGTTTAATTGACTGTTTCAGTGTTGCACTTCATTACTACCTGATCCAAACCAGTAAAAACCCAGGATCCGTTCAACAAGTACGTGAAGAATGCGAAAGTATGAGTGTGATGGGCGAAAATCCCAGGGCTAACCTAAACCTAACAAGCGTTACCCTCTAAAATATTTATCAAGACCAGGTTTAATTGACTGTTTCAGCGTGGTACCACATTACTATGTGATGCAATCCAGAAATAGCCCAGGATCAGTTCAACAAGTATGTGAAAAACGCGGAAGTATGAGCCTGATGAGGGCGAATCCCAGACCTATCCCAGACCTAACTTGCGTTATCCTCTAAAATATTGATCGAAACCAGGTTTAATTGACTGTTTCAGTGTGGTACCACATTGCTACGTGATCCAAACCAGTAAATACCCAGGATCCGTTCAACAAGTATGTGGAGAATGCGAAAGTATGAGTCTGATGAGTGAAAATCCTCGGCCTAACCTAGACCTAACATGCGTTGTCCTCTAAAATATTGATGGAAGCAGGTTTAATTGACTGTTTCAGTGTTGCACTTCATTACTACCTGATCCAAACCAGTAAAAACCCAGGATCCGTTCAACAAGTACGTGAAGAATGCGAAAGTATGAGTGTGATGAGCGAAAATCCCTGGGCTCACCTAAACCTAACAAGCGTTACCCTCTAAAATATTTATCAAGACCAGGTTTAATTGACTGTTTCAGCGTGGTACCACATTACTACGTGACACAACCCAGAAACAGACCAGGATCTAGCCATGAAGTATGAGAAATATGCGAAAGTATGAGCCTGATGGGGGTAAATCCTGGACCTAACCCAAACCTAACATGCGTTATCCTCTAAAATATTTATCAAGACCAGGTTTAATTGAATGTTTCAGTGTGGTACCACATTACTACGTGATCCAAACCAGTAAAAACCCAGGATCAGTTCAACAAGTATGTGAAAAACGCGAAAGTATGAGCCTGATGAGGGCGAATCCCAGACCTATCCCAGACCTAACTTGCGTTATCCTCTAAAATATTGATCGAAACCAGGTTTAATTGACTGTTTCAGCGTGGTACCACATTACTACGTGATACAATCCAGAAACAGCCCAGGATCTAGCCATGAAGTATGAGAAATATGCGAAAGTATGAGCCTGATGAGGGCAAATCCTAGACCTAACCCAAACCTAACATGCGTTATCCTCTAAAATATTGATCCAAACCAGGTTTAATGGACTGTTTCAGTGTGGTCCCACATTACTACGTGATCCAAACCAGAAAAAACCCAGGATCCGTTCAACAAGTATGTGAAGAATACGAAAGTATGTGTCTGATGAGTGAAAATCCCAGGACTAACCTAGACCTAACATGCGTTATCCTCATAAATATTGATGGAAACCAGATTTAATTGACTGTTGCAGTGTTGTACTTCATTACTACGTGATGCAATCCAGGAAAAGCCCAGGATCTAGCCATCAAGTATGAGAAATATGCGAAAGAATGGGCCAGATGAGAGCAAATCCCAGACCTAACCTAGACCTAACATGAATTATTCTCTTAAATATTGATCGAAACCTGGTTTAATCGACTGTTTCAGTGTGGTACCACATTACTACATGATCCAAACCAGAAAAAACCCAGGATCTGTTCAACAAGTATGTGAAGAATGCGAAAGTATGAGCCTGATGAGTGAAAATCCCAGGCCTAACCTAGACCTAACATGCGTTATCCTCAAAAATATTGATCGAAACCTGGTTTGATCGACTGTTTCAGTGTGGTACCACATTACTATGTGATGCAATCCAGAAATAGCCCAGGATCAGTTCAACAAGTATGTGAAAAACGCGGAAGTATGAGCCTGATGAGGGCGAATCCCAGACCTATCCCAGACCTAACTTGCGTTATCCTCTAAAATATTGATCGAAACCAGGTTTAATTGACTGTTTCAGCGTGGTACCACATTACTACGTGATCCAAACCAGAAAAAACTCAGGCTCCGTTCAACAAGTATGTGAAGAATGCGAAAGTATGAGTCTGATGAGTGAAAATCCCAGGCCTAACCTAGACCTAACATGCGTTATCCTCTAAAATATTGATCGAAACCTGGTTTAATCGACTGTTTCAGTGTGGTACCACATTACTATGTGATCCAACCCAGAAAATAATCCAGGATCTGTTCAAGGAGTATGTGAAGTGTGTGAAAGTATGAGTCTGATGAGGTCAAATCCCAGACCTATCCCAGACCTAACTTGCGTTATCCTATAAAATTTTGATCGAAACCAGGTTTATTCGACTGTTTCAGTGTGTTACCACATTACTACGTGATCCAGACCAGAAAAAACCCAGGATCAGTTCAACAAGTATGTGAAGAATGCGAAAGTATGAGTCTGATGAGTGAAAATCCCAGGGCTGACCTAGACCTAACATGCGTTATCCTCTAAAATATTGATCGAAACCAGGTTTAATTGATTGTTTCAGTGTGGTCCCACATTACTACGTGATGCAATCCAGAAAAAGCCCAGGATCTAGCCATCAAGTATGAGAAATATGCGAAAGAATGAGCCTGATGAGAGCAAATCCCAGACCTAACCTAGACCTAACATGAATTATTCTCTAAAATATTGATCGATACCAGGTTTAATCGACTGTTTCAGTGTGGTACCACATTGCTACGTGATCCAAACCAGTAAATACCCAGGATCCGTTCAACAAGTATGTGGAGAATGCGAAAGTATGAGTCTGATGAGTGAAAATCCTCGGCCTAACCTAGACCTAACATGCGTTGTCCTCTAAAATATTGATGGAAGCAGGTTTAATTGACTGTTTCAGTGTTGCACTTCATTACTACCTGATCCAAACCAGTAAAAACCCAGGATCCGTTCAACAAGTACGTGAAGAATGCGAAAGTATGAGTGTGATGGGCGAAAATCCCAGGGCTAACCTAAACCTAACAAGCGTTACCCTCTAAAATATTTATCAAGACCAGGTTTAATTGACTGTTTCAGCGTGGTACCACATTACTATGTGATGCAATCCAGAAATAGCCCAGGATCAGTTCAACAAGTATGTGAAAAACGCGGAAGTATGAGCCTGATGAGGGCGAATCCCAGACCTATCCCAGACCTAACTTGCGTTATCCTCTAAAATATTGATCGAAACCAGGTTTAATTGACTGTTTCAGCGTGGTACCACATTACTACGTGATCCAAACCAGAAAAAACCCAGGCTCCGTTCAACAAGTATGTGAAGAATGCGAAAGTATGAGTCTGATGAGTGAAAATCCCAGGCCTAACCTAGACCTAACATGCGTTATCCTCTAAAATATTGATCGAAACCTGGTTTAATCGACTGTTTCAGTGTGGTACCACATTACTATGTGATCCAACCCAGAAAATAATCCAGGATCTGTTCAAGGAGTATGTGAAGTGTGTGAAAGTATGAGTCTGATGAGGTCAAATCCCAGACCTATCCCAGACCTAACTTGCGTTATCCTATAAAATTTTGATCGAAACCAGGTTTATTCGACTGTTTCAGTGTGGTACCACATTACTACGTGATCCAGACCAGAAAAAACCCAGGATCCGTTCAACAAGTATGTGAAGAATGCGAATGTGTGAGTCTGATGAGTGAAAGTCCCAGACCTAACCTAGACCTAACATGCGTTATCCTCTAAGATATTGATCCAAACCAGGTTTAATGGACTGTTTCAGTGTGGTACCACACTACTACGTGATCCAAACCAGAAAAAACCCAGGATCTGTTCAACAAGTATGTGAAAAACGCGAAAGTATGAGCCTGATGAGGGCAAATCCCAGACATATCCAGGCCTAACTTGCGTTGTCCTCTAAGGTATTGATGGAAACCAGGTTTAATTGACTGATTCAGTGTTGTACTTCATTACTACGTGATGCAATCCAGAAAGAGCCCAGGATCTAGCCATCAAGTATGAGAAATATGCGAAAGAATAAGCCTGATGAGAGCAAATCCCAGACCTAACCTAGACCTAACATGAATTATTCTCTAAAATATTGATCGAAATCAGGTTTAATTGACTGTTTCAGTGTGGTCCCACATTACTACGTGATCCAAACCAGAAAAAACCCAGGATCCGTTCAACAAGTATGTGAAGAACGCGAAAGTATGAGTCTGATGAGTGAAAATCCCAGACCTAACCTAGACCTAACTTGCGTTGTCCTCTAAGGTATTGATGGAAACCAGGTTTAATTGACTGAGTCAGTGTTGTACTTCATTACTACGTGATGCAGTCCAGAAAGAGCCCAGGATCTAGCCATCAAGTATGAGAAATATGCGAAAGAATAAGCCTGATGAGAGCAAATCCCAGACCTAATCTAGACCTAACATGAATTATTCTCTAAAATATTGATCGAAATCAGGTCTAATTGACTGTTTCAGTGTGGTCCCACATTACTACGTGATCCAAGCCAGAAAAAACCCGGGATCCGTTCAACAAGTATGTGAAGAACGCGAAAGTATGAGTCTGATGGGTGAAAATCCCAGACCTAACCTAGACCTAACATGCGTTATCCTCTAAAATATTGATCCAAACCAGGTTTAATGGACTGTTTCAGTGTGGTACCACACTACTACGTGATCCAAACCCGAAAAAACCCAGGATCTGTTCAACAAGTATGTGAAGAATGCGAAAGTAACAGTCTGAAGGGTGAAAATCCCAGGGCTAACCTAGACCTGACATGCGTTATCCTCTAAAATATTGATCGAAACCAGGTTTAATGGACTGTTTCAGTGTGGCACCACATTACTACGTGATCCAAACCAGAAAAAACCCAGGATCAGTTCAACAAGTATGTGAAGAATGCGAAAGTATGAGTCTGATGAGTGAAAATCCCAGGGCAACCTAGACCTAACATGCGTTATCCTCTAAAATATTGATCCAAACCAGGATTAATGGACTCTTTCAGTGTGGTACCACACTACTACGTGATACAAACCAGAAAAAACCCAGGATCTGTTCAACAAGTATGTGAAAAACGCGAAAGTATGAGCCTGATGAGGGCAAATCCCAGACATATCCCAGACCTAGCTTGCGTTGTCCTCTAAGATATTGACGGAAACCAGGTTTAATTGACTGTTTCAGTGTTGTACTTCATTAGTACGTGATGCAATCCAGAAAAAGCCCAGGATCTAGCCATCAAGTATGAGAAATATGCGAAAGAATGAGCCTGATGAGAGCAAATCCCAGACCTAACCTAGACCTAACATGAATTATTCTCTAAAATATTGATCGAAACCAGGTTTAATTGACTGTTTCAGTGTGGTCCCACATTACTACGTGATCCAAACCAGAAAAAACCCAGGATCCGTTCAACAAGTATGTGAAGAATGCGAAAGTATGAGCCTGATGAGTGAAAATCCCAGGCCTAACCTAGACCTAACTTGCGTTGTCCTCTAAGATATTGATGGAAACCAGGTTTAATTGACTGTTTCAGTGTGGTACCACACTACTTCGTGATCCAAACCAGAAAAAACCCGGGACCTGTTCAACAAGTATGTGAAAAACGCGAAAGTATGAGCCTGAAGAGGGCAAATCCCAGACCTATCCCAGACCTAACTTGCGTTATCCTCTAAAATATTGATCGAAACCAGGTTTAATCGACTGCTTCAGTGTGGTACCACATTACTACATGATCCAAACCAGAAAAAACCCAGGATCCGTTCAACAAGTATGTGAAGAATGCGAAAGTATGAGCCTGATGAGTGAAAATCCCAGGCCAAACCTAGACCTAACTTGCGATGTCCTCTAAGATATTAATGGAAACCAGGTTTAATGGACTGTTTCAGTGTGGCACCACATTACTACGTGATCCAAACCAGAAAAAACCCAGGATCAGTTCAACAAGTATGTGAAGAATGCGAAAGTATGAGTCTGATGAGTGAAAATCCCAGGGCTAACCTAGACCTAACATGCGTTATCCTCTAAAATATTGATCCAAACCAGGTTTAATGGACTGTTTCAGTGTGGCACCACATTACTACGTGATCCAAACCAGAAAAAACACAGGATCAGTTCAAAAAGTATGTGAAGAATGCGATAGTATGAGTCTGATGAGTGAAAATCCCAGGGCTAACCTAGACCTAACATGCGTTATCCTCTAAAATATTGATCGAAACCAGGTTTAATCGACTGCTTCAGTGTGGTATCACACTACTACGTGACCCAAACCAGAAAAAACCCATGATCTGTTCAACAAGTATGTGAAAAACGCGAAAGTATGAGCCTGATGAGGGCAAATCCTAGACCTAACCCAGACCTAACATGCGTTATCCTCTAAAATATTTACAAAGACCAGGTTTAATTTATTGTTCAGTGTGGTCCCACATTACTACGGGTCCCAAACCGGAAAATACCCAGGATCCGTTCAACAAGTATGTGAAGAATGCGAAAGTATGAGCCTGATGAGAGCAACTCCCAGACCTAACCTAGACCTAACATGAATCATTCTCTTAAATATTGATCGAAACCAGGTTTTATTGACTGTTTCAGTGTGGTCCCACATTACTACGTGATCCAAACCAGAAGAAACCCAGGCTCTGTGCAACAAGTATGTGAAGAATGCGAAAGTATGAGTCTGATGAGTGAAAATCCCAGGCCTAACCTAGACCTAGCATGCGTTATCCTCTAAAATATTGATCGAAACCTGGTTTAATCGACTGTTTCAGTGTGGTACCACATTACTATGTGATCCAACCCAGAAAATAACCCAGGATCTGTTCAAGGAGTATGTGAAGTGTGTGAAAGTATGAGTCTGATGAGGTCAAATCCCAGACCTATCCCAGACCTAATTTGCGTTATCCTCTAAAATTTTGATCGAAACCAGGTTTACTCGACTGTTTCAGTGTGGTACCACATTACTACGTGATCCAAACCAGAAAAAACCCAGGATCCGTTCAACAAGTATGTGAAGAATGCGAATGTATGAGTCTGATGAGTGAAAATCCCAGACCTAACCTAGACCTAACATGCGTTATCCTCTAAAATATTGATCCAAACCAGGTTTAATGGACTGTTTCAGTGTGGTACCACACTACTACGTGATCCAAACCAGAAAAAACCCAGGATCTGTTCAACAAGTATGTGAAAAACGCGAAAGTATGAGCCTGTTGGGGGCAAATCCCAGACATATCCCAGACCTAACTTGCGTTGTCCTCTAAGGTATTGATGGAAACCAGGTTTAATTGACTGTTTCAGTGTTGTACTTCATTATTACGTGATGCAATCCAGAAAGAGCCCAGGATCTAGCCATCAAGTATGAGAAATATGCGAAAGAATGAGCCTGATGAGAGCAAATCCCAGGCCAAACCTAGACCTAGCATGCGTTATCCTCTAAAATATTGATCGAAACCTGGTTTAATCGACTGTTTCAGTGTGGTACCACATTACTATGTGATCCAACCCAGAAAATAACCCAGGATCTGTTCAAGGAGTATGTGAAGTGTGTGAAAGTATGAGACTGATGAGGTCAAATCCCAGACCTATCCCAGACCTAATTTGCGTTATCCTCTAAAATTTTGATCGAAACCAGGTTTCCTCGACTGTTTCAGTGTGGTACGACACTACTACGTGATCCAAACCCGAAAAAACCCAGGATCTGTTCAACAAGTATGTGAAGAATGGGAAAGTATGAGTCTGAAGAGTGAAAATCCCAGGGCTAACCTAGACCTGACATGCGTTATCCTCTAAAATATTGATCGAAACCAGGTTTAATGGACTGTTTCAGTGTGGCACCACATTACTACGTGATCCAAACCAGAAAAAACCCAGGATCAGTTCAACAAGTATGTGAAGAATGCGAAAGTATGAGTCTGACGAGTGAAAATCCCAGGGCTAACCTAGACCTAACATGCGTTATCCTCTAAAATATTGATCCAAACCAGGTTTAATGGACTCTTTCAGTGTGGTACCACACTACTACGTGATACAAACCAGAAAAAACCCAAGATCTGTTCAACAAGTATGTGAAAAACGCGAAAGTATGAGCCTGATGAGGGCAAATCCCAGACTTATCCCAGACCTAGCTTGCGTTGTCCTCTAAGATATTGACGGAAACCAGGTTTAATTGACTGTTTCAGTGTTGTACTTCATTAGTACGTGATGCAATCCAGAAAAAGCCCAGGATCTAGCCATCAAGTATGAGAAATATGCGAAAGAATGAGCCTGATGAGAGCAAATCCCAGACCTAATCTAGACCTAACATGAATTATTCTCTAAAATATTGATCGAAACCAGGTTTAATTGACTGTTTCAGTGTGGTCCCACATTACTACGTGATCCAAACCAGAAAAAACCCAGGATCCGTTCAACAAGTATGTGAAGAATGCGAAAGTATGAGCCTGATGAGTGAAAATCCCAGGCCTAACCTAGACCTAACTTGCGTTGTCCTCTAAGATATTGATCGAAACCAGGTTTAATCGACTGCTTCAGTGTGGTATCACACTACTACGTGACCCAAACCAGAAAAAACCCATGATCTGTTCAACAAGTATGTGAAAAACGCGAAAGTATGAGCCTGATGAGGGCAAATCCTAGACCTAACCCAGACCTAACATGCGTTATCCTCTAAAATATTTACAAAGACCAGGTTTAATTTATTGTTCAGTGTGGTCCCACATTACTACGGGTCCCAAACCGGAAAAAACCCAGGATCCGTTCAACAAGTATGTGAAGAATGCGAAAGTATGAGCCTGATGAGAGCAAATCCCAGACCTAACCTAGACCTAACATGAATCATTCTCTAAAATATTGATCGAAACCAGGTTTTATTGACTGTTTCAGTGTGGTCCCACATTACTACGTGATCCAAACCAGAAAAAACCCAGGCTCCGTGCAACAAGTATGTGAAGAATGCGAAAGTATGAGTCTGATGAGTGAAAATCCCAGGCCTAACCTAGACCTAGCATGCGTTATCCTCTAAAATATTGATCGAAACCTGGTTTAATCGACTGTTTCAGTGTGGTACCACATTACTATGTGATCCGACCCAGAAAATAACCCAGGATCTGTTCAAGGAGTATGTGAAGTGTGTGAAAGTATGAGTCTGATGAGGTCAAATCCCAGACCTATCCCAGACCTAATTTGCGTTATCCTCTAAAATTTTGATCGAAACCAGGTTTACTCGACTGTTTCAGTGTGGTACCACATTACTACGTGATCCAAACCAGAAAAAACCCAGGATCCGTTCAACAAGTATGTGAAGAATGCGAAAGTATGAGCCTGATGAGTGAAAATCCCAGACCTAACCTAGACCTAACAAGCGTTATCCTCTAAAATATTGATCCAAACCAGGTTTAATGGACTGTTTCAGTGTGGTACCACACTACTACGTGATCCAAACCAGAAAAAACCCAGGATCTGTTCAACAAGTATGTGAAAAACGCGAAAGTATGAGCCTGTTGAGGGCAAATCCCAGACATATCCCAGACCTAACTTGCGTTGTCCTCTAAGGTATTGATGGAAACCAGGTTTAATTGACTGTTTCAGTGTTGTACTTCATTATTACGTGGTGCAATCCAGAAAGAGCCCAGGATCTAGCCATCAAGTATGAGAAATATGCGAAAGAATGAGCCTGATGAGAGCAAATCCCAGGCCAAACCTAGACCTAGCATGCGTTATCCTCTAAAATATTGATCGAAACCTGGTTTAATCGACTGTTTCAGTGTGGTACCACATTACTATGTGATCCAACCCAGAAAATAACCCAGGATCTGTTCAAGGAGTATGTGAAGTGTGTGAAAGTATGAGTCTGATGAGGTCAAATCCCAGACCTATCCCAGACCTAATTTGCGTTATCCTCTAAAATTTTGATCGAAACCAGGTTTACTCGACTGTTTCAGTGTGGTACCACACTACTACGTGATCCAAACCCGAAAAAACCCAGGATCTGTTCAACAAGTATGTGAAGAATGCGAAAGTATGAGTCTGAAGAGTGAAAATCCCAGGGCTAACCTAGACCTGACATGCGTTATCCTCTAAAATATTGATCGAAACCAGGTTTAATGGACTGTTTCAGTGTGGCACCACATTACTACGTGATCCAAACCAGAAAAAACCCAGGATCAGTTCAACAAGTATGTGAAGAATGCGAAAGTATGAGTCTGATGAGTGAAAATCCCAGGGCTAACCTAGACCTAACATGCGTTATCCTCTAAAATATTGATCCAAACCAGGTTTAATGGACTCTTTCAGTGTGGTACCACACTACTACGTGATACAAACCAGAAAAAACCCAGGATCTGTTCAACAAGTATGTGAAAAACGCGAAAGTATGAACCTGATGAGGGCAAATCCCAGACTTATCCCAGACCTAGCTTGCGTTGTCCTCTAAGATATTGACGGAAACCAGGTTTAATTGACTGTTTCAGTGTTGTACTTCATTAGTACGTGATGCAATCCAGAAAAAGCCCAGGATCTAGCCATCAAGTATGAGAAATATGCGAAAGAATGAGCCTGATGAGAGCAAATCCCAGACCTAATCTAGACCTAACATGAATTATTCTCTAAAATATTGATCGAAACCAGGTTTAATTGACTGTTTCAGTGTGGTCCCACATTACTACGTGATCCAAACCAGAAAAAACCCAGGATCCGTTCAACAAGTATGTGAAGAATGCGAAAGTATGAGCCTGATGAGTGAAAATCCCAGGCCTAACCTAGACCTAACTTGCGTTGTCCTCTAAGATATTGATGGAAACCAGGTTTAATTGACTGTTTCAGTGTGGTACCACACTACTTCGTGATCCAAACCAGAAAAAACCCGGGACCTGTTCAACAAGTATGTGAAAAACGCGAAAGTATGAGCCTGAAGAGGGCAAATCCCAGACCTATCCCAGACCTAACTTGCGTTATCCTCTAAAATATTGATCGAAACCAGGTTTAATCGACAGTTTCAGTGTGGTACCACATTACTACATGATCCAAACCAGAAAAAACCCAGGATCCGTTCAACAAGTATGTGAAGAATGCGAAAGTATGAGCCTGATGAGTGAAAATCCCAGGCCTAACCTAGACCTAACTTGCGTTGTCCTCTAAGATATTAATGGAAACCATGTTTAATGGACTGTTTCAGTGTGGCACCACATTACTACGTGATCCAAACCAGAAAAAACACAGGATCAGTTCAAAAAGTATGTGAAGAATGCGATAGTATGAGTCTGATGAGTGAAAATCCCAGGGCTAACCTAGACCTAACATGCGTTATCCTCTAAAATATTGATCGAAACCAGGTTTAATCGACTGCTTCAGTGTGGTATCACACTACTACGTGACCCAAACCAGAAAAAACCCATGATCTGTTCAACAAGTATGTGAAATACGCGAAAGTATGAGCCTGATGAGGGCAAATCCTAGACCTAACCCAGACCTAACATGCGTTATCCTCTAAAATATTTACAAAGACCAGGTTTAAATTATTGTTTCAGTGTGGTCCCACATTACTACGGGTCCCAAACCGGAAAAAACCCAGGATCCGTTCAACAAGTATGTGAAGAATGCGAAAGTATGAGCCTGATGAGAGCAAATCCCAGACCTAACCTAGACCTAACATGAATTATTCTCTAAAATATTGATCGAAACCAGGTTTTATTGACTGTTTCAGTTTGGTCCCACATTACTACGTGATCCAAACCAGAAAAAACCCAGGCTCCGTTCAACAAGTATGTGAAGAATGCGAAAGTATGAGTCTGATGAGTGAAAATCCCAGGCCTAACCTAGACCTAGCATGCGTTATCCTCTAAAATATTGATCGAAACCTGGTTTAATCGACTGTTTCAGTGTGGTACCACATTACTATGTGATCCAACCCAGAAAATTACCCAGGATCTGTTCAAGGAGTATGTGAAGTGTGTGAAAGTATGAGTCTGATGAGGTCAAATCCCAGACCTATCCCAGACCTAATTTGCGTTATCCTCTAAAATTTTGATCGAAACCAGGTTTACTCGACTGTTTCAGTGTGGTACCACATTACTACGTGATCCAAACCAGAAAAAACCCAGGATCCGTTCAACAAGTATGTGAAGAATGCGAATGTATGAGTCTGATGAGTGAAAATCCCAGATCTAACCTAGACCTAACATGCGTTATCCTCTAAAATATTGATCCAAACCAGGTTTAATGGACTGTTTCAGTGTGGTACCACACTACTACGTGATCCAAACCAGAAAAAACCCAGGATCTGTTCAACAAGTATGTGAAAAACGCGAAAGTATGTGCCTGTTGAGGGCAAATCCCAGACATATCCCAGACCTAACTTGCGTTGTCCTCTAAGGTATTGATGGGAACCAGGTTTAATTGACTGTTTCAGTGTTGTACTTCATTATTACGTGATGCAATCCAGAAAGAGCCCAGGATCTAGCCATCAAGTATGAGAAATATGCGAAAGAATGAGCCTGATGAGAGCAAATCCCAGACATAACCTAGACCTAACATGAATTATTCACTAAAATATTGATCGAAATCAGGTTTAATCGACTGTTTCAGTGTGGTATCACAGTACTACGTGACCCAACCCAGAAAAAACCCATGATCTGTTCAACAAGTATGTGAAAAACGCGAAAGTATGAGCCTGATGAGTGAAAATCCCAGACCTAACCTAGACCTAACATGCGTTATCCTCTAAAATATTGATCGAAACCACGTTTAATTGACTGTTTCAGTGTTGTACTTCATTACTACGTGATGCAATCCAGAAAAAGCCCAGGATCTAGCCATCAAGTATGAGAAATATGCGAAAGAATGAGCCTGATGAGAGCAAATCCCAGACCTAATCTAGACCTAACATGAATTATTCTCTAAAATATTGAGCGAAACCAGGTTTAATCGACTGTTTCAGTGTGGTATCACACTACTACGTGACCCAAACCAGAAAAAACCCATGATGTGTTCAACAAGTATGTGAAAAACGCGAAAGTATGAGACTGATGAGGGCAAATCCTAGACCAAACCTAGACCTAACATGAATTATTCTCTAAAATATTGATCGAAACCAGGTTTAATTGACTGTTTCAGTGTGGTCCCACATTACTACGTGATCCAAACCAGGAAAAACCCAGGATCAGTTCAACAAGTATGTGAAGAATGCGAAAGTATGAGTCTGATGAGTGAAAATCCCAGGGCTAACCTAGACCTAACATGCGTTATCCTCTAAAATATTGATCGAAACCAGGTTTAATTGACTGTTTCAGTGTTGTACTTCATTACTACGTGATGCAATCCAGAAAAAGCCCAGGATCTAGCCATCAAGTATGAGAAATATGCGAAAGAATGAGCCTGATGAGAGCAAATCCCAGACCTAACCTAGACCTAACATGCGTTATCCTCAAAAATATTGACCGAAACCTGGTTTAATCGACTGTTTCTGTGTGGTACCACATTACTATGTGATCCAAACCAGAAAATAACCCAGGATCTGTTCAACGAGTATGTGAAAAACGCGAAAGTATGAGCCTGATGAGGGCGAATCCCAGACCTATCCCAGATCTAACTTGCGTTATCCTCTAAAATATTGATCGAAACCAGATTTAATTTACTGTTTCAGTGTTGTACTTCATTACTACGTGATGCTATCCAGAAATAGCCCAGGATCTAGCCATCAAGTATGAGAAATATGCGAAAGAATGAGCCTGATGAGAGCAAATCCCAGACATAACCTAGACCTAACATGAATTATTCTCTAAAATATTGATCGAAATCAGGTTTAATCGACTGTTTCAGTGTGGTATCACAGTACTACGTGACCCATCCCAGAAAAAACCCATGATCTGTTCAACAAGTATGTGAAAAACACGAAAGTATGAGCCTGATGAGTGAAAATCCCAGACCTAACCTAGACCTAACATGCGTTATCCTCTAAAATATTGATCCAAACCAGGTTTAATGGACTGTTTCAGTGTGGTACCACACTACTACGTGATCCAAACCCGAAAAAACCCAGGATCTGTTCAACAAGTATGTGAAGAATGCGAAAGTATGAGTCTGAAGAGTGAAAATCCCAGGGCTAACCTAGACCTAACATGCGTTGTCCTCTAAGATATTGACGGAAACCAGGTTTAATGGACTGTTTCAGTGTGGCACCACATTACTACGTCATCCAAACCAGAAAAAACCCAGGATCAGTTCAACAAGTATGTGAAGAATGCGAAAGTATGAGTCTGATGAGTGAAAATCCCAGGGCTAACCTAGACCTAACATGCGTTATCCTCTAAAATATTGATCGAAACCAGGTTTAATCGACTGTTTCAGTGTGGTATCACACTACTACGTGACCCAAACCAGAAAAAACCCATGATGTGTTCAACAAGTATGTGAAAAACGCGAAAGTATGAGCCTGATGAGGGCAAATCCTAGACCAAACCTAGACCTAACATGCGTTATCCTCAAAAATATTGACCGAAACCTGGTTTAATCGACTGTTTCTGTGTGGTACCACATTACTATGTGATCCAAACCAGAAAATAACCCAGGATCTGTTCAACGAGTATGTGAAAAACGCGAAAGTATGAGCCTGATGAGGGCGAATCCCAGACCTATCCCAGATCTAACTTGCGTTATCCTCTAAAATATTGATCGAAACCAGATTTAATTTACTGTTTCAGTGTTGTACTTCATTACTACGTGATGCTATCCAGAAATAGCCCAGGATCTAGCCATCAAGTATGAGAAATATGCGAAAGAATGAGCCTGATGAGAGCAAATCCCAGACCTAACCTAGAACTAACATGAATTATTCTCTAAAATATTGATCGAAACCAGGTTTAATTGACTGTTTCAGTGTGGTCCCACATTACTACGTGATCCAAACCAGAAAAAACCCAGGATCAGTTCAACAAGTATGTGAAGAATGCGAAAGTATGAGTCTGATGAGTGAAAATCCCAGGGCTAACCTAGACCTAACATGCGTTATCCTCTAAAATATTGATCGAAACCAGGTTTAATTGACTGTTTCAGTGTTGTACTTCATTACTACGTGATGCAATCCAGAAAAAGCCCAGGATCTAGCCATCAAGTATGAGAAATATGCGAAAGAATGAGCCTGATGAGAGCAAATCCCAGACCTAACCTAGACCTAACATGCGTTATCCTCAATAATATTGACCGAAACCTGGTTTAATCGACTGTTTCAGTGTGGTACCACATTACTATGTGATCCAAACCAGAAAATAACCCAGGATCTGTTCAACGAGTACGTGAAAAATGCGAAAGTATGAGCCTGATGAGGGCGAATCCCAGACCTAACCCAGACCTAACATGCGTTATCCTCTAAAATATTGATCGAAACCAGGTTTAATTGACTGTTTCAGTGTGGTACCACATTACTACGTGATCCAATCCAGAAATAGCCCCGGATCTAGCCATGAAGTATGAGAAATATGTGAAAGTATGAGCCTGACGAGGGCAAATCCTAGACCTAACCCAGACCTAACATGCGTTATCCTCTAAAATATTTATCAAGACCAGGTTTAATTGATTGTTTCAGTGTGGTCCCACATTACTACGTGATCCAAACCAGAAAAAACCCAGGATAAGTTCAACAAGTATGTGAAGAATGCGAAAGTATGAGCCTGATGAGGGCGAATCCCAGACCTAACCCAGACCTAACATGCGTTATCCTCTAAAATATTGATCGAAACCAGGTTTAATTGACTGTTTCAGCGTGGTACCGCATTACTACGTGATACAATCCAGAAACAGCCCAGGATCTAGCCATGAAGTATGAGAAATATGCGAAAGTATGAGCCTGATGAGGGCAAATCCTAGACCTAACCCAAACCTAACATGCGTTATCCTCTAAAATATTGATCCAAACCAGGTTTAATGGACTGCTTCAGTGTGGTACCACTTTACTACGTGATGCAAAGCAGAAAAAACGCTCGATCAGGTCAACATGTATGTTAAAACTGCGAAAGTATGATCCTGATGAGGGCAAATCCCAGGCCTATCCCAGACCTAACATGCGTTGTCCTCTAAAATATTGATGGAAACCAGGTTTAATTGACTGTTTCAGTGTGGTACCACATTACTACGTGATGCAATCCAGAAAAACTCCAGGATCTAGCCATCAAGTATGAGAAATATGCGAAAGAATGAGCCTGATGAGAGCAAGTCCCAGACCTAACCTAGACCTAACATGAATTATTCTCTAAAATATTTATCAAGACCAGGTTTAATTGACTGTTTCAGTGTGGTACCACATTACTACGTGATGCAATCCAGAAAAACTCCAGGATCTAGCCATCAAGTATGAGAAATATGCGAAAGAATGAGCCTGATGTGTGAAAATATCAGGCCTAACCTAGACCTAACATGCGTTATCCACTAAAATATTGATCCAAACCAGGTTAAATGGACTGTTTCAGTGTGGTACCACATTACTACGTGAGCCAAACCAGAAAAAACCCAGGTTCTGTTCAACAAGTATGTGGAAAACGCGAAAGTATGAGCCTGATGAGGGCAAATCCCAGGCCTAACCTAGACCTAACATGCGTTATCCTCAAAAATATTGATCGAAACCTGCTTTAATCGACTGTTTCAGTGTGGTACCACATTACTACGTGATCCAATCCAGAAATAGCCCCGGATCTAGCCATGAAGTATGAGAAATATGTGAAAGTATGAGCATGACGAGGGCAAATCCTAGACCTAGCCCAGACCTAACATGCGTTATCCTCTAAAATATTTATCAAGACCAGGTTTAATTGATTGTTTCAGTGTGGTCCCACATTACTACGTGATCCAAACCAGAAAAAACCCAGGATCCGTTCAACAAGTATGTGAAGAATGCGAAAGTATGAGTCTGATGAGTGAAAATCCCAGGCCTAACGTAGACCTAACATGCGTTATCCTCAAAAATATTGATCGAAACCTGGTTTGATCGACTGTTTCAGTGTGGTACCACATTACTATGTGACCCAATCCAGAAATAGCCCAGGATCAGTTCAACAAGTATGTGAAAAACGCGGAAGTATGAGCCTGATGAGGGCGAATCCCAGACCTATCCCAGACCTAACTTGCGTTATCCTCTAAAATATTGATCGAAACCAGGATTAAGTGACTGTTTCAGCGTGGTACCACATTAGTACGTGATACAATCCAGAAACAGCCCAGGATCTAGCCATGAAGTATGAGAAATATGCGAAACTATGAGCCTGATGAGGGCAAATCCTAGACCTAACCCAAACCTAACATGCGTTATCCTCTAGAATATTGATCCAAACCAGGTTTAATGGACTGCTTCAGTGTGGTACCACTTTACTACGTGATCCAAAGCAGAAAAAACCCTCGATCAGGCCAACATGTATGTTAAAACTGCGAAAGTATGACCCTGACGAGGGCAAATCCCAGGCCTAACCTAGACCTAACATGCGTTATCTTCTAAGATATTGATCGAAACCAGGTTTAATTGACTGTTTCAGTGTGGTAACACATTACTACGTGATCCAATCCAGAAAAAGCCCAGGATCTAGCCATCAAGTATGAGAAATATGCGAAAGAATGAGCCTGATGAGAGGAAATCCCAGACCTAACCTTGACCTAACGTGAATTATTCTCTAAAATATTGATCGAAACGAGGTTCAATTGACTGTTTCAGTGCGGTACCATATTACTACATGATCCAAACCAGTAAAAACCCAGGATCCGTTCAACAAGTATGTGAAGCATGCGAAAGTATGAGTCTGATGAGGGCAAATCCCAGGCCTAACCTAGCCCTAACATGCGTTATCTTCTAAAATATTGAGCGAAACCAGGTTTAATTGACTGTTTCAGTGTGGTAACACATTACTACGTGATCCAATCCAGAAAAAGCCCAGGATCTAGCCATCAAGTATGTGAAGAATGCGAAAGTATGAGCCTGATGAGTGAAAATCCTCGGCCTAACCTAGACCTAACATGCGTTATCCTCAAAAATATTGATCGAAACCAGGTTTACTCGACTGTTTCAGTGTGGTACCACATTACTACGTGATCCAAACCAGAACAAAACCCAGGATCTGTTCAACAAGTATGTGAAGTAAGCGAAAGTATGAGTCTGATGAGGGCAAATCCCAGACCTAAACTAGACATAACTTTCGTTATCCTCTAAAATATTGATCGAAACCAGGTTTAATTGACTGTTATAGTGTGGTACCACTTTACTACGTGATCCAAAGCAGAAGAAACCCTCGATCAGGTCAACATGCATGTTAAAACTGCGAAAGTATGAGCCTGATGAGGGCAAATCCCAGACCTATCCCAGACCTAACATGCGTTATCCTCAAAAATATTAATCGAAACCAGGCTTAATCGACTGTTTCAGTGTGGTACCACATTACTACGTGATCGAAACCAGAAAAAAACCCAGGATCTTGTCAACGAGTATGTGAAGTGTGCGAAAGTATGAGTCTGATGAGGGCTAATCCCAGACCTGTCCCAGACCTAACTTGCGTTATCCTCTAAAATAGTGATTGAAACCAGGTTTAATTGACTGTTTTAGTTGTGGTACCACTTTACTACGTGATCCAAAGCAGAAAAAACCCACGATCAGGTCAACATGCATGTTAAAACTGCGAAAGTATGACCTTGATGTGGGCAAATCCCAGACCTATCCCAGACCTAACTTGCGTTATCCTCAAAATTATTGATCGAAACCTGGTTTAATCGACTGTTTCAGTGTGGTACCACATTACTACGTGATCCAAACCAGAAAAAACCCAGGATCCGATCAACAAGTATGTGAAGAATGCGAAAGTATGAGTCTGATCAGTGAAAATCTCAGGCCTTAGCTAGACCTAACTTGCGTTGTCCTCTAAAATATTGATCGAAACGAGGTTTAATTGACTGTTTTAGTGTGGTACCACTTTACTACGTGATCCAAAGCAGAAAAAACCCTCGATCAGGTCAACATGCATGTTAAAACTGCGAAAGTATGAGCCTGATGAGGGCAAGTCCCAGACCTAACCTAGACCTAACATGCGTTATCCTCTAAAATATTGAGCGAAACCAGCTTTAATGGACTGTTTCAGTGTGGTACCACACTACTTCGTGATCCGAACAAGACAAAACCCAGGATCTGTTCAACAAGTATGTGAAAAACGCGAAACTGTGAGCCTGATGAGGGCAAATCTTAGACCTAACCCAGACCTAAGATGCGTTATCCTCTAAAATATTTATCCAGACAAGGTTTCTTTGAATGTTTCACTGTGGTACCACTTTACTACGTGATCCAATCCAGAAATAGCCCAGGATCTAGCCATGAAGTATGAGAAATATGCGAAAGTAAGAGCCTGATGAGGGCAAATCGCAGACCTAACATAGACCTAACATGAATTATTCTCTAAAATATTGATCGAAACCAGGTTTTATTGACTGTTTCAGTGTGGTACCACATTACTATGTGATCCAACCCAGAAAATAACCCAGGATCTGTTCAAGGAGTATGTGAAGTGTGTGAAAGTATGAGTCAGATGAGGTGAAATCCCAGACCTATCCCAGACCTAACTTGCGTTATCCTCTAAAATTTTAATCGGAACCAGGTTTACTCGACTGTTTCAGTGTGGTACCACATTACTACGTGATCCAAACCAGAAAAAACCCAGGATCCGTTCAACAAGTATGAGAAGAATGCGAATGTATGAGTCTGATGAGTGAAAATCCCAGACCTAACCTAGACCTAACATGCGTTATCCTCTAAAATATTGATCCAAACCAGGTTTAATGGACTGTTTCAGTGTGGTACCACACTACTACGTGATCCAAACCAGAAAAAACCCAGGATCTGTTCAAGAAGTATGTGAAGAATGCGAAAGTATGAGTCTGAAGAGTGAAAATCCCAGGGCTAACCTAGACCTAACATGCGTTATCCTCTAAAATATTGATCCAAACCAGGTTTAATGGACTGTTTCAGTGTGGTACCACACTACTACGTGATCCAAACCAGAAAAAACCCAGGATCTGTTCAAGAAGTATGTGAAGAATGCGAAAGTATGAGCCTGAAGAGTGAAAATCCCAGGGCTAACCTAGACCTAACATGCGTTATCCTCTAAAATATTGATTGAAACCAGGTTTAATCGCCTGTTTCCGTGTGGCACCACATTACTACGTGATCCAAACCAGAAAAAACCCATGATCTGTTCAACAAGTACGTGAAAAACGCGAAAGTATGACCCTGATGAGGGCAAATCCCAGACCTAACCTAGACCTACCATGAATTATTCTCTAAGATATTGATCGAAACCAGGTTTAATTGACTGTTTCAGTGTGGTCCCACATTACTACGTGATCCAAACCAGATAAAACCCAGGATCAGTTCAAAAAGTATGTGAAGAATGCGAAAGTATGAGTCTGATGAGCGAAAATCCCAGGGCTAACCAAGACCTAACATGCGTTATCCTCTAAAATATTGATCGAAACCAGGTTTAATCGACTGTTTTAGTGTGGTATCACACTACTACGTGACCCAAACCAGAAAAAACCCATGATCTGTTCAACAAGTACGTGAAAAACGCGAAAGTATGAGCCTGATGAGGGCAAATCCCAGACCTAACCTAGACCTACCATGAATTATTCTCTAAGATATTGATCGAAACCAGGTTTAATTGACTGTTTCAGTGTGGTCCCACATTACTACGTGATCCAAACCAGAAAAAACCCAGGATCCGTTCAACAAGTATGTGAAGAATGCGAAAGTATGAGTCTGATGAGTGAAAATCCCAGGCCTAACCCAGACCTAACATGCGTTATCCTCAAAAATAATGATCGAAACCTGGTTTAATCGACTGTTTCAGTGTGGTACCACATTACTATGTGATCCAAACCAGAAAATAACCCAGGATCTGTTTAACGAGTATGTGAAGTGTGTGAAAGTATGAGCCTGATGAGGGCAAGTCCAAGAACTATCCCAGACCTAACTTGCGTTGTCCTCTACGATATTGATGGAAACCAGGTTTAATTGACTGTTTCGGTGTTGTACTTCATTACTACGTGATGCAATCCAGAAAAAGCCCAGGATTTAGCCATCAAGTATGAGAAATATGCGAAAGTATGAGCCTGATGAGGGCAAATCCTAGACCTAACCCAGACCTAACATGCGTTATCCTCTAAAATATTTATCAAGACCAGGTTTAATTGAATGTTTGAGTGTTGCACTTCATTACTACGTGACGCAATCCAGAGAAAGCCCAGGATCTAGCCATCAAGTATGAGAAATATGCGAAAGAATGAGCCTGATGAGAGCAAATCCCAGACCTAACCCAGACCTATCATGCGTTATCGTCTAAAATATTTATCAAGACCAGGTTTAATTGATTGTTTCAGTGTGGTTCCACATTACTACGTGAACCAAACCAGAAAAAACCCAGGATCAGTTCAATGAGTATGTGAAGTGTGCGAAAGTATGAGTCTGATGAGGGCAAATCCCAGACCTATCCCAGACCTAACACGCGTTATCCTCTAAAATATTTATCAAGACCAGGTTTAATTGATTGTTTCAGTGTGGTCCCACATTACTACGTGATCCAAACCAGAAAAAACCCATGATCCGTTCAACAAGTATGTGAAGAATGCGAAAGTATGAGTCTGATGAGTGAAAATCCCAGGCCTAACCTAGACCTAACATGCGTTATCCTCAAAAATATTGATCGAAACCTGGTTTAATCGACTGTTTCTGTGTGGTACCACATTACTATGCGATCCAAACCAGAAAATAACCCAGGATCTGTCAAACGAGTATGTGAAGTGTGCGAAAGTATGAGCCTGATGAGTGCAAATCCCAGACCTAACCAAGACCTAACATGCGTTATCCTCTAAAATATTGATCGAAACCAGGTTTAATCGAGTGTTTCAGTGTGGTACCACATTACTACGTGATCCAAACCAGAAAAGACCCAGGATCAGTTCAACAAGTATGTGAAGAATGCGAAAGTATGAGTCTGATGATTGAAAATCCCAGGGCTAACCTAGACCTAACATGCGTTATCCTCTAGAATATTGATCGAAACCAGGTTTAATCGACTGTTTCAGTGTGGTATCACAGTACTACGTGACCCAACCCAGAAAAAACCCATGATCTGTTCAACAAGTATGTGAAAAACGCGAAAGTATGAGCCTGATGAGGGCAAATCCCAGACCTATCCCAGACCTAACTTGCGTTATCCTCTAAAATATTGATCGAAACCAGGTTTAATTGACCGTTTCAGTGTGGTACCACATTACTACGTGATCCAAACCAGAAAAAACTCAGGATCCGTTCAACAAGTATGTGAAGGATGCGAAAGTATGAGTCTGATCAGTGAAAATCTCAGGCCTTACCTAGACCTAACTTGCGTTGTCCTCTAAAATATTGATCGAAACCAGGTTTCATCGACTGTTTTAGTGTGGTATCACACTACTACGTGACCCAAACCAGAAAAAACCCATGATCTGTTCAACAAGTATGTGAAAAACGCGAAAGTATGAGCCTGATGAGGGCAAATCCCAGACCTATCCTAGATCTAACATGCGTTATCCTCTAAAATATTTATCAAGACCAGGTTTAATTGATTGTTTCAGTGTGGACCCACATTACTACGTGATCCAAACCAGAAAAAACCCAGGATCTGTTCAACAAGTATGTGAAAAACGCGAAACAGTGAGCCTGATGAGGGCAAATCTTAGAACTAACCCAGACCTAAGATGCGTTATCCTCTAAAATATTTATCCAGACCAGGTTTAATTGACCGCTTCAGTGTGGTACCACATTACTACGTGATCCAAACCAGAAAAAACTCAGGATCCGTTCAACAAGTATGTGAAGAATGCGAAAGTATGAGCCTGATGAGTGAAAATCCCAGGCCTAACCCAGACCTAACATGCGTTATCCTCAAGAATATTGATCGAAACATGGTTTAATCGACTGTTTCAGTGTGGTACCACATTACTATGTGGTCCAACCCAGAAAATAACCCATGATCTGTTCAACGAGTATGTGAAGTGTGCGAAAGTATGAGTCTGATGAGGTCAAATCCCAGACCAATCCCAGACCTAACTTGCGTTGTCCTCTAAGATATTGATGGAAACCAGGTTTAATTGACTGTTTCAGTGTTGCACTTCATTACTACGTGATGCAATCTAGAAAAAGCCCAGGATCTAGCCATCAAGTATGAGAAATATGCGAAAGAATGAGCCTGATGAGAGCAAATCCCAGACCTAACCTAGACCTAACATGAATTATTCTCTAACATATTGATCGAAACCAGGTTTAATTGACTGTTTCAGTGTGGTCCCACATTACTACGTGATCCAAACCAGAAAAAAACCAGGATCCGTTCAACAAGTATGTGAAGAATGCGAAAGTATGAGCCTGATGAGTGAAAATCCCCGACCTAATCTAGACCTAACATGCGTTATCCTCTAAAATATTGATCCAAACCAGGTTTAATGGACTGTTTCAGTGTGGTACCACACTACTACGTGATCCAAACCAGAAAAAACCCAGGATCTGTTCAGCAAGTATGTGAAAAACGCGAAAGTATGAGCCTGATGAGGGCAAGTCCCAGACCTAACCTACACCTAACATGAATTATTTTCGAAGATATTGATCGGAACCAGGTTTAATTGACTGTTTCAGTGTGGTACCACATTACTACGTGATCCAAACCAGAAAAAACCCAGGATCAGTTCAACAAGTATGTGAAGAATGCGAAAGTATGAGTCTGATGAGTGAAAATCCCAGGGCTTACCTAGACCTAACATGCGTTATCCTCTAAAATATTGATCGAAACCAGGTTTAATCGACTGTTTCAGTGTGGTACCACATTACTACGTGATCCAAACCAGAAAAGACCCAGGATCAGTTCAACAAGTATGTGAAGAATGCGAAAGTATGAGTCTGATGATTAAAAATCCCAGGGCTAACCTAGACCTAACATGCGTTATCCTCTAGAATATTGATCGAAACCAGGTTTAATCGACTGTTTCAGTGTGGTATCACTGTACTACGTGACCCAACCCAGAAAAAACCCATGATCTGTTCAACAAGTATGTGAAAAACGCGAAAGTATGAGCCTGATGAGGGGAAATCCCAGACCTATCCCAGACCTAACTTGCGTTATCCTCTAAAATATTGATCGAAACCAGGTTTAATTGACCGTTTCTGTGTGGTACCACATTACTACGTGATCCAAACCAGAAAAAACTCAGGATCCGTTCAACAAGTATGTGAAGGATGCGAAAGTATGAGTCTGATCAGTGAAAATCTCAGGCCTTACCTAGACCTAACTTGCGTTGTCCTCTAAAATATTGATCGAAACCAGGTTTCATCGACTGTTTTAGTGTGGTATCACACTACTACGTGACCCAAACCAGAAAAAACCCATGATCTGTTCAACAAGTATGTGAAAAACGCGAAAGTATGAGCCTGATGAGGGCAAATCCCAGACCTATCCTAGATCTAACATGCGTTATCCTCTAAAATATTTATCAAGACCAGGTTTAATTGATTGTTTCAGTGTGGACCCACATTACTACGTGATCCAAACCAGAAAAAACCCAGGATCTGTTCAACAAGTATGTGAAAAACGCGAAACAGTGAGCCTGATGAGGGCAAATCTTAGAACTAACCCAGACCTAAGATGCGTTATCCTCTAAAATATTTATCCAGACCAGGTTTAATTGACCGCTTCAGTGTGGTACCACATTACTACGTGATCCAAACCAGAAAAAACTCAGGATCCGTTCAACAAGTATGTGAAGAATGCGAAAGTATGAGCCTGATGAGTGAAAATCCCAGGCCTAACCCAGACCTAACATGCGTTATCCTCAAGAATATTGATCGAAACATGGTTTAATCGACTGTTTCAGTGTGGTACCACATTACTATGTGGTCCAACCCAGAAAATAACCCATGATCTGTTCAACGAGTATGTGAAGTGTGCGAAAGTATGAGTCTGATGAGGTCAAATCCCAGACCAATCCCAGACCTAACTTGCGTTGTCCTCTAAGATATTGATGGAAACCAGGTTTAATTGACTGTTTCAGTGTTGCACTTCATTACTACGTGATGCAATCTAGAAAAAGCCCAGGATCTAGCCATCAAGTATGAGAAATATGCGAAAGAATGAGCCTGATGAGAGCAAATCCCAGACCTAACCTAGACCTAACATGAATTATTCTCTAACATATTGATCGAAACCAGGTTTAATTGACTGTTTCAGTGTGGTCCCACATTACTACGTGATCCAAACCAGAAAAAAACCAGGATCCGTTCAACAAGTATGTGAAGAATGCGAAAGTATGAGCCTGATGAGTGAAAATCCCCGACCTAATCTAGACCTAACATGCGTTATCCTCTAAAATATTGATCCAAACCAGTTTTAATGGACTGTTTCAGTGTGGTACCACACTACTACGTGATCCAAACCAGAAAAAACCCAGGATCTGTTCAGCAAGTATGTGAAAAACGCGAAAGTATGAGCCTGATGAGGGCAAGTCCCAGACCTAACCTACACCTAACATGAATTATTTTCGAAGATATTGATCGGAACCAGGTTTAATTGACTGTTTCAGTGTGGTACCACATTACTACGTGATCCAAACCAGAAAAAACCCAGGATCAGTTCAACAAGTATGTGAAGAATGCGAAAGTATGAGTCTGATGAGTGAAAATCCCAGGGCTTACCTAGACCTAACATGCGTTATCCTCTAAAATATTGATCGAAACCAGGTTTAATCGACTGTTTCAGTGTGGTACCACATTACTACGTGATCCAAACCAGAAAAGACCCAGGATCAGTTCAACAAGTATGTGAAGAATGCGAAAGTATGAGTCTGATGATTAAAAATCCCAGGGCTAACCTAGACCTAACATGCGTTATCCTCTAGAATATTGATCGAAACCAGGTTTAATCGACTGTTTCAGTGTGGTATCACTGTACTACGTGACCCAACCCAGAAAAAACCCATGATCTGTTCAACAAGTATGTGAAAAACGCGAAAGTATGAGCCTGATGAGGGGAAATCCCAGACCTATCCCAGACCTAACTTGCGTTATCCTCTAAAATATTGATCGAAACCAGGTTTAATTGACCGTTTCTGTGTGGTACCACATTACTACGTGATCCAAACCAGAAAAAACTCAGGATCCGTTCAACAAGTATGTGAAGGATGCGAAAGTATGAGTCTGATCAGTGAAAATCTCAGGCCTTACCTAGACCTAACTTGCGTTGTCCTCTAAAATATTGATCGAAACCAGGTTTCATCGACTGTTTTAGTGTGGTATCACACTACTACGTGACCCAAACCAGAAAAAACCCATGATCTGTTCAACAAGTATGTGAAAAACGCGAAAGTATGAGCCTGATGAGGGCAAATCCCAGACCTATCCTAGATCTAACATGCGTTATCCTCTAAAATATTTATCAAGACCAGGTTTAATTGATTGTTTCAGTGTGGACCCACATTACTACGTGATCCAAACCAGAAAAAACCCAGGATCTGTTCAACAGGTATGAGAAAAACGAGAAACTGTGAGCCTGATGAGGGCAAATCTTAGAACTAACCCAGACCTAAGATGCGTTATCCTCTAAAATATTTATCCAGACCAGGTTTAATTGACCGCTTCAGTGTGGTACCACATTACTACGTGATCCAAACCAGAAAAAACTCAGGATCCGTTCAACAAGTATGTGAAGAATGCGAAAGTATGAGCCTGATGAGTGAAAATCCCAGGCCTAACCTAGACCTAACATGCGTTATCCTCAAGAATATTGATCGAAACATGGTTTAATCGACTGTTTCAGTGTGGTACCACATTACTATGTGGTCCAAACCAGAAAATAACCCAGGTTCTGTTCAACGAGTATGTGAAGTGTGCGAAAGTATGAGTCTGATGAGGTCAAATCCCAGACCAATCCCAGACCTAACTTGCGTTGTCCTCTAAGATATTGATGGAAACCAGGTTTAATTGACTGTTTCAGTGTTGCACTTCATTACTACGTGATGCAATCTAGAAAAAACCCAGGATCTAGCCATCAAGTATGAGAAATATGCGAAAGAATGAGCCTGATGAGAGCAAATCCCAGACCTAACCTAGACCTAACATGAATTATTCTCTAACATATTGATCGAAACCAGGTTTAATTGACTGTTTCAGTGTGGTCCCACATTACTACGTGATCCAAACCAGAAAAAAACCAGGATCCGTTCAACAAGTATGTGAAGAATGCGAAAGTATGAGCCTGATGAGTGAAAATCCCAGGCCTAACCTAGACCTAACATGCGTTATCCTCAAAAATATTGATCGAAACATGGTTTAATCGACTGTTTCAGTGTGGTACCACATTACTATGTGGTCCAAACCAGAAAATAACCCAGGATCTGTTCAACGAGTATGTGAAGTGTGCGAAAGTATGAGTCTGATGAGGTCAAATCCCAGACCAATCCCAGACTTAACTTGCGTTATCCTCTAAAATATTGATCGAAACCAGGTTTTATCGACTGTTTCAGTGTGGTACCACATTACTACGTGATCCAAACCCGCAAAAGCCCAGGATCCGTTCAACAAGTATGTGAAGAATGCGAAAGTATGAGTCTGATGAGTGAAAATCCCCGACCTAACCCAGACCTAACATGCGTTATCCTCTAAAATATTTATCAAGATCAGGTTTAATTGAATGTTTCAGTGTGGTACCACATTACTACGTGAACCAAACCAGAAAAAACCCAGGATCCGTTCAACAAGTATGTGAAGAATGCGAAAGTATGAGTCTGATGAGTGAAAATCCCAGGGCTAACCTAGACCTAACATGCGTTATCCTCTAAAATATTGATCCAAACCAGGTTTAATGGACTGTTTCAGTGTGGTATCACACTACTACGTGATCCAAACCAGAAAAAACCCAGGATCTGTTCAACAAGTATGTGAAAAACGCGAAAGTATGAGCCTGATGAGGGCAAGTCCCAGACCTATCCCAGAACAAACTTTCGTTGTCCTCTAAGATATTGATGGAAACCAGGTCTAATTGACTGTTTCAGTGTTGCACTTCATTACTACGTGATGCAATCCAGAAAAAGCCCAGGATCTAGCCATCACGTATGAGAAATATGCGAAAGAATGAGCCTGATGAGAGCAAATCCCAGACCTAACCTAGACCTAACATGAATTATTCTCTAAAATATTGATCGAAACCAGGTTTAATTGACTGTTTCAGTGTGGTCGCACATTACTACGTGATCCAAACCAGAAAAAACCCAGGATCCGTTCAACAAGTATGTGAAGAATGCGAAAGTATGAGTCTGATGAGTGAAAATCCCAGGCCCAACCTAGACCTAACATGCGTTATCCTCAATAATATTGATCGAAACTAGGTTTAATTGAGTGTTTCAGTGTTGTACTTCATTACTACGTGACGCAATCCAGAAAAAGCCCAGGAACTAGCCATCTAGTATGAGAAATATGCGAAAGTATGAGCCTGATGAGAGCAAATCCCAGACCTAACCTAGACCTAACATGAATTATTCTCTAAAATATTGATCGAAACCAGGTTTAATTGACTGTTTCAGTGTGGTACCACATTACTACGTGATCCAAGCCAGAAAAAGCCCAGGATCAGTTCAACAAGTATGTGAAAAACGCGAAAGTATGAGTCTGATGAGGGCGAATCCCAGACCTATGCCAGACCTAACTTGCGTTATCCTCCAAAATATTGATCGAAACCAGGTTTAATTGACTGTTTCAGCGTGGTACCACATTACTACGTGATACAATCCAGAAACAGCCCAGGATCTAGCCATGAAGTATGAGAAATATGCGAAAGTATGAGGCTGGTGAGGGCAAATCCTAGACCTAACCCAGGCATAACATGCGTTATACTCTAAAATATTTATCAAGATCAGGTTTAATTGAATGTTTCAGTGTGGTACCACATTACTACGTGATCCAAGCCAGAAAAAGCCCAGGATCAGTTCAACAAGTATGTGAAAAACGCGAAAGTATGAGTCTGATGAGGGCAAATCCCAGACCTATCCCAGACCTAACATGAATTATTCTCTAAAATATTCATCAAAGCCAGGTTTAATTGACTGTTTCAGTGTGGTACCACATTAATACGTGATCCAATCCTGAAATAGCCCAGGATCCAGTCATGAAGTATGAGAAATATGCGAAAGTATGAGCCTGATGTGGGCAAATCCCAGACCTATCCCAGACCTAATTTGCGTTATCCTCTAAAATATTTATCAACACCAGGTTTAATTGATTGTTTCTGTGCGGTCCTACATTACTACGTGATCCAAACCAGAAAAAACCCAGGATCCGTTCAACAAGTATGAGAAGAATGCGAAAGTATGAGTCTGATGAGTGAAAATCCCAGGCCTAACCTAGACCAAACATGCGTTATCCTCAAAAATATTGATCGAAACCTGCTTTAATCGACTGTTACAGTGTGGTACCACATTACTATGTGATCCAAACCAGAAAATAACCCAGGATCTGTTCAACGAGTATGTGAAGTGTGCGAAAGTATGAGTCTGATGAGTGAAAATCCCAGGCCTAACCTAGACCTAACTTGCGTTATCCTCAAAAATATTGATCGAAACCAGGTTTAATCGACTGTTTCAGTGGGGTACCACACTACTACGTGACCCAATCCAGGATAAACCCAGGATCTGTTCAACAAGTATGTGAAAAACGCGAAAGTATGAGCCTGATGAGGGAAAATCCCAGACCAATCCCAGACCTAACTTGCGTTATCCTCTAAAATATTGATCGAAACCAGGTTTAATTGACTGTTTCTGTGTGGTACCACATTACTACGTGATACAATCCAGAAATAGCCCAGGATCTAGCCATGAAGTATGAGAAATATGCGAAAGTATGGGCCTGACGAGGGCAAACCCCAGACCTAGCCTAGACCTAACATGAATTATTCTCTAAAATATTGATCAATACCAGGTCTAATTGACTGTTTCAGTGTGGTACCACATTACTACGTGATCCAAACCAGAAAAAACCCAGGATCCGTTCAACAAGAATGAGAAGAATGCGAAAGTATGAGTCTGATGAGTGTAAATCCCAGGCCTAACCTATACCTAACATGCGTTATCCTCCAAAATATTGATCGAAACCAGGTTTAATTGACTGTTTCAGCGTGGTACCACATTACTACGTGATACAATCCAGAAACAGCCCAGGATCTAGCCATGAAGTATGAGAAATATGCGAAAGTATGAGGCTGATGAGGGCAAATCCTAGACCTAACCCAGGCATAACATGCGTTATACTCTAAAATATTTATCAAGATCAGGTTTAATTGAATGTTTCAGTGTGGTACCACATTACTACGTGATCCAAACCAGAAAAAACCCAGGATCTGTTCAACAAGTATGAGAAGTGTGCGAAAGTATGAGTCTGATGAGGGCAAATCCCAGACCTATCCCAGACCTAACATGAATTATTCTCTAAAATATTCATCAAAGCCAGGTTTAATTGACTATTTCAGTGTGGTACCACATTAATACGTGATCCAATCCAGAAATAGCCCAGGATCCAGTCATGAAGTATGAGAAATATGCGAAAGTATGAGCCTGATGTGGGCAAATCCCAGACCTATCCCAGACCTAACTTGCGTTATCCTCTAAAATATTTATCAACACCAGGTTTAATTGATTGTTTCTGTGCGGTCCCACATTACTACGTGATCCAAACCAGAAAAAACCCAGGATCCGTTCAACAAGTATGAGAAGATTGCGAAAGTATGAGTCTGATGAGTGAAAATCCCAGGCCTAACCTAGACCAAACATGCGTTATCCTCAAAAATATTGATCGAAACCTGCTTTAATCGACTGTTTCAGTGTGGTACCACATTACTATGTGATCCAAACCAGAAAATAACCCAGGATCTGTTCAACGAGTATGTGAAGTGTGCGAAAGTATGAGTCTGATGATTAAAAATCCCAGGGCTAACCTAGACCTAACATGCGTTATCCTCTAGAATATTGATCGAAACCAGGTTTAATCGACTGTTTCAGTGTGGTATCACTGTACTACGTGACCCAACCCAGAAAAAACCCATGATCTGTTCAACAAGTATGTGAAAAACGCGAAAGTATGAGCCTGATGAGGGCAAATCCCAGACCTATCCCAGACCTAACTTGCGTTATCCTCTAAAATATTTATCAACACCAGGTTTAATTGATTGTTTCTGTGCGGTCCCACATTACTACGTGATCCAAACCAGAAAAGACCCAGGATCAGTTCAACAAGTATGTGAAGAATGCGAAAGTATGAGTCTGATGATTAAAAATCCCAGGGCTAACCTAGACCTAACATGCGTTATCCTCTAGAATATTGATCGAAACCGGGTTTAATCGACTGTTTCAGTGTGGTATCACTGTACTACGTGACCCAACCCAGAAAAAACCCATGATCTGTTCAACAAGTATGTGAAAAACGCGAAAGTATGAGCCTGATGAGGGCAAATCCCAGACCTATCCCAGACCTAACTTGCGTTATCCTCTAAAATATTGATCGAAACCAGGTTTAATTGACCGTTTCTGTGTGGTACCACATTACTACGTGATCCAAACCAGAAAAAACTCAGGATCCGTTCAACAAGTATGTGAAGGATGCGAAAGTATGAGTCTGATCAGTGAAAATCTCAGGCCTTACCTAGACCTAACTTGCGTTGTCCTCTAAAATATTGATCGAAACCAGGTTTCATCGACTGTTTTAGTGTGGTATCACACTACTACGTGACCCAAACCAGAAAAAACCCATGATCTGTTCAACAAGTATGTGAAAAACGCGAAAGTATGAGCCTGATGAGGGCAAATCCCAGACCTATCCTAGATCTAACATGCGTTATCCTCTAAAATATTTATCAAGACCAGGTTTAATTGATTGTTTCAGTGTGGACCCACATTACTACGTGATCCAAACCAGAAAAAACCCAGGATCTGTTC
Organism: Colletes latitarsis; assembly: GCF_051014445.1. NCBI lineage: Eukaryota > Metazoa > Arthropoda > Insecta > Hymenoptera > Colletidae > Colletes > Colletes latitarsis. The sequence goes on along the minus strand of NW_027488375.1, from coordinate 7,247,434 downwards.
AACAAGTATGTGAAAAACGCGAAACTGTGAGCCTGATGAGGGCAAATCTTAGAACTAACCCAGACCTAAGATGCGTTATCCTCTAAAATATTTATCCAGACCAGGTTTAATTGACCGCTTCAGTGTGGTACCACATTACTACGTGATCCAAACCAGAAAAAACTCAGGATCCGTTCAACAAGTATGTGAAGAATGCGAAAGTATGAGCCTGATGAGTGAAAATCCCAGGCCTAACCTAGACCTAACATGCGTTATCCTCAAGAATATTGATCGAAACATGGTTTAATCGACTGTTTCAGTGTGGTACCACATTACTATGTGGTCCAAACCAGAAAATAACCCAGGTTCTGTTCAACGAGTATGTGAAGTGTGCGAAAGTATGAGTCTGATGAGGTCAAATCCCAGACCAATCCCAGACCTAACTTGCGTTGTCCTCTAAGATATTGATGGAAACCAGGTTTAATTGACTGTTTCAGTGTTGCACTTCATTACTACGTGATGCAATCTAGAAAAAGCCCAGGATCTAGCCATCAAGTATGAGAAATATGCGAAAGAATGAGCCTGATGAGAGCAAATCCCAGACCTAACCTAGACCTAACATGAATTATTCTCTAACATATTGATCGAAACCAGGTTTAATTGACTGTTTCAGTGTGGTCCCACATTACTACGTGATCCAAACCAGAAAAAAACCAGGATCCGTTCAACAAGTATGTGAAGAATGCGAAAGTATGAGCCTGATGAGTGAAAATCCCAGGCCTAACCTAGACCAAACATGCGTTATCCTCAAAAATATTGATCGAAACATGGTTTAATCGACTGTTTCAGTGTGGTACCACATTACTATGTGGTCCAAACCAGAAAATAACCCAGGATCTGTTCAACGAGTATGTGAAGTGTGCGAAAGTATGAGTCTGATGAGGTCAAATCCCAGACCAATCCCAGACTTAACTTGCGTTATCCTCTAAAATATTGATCGAAACCAGGTTTTATCGACTGTTTCAGTGTGGTACCACATTACTACGTGATCCAAACCCGCAAAAGCCCAGGATCCGTTCAACAAGTATGTGAAGAATGCGAAAGTATGAGTCTGATGAGTGAAAATCCCCGACCTAACCCAGACCTAACATGCGTTATCCTCTAAAATATTTATCAAGATCAGGTTTAATTGAATGTTTCAGTGTGGTACCACATTACTACGTGAACCAAACCAGAAAAAACCCAGGATCCGTTCAACAAGTATGTGAAGAATGCGAAAGTATGAGTCTGATGAGTGAAAATCGCAGGGCTAACCTAGACCTAACATGCGTTATCCTCTAAAATATTGATCCAAACCAGGTTTAATGGACTGTTTCAGTGTGGTACCACACTACTACGTGATCCAAACCAGAAAAAACCCAGGATCTGTTCAACAAGTATGTGAAAAACGCGAAAGTATGAGCCTGATGAGGGCAAGTCCCAGACCTATCCCAGAACAAACTTTCGTTGTCCTCTAAGATATTGATGGAAACCAGGTCTAATTGACTGTTTCAGTGTTGCACTTCATTACTACGTGATGCAATCCAGAAAAAGCCCAGGATCTAGCCATCACGTATGAGAAATATGCGAAAGAATGAGCCTGATGAGAGCAAATCCCAGACCTAACCTAGACCTAACATGAATTATTCTCTAAAATATTGATCGAAACCAGGTTTAATTGACTGTTTCAGTGTGGTCCCACATTACTACGTGATCCAAACCAGAAAAAACCCAGGATCCGTTCAACAAGTATGTGAAGAATGCGAAAGTATGAGTCTGATGAGTGAAAATCCCAGGCCCAACCTAGACCTAACATGCGTTATCCTCAATAATATTGATCGAAACTAGGTTTAATTGAGTGTTTCAGTGTTGTACTTCATTACTACGTGACGCAATCCAGAAAAAGCCCAGGAACTAGCCATCTAGTATGAGAAATATGCGAAAGTATGAGCCTGATGAGAGCAAATCCCAGACCTAACCTAGACCTAACATGAATTATTCTCTAAAATATTGATCGAAACCAGGTTTAATTGACTGTTTCAGTGTGGTACCACATTACTACGTGATCCAAGCCAGAAAAAGCCCAGGATCAGTTCAACAAGTATGTGAAAAACGCGAAAGTATGAGTCTGATGAGGGCGAATCCCAGACCTATGCCAGACCTAACTTGCGTTATCCTCCAAAATATTGATCGAAACCAGGTTTAATTGACTGTTTCAGCGTGGTACCACATTACTACGTGATACAATCCAGAAATAGCCCAGGATCTAGCCATGAAGTATGAGAAATATGCGAAAGTATGGGCCTGACGAGGGCAAACCCCAGACCTAGCCTAGACCTAACATGAATTATTCTCTAAAATATTGATCAATACCAGGTCTAATTGACTGTTTCAGTGTGGTACCACATTACTACGTGATCCAAACCAGAAAAAACCCAGGATCCGTTCAACAAGAATGAGAAGAATGCGAAAGTATGAGTCTGATGAGTGTAAATCCCAGGCCTAACCTATACCTAACATGCGTTATCCTCCAAAATATTGATCGAAACCAGGTTTAATTGACTGTTTCAGCGTGGTACCACATTACTACGTGATACAATTCAGAAACAGCCCAGGATCTAGCCATGAAGTATGAGAAATATGCGAAAGTATGAGGCTGATGAGGGCAAATCCTAGACCTAACCCAGGCATAACATGCGTTATACTCTAAAATATTTATCAAGATCAGGTTTAATTGAATGTTTCAGTGTGGTACCACATTACTACGTGATCCAAACCAGAAAAAACCCAGGATCTGTTCAACAAGTATGAGAAGTGTGCGAAAGTATGAGTCTGATGAGGGCAAATCCCAGACCTATCCCAGACCTAACATGAATTATTCTCTAAAATATTCATCAAAGCCAGGTTTAATTGACTATTTCAGTGTGGTACCACATTAATACGTGATCCAATCCAGAAATAGCCCAGGATCCAGTCATGAAGTATGAGAAATATGCGAAAGTATGAGCCTGATGTGGGCAAATCCCAGACCTATCCCAGACCTAACTTGCGTTATCCTCTAAAATATTTATCAACACCAGGTTTAATTGATTGTTTCTGTGCGGTCCCACATTACTACGTGATCCAAACCAGAAAAAACCCAGGATCCGTTCAACAAGTATGAGAAGAATGCGAAAGTATGAGTCTGATGAGTGAAAATCCCAGGCCTAACCTAGACCAAACATGCGTTATCCTCAAAAATATTGATCGAAACCTGCTTTAATCGACTGTTTCACTGTGGTACCACATTACTATGTGATCCAAACCAGAAAATAACCCAGGATCTGTTCAACGAGTATGTGAAGTGTGCGAAGGTATGAGTCTGATGAGTGAAAATCCCAGGCCTAACCTAGACCTAACTTGCGTTATCCTCAAAAATATTGATCGAAACCAGGTTTAATCGACTGTTTCAGTGGGGTACCACACTACTACGTGACCCAATCCAGGATAAACCCAGGATCTGTTCAACAAGTATGTGAAAAACGCGAAAGTATGAACCTGATGAGGGAAAATCCCAGACCAATCCCAGACCTAACTTGCGTTATCCTCTAAAATATTGATCGAAACCAGGTTTAATTGACTGTTTCTGTGTGGTACCACATTACTACGTGATACAATCCAGAAATAGCCCAGGATCTAGCCATGAAGTATGAGAAATATGCGAAAGTATGAGCCTGACGAGGGCAAACCCCAGACCTAGCCTAGACCTAACATGAATTATTCTCTAAAATATTGATCAATACCAGGTCTAATTGACTGTTTCAGTGTGGTACCACATTACTACGTGATCCAAACCAGAAAAAACCCAGGATCCGTTCAACAAGAATGAGAAGAATGCGAAAGTATGAGTCTGATGAGTGTAAATCCCAGGCCTAACCTAGACCTAACATGCGTTATCCTCAAAAATATTGATCGAAACCTGGTTTAATCGCCTGTTTCAGTGTGGTACCACATTACTATGTGATCCAAACCAGAAAATAACCCAGGATCTGTTCAACGAGTATGTGAAGTGTGCGAAAGTATGAGTCTGATGAGGGCAAATCCCAGACCTATCCCAGACCTAACATGCGTTATCCTCTAAAATGTTGATCCAAACCAGGTTTAATGGACTGTTTCAGTGTGGTACCACACTACTACGTGATCCAAACCAGAAAAAACCAGGATCTGTTCAACAAGTATGTGAAAAACGCGAAAGTATGAGTCTGATGAGGTCATATCCCAGACCTGTCCCAGACTTAACTTTTTTTTTTTTTTTTTTTTTTTTTTGTCGTGGGGAAAATCTTCGAAAGTCTCCCTCCCACCTCCTTGGGGAGAGGTGGGAGGGGTGTGTGGGATTCCCCGCGCCCGTACAACGACAGGCGCGGGACCTACCCACTAAAAACCCCACGGTGACCCTTCGGCACGCTTTGGGAGGATACCGGGAATCGCTCGAAGCATTCTTCCGGTATCCTCCCCGTGCCCGCGCTTTCGCGCCCATCCCCCGGGGGGACAATCGGTCCCCCCAGTAGACACACTGCCTCATAGCGGCGGGACGGGGCCACTCCATCCCGCCGCTATCCGTCCCGGGGCCGCGTTTAGTGGCGGCTGCGAGCCCCAACTCGCAACCGCCCGCGACCCCGTTTCCACCCCTCGGCGGCCGGGCGTTCATGGCCGCACCAGACCGCCGAGGGTGCCTCCCCTTGCGTCGGACCGGTAGGGGGAGGCACTCCTACCCCGAACCGGTCCGACCCGGCGCCGCCTGGCGGGAGGAGGGTCCCCTCAGGACCCCCCTCCCAGCCTAGGTCATCCGCCACGCCGAGGCGGCCGCCCGCGACGCCTTGCGACCGGGCGACGACCTCGGGCCACCGCACGAGCGCGTGCTTCAGCGCGCCGCTGAAGCTCGCGCTCCCTCCCCGCGGCCTCCTTCTGCAACATTACGTTCTCGCAGAAGGAGGCCACGGCCCTCCACTTCTCCTCGCTGCCGAGCATGGCGCGCACCACGCCCGGCAGCGAGACATCCCGCCCGACGACGCCGACCAGGACACGGCGCTCACCCTCCCACGCGGGGCATACCTCCAGGGTATGATCCGCCGTGTCCTGCTCAGCGTCGCAGTGGCAGCAACGCGCCGTCGGCTCCTTCCCTATCCGGCACAGGTATCTTCCGAAGCTGCCATGCCCGGAAAATACCTGTGCCATCCGGTAGGTGAGGCTGCCATGGCCTCTGTCCAGCCACTCCTTCAGGAGTGGCCGAAACGCACCGACAGTCCGGTGCCCCGCGGTTGGCAGAGCCAGCCGCTCCTGCCACGCGAGCAACACGGACTGCCGGGCCTGGCGCTTCAAATCGCCCCAAGCAGGTTCCTGCCCGCCCGGGACCGCCCCCACCCCCGCGCGACGGTCGACGCGGTGCCGGTACATCACCGCGTGCGACCGCGCGAGCAGGTCCATGGGCGGCATCCCCGCTAGAACCGTCGCCGCCCCATGTGACATGGTCCGATACCCGCGGACGACCCTGAGCGCCATGCGCCTCTGCACCCGACGCAGCATAGTCATGCTGCGCCGGGAGGCAGCCAGGTCGTCCGCCCAGACGGGGGCCCCGTATAGGGCCACCGACTGGACCATTGCCACATAGAGGCGACGAACTCGGCCCGCCGGGCCCCCCAGGTTGGGCAGGATCCGGCCCAGAGCCGCAACCATCCTTTCCAACCGGGGGACCAGGCAGCGGAAATGCTTCTCGAAACGCCAGTGGCTATCGAGGATCAGCCCCAGATACCTGATCTGGGGCTTCACCTCGATGTCAGCCCCACCCACCCGAATCAGAGGGGGCGGCGGATCCTGCCGAGGTGAATGAAACGCAATCACCTCGGTCTTATGGACCGCCACCGTCATCCCCATCCCCCTGATCCGGTCGACGACGCGTTGCGACCCCTGCTCCGCGCGACGCATGGCCCTCCCCCAGTGCGCCCCGACGGCCAGCACCAGTGTGTCATCCGCATAACACACCGTGCTGACGCCGTCGGGGAGGCCGGCCCGCAACACCGAGTCGTACGCGATGTTCCACAGGAGTGGCCCGAGGACCGACCCCTGCGGAACACCGCAGTACACCTCCCTCCGCATATCACCATCCCGGCCCGGATACTCGATCCACCTGCCGCGGAGATAATCCCCGACGATCGCCCTGAGACAAGGGGGGACTCGATGATATTCGAGCCCCCTCCTTATCCCTTCCCAGGGGAGGGTGTTAAAGGCATTGGCAATATCCAAGGATATTGCCAATGCCACCCCTCCCCGGGAGACGGCCGCCTCCGAGAGGGCCCTCACACGACCTATCGCGTCGATAGTCGATCGGCCCCCCCCGGAAACCGAACTGGCAGTCGGCCAGACCGGGATCACCACGCGACAGGTGCTCGACGAGGCGGGCAGCAATCACACGCTCGAAGAGCTTGCCCACCTCGTCGAGGAGACAAATGGGCCGGTATGCGGAGGGAGACTCCGCGGGCCGACCCTCCTTCCGGAGGAGGACCATCCTCGCCACCTTCCAACTGGGGGGGAATCGCCCGTCCCTCAGGCAGCGGTCGAACAACCGCCTGAGGTCGGCCCCAAGGACGCCCTGGGTCAAGACCCAAACCCGGCCGGGCACACCATCCGGACCCGGGGCCGTGTTACGAACCCCGAGCCGTCTGATGGCCGCTGCCAGCTCCTCCTGCGTGACCCCCAGCTCGGCCGTCCACTCCACTGGGACAGCCGCCGCCGCCGGAGGACGCGGTCCCCTCTCCCCATTTGGGAAGAGTGTATTGACCACGTCCTCCAGCAGCCGGGGGTCAAGACCCTCGGTGACGGGGGGCGCCCACGGGCGGAGCTTATTCAGCACCACCTTATATGGGCGCCCCCATGGATCGTCATCAAGGGTCTGGAGGAGCTCCTTCCATGCCTGGGTCTTGGCCCGTTTGATGGCGACCTGCAGAGCAACCCGCGCCACGCGGTATGCTCCATACAGGTCATCAGCTGCCCTCGCTCGCGCCACGCCGTCGCCTGTACGTTGACGACGGCGCGCGCGGGTGTACTGGCGTCGGGCGCGGACAGTCGCGACTCGCAACTCCGCGATCGCGTCCGACCACCAGTACACCGCCCGGCGAGGAGAAGCCCGCCCGACCCGAGGCATCGCCGCGTCGCAAATACCCGCGACCAATGCTCCGAGCCGGGCGACCTCCTCCTCTATGCTCGACAACTCGGCCGCTCCCTGCGGCCAAGTTGCAGCGAGGGCAGCTGCCATCAGGGCGTCCTTGTCCAGGCGCCGAAGCGCCCAGCGGCGTGGTGGGGTGCCACGCAGGCGGCCGTGTCGGGATGCACTCGCGGCGGCAGAGACCTCCATCCGGATGTACCGGTGATCGGAGAGTGTCTCTGCCCCCGCGACCACGTGCCAACCCGACACCATGCGCACGGCGTTGGGGGTCGCGAATCCAACATCCACGATGGACCCCCCATATCGCCGCACGCATGTGTGCTCCGACCCCCGGTTCAATACCCGGAGGTCGAGCCCCGCCGCCCAATCGCCCAGGATCCCGCCGCGAACGGAGGTCCTGGGGGATCCCCAAGCCACCGACTTGGCATTAAAATCCCCCAGGACCAGCACCGGCCGGGCCGCGTAGCGCTGCACGCATGCCGCGACCTCGGCCAAGTACAGCTCGAACGCAGCGTGACCGCTACGGGGCGAAATGTAGCACCCCACCACAGCGACTCCCCCCCAGTCCACGGCGACGAATCCCCGACCGCGCTCCAACAAGGAGAACGGTGGGGACCCGTCGCCCCCTCCCCATACCGTCGCCACCAAGCCGTCCGCGTCGCCCACCCAATGAGGGTGATCAGGGACGCGGTACGGCTCGGCGGCGACCGCCAGGCCAACCCCCCACTCCGCGAGGACTTGGGACATCAAGTCCTGTGCCGCGCGGCAGTGGTTGAGGTTGGCCTGGAGGAGGAGGCGGGGCGGCATTAATTAATGGCCGCGCCAGCCTCCTCCCGGCCGTCCGTCCCCGTAGCACCGTCCACCTCCATGGAGGACGATGCCACCGCCCTCGGCACCGGAGCCGGTGCAGCCCGCCTCTTCCTCTCCTTCCGGGAGGGGGGGGGAGCACTTCTTGCTCCCCACCCTGTGATCGGCTGGCCTCCCCAGGTCCGCACACAGCGGGCAGTGGGGGGCCGCCGAGCACTGGCTCGCACGGTGCTCTTTGGCACCGCAGCGGTAACACTGACCGCTGCGGTCCACCGGCGAGGTGCACCACTGCCTCACGTGCCCCAATTCGAGGCAGCGGTGACACTGGAGCGGGCGCGGCGCGAGGATTTCCACTCGCGCCGAAACCCACCCCACCAACACCCTCCCGGATTCCGCCACCTTACGGGCGGCGGAGAGGGGGCACCGGGCCCACACCGACCCGAGGCCGGAGGGCGACCTGCGGATCTCTCCGATCCGCAGGTCCTCCACAGGACAGTCCCCCGCCCTCGCAAGGGCACGGGACACATCCTGTGCGCTGACCGAGTCGTCCAGCCCACAAACGCGCATCTCCGTGCGCTTCGTGGGCCGGGCGACCCGGACACCTCGCTCGCCCAGCTGCTCCCGGAGCCTCTGGGCGAGACGATCCGCCTTCGCGCCGCCTTCTGCACCGGGGATCTCCAGCAAGAGACCCCCGGTCACGGCCCTCTTCGCCCTCACGGAGGCGATGCCCAGCTCTTCCAGGGAGATATTCTCCCTGGCGAGCCGCATCGCCTCCGCGAGGGTCAGGTCGCCCCCCTGCGCAACGGTCAGCGTCACCGCTGCCGTTTTTGGGGGACGACCTGGTCGTGCCTTCCCGACCTTCGCGGCCTTTACCTTGGCCGCCGGCGGCGGAGGCGGAGGCTGCGGTTGCGAGGCCTTCCTCGCCGCCCGCTTCGCCTTCCGCCCCACCACCTCACTCCACGCCACCCCCCCTTGGGAGGGTGCCGTGGAGGACGCGACCACCGCGACCACGGGTACACCACCCCCCTTGGGGGTCGCGACCCGGGGCCCTGGTGCCGCAACGCTGGGCGGTGCCTTCACTCCGCCCTTCTTTGCCTTCCCCGACTTTACCGGAACAGGTCGGGGAGGCACCGCCTTTCTGCTGACCGCTCTTCCGGCGAGGAGCTCCTCCCGGAAGGCGGCCAGCTTGCCATCAATCATGTCCCCAATCCTCCTCAGAAGATCGTCTTCTGAGGAGGACGGGGACTTCTTCACGGGCGGAGTGCGGGTGGAGGGGCCCGCGGTGCCCCGCACCACTGCCGCCGCACTCCGCTTATTTACCTCCGCCGAGGGACGCGGCGGTGGAGGAGGAGGGAGGATGGGAGGGAGGGCCGCGCTGTTCCACAGCGCCTCTGCCCTCCTCCTCCCCTGTCGCTCCTCCTCCAACAGGAGCTGCAGACGGGCGTTCCGCCCTCTGAGCTCCCGCGCCGCCTCCCTCATTTCCTCCGCCGCGGCCTTCAGGGCCTCCGCGCCACCGCTTTTCTGCCCCTTAAAGGCGCAGGCAGCGGCGACTTTCTCCACCCGCCTCAGGGACGAGGAGATCCTCTCCGATATCTCCTCGGTCACCTCGTCCCTGAGGCAACTCAGCCTCACCGACGGGCTCATCGCCCCGCCCACCTCGACGACGGCCTGCCCCGTCCTCTTCCTCTTAGAGCCTATGTGGCTCGTGCTGGAGGAGAAGGACGAGACCGACGCCGTCTCGTCGTCCTCCTCCACCCTCCACGAAGCCGGACCTGGCGCTGAGTGGGGCGCGAGCGCCGCCACCCTAACCCCAACCCCGTCTCCGTCCTCCCCAACCGACAAAACCCGCCCCATCCCCATTTTATTTTCTGTGTCCATAAAAATCCCACGAGATGGTCGAAAATAAAGGTCCACCCGGGCAGAGCCGCCTTACCCGGGTAAGCCTAATACTCCGGGGGTTCGGCAGGTTCCCCGGAGGTGGTCGCTTGGGATTGGGCCTTCTCCCCCAACCATGCATCCCATCGCCGCGCACCATAGCTTAGGATTGGAGGGCAATTTTATAGAGTCGCCATACTCGTGGCCCAGGCGGTTAAGCCAAGACCCCCGTTCCTCCTGCCGTCACGTACCATTCACAAAAACCAATAGGGAATTGTGAATGGGTCGTTGTGACGACCAACAGGAGGCTTACGGTGTGTGTATGACTCGGGTACCCCGGGTTCGTTAAGCCCGTACTGCAGCTGAAAGGCTGGCAGCCCCTGAGGGGTGTCCCAGACTTAACTTGCGTTATCCTTTAAAATATTGATCGAAAGCAGGTTTAATCGACTGTTACAGCGTGGTACCACATTACTATGTGATACAATCCAGAAACAGCCCAGGATCTAGCCATGAAGTATGAGAAATATGCGAAAGTATGAGTCTGATGAGTGAAAATCCCAGGGCTAACCTAGACCTAACATGCGTTATCCTCTAAAATATAGATCCAAACCAGGTTTAACGGACTGTTTCAGGGTGGTACCACTTTACTACGTGATCCAAAGCAGAAAAAACCCTCGATCAGGTCAACATGTATGTTAAAACTGCGAAAGTATGACCCTGATGAGGACAAGTCCCAGACCTAACCTAGACCTAACATGCGTTGTCCTCTAAAATATTGATGGAAACCATGTTTAATTGACTGTTTCAGTGTTGTACTTCATTACTACGTGATGCAATCCAGGAAAAGCCCAGGATCTAGCCATCAAGTATGAGAAATATGCGAAAGAATGACCCTGATGAGGACAAGTCCCAGACTTAACCCAGACCTAACATGAATTATTCTCTAAAATATTGATCGAAACCAGGTTTAATTTACTGTTTCAGTGTGGTACCACACTACTACGTGATCCAAACCAGAAAAAAACCCAGGATCTGTTCAACAAGTATGTGAAAAACGCGAAAGTATGAGCCTGATGAGGGCAAATCCCAGACCTATCCCAGACCTAACTTGCGTTATCCTCTAAAATATTGATCGAAACCAGGTTTAATTGACTGTTTCGGTGTGGTACCACATTACTACGTGATCCAATCCAGAAATAGCTCATGATCTAGCCATGCAGTATGGGAAATATGCGAAAGTATGAGCCTGACGAGGGCAAATCCTAGACCTAACCCAGACCTAACATGCGTTATCCTCTAAAATATTTATCAAGACCAGGTTTAATTGATTGTTTCGGTGTGGTCCCACATTACTACGTGATCCAAACCAGAAAAAACCCAGGATCTGTTCAACGAGTATGTGAAGTGTGCGAAAGTTTGAGTCTGATGAGGGCAAATCCCAGACCTAACCCAGACCTAACTTCCGTTATCCTCTAAAATATTAATCGAAACCAGGTTTAATTGACTGTTTCAGCGTGGTACCACTTTACTACGTGATGCAAAGCAGAAAAAACCCTCGATCAGGTCAACGTGTATGTTAAAACTGCGAAAGTATGACCCTGATGAGGGCAAATCCCAGGCCTAACCTAGACCTAACATGCGTTGTCCTCTAAAATATTGTTGGAAACCAGGTTTAATTGACTGTTTCAGTGTCGTACTTCATTACTACGTGATGCAATCCAGAAAAAGCCCCGGATCTAGTCATCAAGTATGAGAAATATGCGAAAGAATGAGCCTGATGAGAGCAAATCCCAGACCTATACCAGACATAACTTGCGTTTTCGTCTAAAATATTGATCGAAACCAGGTTTAATTGACTGTTTCGTAGTGGTACCACATTACTACGTGATCCAATCCAGAAATAGCCCAGGATCTATCCATGAAGTATAAGAAATATGCGAAAGTATGAGCCTGATGAGGGCAAATCCTAGACCTAACCCAGACCTAACATCAGTTATCCTCTAAAATATTTATCAAGACCAGGTTTAATTAATTGTTTCAGTGTGGTACCACATTACTAAGTGATCCACACCAGAAAAAACCCAAGATCCGTTCAACAAGTATTTGAAGAATGCGAAAGTGTGAGTCTGATGAGTGAAAATCCCAGACCTAACCCAAACCCAACATGCGTTATCCTCTAAAATATTTATCAAGACCAGGTTTATTTGAATGTTTCAGTGTGGTACCACATTACTACGTGATCCATACCAGAAAAAACCCATGATCCGTTCAACAAGTATGTGAAGAATGCGAACGTAAGAGTCTGATGAGGGCAAATCCCAGACCTTTCCCAGACCTAACTTGCGTTGTCCTCTAAGATATTGATGGAAACCAGGTTTAATTGACTGTTTCAGAGTTGTACTTCATTACTACGTGATGCAATCCAGAAAAAGCCCAGGATCTAGCCATCAAGTATGAGAAATATGCGAAAGAATGAGTCTGATGAGTGCAAATCCCAGACCTAACCTAGACCTAACATGAATTATTCTCTAAAATATTGATCGAAACCAAGTTTAATTGACTGTTTCAGTGTGGTACCACATTACTACGCGATCCAATCCAGTAAAACCCCAGGATCCGTTCAACAAGTATGTGAAGAATGCGAAAGTATGAGTCTGATGAGTGAAAATCCTCGGCCTAACCTAGATCTAACATGCGTTATCCTCAAAAATATTGATCGAAACCAGGTTTAATGGACAGTTTCGGTGTGGTACCACACTACTACGTGATCCAAACCAGAAAAAAACCCAGGATCTGTTCAACAAGTATGTGAAAAACGCGAAAGTATGAGCCTGATGAGGGCAAATCCCAGACGTATCCCAGACCTAACTTGCGTTATCCTCTAAAATATTGATCGAAACCAGGTTTAGTTGACTGTTTCAGTGTGGTACCACATTACTACGTGATCCAAACCAGAAAAAACCTAGGATCCGTTCCACAAGTATGTGAAGAATGCGAAAGTATGAGTCTGATAAGTGAAAATCCCAGGCCTAACCTAGACCAAACATGCGTTATCCTCAAAAATATTGATCGAAACCAGGTTTAATGGACAGTTTCGGTGTGGTACCACACTACTACGTGATCCAAACCAGAAAAAAACCCAGGATCTGTTCAACAAGTATGTGAAAAACGCGAAAGTATGAGCCTGATGAGGGCAAATCCCAGACCTATCCCAGACCTAACTTGCGTTATCCTCTAAAATATTGATCGAAACCAGGTTTAATTGACTGTTTCAGTGCGGTACCACATTACTACGTGATCCAAACCAGAAAAAACCCAGGATCCGTTCAACAAGTATGTGAAGAATGCGAAAGTATGAGTCTGATGAGTGAAAATCCCAGGCCTAACCTAGACCTAACATGCGTTATCCTCTAAAATATTGATCGAAACCAGGTTTAATTGACTGTTTCAGTGTGGTACCACATTACTACGTGATCCAATCCAGAAATAGCCCAGGATCTAGCCATGAGGTATGAGAGATATGCGAAAGAATGAGCCTGATGAGAGCAAATCTTAGACCTAACACAGACCTAAGATGCGTTATCCTCTAAAATATTTATCCAGACCAGGTTTCATTGAATGTTTCAGTGTGGTACCACAGTACTACGTGATCCAATCCAGAAATAGCCCAGGATCTAGCCATGAAGTATGAGAAATATGCGAAAGTATGAGCCTGATGAGGGCAAATCCTAGACCTAACCCAAACCTAACATGCGTTATCCTCTAAGATATTGATCAAGACCAGGTTTAATTGAATGTTTCAGTGTGGTACCACATTACTACGTGAACCAAACCAGAAAAAACCCAGGATCTGTTAAACGAGTATGTGAAGTGTGCGAAAGTATGAGCCTGATGAGGGCGAATCCCAGACCTATCCCAGACCTAACTTGCGTTATCCTCTAAAATATTAATCGTAACCAGGTTTAATTGACTGTTTCAGTGTGGTACCACATTACTACGGGATCCAAACCAGAAAAAACCCAGAATCTGTCAAACAAGTATGCGAAAAATGCGAAACTATGAGCCAGATGATTGCAAATACCACAGCTATCCCAGTCATAACCAGCGTTATCCTCCAAAATATTATTCGCAACCAGGTTTAATTGACTGTTTCAGTGTGGTACTTCATTACTACGTGATGCAATCCAGAAAAAGCCCAGGATCTAGCCATCAAGTATGAGAGATATGCGAAAGAATGAGCCTGATGAGAGCAAATCTTAGACCTAACACAGACCTAAGATGCGTTATCCTCTAAAATATTTATCCAGACCCGGTTTCATTGAATGTTTCAGTGTGGTACTACATTAATACTTGATCCAATCCAGAAAGAGCCCAGGATCTAGCCATGAAGTATTAGAAATATGCGAAAGTATGAGCCTGATGAGAGCAAATCCCAGACCTAACCTAGACCTAACATGTGTTATCCTCAAAAATATTGATCGAAACCAGGTTTAATGGACTGTTTCAGTGTGGTACAACATTAATACGTGATCCAATCCAGAAAGAGCCCAGGATCTCGCCATAAAGTATTAGAAATATTTGAAAGTATGAGCCTGATGAGGGCAAATCCCAGGCCTAACCTAGACATTACATGCGTTATCCTCTAAAATATTGATGGAAACCAGGTTTAATTGACTGTTTCAGTGTGGTACTACATTACTACGTGATGCAATCCAGAAAGAGCCCAGGATCTAGCCATGAAGTATTAGAAATATGCGAAAGTATGAGCCTGATGAGAGCAAATCCCAGACCTAACCTAGACCTAACATGTGTTATCCTCAAAAATATTGATCGAAACCAGGTTTAATGGACTGTTTCAGTGTGGTACAACATTAATACGTGATCCAATCCAGAAAGAGCCCAGGTTCTAGCCATGAAGTATGAGAAATATGCAAAAGTATGAGCCTGATGAGGGCAAATCCTAGACCTAACCCAGACCTAACATGCGTTATCCTCAAAGATATTTATCGAGACCAGGTTTAATGGACTGTTTCAGTGTGGTACCACATTACTACGTGATCCGAATCAGAAAAAACCCTGGATCTGTTCAACAAGTATGTGAAAAACGCGAAAGTATGAGCCTGATGA